>NC_060120.1:969884439-970509439 GCF_021461395.2 Schistocerca americana | reverse complement strand
GTGACCCTGCGTTATGGGCTTCAAGCTGCCGAAAGGTGTCATACAGGGTGACAATTATTGAACTATATGAAAAAGAGACTACGTCATGCATACACTTTATACAACGTGTAAACTTCACTACAGATATTCGGATTTATGACATGTTCAATATGCCTGCCATCCTTGACGATGATGTCACGCAGACAAATAAAGAAATTCCGCACGACCCGCTGAAGAATCGGAACGTATATGCTGTGGATGACATCCTGAATTGCTGTTTTCAGCTCAGCAATGGTTTTGAGGTTATTGCTGTACACCTTGTTTTTATTGTAGCCCCACAAAAAGGAGTTACATGTGCTCAAATCCGGAGAATATGGCGGCCAATCGAGGCCCATGCCAGTGGCCTCTGGGTACCCCAGAGCCAGAATGTGGTCCCCAAAGTACTGCTCCAGGACATCAAACACTCTCCTGCTTCGATGCGGTCGAGCTCGATCTTTCACGAACCACGTCGACATCAGCGTAAGTTTGGATAATGGGCATGAAATCATCATCCAAAATCTTTGCGCACCGTTCGGTGGTCACGGTGCCGTCAAGGAATACCGCACCAGTTATTCCGTGACTGGACACTGCACATCACTCATTCACCCCTTGGGGGCGAAGAGACTTCTCGATCACGAAATACGGAACCTCAGTCCATCAAATGAGCCAATTTTGCTTATTGACGAACCAATCCAAATGAAACTGTGCTTCGTCGCTAAACCATATCCTAACGCAAACTGTGCAGAAGTTATGACGATTTTATTTCATATAGTTCAATAATTGTCACCCTGTACATGCGAGGGTTTGGAAAAGCATTTTTGGAAACTGCTTTTACATGCATATATTTTGAAAAAGCATTTTTTGAAAAGTGCACGTCTCCTCGTATAAACAGGTATACAGTCCTGAGATGTACAGCTCTAAAAAGGTAGTCTCTGAGAAATATATCAGCAAAACACGTTTCTCTAGAGCGAACCGATTCCTCACAAGGAATTGCTCTGTATACTGAAAACAAGGCTATCAATACGTCTACCCTAGCACGCCTAAGGGGGGGGGGGGGCGGGTTTCGTTGAACCCACAATTTTTTTATGTCCCCTGCTTCCTCCCAAGTAACTTTCATACTACATATTCCCTTTGAGTTATTGTTTGTTGGTTGTTTTATGAAACGTTAGTTTCAATATATTTTATAGAAAATTCCTGCTTTGAAAGAAAAAATAAATAAACTTATTATGGGTCCAACAACCCCCCCCCCCCCCCCCCTTAGGCTTCCATGCTATGGAAAAGTTCCCCTAGTAGGATTTCCTATTTCCCATCTCTACAACAATGCAAGTTAGTTTCTTGTTGGTTAGTATTCTTGATATTCACAACAATCGGTTTACTTTCAGAGGAAGTGATTGTTGATGTCAGTCAGCTGTTATTTATGTTGTAAACTTGCAGTGAGTTAGTGCACTTTCCTACTGTTCACACCCACACTTACAAATACGTGACTCGTCTTTAGAAAGAGTTCTGAATGAAATTTTAGATGAAGATCCTGACTCGGGGAGTGAAAGTGAATATGAGGATGGTGTTATGGAGTATGATTCAGATCGGGAAAGTGATGTGGATGTTAGAGAAGATGAAGATAGCGCAGCTTCAGGCCGTGACCATCAAGAGGTTATTGTGGCCAAGTCTGGAAGAAGGTACTTAAAAACACAGCCTAGAATTCCTCGGAGGTATGTTGCTAATATAGTAAGAGAGCACGCAGGATTAACTCCAGCTGGTGTTTGCCATTCACCTGGAGAAGCCTTGAAGTTACTTCTTACGCCTGACATCATGGATGTTATAGTAAAACATTCAAATGAAGAGGCAGTTAGGCGAAATGTTACTTTGACTAATGAGAAAGAACTGTATGCCTTTATAGGAATCCTGATACTTATGGGGACAAATAAGGACAATTCTGTCAGTGTACACGATCTTTGGTCAGACCTAATGGGTCGGCCAGTTTACAAGGGTATTATGGCAAGAGAACGTTTCAAGGAACTTATTGCAATCATAAGGTTTGATGACAAAAGTAGCCGCCAGCTAAGAAGGGAAGCAGACAAGTTCACAGCAATCCGTGATGTTTTCAGCAAAGTGAATGATAGGTTTCCACTACTGTATAAACCAGGGGTCCACCTCACCATTGATGAGATGCTCAGATTGCTTAGAGGGTGCTGCCCTTTCAAAGTACTTATGAAGGATAAACCGGGCAAGTATGGCATCCTTATACGCATGATGTCCGATGCAGTTGACAGATTTGTCTTGAATTTGGAACAGTATGCAGGTAATGTTCAGAATTTGTCGAAAGAAGAACGGAGTTCAGCAGCTGTCGTCAAACGTCTGGTAGCGCCTGTGAAAAATACTGGTCGAAATATTACTACAGACCGATACTACACATCGGTGGATTTGGCGGAAGAGTTATACCAAGACTACAAAGTTGCTACAATAGGAACTCTCCAGTCAAACAGGAAGCATATTCCAGACATAATGAAGAACACGTCAAATCGAGAGCTATATTCATCAATGCTCTTGTTCACAGACACATCAACAGGTAGGTCTCCAGTAACTTTGGTGTCCTACATAGCAAAAACGAAGACAACTAAAAACTTACTGATGTTGTCAACAATTCACCAAGATAAAGGCACTGCTGGAGGAGAGAAGAATAAAACCGAGATAAATGAATATTATAATTCCACTAAAGGTGAACTGATACCATTGATCAAATGGCGCGTATGTACACCAGCAAGAGGGAAACAAAGAGATGGCCTATATCTGTATTTTACTCTCTCAACGACATTTGTGCTATCAATGCAACCACAATATTCATCCAGCAACATCCAAGATGGAATGAAAGGAAACACAACAAACGGAAACTTTATCTTCTGCAAGCTGGGATGGAACTAGTGAAATTACAGGTAGAAGAAAGAAGTGCCAATGCAAGAGGGTTATCTAACCAAATTGTTCAATAATTGGAGACTATTCTACAAAAGGAAATCAAAGAAGTGACAACAGAAGCACGTCAGCCTCCTGCAGGGAAAGGTCGGTGCCATATTTGTGTAAGAGAAGCTGAAACAAAGATGCAAGAGTACAACAATCTAAGTAAACCAAAAGAGTATTGTGTACAGTGTCATAAACATGTGTGTAACACACATTCAGAAAAAATTGTGTAGTGTGTCTCTTGCCTTGAAGTTGAGGACTCAGAGTAGTCTATTGTATATGAACACATCTGTATTTTGTGTTGTAATATGTCTATTTTTTCACTCAATTCAATATTTATAACAATTATAAACCGATGCTTTAGTTAAAATACATAAACCATTTTGAAAGTTGTAATTTTTCGTCAGTACACTTATTTAATACCTGTGGGCTCGCCGAATCCCCCCTTTAGGCTTTAGGCATCCAAGTTAGAAAAAAAGGCTTGGGCGTCCTATGGTTAATCCGTATCCCGGACTATGATTTGGAATAATTTCTAGGTATCACAGAGGAAGATGCCGAAGGGTATCAAGAGTATGGGAATAATCACTACGTCGCATACTGCAGGAGTAATAGTAATAATAGTAATGGTCAAAATAAGCAGTGTAACCATAACAATACACGAAACAATGTCTACAATGGCAGTACCGACAAGGTAAATGTATCAAATGAAGTGACAATGAATAACGGAAATGTTAATGGTAATCTCTGGCAACAGTTTCCGAATGAGAAGAAAAACTGCATCAGGAAAAAAAAATTCAGAATAAGTCTGGACATAACTACCCAAACAACTCTTCGTGTGACAGAAACTAATGGGAGGGTAGCTGTAGCTCGCAAAGGATACGGTGGCTGATGGTCAATGACTAGTTTTCGTCCAAAGCGCTGGACGAGTTCGTTTGATTGCTCGGAAGGGGAACCCGCTAAGTGTTGTACACCTTTAGACCGGTCAGCGATGACAGAATCGAGGCGGGCACCGTGCAGTACTTCTCAAACGATTTTACAGAAACTATTTGCTAAAAAATTTTCATTACTTATAGCTTTTTTCATCCCTTATAGCTTTATATGTCAGGCTTATGATGATGATCTATCGTTTCGTTAATGGTCATAGATATTTTGATATTTACGTGGAAGTAGGACAACGCGCGAAATTCGGAAAATGAAAAGTAAATGCTGCCACGAATATGCATTTGGGGCATATTACATAACATATTGCTGCCTTTTGAAATTTAGCTAACATACTGAATTATTCTTTGCACTTGGATACCTATCTGTTACCAATCTCGACGAAAGTGATCTGATGTAGCACCCTCATAAGCCATCGTCACGTGCCAGCGGTGAGCCAGCCAGCCTGGATGTGGTTTTTCGGCGGTTTTCCACATCCTGCTAAGTGAATACCGGGCTGGTCCCCACGCCCCACCTCAGTTACACGACTCGCAGACATGTGAAACACATTCACACTATTTCACGATTTACACAAGACTCAGACAGCTGGGGTACACTAATTCTGTCCAGGGGTATGGGGTGGCGGCAGGAAGGGCATCCGGCCACCCCTTCAAATTCACCATGCCGACCCTGCGCACAATGCGGGATAAAGGCAGTAGCAAAAGAAAGAAAGAAAAGTGGTCGGATTTTCGCTAAAGCCACATCAATCACATTGAATTGTGCAATTATTCCAATGTCTGAAAACGTAAGGAAAAACAACAGTCAGTTAATCTGTACACAATTTAGGTGTATATACCAGAAGTATTTAGACGCTTTGAGCTAATTCCCTTCTTGAAAGCTGGTTGTTAATCGATTACTGGCTCATTCAATAATTTCTTTCTACCACAGCTGAACCCCACATTACCCATCAGTTTTCGTAATTCCTACAGGGCCTTCACAGCTACCATATCGAAGCCCCCACTGTACATCACCACTGTAGGCCATTCCCAACTCTGCAGCGTTGTCTGCTTCCCACGACTTGGACGAGGATTTGGTCTTCTCAGATCCAGGCTGGGCTGGAAACTCTTCAAGATGATGATGAGTAAGCGCTTCACTTTGGAGATAATGAAAAATAACTCAGAAACCAGCATTTAAATGATCCAGCACGTTGATAACATTTATCATATACTCGTACAAGTCGTATTCTATCCACATGAATTTCCACAAGAATGTGAATTTTTATTCTCACGACACTATGGTGTGATGATTGAGACCAGGTGTCGATGTTTGTGGGAAGGACAGAATTTTCCATTGTAGACTGCTCACGGCCCACCAGATACTCATTGTTGAGGCGAAATATGCAGCTCACGTGCAGAGTATATGATGTTTTCAGGACGGCTTGTATCTCCCACTTCCTGAAGAGAAATAGACTGTTTATGTGTCAAAAATACAACATTTTTTGCGGCTGTTTTAGAAGAACAGAGAATTACTTGTGAGACAAAACTAATCAATTCCAAACTTCCTGGCTTCCGAAATTCGTAAATGAGTTTATTTGTTTCACTAAATTTCTTGGGAAAGTTTTCATGTTACCTACGTTGCTGAACCACTTAAAAGCCTGAACAGCGACTTCCTCCAACGAAAGAAAACTGGTGAGGACCACGACTGTCCTAACCGCAACCTACACCGGCGTGACAAAGTCCTTGGCACTAGGCCAGGGGCATTTTCTCGCTCCTGGATTGGACTAACCTGCCAGGCCTGCCACAGCTACAACAACTCACACAAAACGGCCCAGTCCTGCCCCTACGACACTGCCTATCCAGCCACAGGTACGGCTGGTCAAGCAAATCTGTGCTCACAGTCTGCAATAAACGGTCAAGTTGTGTCTCTTAGCCAGCCACAGGCACGGCTGGTCAGGTACATCTGTGCACTCAGTCTGCAAGAAGCTGATGACCCGGATGACCCACACGGAAACAGTCCGCACCATTCACCCACTGAGAAGAACCAACGAAAATTTGTACAAAATTTTGAAATATATAACGGACATTTTCGATATACCAAATCCAATTGAAAATATTTATGATGAATTACTATTATTCATATAAGAGTAAAAATGGTTTCTGGAAATACCTAAGATGAAAAGTAGCAGTAATAAAAAATTTAATATAGTTGTGAAATAAGATGACTTACACTAATAACATACCTTCTGAAATATTTGAGACGACATATAATAGCAATGTACAACTCAACATATTTTTAAAATACTTGAGGTGAGATGTATTCACATTATGAAAATTAAAATTTTATCTTTAACACACTTAAATGCAAATAAACTTAATACCATGTGTATTTAAAAGGAACAGCAATGTAAAACAAATTTTTCTAACACTCGAAAGCCACACCACGTATGACTTGCTCAGTCCAGGTTTTCACTTGGGTTTTCCGATGACCTTTGGCCAAATGGAAGAGAGAATGTTAAAATTCTCCCAAGAAAATTGATTATCGATATTCGAGGTTATTGCCATAAGTAGTATAAAACCAATGCCACATCTCTCATTAAGTCAAAGTACCTTAAAACCTGTTAACAGAATACCTCTGATCGAGCAAATCGTCCTGTATAACGAAAAAGTTACACTGAAGCAAACAAAGATCACTAATGAGCCTGCTAGTAGCAGGTTTCATGCAAACGAGTTTCTATCAGTCCAGGGGGGGGGGGGGGGTGGGATGGGGGAAGAGGGGGATGGGGGAGACGGGAAGCTGTAAGCTCTATCTGATGCTATAGCATCGATAGTGTAACAAGTAAAATTATGTATAATATAAATGTGGATATATGCCGGTGTCACATTTCGAACATCCTTACACATAGCCCTAACAAAAAACTGGATAGCAGATAAGTTTCCCGAACATTGAACCACAGCCATAGTCCACCCATTCTCTTAAAAAGGAGATAAAAGCAACCTAGATAATTACAGAGGTGTCTCTCTCTTAGACTGCACATACAAGGTTTTCTCCAGAGTCCTATATAAGAGGATCACAGAGCAACTAGAGGAAGAATTAGGTGAATACCAAAGAGGCGTCAGACCTTGGAGAAGCTGTGCAGAACAGATCATCACTTTAAAATTACCCATAGCATATTACAAGAAACGAAATAAACCTCTTGTAATAACCTTCGTGGACTTTAAAAAAGCATATGACTGTATCTATAGACCTTCATTGCTAAAAATCTTAAGAAATTTCGGGTTTCATACAAAATTAATCAAATTGATAGAACTCGCCTTACCCAACACTGTATCAAAAGTCAAGTTAAGGGGCAACTCTCTGAGATATTCATTATAAAAACAGGCTTAAGACAAGGAGATTGCTTGGCACCCCTGCTGTTCAACTGTTCTCTAGAATACATAATGAGGGAATGGAACAAGACTAACACAAAGAACATCTAAATTGGAAGAACCAAAGACACCATAAGTTTAAATAGTCTAGGATTTGCTGATGACCTTGCTCTCTTGTCCAAAAGTATTCAGGAAACCAAACAACAAGTTAAGTCACTACAGGAAATAACTCAGAAAATTTGTCTTGAAATATATTTTGAATAAACAGTCATCATATTAACTGACCCACCACTCACAAACAAAACTGCCATAGGCAAATAAGAAATCAAAATTGTAGATAAACTTAAATATCTCGGAGAAATCATGACATATAACCTCAATGAAAAGCCAACATGACATAACAGAATAAACAAATTAACTAGAGCACAATATATCACCAAGAACACCTACAAGATAAAGAGCCTGTCACTAGCAAACAAAATTAAAACAGTCAGTCAACCCGAAATATCATAAGCAAGTGAAACCATTTTCAAAACAACTAACACTGTACAAATAGACAAAATACTCAACATAGAGAGAAGAATCATCGGAGTGTGCATCAACAAATCGTACCAGAAAGATGGACACTGGAGAGTAGCTATAAACGAAACAGTCTACAAGGAAACAGAACCGGTAACGAGTCCAGTCAGGAAGAAACGCATTTCATTTTTCGGACACCTAATCAGAACACCAGAGAACAGTGTCATCAGGAGAGTAACAGAAATATTTTGCAATAGTAAGTGCAACATTAAGTGGATTACAGAAATCAGATTACATTGGAAGACCAAAGGAACAAAACTGACAAAATCAGGAAACTCGCAGACAAACAAACCATACTACAAACGAGAATCAACAAACAGACAATAGGAAGGATGATTTCCGATGACGAAAGAAGGATGAAGAAGAACTGGTCTGACATGAAACTGAAATATACAGTTGGCTAGAGTGGTCTAATGAAGGCCATAAAACGTAAATAATAATAATAGAAAATTTCTTGTGTGTTATTTTCACCAGAAAACTTAGTACATGAAGAGATTGCAAATATCACCTCCGAAGGTGAAAAATAATGTCATTTAAAGAAGAAAGAACAGTGTATGATTTTAAGTAAGATGTGTACCAGTGGTATATAAGTGATAACTTAGAAGAATCGTGTCTTTTATCGTGTTCATACATCTTCTCTAGATCGCTGGATTCTTTTAAATTGAAAAACGTATGTATGAAAAAGGTCTTTGTATTAATCTTTTATAAGAATGAATCACCTACGGATGTCCCTGTCATGCTCGTTTCTTCATGCACTTAACACTGAATGGCTTTATCGTGGCGTATGGAAAAGGATACTGAAATTACTACGATATTTTTAAATGAGTAAGTTAATTAAACTTTTAATGTAGTAAAAACTGACAGAATTTTAAACTCTAAATATCAGTGATAGTGCGGAAAAAGTGCGGAAAAAGTGAAAAAAATAACGTAATATTATTCGATTAGACACCTCCATTCGCGCAGCCAAGACAAGAATATGTACGTTCTTTGGTCTGGCTCACAGATGATTTCATGTTCTTTTTGAACTTTAATTTATTTAGCTGCAGGTGGGAGATAACCAACTTTAATCTACTTAGCTGTTGGTCGGACGCAACTAACTATAATTTGATTAGCTGTGGTTCGGAGACAACGAAGTATTGGGGGTCTTCCATAAGAAAACGAGTAACGAGTTAACAAAAAGGACAATTAAAGAAAGACGACTTTCTTTTTTAAAAGGTTCCTCCAAACGTGGCAATGTATTGCAGCAAGGAAAGTTTTACACAACCACCCACGCCACGTCGTAAAGGTATTAAATAAATTCCAGCAACATAAGGTAATGTCACGTGTACACAGTAGTAACCATATGGAATAGTCTGAACTAATGACACAATGAACTACTTTATTAGTTTCTGGTCAGCTTATATACAGTCAGTATTAATGATTTTGGCGAACTAGTTGTAATCACCTACATGGGGGTTGCCTATCATGTACAGTATTTCTGAACATTGAAATCTCTTCCTAAAAAACCATTTCATTCGATTAAACAGTTTCCCTTGTCTGAACTAGCAATCACGTAGCTTTATATACACCCTTACTGCGTTTCCTTAGAGTAGAGAGATACTTTTTTTTATTTTTTCGCCACATTAAAAGACGTACACTGTTTCTTCCGCCACACAATATCCTGCCCCTTTTCGTAGTGTATACTACTATCAGACGTATCACGGAGTCGGAGTTTGCTCATACATGCAGCTCGGAGCAGCAACATCGCCACATCAGTCTCTTCAACTTAAGTTTCGTCATTGCTTGTCAAGAGTTGGAATTTCTGTTCTGAGTGATTAGTTTCATACTATACAGACGGCAAAAAAATTGTCTGAAAAGATGAAACATATTAATGTGTTACTGGTCGAATCCTATGAAAAGCGTATCACAGAAATTTTAAATGAAATTTTTAGTTGAACAAGTAGTACAATTCTACTTAGATTTTACGAGACAGATTAGTTTATAAGGGAATCATGCCTAAAAATAGGCTAAAATCGGGTTAAAATTGGTTCAAAATTTCAAATAAACATTTAGTAGCATTTTTCAATACGATGGAAAGCTTTCAATACGGTTTGGAGGTGTGACGTGCGGATTTTTAAGTTCAGTGCCTCGTTCGGACGTAATAGTTTATTCTCTAGTGGTCTTTACTTGTTTTTCCAAATGCTAAAATCTGTAAATTTTGGTCATCGCTGCTTCATCATGGTCGTCTTATTGTACCGTTCTAGTGTTATTGTGTTCCTCTGCCTGTCTTGAAGTCTCTTTGCTAAGGGGTGTTGGAGATTGTTTTCGGTGTCACATAGTGATTAATTTTTGTGGTACAATTGCTGAACTTTTCCCCTGATCGTAGTTTCTAGCAGTGGCAAGTCTAGTTCTTCATGCAAATGTCATAATGATGGTTTTCGGGTGTACTCGTACACGCCAGAGTATTGTTGCCCATGTGCTGCAAACATGTGTAAGTGTGATTGGATGATCGATCTGTAGAATCGCAATTTTCTTTCCGGGCGTAGATCTTTATTTATGAAGAAGAGGCAAATTTGACATGATTCTGAAAAAACCTTGTGATCCATTGTTATTCGACGAATTTTAGATCAGGCATCCGTGATATTCTTATATTGTTGATGGTGCTGCCTCTTAGAATGGCTCTCTTCTTTGTAAAATATACTGCATTTTTTTCCGTGCTTAGTGGGCTTTTGTTCGACCTACACCGCTTGACAGTCCCGTTAATTCGTCTTGGAGGTGATTTACGTTGTGTTGGTGGTTACGTCCAGATGTAAATATCACCCTATAATCTGTAAATTGAGCTAAGTGGCAGTTAATAAACAAAATGGGAAAAAGTATGGAGCCTTGTGGTGTTCTGGGTGAAACGGTGTTTAGAGATAAGTGTTTTCATCATTAGGCCTCCAGGAAAATTCTGTTTCGTAAACAAAGTTTATTATTTCCGTTTATATATTTGGTACTGGCGTTTTTCTGTCGTATTTTGTCGCATGGTTGTTATAGATCTAAGAAAATTACTAACGTTGATACTGTGAACTTTAAATTTTTTGTTACGTTTTCCGTTATTGAGGCAACCTTGAGTTGGGTGAATAGGTGAGTGGTAAAGCTGACTGTGATTACGTAGGCTTTACCGGTGTAATAAGTCTTGAAAGTCTCTTCGGGTTTGCTGCCAGATCCTAAAATCAAACTGACTCGATATTTCGGCGATCAGCAGAAGCACCATTTTCCTGAAGATGACGACCAGTTGTATCGCCGAAATATCGAGTCAAGTTGATTTTAGGATCCGGCAGCAAACCCGAAGAGACTTTCAAGGTAAAGCTGAGTCTTCTGCTCGGATAATTCCCTCTGCTGCTGGTCTGAGTTCGCTGTTGGAGCATCTCATAGGTATTTGTGACCATGATATACGGAATTCAGAGGATTTCATAGTTCTCCGGAAGATGCTTGGATAAAATAGTTGGAGCTCTTGATTAGCATTGATGTTGTATCCAAATTTACGTAACTACCCTGTGTAGGACTCTTTAGACGTTACCAGTAGTTTGAGAAAGAGACTGTGGTAATTTTCAAAATGTGTGTAATTTTTATTTAAAAACTAATATTTGGAACAAGTTGGCGGTACTGTCGTGGGGTATCCCTTGTCTTCAACGTTGAAGACTATTTTATGGAAGACTTCGAAGCAAAAGGACTACCGGTTGGCAACCCTTCCTGTTTCTGGCGGAATTTTGAAGTCACTTTCGTGGTGTGGTGCCCCACGCAACTGAATCACGATATAAGTTTCTCAGCATTTCAACTCGGACCACGCGAGTTTCAGTTTACGATGTGGTGGCGAAAGATGGCATATTACCGTTTATGGACATAATAATTAAACCGCTTGAACGTTGGGAGACCAAGTCTACCGCAAATCTATTCGCACAGAGTAACATTCGCATGCCAAAAGTTGCCAGAAATTTCAACTAAGCACTTCTCGGAATCCAGCGGTAGCTGCCATTAAATAGCGTCCAGAGAAACATTTAACTTTCTGTTACAGACCCGGCACAGCGAAAGCTAGAGAATTAATCCCGCTTTTAGCCACAGTAATGCCGGGGAGCACACTCATTCTCCCACTGCGTAGACTCGGGCAGACTCCCCTTTCTCCACTCAGGCGTCCAACTGTGAGAGCTTACGATTTCTGTTCGTATCTCCGATAAATTTGGACGCTACCGCGGCAATATATTCAGTCGTCTGTAGCAAAATTATGATGCGAACATTTCATTATGTTCTGGGACTTACACGTAATCCAGAGGCAAACCGGAGAAGTGTATTTGCAATAGATCTCCGGGAAAGGCTGAAAAATGAAATAATCTAATACAGTTTTGTCTGTATAATACGGATTGTTGACTTCCAAAAAACCATTCACTTCGATGTGAATACGGCACCGAGATAATCTTCCCTCTTAAAACGCCAAAGACAAAGCTCACTTCCATAGATGTCAGAAAACTAAACGTGTACTCATTCTGACACAGTGGCGCTATCGAGTTGTCTATCTATGTACACTATGTGATCAAATGTATCCAGACACCTGGCTCCAGTCTGCTCTCTCACGATGTCTAATGACTACTGAAGTCGCTGATATGGAGTACCTGGCAGCAGGTGGCAGCACAATGCACCTAATAAGAAACACGTATGTTTTTGGGGTGTCCGGATACTTCTGATCACATAGTGTAGATTATCGCGGACAAAGGCCAGTAATAAGCAGAAATGGCTAGACAACGAAAGTAAGGGTTTCGAAGCATATTTCATTAGGGGAACAATACATACCGCCTACAAGAAAATTAAAGAGACCTTTGGAGAAAAGAGCAGCAGATTTATGGCTATCAAGAGCTCAGATGGAAAACCAGTCCTCAGCAATGAAGAGAAAGTTGAAAAGTGGAAGGAGTGTATACAGGGTCTATACAAGGAAGGTTTTCTTGAAGGCAATATTATAGAAAGAGAAGTAGATGAAGATGGGAGATGCGAGATATGATCCTACGAGAAGAATTTGACAGAGCTCTGAAAGATCTAATTCGAAACAAGACGATGTTCCTACTGATGGTCTTGGGATAGTCAGCCATGACCAAATCTCTTTCTTCTGTAGTGTAAGATCTGTGAGACAGGGGAAATGCCCTAAGACTTCAAGAAGAATGTAATAATTCCAGTTCCAAAGAAAGCAGTTGCTGACAGGTGTGAAAATTACCGAACTATCAGTTTAACATGTCATGGCTGCGAAATACTAACACGAATTCTTCACGGAATCATAGAAAAACTGGTAGAAGTCAACGTCGGGGAAGATCAGTTTGGAATCCAGAGAAATATAGGAACAAGAGAGGTGATACTGACCTTACGACTATCATAGAAGATAGGTTAAGGAAAGGCTAACCTAAGCATTCATAGACTTAGAGAAAGCTTTCAACAAACGTTAGCTCAAAAACTCTCTTTGAAGCTCTTAGGGGAGGAGGAGTGAATGTCAGGGAGCGAAAGGCTATTTACAACTTGTACAGAAACCATGCGACATTTATAATATTCGAAGGGCATGAATGGGAAGCAGTTATTGAGACAGGAGTGAGGCAGGTTTGTAGTCTGTCCCCGATGTTATTCAATCTGTACATTGAACAAGTAGTAAAGGAAACAAAAGAAAACTTTGGAGTAGGAATTAAAGTTCTAGGAGAAGAAATAAAGACTTCGAGGTTTGCCGATCACATTACAACTCTGTCATAGACAGCAGAGGACTTGGAGGAGTAGCTGAATGGAACGAATAGTGTCCGGAAAGGAGGATAGAAGATGAATACCAACAGAGGCAATACAAGAATAATGGAATGTAGTAGAATTAAAGCACGTGATGCTAAGGAATTAGATCAGGATACGAGACTCTTAAAATAATAGATGAGTTTTGCTATTTTGGCAGCAAAATAACTGCTGATGGCTGAAGTAGGGAGGATATAAAATGTAGATTGGCAATCGTAAGAGCAGACTTTCTGAAGAAGAGAATTTTATTAACATAGAATATAAATGTAAGTGTTTCCGAAGTCTTTTCTGAATGTATATGTCTGGAGTGTAGCCACGTATGGTAGTGAAACGTGGACGATAAACAGTTTAGACAAGCGGAGAATAGAAGCTTTTGAAGTGTGGTGTTACAGAAGAATGCTGAAGATTAGATGGGTAAATCATGAAACGAATGAGGGAGTACTGAATAGAATTGGGGAGACAAGATATCTGTGGCACAGCTTGACCAAAAGAAGGGGTTGGTTGACAGGACACATTCTGAGATATCAAGGGATTACTAGTTTATTGCTGAAGGGAAGCGTGGGGGAGGGGGGGGATGGGAGGTAAAATCGTAGAGGGAGACCAAGGCATAATTACAGTAAGCAGATTCAGATGGATGTCGGTTGCAGGTGTTATTTTGAGATGAAGAATCACGCACAGGATAGAGCAGCATAGAGATTTGCATCAAACCAGTCTTCGGACTGAAGACCACAACAACACACCCCACAACACACATAAATTTGCCAGCGACTACAATTTCCATTGCAAACTTTTCAGAATATGCACGGTGCTATACTTTTCTTTTAAGTATCGCAATAACTACGGACAGTAACGAATTTTTTATTTTTTAACGAAGTGATGTCCTTAAAGTCGAGTAAGAATGACTGTGTACTGTATAGTGGAGTGTATGCGCAAATATCAGAACAGTGGTTTTATATTTTTTACGCGAAAAGTGAAAGCTTTACTGAGATGGATGTGGCCTTGCTTAATCTACCATGAAACTACATTTTAACTGTTACGTCTCACCCACTGTTCTAAACAGTCCCATTTGCAATGGAATTAATATCTGATGAAGTAAATGGACCATTCAATGGGCAGTGGGACACATGATTGTTCGTCAAACCAGGAATACTTACGTGCAACCCTGTGAATACGGCTGTCGATATTTTTGGAGCATCCACAGCATATTCGTCATTTCACCATGAGTCGAATTCATCTATGTTTCAATTTATAAATAAGTTACACAAGCTGAGGAAGATCTGTGCAGTTGAAACTGAACGTATGGACGAATAATTCACATAAATGGGTTGACCTACCCAGGCGATTATGGCAAATAGGATGAGACTAGACATATAAGTGCGCAGCTGTTGACTATGCAGGCAGACCAGTGTGCCTGTGAGTGATGGAGACAGCTTATGTAAATCTCATTCGACACCTACACTATATGATGTATCATATTAGGTGTATTGGGCTGCCATCTACTGCCAGGTACTCCATACCGGCGATCTCAATAGTCATTAGACATCACGAGAAAGCAGAATGGGGCGCTCCGCGGAACTCACGGACTTCGAACGTAGTCAGGTTATTGAGTGTCACTTGTGTCATACGTCTGTACGCGAGATTTCTACACTCCTAAACATCCCTAGGTTCACTGTTTCCCATGTGATGGTGAAGTGGAAACGTGAACGGACACGTACAGCACAAAAGCGTACAGGCCGACCTCGTCTGTTGACTGACAGAGACCGCATTCAGTTGAAGAGGGTCGTAATATGTAATAGACAGACATCTATCCAGACTATCACACAGGAATTCCAGACTGCTTCAGGATCCACTGCAAATACTGACCGCTAGGCAGGAGGTGAGAAAACATGGATTTCATGGTCGAGCAGTTGCTCATAAGCCAAACATCGCGCCGGTAATGCCAGAGAACGTAAACATTGGATGACTGAACAGTGTTAAAACGTTGTGTGAAGTGACGAATCACGGTACACAATGTGGTGATCCGATGGCAGGATATGGGTACGGCGAATGTGTGGTGAACGTCATCTGTCAGCGTGTGTAGTGCCAACAGTAAAATTCGGAGGCGATGGTATTATGATGTGGTCGTGTTTTTCATGGAGGGAGTTTGCACCCCTTGTTTTGCGTGGCACTATCACAGCACAGGCCTACTTCGATATTTTAAGCACCTTCTTGCTTCCAACTGTTGAAGAGCGATTCGGGGATGTCGATTACATCTTTCAACACGGTCGAGCACTTGTTCATAATGCACGTCCTGTGGCGGGGTGGTTACACAAAAATAACATCCCTGTAATGGACTGGCCTGCACAGAGTCCTGACCTGAGTCCTATAGAAGACCTTAGGGATGTTTTGGAACGCCGACTTTGTGCCAGGCTCCACCGACAGACATCGATACCTCTCCTCAGTGCAGCACTCCGTGAAGAATGGGCTGCCATTTCCCAGGAAACCTTCCAGCAACTGATTGAACGTATGCCTGCGAGAGTGGAAGTTGTCATCAAGGCTAAGGTGGGCCAACACAATGTTAAATTCCAGTATTACCGATGGAGTGCGCAACGAACTTGTAAGTCATTTTCAGGCCGATGTTCGGATGATTTTGATCACATGGTCTATGACGCACGAAGTTCCATGGAATAACCACGCGCCGTGATAGGCGGAACTGTCTCGTGTTGCTGCCGGTGAAAGTCGTGCATTCACTCGCATGTGTGCTTGCAAGCTGGAATCACGTGTTGACCTCTGCATTTCTTTCTGAGCTGTGAGTAGTTTCCATGTCGTTCACACAAGAGTACGGTTCTAATGTGATATCTTTCGTCCAGCTTGTTAAGTAAAGTCATTTTCAGCCGCCTGCCCAGTTAGCCATGCGGTCTAACGCATTGCGTTCCGGGAGGGAAGGCGTGCCGGTCCCCGGCACAAATCCGCCCGACTGATTAGTGTTGAGGACCGGTGTGCCGTCCAATCTGTGGATGGTTTTTATGGTGGTTTTCCAAGTGCCTCGGCGAATGTGGGCTGGTTCCCCTTATACCGCCTCAGTTACACTATGTCGGCTATTGCTGCGGAAACGCTTTCTCGCGTACACCATCATTATTCTACCATGCAAACATTGGGGGTTACACTCGTCTCGTGTGAGACGTTCACGGGGTCTGGGGTGTCCGCAGGGGGCCGAACAGCACAGTAAACCCTGGGTTCGATGTGGGGTGGTTGGGTGAGTGGACTGCTGGAGCCTGTTGTGGGATTGTGCACCACTGAGTGCTACGGCGGGGACAAAGCCTCTCCGTCGTTTCTAGGTCGCCAGTTCCATACAATACAATATGAAGTCCTTGTCAGTGAGATTACACTGTGAAGTCGTATTCGAGGGCAGTTGTGACCTGCTTGATGTTGAGGAAGATAGCAACGGAACTGAAAGAAACATGTAAGAATTTGCTATGGACCTGCATCATCGTTTCAAACTCGGTGCTTTCGTTGTTGAAGTTTCTGATTCAGACAACAAACAAGGACCTTGGCCGATCATTGTAAAGTATTAATGGTATTCTAAGCATTACTTCATTCGAAACTGAAACGGAGGAGCTTCTATTTAAAGTCCTGGAAGTATTAATTGCTGGCCTAAAAACTGAGTTACATCTAATTTCTGTACAGTGAAACATACAGCTTCGAACAGAGGCTGTCTACCGCTGCTTCGGTGAACAGATGAGGCTACAGTTCAGGTTTAGTCATTGGATGACATGACGGTGTAAAATTTATAATACTCTTTGTAATGCCACACCCTCCTCTAGCACTGCCTTTTGTTATAGAAATGATCGATACCAGGTATACTATGGATTCTGGTACAGGTGATAATTTTGGCTATTTTACTGAAATAATTTCATTTTATTTTTTATACTATGTATTATATTTCACGCTAGAATGTATAAAAAGAAATAAAGTTGTTACAACCGAAATAGTTAAAATTAGTCTTCTTTTAGAAAAAATGGTTTATACGTGTGTGAATTCCTATGGGACGAAACTGCTGAGGTCCTCGGTCCCTAGAGTTACACACTGCTTAAAATAACTTATGCTAAGAACAACACACACACCCATGCCCGAGGTAGGACTCAAATCTCCGGCGGGAGGAGCCGCACAATGCCTCACATGCCGCCCTAGAATGGCGCCACACCGCGGGGCTAAATATTTAAAATTACGAAATTTCTGGCATACCTAAAATTCATATTATTAATTGCACAATCTAACGCGAATTATTAAATTTATTTCGGGACTCATTTATAAAATAATGATATAATTAGAAGCTCTTCTTTTCTTAAGCAATTCTGCAAATTCTTTCGTTTTGTAAATGTTATGACGTAGCCACATGCAAGGAACGAAGATGCGGACTACAAGAGCAGAGAAGGCGGTGAGGAAACGGCGGCCAAGGGTGCGCGGAATTGCACCTCACCGCGCCAAGAGCGACTCAAGATGGGAGGCCCATAAAGAGAACCGGATGACCACCTATTTAGAGCTGCTTGCACGTTATGGGGCTGATCGTGACAGTTTTTTGTTGAACATCGTCACAGACTGAGACGCATGGGATTACCTTTCGTACATGAAAAAAGGGCATTTCAAGGAGTGACGGCTCACCACCCCTCCACCAAAGAAAATGTTGAAAGCCGCACCCTCAGCCAGTAATGCCATGGCCAGTGAAGTATTATTCTAGATTTTTGGACAACATGGAGATTGATTGTGGAGATGAAGCAGCGATTAGTATAATTAATCAAGTATTCAAAAACAGTCTTAATTGCATTTATTATTATTATTAATTGACGGCAACACCCCCAGCGGCGATCAGAGGCATTAAATACAGTTTATTATATGTAATTACTAGTCACCTTGGTTTAACATAAATTTAAGTGGCAGTAAATAACAGAGAACGGAACCATTCCATTTGAAAAGAGTTAATATATATATTCGTACATTCACGTAGAAAACATTTGAGTCAATTTACTACAGCGGCTAATATGGAAAGACTACAAAGCCTTCTACTCCTTGTGGTGAGGGCGCCGTTGCCATGGACTATAAAGCATATATCAGGCGCCCTCTAGAATGTGTAGTGAGGACGCCGTCGTCATGGTAGCAGCTGGTGTATTCATATGGTGTTAGCTTTGTCCTGGTCACGGCCTCCGTTGCCGTGGTAGCGGTACGTCATGACTCTTCATCCACAGAGATGTCACTTATTTGAGGTTATGGAAATATCTACAAACAAGGATAACCTAAAAAATCTTAAGATAGGATAAAAGTTTACGACACGTTTTTAGTACCCATTAAAGGAATTAAAGTACTAAAATAATAAAAGGAAAAGTAGCATCATTGTGTACTAATAATATTTTCGAATAGCTCGAAAAACTCTTTACCATGACTCTCTGTTTGTTCATTCAGCATCGCTGCCGGATTCCGTTTATTAGGTATAAAAATATCCAGGCTCTCTAGAATATCCATCGTACGTCCTTTTGGGTTACATGCAGTATCTTCAGATTTTACTTTATATTTATTTCTGCATGTTTTTCCATATCTACATGCTGCCCGAAGAGTGATTTATTACGTGCTGTTTCAGTAGTATGTTCTTTAAGTCTGGTATTAAAACTTCTCCCGGTTTGCCCGATGTAAATTTTGCTGCAATCTTTAGAAGTCAATTTATAAATTCCTGATTTAGCAAGCATCTTGTTTTTAACATCTCCTATATTATGCCTAAGACTATTAGCTATGGTATTTGTAGAGAAAGAAATCGTAACATCCGAATTCTTGAACAGTTTGTTTACCTTATCTGATGTAGTCCCCATATACAGCATCTTCGCAAAATTTCTCTTTTCGGGTATTTTCGCCTGTCTGATGTGAATTTTCTGTTGTATCGTCTCTACTATATTTGCGTTATATCCATTAGATATCACAATTTGCTTTAATATGTTAATCTCCTTCTGTCTCTCTTCCAGTATTAGTGGTATTCTATTCAGCCTGTGTATCATTGTGAAGAACAAAGTTTTTTTATATCCATTTGGGTGGCATGACTTTGCAGGGATAATGGTATCTGTAGTTGTAGGTTTCCGATACATGCCAAAGCTGTGGTGTCCATTATCGTTAAAAATAGTTAGGTCTAAATAATTTATAGGTTTATGTTGTTCATGTTCAACCGTGAAAGTAAATTTTCGGTGTATGCTTTTCTACATTTCCGTCAAACTATTTATCTCCTCTATTCTACCGTCAAATAATATTAGAATGTCATCAACATATCGTTTATAGTATATAATTTTCTGGTGTATGCACAGATGATCTTTCAAAAACATAACTTCTTTATTATTGACGAAAATGTTGGCTATCCTTCCTGCTAGTGAATTGCCCATAGCTAGGCCGTCTTTCTGCTGATATATCTGATCATTAACCGAAAAATAGTTAAAGCATAAGGTTGTCTCAAGAAGATTCATTAATTCAGTTATTTCATCGTAATTATGGACCTTATGGCGTATGAGGTTTTCTCTAATAATTTCGATAGTTTCTGCCACCGGAATATTGACGTACAAGTTTTTAACGTCTAATGTGGCAAATCTGGCTGTTACCAGTATGGTGATATTATGTATCCCTGTTATTAACTCATAGGTATTTTTCACTGAAAAATTCTCGTCATATGTATGGAACTGTTTTAACAGTATATTCAGTTTTTTTTATTAAGATTGTAAGAAGGGCATCCTATGTTATTAACTATTAGTCGTATAGGCCAACCTTGCTTATGTAATTTTTTTGGGCCCTGAGCCTAGGTATTTGTGGGTTCATGGGAGGTGTTGCCGTCTATTCACGTGATCTCAGCACGCTATTTAAGCCCATGCGACGGGTTAGTCTCGCATAATTTCCCGCCGTGATGTAGACAGGAGTGACACCACCAGCAGTCGACCAATGGGTAACATATTTTAAATTTACGTAGTTTTAGATGTATAATGGGGTCATACTGACGGATATCTATTATTTCACAGTGTAAACGCCCAGAAGATGACCCCTACGTCGGGTTGAAACTGGCTGGCGGTATAATAACAATAAATGCGATTAAGACTGTTTTTGAATAATTAAGTATTATTCTGTCTGACGTCTTCCCTCAGGGTGCAACAAACGACTAAAGTGTATAGTGCAAATCTGCGTAAGGCAGGAGATCTTACAAAACTTCATAAGAGTCTTCTTCCTCCTCCACCCTGCAGCCTGGTTCTCGCAAATTCCAAATTCCATCTGGTAGGCCCAATGAAGTATGCATTCTACGCAAGCAGTACGTGACTGATGAGGAGGTTATTCGTGCAGCAAGACAGCACCTCGACCAGTAGAGTGGCGCTGTGCCGGCATACAGGCCCTCTCAGTAAGATTGCGTAAGGCCGTCTCATTGAACGGAGATCATGTTGAAAATTTACATTTTGTAGCCAGAAGTGCTAAGAATTATATGGTGTGGGAATCGTGAATAAAACCAACCTGTTTTCCAAAAAAAAATGTGTTGCATTGTTTATTGAATGCTCCTCATATTAACACTGTAATGTTGCACCCAGTACTTCCTTTCCTTTCTCAGTTGTTCGAGCTTAAAATATTGACAAACCACAGTACTATCCTCTTCGGGAAAGCTCAAGATTGCAACTGATCCAGAAACGTAATTAGCGCTTTCTTGTTGTTTGTTGTAATGCAGGTCGCATTGCGTATCGTATCGCATATCTCATCTCCCCAATGGGAATGCTAGTGTCACACTAATAAGCGTCGCATCGCATGACTTTTACTACACTTGATCGTACAACATACCATATGCCTAAGTGCGAACCGCACCTCGGATATGGGTACAGGTAAGTTACAGCTACGGATAAATATTAGTTCCGTAACCCATTAGGGACGGTAGATCATATAAGGTCCTACACAGTTTATCTGAAAAATTGTTGCAGAGTGATCGACAAGATCCAGCAGCAGGAATAACATAGATACTGCCCAAGGAAAGTACCAAGAAGGAAATATTCCCCCGAGCTGTGTGAAGTTTCACAAGCTGCGACATGGTCATGGATTAAACAGTGATCCAGAAAATGTGATCATTGACACAAATAAAAAAAAATTATCCTCCACTATGTGAAATTTGTTCGTCCTCTCTCTTGCACACCACAGTCACGCCAGTCGTATGCCTACAGATAATGTACCAACTGGGCTACCACTCCCGCCCTTTTTAAAATTATATCAATGTGCAGTCTCTCCCGCCAACAATACTTTGATGCAGACATTCCCTGCTACCCCAATTATTTCCAACATGACAAATATGAATTATTCCTACATAATCCTATTAATAAAATATAAATATCTTTCATAAATTGTGGTTTGACAATAGACAATAGAAATATACACGTCTTATGTAAGACGTGTATATTTATATTGTCTATTGTCAAACTACAGTTTATGAAAGATGTTTATATTTTATTAATAGTACTAAGTAGGAATAATTAACATTTGTCATGCTGGAAATAATTGTGGTAGCAGGGAATGTCTGCACCAAAGTATTGTAGACAAGAGAGACCGCAAATTGATATAATTTTAAAAAGGGCGGGAGAGACCGCGTATGGATACATTTTAAGAAAAGAGCGTGAAAGACCGCGCATTGATACAGTTTGTAATGGTAGCAGGGATTGTCTGCATCAGAAAGCATTGTTGGCATTGGAGACCGCACTCTAGCGTTTGCAGGAAGTCAGTAGTAAGCGAGATGTGTAGCGAGTCGGTGACAGGTCTGAAGCGAGAGGTTGAGAGGAGCGGTGTGCCTCCCAGCCACTAGCTATGATTTACAAGAGATTATAAACGGATGTACAGAGAAATCAGCTAACTATTATCATAAGAGGAACTAATATTTTTGAATTATTTTTTTGAGAAACTCAAGACTACTGAAGGTATGTTTGCACAATGCTAGTTGTAAGATTATTGTAAAAAAGAAGTCCCATTTGAACGTTTGTAGAATCATTTCATTCAGAATATAATCAATTATTGCCAGCAATATTGCATTACTGATTATAATCCATCCCAAAAACCATCAACGTAAAACTTTGCAAACTTTTATTGTTGTCAAGAAAAATTTTAACTATGAATTACGTAACCTCAGTCAAATTAAAAAGAATAACGTCAGCTATTAAAGAAATACAGCCACTTAGTATGACAGCCCACCAGCAGCTAATATAGTAAAACAGAGGAATTATATTCGTGTCGCAGTTCGATGTAGCAGTCAGACGGCGATCCAATAGCAGTAAAAACTGTAAGGAAATGTTTTGGGTTATTGCAAGTAACGACTGAGGGCCACGACGACGACACATTCTATTTTTCGTCGAAATAATCAGGAAACAACTTTTAATAAGCAGCAATTAAATTTGTATGCGAAGATTGAGAAAGAGAATTAATTTCGAAGGGAAGATTTCATTTGTTATAATTAGGCAAGAGGTAGAAATCCAAAGGGAAGGTTTCATAGGTTATTGTAAAAGGGAAGGTTGCGTAACAACAAAAATATAGAGGGGACGGGAAGATTTCACTCTCTCTTGCACACCACAGTCACGCCAGTCGTATGCCTATAGACAATGTACCATCTGTGCTACCACATAAAATGACTCCAATGGCTGCGCACACAAAGAACACAGCTACCCATGTAGCAGAGGCCAGTGGGAGGTGCCTTGAGAACAAAGAAGATCCCTGTGTTATGTAATGGAGCAGCACACAATGGCAGTCGGGTGGCAGCACCGTCTGCAACAAACAGTACCCTGCTGGCTAGCCAGAATGATCAGAATATTCATAGACCACTTCAGCGTCGCCGATGGAAAAAGTTTGCCTCGCTGCCCATTCTGCAATGTTTCTCAAACTAATTTATCGAAACTCTTTGACAGAAAAATCGATTCTCTTGCATCTTACAGACTCTTCATCAGATTCATGGCGGAGTGTCTGTATTTTCGTTATTGCACAGAGTTATTGTCACATTTCGAAATTAAATAACTCATTGATCATACAGTATAGGCTTTCACGGCCAGTATTGTCTTCACTTAAGACTTCCGGGCTAATAGGCCGTGTTCGATGTATAAAACTCTCCCCTGACGTTTCGTCTCCGACATCGGGAGACATCCTCCGAGGTAAAACGGTGAACTGTTCGCTTACCTAGGAAGATGTCTCCCGCAGTCGGAGACGAAACGTCAGGGGAGAGTTTTATACATCGAACACGGCCTAATTACTCGGAAGTTTTAAGTAAATAACTCATGGCATGAAATTCCAATACTTTGCAATAAAAAATAGGAGTTGGTATAAGTTTATCTTTGGTGCATATTAAATCATACACAGATAGATGTGTATGAAACTCAGTTAACATATTGCTCTTTCCTTTAAGCATGGAAGGAGATCTACATCTGTTGTAGCACCACCACGGTTTTTAGCATGGCTGTGTAAGTGCTACTGCCACAGCTAATTCAAGAGATCATGTAAGTGGGTCAAATGTCAAATAGGAGTGGCCATATGCAGCTACCTCACTATGTCAAGTACTGGCTCCACAGCATCAAAATCATTACTAGGTGTGGCACCAGAGGGATAATAGCAGTGACACAGCAGGAAGGCAGAGCCACTGCGGCATAGGTCACCTAGTTGCTTCGCATCCGAGGAATAGCTTGATATAGTTTATGTGATAGAAATCAAAGCTGTACAAAAAGGATCGTTTAAGTTTCATTGATTCTAGTAACGTTTGATCAAAAGTTTCAAAGACTACCAAACACCTATCTCAATGGGGGATGTGCAATGATCTATTGGCCTACAAGCCTACATGGATCAACAAGTCACTATCTCTTAATATTGGATCTGCTAGCTGTAGACCTGCTGCTTGCACTGAGTCTGATGCTGTGGACTTAACACCCTCCAACTGCCAGGGCACTTTGGGGCCTACTTCAGCTGCTGCTGGCCTCATGCCATGAGGCAGTCTATCGTTTAAACCTGATGGCATGCAGCTGTTCAGCTGCCGAAATTTGCCTTTGCTCATGTGGGCAGTCATACACGCTGCTGTGAACTGTCTCAATAACTTTGAGTCCTTGTTGCGAGTTGCACCTCACTGCGTCTTGTCCATTGTAGCAGCGCAACAATTAGTCTGAGGAGTGCAAAAAGTTCTTGCCCAGTTGCTGCTGGGATCAATGTCCTTTCAGAGCCTACCAACTGCATGACGCTGCAAGCTATATCGCCACATACTAAAGGCTGAACCTCCCAACAGGCCATGTATCACTTATGTCCTGGGGATATATACTTCTCTCAGCAGCATTACAACTGCTGTAGCTTACTGAGTAATTGGGCTTTTACCCACAGCTTCATCCATCTGTGTGTGCAACATATATATTGATTACAGTCCTTATCCCTCTTTCTTTGTCCACTTCTTCCTCCTTCTCTCCATCCACCTCATCCTCCCATCTCTATCAATCTCCTCCCCACCACTCTATCTTTTTATCACCTTCTCCCTATCTCTCCATTTTCTTCACACACTCTCTCTGACAGTATCTTCCTCATCCTCCTTCTGACAATTTCCTCCTCCAACTGTCACTTTCCATTTGCACCTCTCCATCTTACCTCAGGTCGATAAAGCAGCCCTATACTAATCCAAAACAACACAAGTGTCATGCAGGGCAGCCTACATGTCATGTCCCGGAAAACCATTTCTTTTGTCTGCCATGTAGACTGTTCTGCAAAGCAGGTTGATTTGGCCTACCGATTCTGTTCCTACACATTAATCCCGTTGTGCAGGGCAGTCTATACACCAAGTGCTGGAAAAGCATGTATTTGCGCATTATCTCTGTTACTGTAGGAGCTAGGAGGCTATAAACTGCACAGTGCTTGTATTCTGGAAGACTGCTGTTTCTGGGCCAAATTTTGTTGAAAGCAGCCAAGGAGTTTGTGAGGAGACGCCAGACATACACATTTATTTATATAACAAATAAGTGAATGATCTAACAATGATGTTTTCTTGCTAATACTTTGGATGGCTGCTAGGCATCCACAAAATGCTCCACTGCTACCCCATCCAACGATTCTTGACACTTACAGCTCATTTTCACCACCCAATATAGTGGTCATTCAGTGATAGCCATTAAGCTATTCCAGTCATGAGAAAATGGATTCAGTTTCACTCATGCACATGAACATTGCAGAGTTAGTGAACTGTTTGTAACATCCCTTGTACCTCATAAACAATTTGAAACATCGAAACGAACTTTCAGCTAATGATGTCACATAAAGACGAGAGTATATTTGTATACAATTACTTTGTGATACTTTCATAGCATCTGTGATACATAAGTAACTACAGATTTTGTCAGTAAAATAATGTAAGGCTCAATTTCTAAAACATATGCACACAAAGTAATCAAACTAATAACTGATATAACAGTAAATAAAAGTGAAGACTCATACATAAAACAATTTCGTTCACGATTTCCTGAGATATTTTGTATCAAGAACGTCGGTTCACAAGACACAGGAGTAGTTGGATGTTGAGTAAGTGAAATTTTACACCCTATATGACAGTATGACCTCATTAGTTTTACAGTGTCGTATCGCTGTCTACCACATTGTTGTAAAAATATTTTGATGACACTTATGAAAGTCAGCTGTGCTATGCTTTCAATATTGCTCAGCAAATAAAGGAAATTTTCAGGAGACACCAATTCTCTAATTTATAGTGTTCCAGATATTCATTCAACTTACTTTTGCTTCGATGATCCTTATAACTTTTTATTGCAGTTACGTGTATTCATATAAAATTTTAGCTTATATAGACCAGGTTTTTGACGAGACACAGTTTTATGTGCAGTGGAGCCGGGTATAAAATATTTGTTTCTAAAGGAGTATACACCACATTCCTTTGTTGAGGTAAGTGTTTCATTTTACCCCACATGTCTTTTTTTCTGTCTCTGCTGTCCGACATGCATAGGAGCCCGTAGTGCTTTATGTACCCAAGCTGCAACTGATACTGGATAATTTTGAGTAGCAGTTTATAATTTCCCACATGCATCCTGCAGACTAAATGCAGAACGAAACCTGTTCCCATTATGGACAAGTAATGCTTTGGGACTAGCTTTGCTGAAAGCTATGAACAAGTGTCACTTATTCAAAGTGAAATCATAGCTAAAAGTCTCCAAAACGGACTAAATATCATTACAAAATAACATTACACCTTCCTTGGAGTAATATTCGGAAATAACAGTGTGGCTGTTACGACAAAAACTCACTTTCCTATCACGAAGGAGACGACTACATCCTTCAAATCACGAAGCTACAACATCAAACTCTTATTCGACAGCAAATTTTACATCAGAACAGGATTGCAGAGATCGCTTTGACTCAAAATAAGTGCCTGATTTGGTCTGCAGTGGCCTTGGAACACTGGGTCGGTATGCGTATCTCCTTCCCTGTCATTTGCTTGTTCGTCATTGTAATCATCTTCAATCACTGTCACACTCTAAGGATGCAGTGGTATTGGCGATTCTTCACTCTGGTATACAGGCCTAAAAGCAAATGATAAATTACGATATTGCTCAGTTTTCCTTGATAAAGGGGTGATTCCATTTATTTTGGGCACACTAATTCAGACTGCTGCCTGGTCTATTGGGGTAGCAAAGAACGTGTGACGTTGCTGTTTCAACCTGGCAGTCAGAAGTCTAGAGCAGTGTGTGTGGAAGGGGACTGGGGGGATCAGTTTTTACTCTTGTCGCCAATCTTACACTCAATATATACTTCGTAAAACCTTATTCCAATAATATTAATTTTCCATTTCTGGGATTTCATAGAAAACGCTCCACAGACATAACAAAAAGAATTCGCATTATATACGTGGGTACAAGACACCTTTTCTTCTGAATTAGTATAAAACAGAAACTACAAACATCCAAGAGCGAAGAACAAAAACCAATAACTTCCAACAACTGTCAGAACTCCCAGTACTGCGATGAAAATGGCATTAAACGCAACCTGATTACATCGAGCCTCGCCCATAGGCAATTTTGCCTAAATACTTTCATTTCCTGGAGGTAAACGTTTGAATTAAGCGCAATGGCTCAAATGGCTCTGAGCACTATGGGACTTAACATCTATGGTCAACAACCCCTAGAACTTAGAACTACTTAAACCTAACTAACCTAAGGACATCACACAACACCCAGTCATCACGAGGCAGAGAAAATCCCTGACCCCGCCGGGAATCGAACCCGGGAACCCGGGCGCCGGAAGCGAGAACGCTAACGCACGACCACGAGCTGCGGACAATTAAGCGTAATGCTTAGTAATTCCTTGTATATACGTCGATTATTTTTTAGTAATAAAATTGTCCGAATGTTTAAGGAAAGACATCGAAGAATAACCTATAGGCAGCATTTTCACGGATTTCAATAGACAGAGGACACAAGGTAAATAAGCCTAAGGGCCAGAAACCGATCTCATTTTCAGAGTCAGAAGCCACGGCGTGACAAAGTACACCATTGTATTGTATTGTATTGTATGTTAACCGGGGACCTAGAAACGACGGAGAGGTTCCGTCCCCGCCGCAGCCGCAGTGGTCCACAACCTCACGACGACTACCGCAGTCCACTTGACACCTCCGCCGCCCCCCAACGTCTCACACCAGACGAGTGTAACCCCTATCTTAGCGTGGTAGAGTAATGGTGGTTACGCGTACGTGGAGAACTTGTTTGCGCAGCAATCGCCGGCATGGTGTAACTGAGGCGGAAGAAGGGGAACCTGCCAAAGCCTTCTAGATGCAAGGCCTACGCACAGCGGCCATCCTGGCATGTGACGTCACAAACTGTTGGCCATCTTACCTGTAATCGGCAGTCCTGTTGGCGTGTATGTTGTGTTGAACGTGTGTGCCACGTGAAAGTGATATATCATAAAGAATTCGCCTATAGTTCTTCGAAGTATGTTGCGTTCCCAAAAAGGCATGAAAGTTCACATGTTTCGATTTCTCAAACGTGTGAAGTTGAAAAATCGCTGGATTGCAGCTATTCCCAGACAGGAATTTGTGTCTACGCATCATTCAAGGGTAAGTAAATGACAAAAAATTTATAGCGTGTTATTTGTTTCTATTGCACCACATTTGCCAATTGTTTTTAAAAGCAGTTATGTATCATGTACCAGTATAATTTGTTTCTTTATTCTGGACCATTGGTGCGAGGTTAATACGAAGCAACTATTGTCACACAGAATAGTTATATTAATTAGTATGGCTCGAAAATGTTTAGTATTCCTTATCATTCCTACCGGATTGTTGAGTTTCCAGTACTTTTATGTGGAAGAGCTACAGAATGATTTTGCTCAGTTTTACATATACAGCTATTCGTAAATAATTTCAATTTGAGTAAACTACCTTAGAAAATTGCTTTAATGAATTCAGTGTTCGACAGATTAAGCAGTATAGAAAGTAGAATTTCAGTCAAGGATATAGGAGAAACATTCTTTTCATGTTTAAGGTTCTGAAGAAACAGGGAAATAAAATATTTTTCGGGTTTTTTATTTATTAAACATTACGTCAGGAGGTGCTCCATTTCGTCGAATGATTTGAGTTTCGTGTGAGGTCAGCAAATTCTGAAGTGGAGAGGAAATTTTACGAAAATAACCAGGGAAACAAATTCTTAAATTCTGTTGGAGATCCAGCTGCTTTATTTAAAACCGAAAACGTCTGCTTGTTATTTCATAATACCGATTTTTTACTGCAAGAAAACATATCTCCTGAGGTAAAAGACAGAAATTAAAATTACAGTTTGTATTCGAGCCTAGAAATGCGTATTTAAGGCAAATCCTCAAAATAATTTTACATCCTGAAATATCATAGGGCAGTTTTGTTCAGTTACTTTACGCAATGATATAAATTTCCATACTTTCATTACAAGGCCATGTAGAAGAGGAAAGCACGAGAATCCCTATGTGGTCTCAGCTCTAAAACTCGTAAAGTTCGTATAGGCAGAGTGCTTAACAGGAGCGTTCCGATACAGACCTGGCCATCAGTATGTGACGTCACAAGTGTGTGCGCAGGCCTGTAGTCTAGGTGCTGTTGAACCAGCCCGCATTCGCCGAGGCAGATGGAAAACCGCCTTTAAACCATCCACAGACTGGCCGGTTCACCGGACCTCCACGCACATCCGCCGGGCGGATTCGTGCTCGGGACCAGGCGCTCCTTCCCACCCGGAAAGCCGTGCGTTAGACCGCACGGCCAATCGGGCGGGCCGGGTACACCATAGTTTGTAACGAAACGTTGTTGCCTATGAGGAATGGCGCCTTATATCGCTCCTGTCTAAAGCCTGTGTATCGGGAGAATGACTTATGCGTGCACAGTGACAGATGGTCTGAAGCTGATTCAGCCGAGTACATAGTTCTAATTTTTATCTGTCAGATGACAGTGTTACACAGAGACTTTCAAGAAACAGGTCAAGATAATGTTTTTGTGAATTGTTCTGTTTATTTCTTGATTTTTTTTGTTTATTTATATTAGTACTGTTTTGTATAAGCCTTTAGCAGTGTGAATGATGCGTGAATGTGAATGCTGTACGAAGTACTGTGGGAAAGTTTTAAGACAGTGTGAATGCAGATGGGGAATTTTGTATCATAATATGTTAAGTAAGTTTATGATAAAAGGAAAGCTAGTTCCAGTGACATGAAAATAGTTAATAAGGTCAAGCATAAACAAAATATCAGTTCGGAAGTGTTATATGTTGATTGGTTAGTTAAGAAAAGCTCGGATTAACGCTGGAAAATAATGTTTTTCTATTGGTCTTAAAGAAAACTAACCAATCAGAATGGAGTATTCTTCGTGTGTCTTTTCTCTTGGAGATAGAGAATGCTTACTGCAGTCTAAGGAGTCGGAGCACAGCCTTTCAATGGTGCGGTCGTGTGTAGTATGAGCTCTGAAGGAAGTTATAATTTGCCGGTTTTAGTTGTGCTACAAGCTTTAAAATTGTTTTAAAGTGAAGGCATATTTATTGCGTTGTGCTTTTAGGAAGTACGCATTTTTAAGAACTTTCGTGTATGAGAAAAGACAATAATTCCTCGTGGAATATTGAACAGATCGGTAACTAAGAACTTAAGTGCATTAGACACCAATTATCGTAATAGTATGACGAACATTTTCATTCAAGAATAATCCGTGCCTAACAGCTGTTCGGATTTCGGGAAATACGTTAATATAAACTTGCTAACGCGAATAAAAACGTTTTTCCACGACTGTGTTAAGATTAGTACTAGCCTGGCAGTGAACGTGTACATTATGAAGGTACACGAAGTTTTGCGAGTATTTCCACTTTTCATTCAAAATTAAAACCTTTTCCCGATTCTTGAAATAGTTACGTTGTATGCAGCCTGGTGCGAGTTACAGTACGGTGGGTTTCTGCTCGGGTTTCCTACCGGCGATCTTCTGCAACGGGTTCACAGGTAGGTGCAGGTAAAGGACCAAAAGAAAACCCGCCGCCTCAACTAGTATTCTCTTACTCGACTTAGCACCGCATATGTAGCTGATTCGGATTGCATCAGACACTACTTTTTTCATTTTCGATATACACCACCAGAAAAATAAGCAGGTTTAGTATGTCGATTACGATTTCCCCTGATGTCTCCAAAGGGAAGACTCTAATAGAAGTCAGTCGTGAAACGTTCTTGGACTGATTTCATTCGTTTCGTGTGCCTGTACCTTAAACTACACATATTGTTATGTACCCTCTCGTCGGTTTCAGATCTCCTCGCATTCCTCTTTGGAGTTGTTTTATCTCTTGCTATCTTACACCTGACGACGAGACGTCAAAACAGCCATGTAAATGAGGGAACTGACGCGATTGAAACATTATTTGGGTCACTGTGTGATCACTTCCAGACATGTGTACAAACAAGGAAAAATTTTGACAGTGCCCTCACGTAATACCATTTCTTTCTGTGTTGAGCCACATTCTGTAATAATTGGATTGTACTGTTCGTGATAGAAGATAATACATTAAACGCGCAAACAAAGTTGACACTCGGCGCGCTGGCTGTTCGGCCGACTGTAAATGGGAAATTCCTTTGCAGTCGCTCCCAATCAGCCATCGCGCCGAGTATCAACTTTGTTTGCGCTTGCAATGTGTGCCACTTAAGAAGAAATCAGATGACTTTCCCCTAAAATCTGAGATCGACTATACAGTGGAATGATTAATATCAGTTACTTGCGTAACGTGTGCATGTGGCACTAAAATATTCTTGCAGTGGACGTTATTTAACTAATTGAAAGTAGATGAGAAAGCGACGTAGTGACACATTTAGTTGTCAATAAATAGCAATCCTCTTGAGAAATTACATAAAAGCTTGACGTTCAATATCAGTTTAACAATGATAGCCGGCCGGAGTGGCCGAGCGGTTCTAGGCGCTACAGCCTGGAACCGCGCAACCGCTACGGTCGCAGGTTCGAATCCTGCCTCGGGCATGGATGTGTGTTATGTCCTTAGGGTAGTTAGGTTTAAGTAGTTCTAAGTTCTAGGGGACTGATGACCTCAGAAGTTATGTACCATAGTGCTTAGAACCATTTGAACAATGATAATGTGTTTCAACGTTTACAGTACAAGTTACAGCTACTAACCATAGTCCAGCCCGTAAAATGTAACTAGTGAGAGAAATGGCCTGTACAATAAACTTATAATTGTTCCTTAAACTGATTTACCACCACCTACAAGTCATTTGATGGAATTTTCCTTCGTTATTTGATGTTAGTACTTCCCAGTTGATGCGTTCCATGTTTATAGTATTTTAGTAAATACAAACGCCAACATTTGTGTGTCCAGGCGATCTTGTCAGATCACTTCTGCTTTTATTTCGACGACGTGGTCATAAACCGCTCAGTCTCTTTAATGTGACCACCTGTCAAAAACCTGAATAATTACCTTTTGCAGCGCGAGACGTGCAGGAAGAGCGTCATTGTGGTTCTGGAATGTAACGGCAGGGATGTGGAGTAATGCGGACTCCAGTATCGTAGGCAGCTGCGTTACCTTTGTCGGTTGAGGATCCGCGGCGCAAGCAGCCCGATCGAGATGGTCCCACATATTTTCGATTGGCTTTAAATGCGGTGGAGTTAGTGGTCAGAGGAGAATGGTAAACCCACCCCGATGATCTTCGATCACGCCGCGTTGTCCTGCTGGTAGTCACCGTGCCAAAGAAATACAAACTGCGTGTAGGGATGAAAACATGATCTTCAAGTTTAGATGCGTAGTTGTCTTGATGCATTGTACAATCGACAATTACGAAATCAATCAGGGAAGACCACGGAAACATTCGCCAGACCATAATAGTCCAAACGGCCAGCACCATCCCGACCATTGTTGAAGGGCCGTATAATTCAAAGGCCTTCTGTCCGATGGAGCATAAAACGTGTTTCATCTGGAAAGGTCACTAGCCAACATACAGTCTAGTGCGGTGCTTCCGCACAAATTCTAGCCCTTGTTGCCGATAAACAGTGGTCAGCATGGGTGCATGAACAAATGCTTGCAGCCCACGACGATTCAAAAATGGTTCAAATGGCTCTGAGCACTGTGGGACTTAACTTCTGAGGTCATCAGTCCCTTAGAACTTAGAACTACTTAAACCTAACTAACCTAAGGACATCACACACGGCCATGCCCGAGGCAGGATTCGAACCTGCGACCGTAGCGGTCGCGCGGTTCCAGACTGAAGCGCCTAGAACCGCTCGGCCACTCCGGCCGGTGCACGAAGATACACAGCGACGTTCGCTGAATGGTCGCTGAGAAGACACTGTTAGTAGGTCCTTGGTTCATCTGGGCAGTCAGTCACTCAACTGTTGCACTAGTACTCGCCCGTTTACATCTCTGCAGTCGTCGGTCTCACCTTCATCTATGTCATGTACGCCCCCAGTAGGTGAATGGTCAGCTTGACGGATTGTCAATCCTCTGGACCCGGGTTCGATTCCCGGCTGGGTCGGGGAATTTTCTCTGTTCTCATCATCATGCTATCATCCTCATCGACTCCATGTCGACGAAGTGACGTCATATTGAAAGATTGGCAACCGGCGAATGGTCTGCCCGACGGGGGGCTCTAGCCATACGATTAAATAAATAAATCTGTGTCCTGTGGCGCACAACAGTCGCCTATGCGCCGACTTTGGATAGCGCCACCTTCCCAAGCGCGGCGTACTTTAACCACGGCGGCACGCGAATTTTTTAGAAACTTTGGAGTTTTCGGAAATGCTACCACCATTGACCTGAAAGCCAATGATGACACCCTACTGGACGTCAGATAAATCGCCCCATTTTCGCATTACGACAACGACTGCAATATTTTCCGATTGCCGCCGACACACTTTATATAGTCTCCATTGCTAGTGCTGCCACCTGCCGTCTGTGAGTGCTTGTTGCACGTTGACGTCGAAACTAGGCAGCAGTGGTCACATTAATGTGACTGGTCTGTGTGTGTGGGTTAATGGTCTATGACTGTCAACATCACATCAAAAACTCCCAGATGTTCATTGAGAAAATCAAACAGATTAGAGTTGGTCTGCTGTGGCCTTCTCCACCAGACATCACGGCGCCTTGAGTATCAGCAACCAAACTGACAGCCTGCAGCCGCGGGTTGCCCACTTCGCAGGCACACCAAAGCACTACACAACCGACAGGCAATATCGATGAACGGCCACAACAACAACAACACCACAGCAAAGACACCAGCGGCCACAAGGGGACATTACCGGCCCACATAAACATAAGGAAGGGGTCGCTTCAGATCCCGGAACCATTTTCACACGTCAACCCACGTGATGGTACTCATCCGCCGAAGCGCTATAAAGGCCGGCGCTCCGCCGCACCTCTGCAGTTCATAAACCGCCAGCTGACGTGAATAGCTACCGCCGCGGCAGCCCGGCTTCGATCTTCTCGCTGATCTCTGGATTAGGCTTGGTATATCGGAGAAGTCTCTGGCTGAGACTAGTAGGAATTTATTTAAGTTGTTTCTATATTATTCTTGTATGTAGTTGTGATTCGAAGACGGATCACTGTTTTGTGTTGGTGTTATACTTGGAGAATTTGTTTTGGTTACTTGGGGGTCCAGTAAATTGTTTTCGGACTTTGATCGTTAGTTTCTTCTGCTTACGCAGACATATCATGGTCCAAATGACATTTTAGTCAGCCTGGATGCGGTATCGCTGTTCACATATGTTCCTGTGGAGGACACTTCGAAAATGCTGGCGGATCTTTATCCTCCTGAAACTATAAAATTGTTCCGGCACGTGATGACGGCCACCTACTTCTTGTATGGTAACAAATTTTATGAAATGACGGACGGTGTGGCAATGGACTCTCCGTTGTCTCCATCACTGGCAAACTTTTTTATGGAGAATTTTGAAGAACGTGCATTAAATTCGGCTTCCCTCCGTCCATCCTTATTTTATCGTTACGTTGATGATACATTTATGATCTGGCCACACAGTGCAGAAGCTCTCGAACAATTCATGAAACATATGAACAGCATACATTCGAACATCCAGTTCACTGTCGAGATGGAGAAGGAAGGGGGACTGCCTTTCTTAGACGTTTTAGTACAACGACAGGCGGACGGGTGTCTTGGCCGCTGTGTATACCGTAAGCCGACGCATACCGATTTATACCCAACGCACAGAGTTTCCATCATCCTGCTCAGAAGAGAGCCGTTTGGAACGCGTTGGTATATAGAGCAAAAACTGTTTCTGACGAGGACCACTTACGGGCCGAGATTAACCATCTGAAGTACGTGTTTCGAAAGAATGGCTATGGTGCACGCGATAGGAAGCGTTCTCCCAAAAAAAAGGAAACTTGAAAATGCTGCACACTCACAGGATGAAACACCGATTGCGGTTCTTCCTTTTTGTGGCTCGATTTCCAGCAAAATAGGAAGAGTCCTACGTAGACGAGGTATAAGACCGATTTTTCGTCCTCCTAAGAAAATTAAGGAGATGATGCGCCCTGTTAAAGACAATCTCGACATCAGAGTCCCTGGAGTTTATAATATACCTGTGAGTGTGGAAGTAATTATAGAGGTCAGGCGATTCGTACCGCTTCCGACCGCAGTGCAGAACGCCAACGCCATATTAAAAATAGAGAACTGGAGAAATCGGCAATTCCGGAGCACAGCCGCACGGACAAACATGAAATTTTGTTGGATGAAACAAAAGTTATGTCCCATGCCTCCACGTACTGGGATTCTGTTATTAAGGAGGCTGTTGAAATAAGAATGAGCCAAAATAACCTTAACCGCGACAGCGGATACCATTTGAGCTGTGCATGGAAAAGAGCGCTTGATGCAGAGAAGCAGCAGAGACGTTTCTTCCAAGGTTTACGTTCCAACGGAAGCGGTGGCGCCACCGGCGCACACAGTGACATCGTCTGCGACAGCAGTACGTAATCGCCGACTAATCATAAGCCGACCAATCAGAAGCCATCCACGGGCTATAAATAAGGCTACCACAGCAGCAGTGAAGACAGTCAGCTCCTGACGATGACGATGGAGGTAATCGTCGAAAGCTCGAGATTTTATCCAGAACTGACTCGGCAAGAATACCGAGAATGTTTTACATACAGAGTGACGTATATTCTAGGATGAAGGTCATGACTAGAAACGACGACTAATCGGCTCAAAAATGAGAAAAACTGGATCCATAATCTTCTCTAATTTCTGAACTTTCGTTTGTTCCGCGATATAACGACGTCTTTTGGTACGGCGGATCTTCCCTCTGTAATTTCTTTCACTATCGCAATTAGAGCCAGTTTCATGTGATTTATTTCTGCATTAGGGATTTTCCTTGTTACATTTGAATGTTCCCACCTTCTTTTCAAACTGCCAAACAGTTGATTTCCTTTTCATACGTTTTTCTAATATATCATGACCTTGCGGGTAGAGCATTAGAATGCAGCCCTGCAGGTCCTGGGTTCAATGGTGGACAGAAGTGCAGATGTTTACTCGTTCGAGTCGCTCCAGACCCAGGACCAAAGAGGAAATTTTCCTCGCGGGAATGTCACCCTCCTCCTCCTAGTGCCGCTGCAAAGGAAGACTGTACTCTAACTCGGAAGAACACCCCCTTCCCCCGCCTCACACACACACACACACACACACACACACACACACACACACACACACACACACACACACACACGTGCTAATCTCAAAAAATGTCTCAGTTCAGCCGGTGAGTTCGTAAATGGTGGTATAAGGGGCGTATAGTACAACGGGCGACGCTTTCCCACACGAGTTTCGTGATAATTAAGCCAGTCCGTCCTTGAACTGACTTAGTTAGGGCCTACGTATGAATTGTTCCTATGTGGAGATGTTTTCATAGTTTTATACATTATGTGATCAAAAGTATCCGGAAACCACCAAAAACATACGTTTATCATATTAGGTGCATTGTGGTGCCATCTATAGCCCTGGAACTCCATATCAGCGACCTCAGTAGTTATTAGACATCGTGAGAGAGCAAAACGGGGCGCTCCACGAAACTCACGGACTTCGAACGTCGATGTGATGGTGAAGTGGAAACGTGAAGTGGCAAGTATAGCACAAAAGCATACCTGCCGACCTCGTATATTGACCGACAGAGACCACCGACAGTTGAAGATGGTCGTAATGTGTAATAGGCAGACATCTATCCGGACCATCACACAGGAATTCCAAACTGCATCAGGATCCACTGCAAGTACTATGACAGTTAGGCGGGACGTGAGAAATCTTTGATTTCATAGTCGAGCAGTTGTTCATAAGCAACACATCTCATCGGTAAATGCCAAACGACGCCTCGCTTGGTGTAATTAGCATAAAAATTGGACGATTGAACAGTGTAAAAACGTTCTGTGAAGTGACGAATCACGGTACACACTGTGGCAATGCGATGGCAGGGTGTGGATATGGCGAATGCCCGGTGAACGTCATCTGCCAGCGCGTGTAGTGCCAACAGTACATTTTGGAGGCGTTGGTATTATGATGTGGTCGTGTTTGTCATGGAGGGGGCTTGCACTCCTTGTCTTGCGTGGCACTATCACGGCACAGGCCTATACTAATGTTTTAAGCACCTTCTTGCTTCCCACTGTTGAAGAGCAATTCGGGGAAGGTGATTGCATCTTTCAGCACGATCGAGCCTGTTCATAATGCACAGCCTGTGGCGGAGTGGGTACACGACAGTAACATCCCTGTAATGCACTGGCCTGCACAGAGTCCTGACCTGAATCCTGTAGAATACCTTTGGGATGCATTGGAAGGCCGACTTCGTGCCAGACGTTACCGACTGACATTGATACCTCTCCTCAGTGCTCTTCGTGAAGAATGGGCTGCAATTCCCCAAAAAACGTTCCAGCATCTCATTGAACGTATGCCTGCGGAAGTAGAAGCTGTCATCAAGGCTAAGGGTGGGTCAACACCATACCGAATACCAGCATTACCGATGGAGGGCGACAGGAACCTGTAAGTCATTTTCAGCCAGGATACTTTTGAGGACATAGTGTATCACTTCGCAGTGTCGCAGCAGCACCGTCGGACTCTGAAAGTGCAATGTTACTGACTATGTTTTACGTAATGAAGAGGGAAGAAGTTTCATTTTGTGCAAATACACTACTGGCCATTAAAATTGCTACACCAACAAGAAATGCAGATGATAAATGGGTATTCATTGGACAAAGATATTATACTAGAACTGATATGTAATTACATTTTCACGCAATTTGGGTGCATAGATCCAAAGAAATCAGTACCCAGAACAACCACGTCTGGCCGTAATAAAGGCCTTGATACTCCTGGGCATTGAGTCAAACAGAGGTTGGATGGCGTGTACGGGTACAGCTACCCATGCAGCTTCAACACGATACCACAGTTCATCAAGAGTAGTGACTGGCATTTTGTGACGAGCCAGTTGCTCGGCCACCAGACGTTTTCAGTTAGAGAGATCTGGAGAATGTGATGGCCAGGGCAGCAGTCGAACATTTTCTGTGTCCAGAAAGGCCCGTACATGCGGCCGTGCATTATCCTGCTGAAATGTAGGGTTTCGCAGGGATCGAATGAAGGGTAGAGCCAGAATCTGAAATGTAACGTCCACTGTTCAAAGTGCCGTTAATGCGAACAAGAGGTGACCGAGATGTGTAACCAATGGCATCCCATACAATCACGACGGGTGATAAGCCAGTATGGCGATGACGAATACACGCATCCAATGTGCGTTCACCGCGATGTCGCCAAACATAGATGCGACCATCATGATGCTGTAAACTGAATCTGGATTCATCCGAATAAATGACGTTTTGCCATTCGTGCACCCAGGTTCGTCGCTGAGTACACCATCGCATGCCCTTCTGTCTGTGATGCAGCTTCAAGGGTAACCGGAGCCATGGTCTCGGAGCTGATAGTCCATGCTGCTGTAAACGTCGTCGAACTGTTCGTGCAGATGGTTGTTTTTTTGCAAACGTACCCATCTGTTGACTCAGGGATCGAGACGTGGCTGCACGATCCGTTACAGCCATGCGAATAAGATGCCTGTCATCTCGACTGCTAGTGATACGAGGCCGTTGGGATCCAGAAATGCGTTGCGTATTACCCTCCTGAACCCACCAATTCCATATTCTGCTAACAGTCATTGGATCTCGACCAACGAAAGGAGCAATGTCGTGATACGATAAACTGCAATCGCGATAGGCTACAATGCGACCTTTGTCAAAGTCGGAAACGTGATGGTACGCATTTTTCCTCCTTACACGATGCATCACAACGTTTAATCAGGCAACGCCGGTCAGTTGCTGTTTGTGTATGAGAAATTGGTTGGAAACTTTTCTCATATCAGCACGTTTTAGGTGTCGCCACCGGCGCCAACCCTTTGTGAATGCTCTGAAAAGCTAATCATGTGCATATCACAGCATCATCTTCCTGTCGGTTAAATTTCGCGTCTGTAGCACGTCATCTTCGTGGTGTAGCATTTTTAATGGCCAGTTGTGTCGTGTTTACTCAGGGTGCCATTATGTTGCGTTTATTTAAGGAACACGATAAAATGAACTTGTGCATACTGATTATAATCTAATTAGTAATGGTACAAGTACATAGCCTACCTGACGACTAGATCGAAAGCCATCCTGTCGATGACTGCCGACTATGGCACACAGTCTGTAACTTGGGCGTAGAACTGGCGTTGTTCGTATAAGATAGCACATATTTGGTCATGCGAAAGTTATACCTTTATTTATTAATGTGAACGTTTTTCGACATTGTAATATTACTGAAAGAAAGTAGTTAAGATCCAGAGATTCCTCCTAGTGTCTGAGTGCCAAAAGGCAATTTTTGTTAATAAATATTTATTAACAACAATTAGTTGTTTCGAGCCAGATCATATGTACCTTCCCTATGTTTCTATTTGCAGACGTCACCAGCCAATTCTGCATCGGCACCTCATCCCACTGGCTCTGAAAGCGGCAGGTGGCCAACCGCCTCTGCTAACCAGCGTGGGAACCTACCACAGGCAGCTGCAGCGCTGATACATTTACTTGACGTACGTGAAATAGTGGAACTGTAAGTAAACTAACAAACGCTCTTATCTGAAAATAAGGGGTATTTTACGAACTGCAGTCATATCAATACCTCGGTCACGGGCTTGTGCCATTAGGTTCACTTGGTATCGTCAGGAATGCCCCAGGGAAGCGTTTTGGGACCGCTATTATTTTCTATATACAAAAATTATCTCGTTGATAGGGTGATCAACAATCTGCGGTTGTTTTGCTGATGAAGCAGTACCGGAAGGTGTTCGCCTTGAGTGACTGTAGGAGGACAGAAGTTGACGTGGACAAAATTTCAGGTTGGTATGATGAATGAAGCTACATTTAAATGCAGAAAAACGTAACGCAGGTTAGTAGCAAAAACAAATCCATAATATCTGAATACAGTATAGTAGTATGCCATTCGACTGAGTGACTTCGGTTAAATGTCTGGGTGTAACTTAAGAACTTTCAGCACTGCAGCGCGTCAGCAATCGTAAGTATCGAAATAATTATGAAAAATTCGTCTCGATTGCACAAACTACCTGGTGTTTACCTAGGTTTCAGCGTGGGTAACCACTTAATTCTTCGCATTAAGTTGCATGACGTGGAAGTTGGTTGATGCACGCACACGATGTTGATTGTTCACGGATAGTAACGATGCCCCTCCTCCCTTCTATTTTGGTACGTTTTCCCTCCTACTGGGTTGAGGGTTTGATTAGCCAAGGACATCATTTGTATTTTCTTCCCCTGCGCGCTTTTAGGAGGTATTTTACGTATCTTCGTTGGCTTCTATGTAATTATAAGATCACGGAGCTAAGGTATGTTACAAATCTTTAACGTCTTCTGATTACGTCCTCGTAGGCCGCTTAGTATTATGGCGATGTAGCGACTATGGTTGTTTCTGCTGCAGATATTATTAGTGCAGTTTTATCAGTTAACAATAACGTACTTAGCATAGCTATCTTTTTAGTTGTAATTTCTACCTAATTCTAGGGCCTACGTTTCTGCTGCAGATATTATTAGTGCAGTTTTATCAGTTAACAATAACGTACTTAGCATAGCTATCTTTTTAGTTGTAATTTCTACCTAATTCTAGGGCCTACAGATTAGCTTGTGGCTGATTTACCATCCGTGCACAAATTTTGTCGTGCGTTGCTATCAAATATGTCTTAATTCCCGCATCATCGCTTTTATCATTTTCTCAAATTGCTATTTGTGCGACAACTTTTGGCATTCAATTAGGTCCCGATACGTGTTAACTTTGTTATCCCGCTCCCATGCATAAGAATAGGGTTTCCTGGCCGCGCGCATGCGTAGTGATTTCGATAACCGCGCATGTCACCAGCCTGCGGTGCATCAGTTCAGTGGAGTGCGTGTCACCATCGTACGTTGGCTGGGGCGAGGCAGCACACACACGGTTGAGGTAAGTAATACTATTGACTTGGTACATATGTACCGTGTATTAGTAAAAATTTTTATGGGGTCTTGCCGCTGTACGTATTGATTTTAGCCTTTGACTATGCCTATTTAGGCAAGCTGTTTTATATTTGTTCTGAAGAAGGCGTGGTTACCCACGCTGAAACCTAGGTAAGCACCAGGTGGTTTGAGCAATGGAGGCGGATTTTTCATAATTATTTCTGGGCGTAACGTTGCAACGCAGCACGAAATTGAACGAACATGTGAGGACTATGGTAGAAAAGGCGGATGGCCAACTTCGGGGTTTACTGGGAGAATTTTAAGAACGTGTGGTTCATCTGTAAGCAAACATCATACACGATGCAAGTGCGGCTTGTTCTTGAATACTGTTCGAGTGTTTGGGATCCAAACCAGGTCATTTTAAAGGGAGGCATCAAAGCAATTCGGATTCGGGCTACTAGATTTGTTACCGGTAGTTAGAATAACACGTAAGTTTTGCGGAGATGCTTCGAGATCTCAAATGAGAATATTAGGACGGAAGGCGATGTTCTCCTCGAGGAATACTAGCGAGAAAATGTAGAAAACCGGCGTTTGAGCCTGAATGCAGAACGGTTCTTCTGCCGCCAATGTACTTCGCGCGTAAGGACTACACAGATAAGATTAGAGGAATGACGACTAGTGTAGAGGCATACAGATAGCCGTTCTTCTCTCGCTCTATTTGCGAGTGGAACAAGAGTGGAAACGACTAATAGGGGTGCAGGTTACCCTCCGCCATGCACTGTAGGTTTATTTGTAGCTGTAGATACGGATGTGCTTTACAATTTTCTGAAATGGGACAGAAATGCTTATTTGCATGCCACTTGGTAAAGGCTTGCAGAGTGTAACAACCAAATAAAATACCGTATGGAATTCAGAGTCAAGTGATGGACAGCAATCCCGCCTTTGAGACTTCATCATACCGAGTTCTGAGGCTCATCGGGAAATCACGAGCCCGATTAAACTAGAGTATCATTTGTTCAGACCAGTTAATGGCATAAATTTCTCTTTAGGGCGATATGTCCTTGTAGAGTGTAACATTTTTGTATACAGGGCGGTCCATTGATCGTGACCGCGCCAAATATCTCACGAAATAAGAGTCAAACGAAAAAACTACAAAGGACGAAACTTGTCTAGCTTGAAGGGGGAAACCAGGTGGCGCTATGGTTGGCCCGCTAGATGGCGCTGGCAAAGGTCAAACGGACATCAACTGCGTTTTTTAAAATAGGAACACCCATTTTTATTACACATTCGTCTAGTATGTAAAGAAATATGAATGTATTAGTGGGACTACTTTTTACGCTTTGTTATAGATGGCGAGAAGCGGTAGTCACAAACGTATAAGTACGTGGTATCAGGTAACATTCCACCGGTGAGGACGGTATTTGCTTCGTGATACATTACCCGTGTTAAAAAAATGGTTCAAATGGCTCTGAGCACTATGGGACTTAAGATCTACGGTCATCAGTCCCCTAGAACTTAGAACTACTTAAACCTAAGTAACCTAAGGACATCACACAACACCCAGTCATCACGGGGCAGAGAAAATCCCTGACCCCGCTGGGAATCGAACCGGGGATACCCGTGTTAAAATGGACGTTTACCAATTGCGGAAAAGGTCGATATCGTGTTAATCTATGGCTATTGTGAACAAAATGCCCAACGGGCGTGTGCTATGTATGCTGCTCGGTATCCGGATTGTTCGCCGTATAGTTACGTTATTTAAGCAAACAGGAAGTGTTCAGCCACATGTGAAACGTCACCCACGACCTGCAAAAAATGATGATGCCCAAGTAGGTGTTTTAGCTGCTGTCGCAGATAATCTGCACATCAGTAGCAGACAAATTGCGCGAGAATTGGGAATCTCAAAAACGTCGGTGTTGAGAATGCTACATCAACATCGATTGCACCCGTACCATATTTCCCTGCACCGGGAATTGGATGGCGACGGCTTTGAACGTCGTGTACAGTTCTGCCACTGGGCACAAGAGAAATTACAGGACGATGACATATTTTTTTGCACGCGTTCTATTTAGCGACAAAGCGTCATTCACCAACAGTGGCAACGTAAACCGGTATAATATGGGCTACTGGGTAACGGAAAATCCACGATGGCTACGACAAGTGGAACACAACCACCTTGGTGGGTTAAAGTATGGTGCGGCATTATGGGAGGAAGGATAATTGGCCCCCGTTTTGTCGATGCAAATCTAAATGGTTCAATGTATGCTGATTTCCTATGTAATGTTCTACCGATATTACTACAAGATGTTTCTCTGTGTGACAGAATGGCGATGTACTTCCAACATGATATATGTCCGGCACATAGCTCGCGTGCGGTTAAAGCGGTATTGAATAGCATATTTCATGACAGATGGATTGGTCGTCGAAGCACCATACCATGGCCCGCACATTCACCGGATCTGACGTCCCCGGATTTCTTTCTGTGGGGAAAGTTGAAAGATATTTGCCATCGTGATCCACCGACAACGCCTGACAACATGCGTCAGTGCATTGTCAATGTTTGTGCGAACTTGGAAGGCGAACTACTCGCTGTTGAAAGTAATGTAGTTACACGTATTGCCAGATGCATTGAGGTTGACGGACATCATTTTGAGCATTTATTGCGTTAATGTGGTATTTACAGGTAATCACGCTGTAACAGCATGCGTTCTCAGAAATGATAAGTTCACATAGGTACATGTATCACATTGGAACAACCGATTAAAATGTTCAACCGTACCTACGTTCTGTATTTTAATTAAAAGAACCTGCCTGTTACCAACAGTTCGTCTAAAATTGTGAGCCATATGTTTGTGACTATTACAGCGCCATCTATCAAAAAGCGATAAAAGTGGTCCAACTAAAAGATTCATATTTCTTTACGTACTACACGAATATGTAATAAAAATGGGGGTTCCTGTTTAAAAAAACGCAGTTCATATTCATTTGACCTATGGCAGCGCCATCTAGCGGGCCAACCATAGCGCCATCTGGTTTCCCCCTTCAAGCTAGACCAGTTTCGTTCTTTGTAGTTTTTTCGTTTGATGCTTATTTCGTGAGATATTTGGCCCGGTCACTATTAATGGACCAACATGTATATTCTAAATTTTGACATTCAAAGCGAAAAATAGGTAAAGGAAACACACATTATGGAAGGTGCGTGCGTGTGTGTGTGTGTGTGTGTGTGTGTGTGTGTGTGTGTGTGTGTGTGTGTGTGTGTGTGTGCGCGTGCGTTCGTGGTCTGAAGGAGATTCAAAATAAGGGTTTTGCAGGAGAAAGTGTTGGTCGTCTGAAAGGCAGCAACGGCCCCGCCGTGGGCCTTTGCGCCGCTTTTAGGCCGATTGCTTCGGAATTGTCCCTGGGGTGGAAGGCTAACCATGCCACGAAATCTCAGCGGCAAAGGGCAGGTTTCCTCTCGACGGGACGGACGTCGTTGGAAGAGGCAGGCATAGCCTTCTCTACAGGTTGAAGATATAACCTTGTGACAGGCAGCTTCTATTGCTTTCATCATTGCCACATTATTTACAAATACGTAGTTCTGGATGAAATACAAGCTCCAAATTATAACATGTTTGGATTATCCGTGCAGAGTTTGTCGATTTTTGAAAAAAAATAAAAAATGGAACGTAAAGTGTTCTACTGTAATTTATACGTTTGGGGTACACTGCGCCGTAGGGTACTCGTTTTACTGCGGGGACGAAATGCTATCGGACATTTCTGAAACATTTTTCCTTTCTTTCATATTTCATCTCAGGTAACTTCGGGGATACAATCTTAGCAAGACGTCTTGGGCAGATCTCCTGTCTACAATTTGCCTAGTCCTTTCTTCGGGAGTTAAAAGTCGATAATTAGCGGATTAGTGCTAGCATTCCTTTTACACTCCTGGAAATTGAAATAAGAACACCGTGAATTCATTGTCCCAGGAAGGGGAAACTTTAATGACACATTCCTGGGGTCAGATACATCACATGATCACACTGACAGAACCACAGGCACATAGACACAGGCAACAGAGCATGCACAATGTCGGCACTAGTACTGTGTATATCCACCTTTCGCAGCAATGCAGGCTGCTATTCTCCCATGGAGACGATCGTAGAGATGCTGGATGTAGTCCTGTGGAACGGCTTGCCATGCCATTTCCACCTGGCGCCTCAGTTGGACCAGCGTTCGTGCTGGACGTGCAGACCGCGTGAGACGACGCTTCATCCAGTCCCAAACATGCTCAATGGGGGACAGATCCGGAGATCTTGCTGGCCAGGGTAGTTGACTTATACCTTCTAGAGCACGTTGGGTGGCACGGGATACATGCGGACGTGCATTGTCCTGTTGGAACAGCAAGTTCCCTTGCCGGTCTAGGAATGGTAGAACGATGGGTTCGATGACGGTTTGGATGTACCGTGCACTATTCAGTGTCCCCTCGACGATCACCAGTGGTGTACGGCCAGTGTAGGAGATCGCTCCCCACACCATGATGCCGGGTGTTGGCCCTGTGTGCCTCGGTCGTATGCAGTCCTGATTGTGGCGCTCACCTGCACGGCGCCAAACGCGCATACGACCATCATTGGCACCAAGGCAGAAGCGACTCTCATCGCTGAAGACGACACGTCTCCATTCGTCCCCCCATTCACGCCTGTCGCGACACCACGGGAGGCGGGCTGCACGATGTTGGGGCGTGAGCGGAAGACGGCCTAACGGTGTGCGGGACCGTAGCCCAGCTTCATGGAGACGGTTGCGAATGGTCCTCGCCGATACCCCAGGAGCAACAGCGTCCCTAATTTGCTGGGAAGTGGCGGTGCGGTCCCCTACGGCACTGCGTAGGATCCTACGGTCTTGGCGTGCATCCGTGCGTCGCTGCGGTCCGGTCCCAGGTCGACGGGCACGTGCACCTTCCGCCGACCACTGGCGACAACATCGATGTACTGTGGAGACCTCACGCCCCACGTGTTGAGCAATTCGGCGGTACGTCCACCCGGCCTCCCGCATGCCCACTATACGCCCTCGCTCAAAGTCCGTCAACTGCACATACGGTTCACGTCCACGCTGTCGCGGCGTGCTACCAGTGTTAAAGACTGCGATGGAGCTCCGTATGCCACGGCAAACTGGCTGACACTGACGGCGGCGGTGCACAAATGCTGCGCAGCTAGCGCCATTCGACGGCCAACACCGCGGTTCCTGGTGTGTCCGCTGTGCCGTGCATGTGATCATTGCTTGTACAGCCCTCTCGCAGTGTCCGGAGCAAGTATGGTGGGTCTGACACACCGGTTTCAATGTGTTCTTTTTTCTATTTCCAGGAGTGTATATCTCAGATGAACGGACATTTACAGTGTTAGTGTGTACACTACTGGCCATTAAAATTACTACACCACGAAGATGACGTGTTACAAACGCGAAATTTAACCGACAGGAAGAAGATGCTGTGATATGCAAATGACTAGCTTTTCAGAGCATTCACAAAAGGTTGGCACCGGTGCCGACACCTACAACGTGCTGACATGAGGAAAGTCTCCAACCGATTTCTCATATACAAACAGCAGTTGACGGCATTGCCTGGTGAACTTGTTGTGTTGCCTCGTGTAAGGAGGAGAAATGCGTACCATAACGTTTCCGACTTTGATAAAGGTCGGATTGTAGCCTATCGCGATTGCGGTTTATCAAATCGCGACATTGCTGCTCGCGTTGGTCGAGATTCAATGGAATCGGTGGCTTCAGGAGGGTGATATGGAACGCCGTGCTGGATCCCAACGTCCTCGTATCACTAGCAGTCGAGATGACAAGCATCTTACCCTCTTGGCTGTAACGGATCGTGCGGCCACGTCTCGATCCCTGAGTCAACAGATGGGGACGTTTGCAAGACAGCAACCATCTGCACGAACAGTTCGACGACGTTCGCAGCAGCATGGACTATCAGCTCGGAGACCACGGCTGCAGTTAACCTTGACGCTGCATCACAGACAGAAGCGCCTGCGATGGTGTACTCAACGACGAACGTGGGTGCACAAATGGCAAAGCGTCACTTTTTCGGATGAATCCAGGTCTGTTTACAGCATCATGATGATCGCATCCGTGTTGTCGACATCGCGGTGAACGCACATTGGATGCATGTATTCGTCATCACCACACTGGCGTATGACCTGGCGTGATGTTATGGGGTGCCATTGGTTACACGTCTCGGTCACCTCTCGTTCGCATTGACGGCACGTTACATTTCAGATGTTTGACGACCCGTAGCTCTACCCTTCATTCGATCCCTGCGAACCCTATATTTCAGCAGGATAATGCAGGATTGCATGTTGCAGGTCCTGTACGGGCCTTTCTGGATACAGAAAATGTTCGACTGCTGCCCTGGCCAGCACATTCTCCTGATCTCTGACCAATTGAAAACGTCTGGTCAATGGTGGCCGAGCAACTGGCTCGTCACAATACGCCAATCACTACTCTTGATGACCTGTGGTATTATATTGAAGGTGCATGGGCAGCTGTAGCTGTACACGCCATCCAAGCTCTGTTTGACTCAGTGCCCAGGCGTATCAAGGCCGTTATTATGGCCAGAGGTGGTTGTTCTGGGTTCTGATTTCTCAGGATCTATGCACCCAAATTGCGTGAAAATGTAATCACATGTCAGTTCTAGTATAATATATTTGTTCAATGAATACCCGTTTATCATCTGCGTTTCTTCTTGGTGTAGCAATTTTAATGGCCAATAATGTTTGTATATCACACTGCATTGTCATCGCGAGTTTTGCGCCAGAAATAACGTCAAAACCTGACGAGTGGTCCGCATAACATCTTATTCTAAAGAGCTATGAACTGTGTGTGTTGTGGTGTACACAAGAGCTCCCAAACTTTATTTTCAGACGTTACTAACATTCGTTATTAGTATGAACAGCTTTTAGTCTTCTTCAGTAACATTAAAATTATGAGAATTTATTTCGGTAAAAACGCATTCAACTGTAGACAGGTATGTGCACGTAGTGACCTTGCAATACAGTTTGGTAGGAGGTTATGATCTTTCAACGATACACATTCCTTAGCTTTATACTGACTGGTGACATTAAGCTACACTTGTGGCCAGGAAAGTCTATTTTTAATTAAGAAGTAAAGCAACAAACCCCTAATTGCGAACCAGTCTTGGAACAACATGCACTCCTAACCTCTTTATATTGAGTGATGGCACTAAACTGCAGTTGAACATTCCAAGTAAACTTTCAGTTCCGTTAATTAATTACTTAGCGTTATTACAAAATTGCCAACTTTCACTATAGCTTTAACAAATCTTTTCAAATGACTATAAATGGATATAGTCGGACAATTACAGTGGTTAACTTCTCCAAGAATGCTCGGAGAAGCACTTTCAACAGTAATTAAATCCATGACTGAAATTTCGTTCTCGTCATTATGTATTACTTTCATCCATCATTAAATTTCAAATCATTACTCTGAATGTGAGGTAGAAATACCACATTAAAAGGACTGATATAAGGGTAATGATATGATACTGAATCACTACATGAAACACAGCCACGAATATAACACTTTTAACTGACACTTTCAAAAAATGCAGAACTCATTGTTATCACGCACTTTTGCTTAAACTTGCTTTGACACTTCTGAAATGTATTGAACAAAAAATTATTTAGAGCTCTAATAGTGAATTCCAGTTTATTCTTGTACTAAACTGTCAATATTACAACCCTAAGATTCGAGTATTGTGCATAGTAAGTTGTCCCAGGCAGTATAAAACAGGTTAATAACTGGAATGAGATTTTCACTCTGCAGCGGAGTGTGCGCTGATATGAAACTTTCTGGCAAATTAAAACTGTGTGCCCAACCGAGACTCGAACTCGGGACCTTTGCCTTTCGCGGGCAAGTAGTCTACCATCTGGGCTACCGAAGCACGACTCACGCCCGGTAGTCACAGCTTTACTTCTGCCAGTATCTCGTCTCCTACCTTCCAAACTTTATAGAAGCTCTCCTGCGAACCTTGCAGAATTAGCACTCCTAAAAGAAAGGATACTGCGGAGACATGGCTTAGCCACAGCCTGGTGGATGTTTCTAGAATGAGATTTTCACTCTGCAGCGGAGTGTGCGCTGATATGAAACTTCCTGGCAGATTAAAACTGTGTGCCCGACCAAGACTCGAACTCGGGACCTTTGCCTTTTGCGGGCAAGTGCTCTACCATCTGAGCGGATAGGAAGTTAGCGCGGGGAGTGGCAACTGACCCTTAACATAGACAAATGTAATGTATTGCGAATACATAGAAAGAAGGATCCTTGATTGTGTGATTATATAATAGTGGCACAAACACTGGTCGCAGTTACTTCTGTAAAATATCTGGGAGTGTGCGTACGGAACGATTTGAAGTGGAATGATCATATAAAATTCATTGTTGATAAAGCGGGTGCCAGGTTGAGATACAATGAGTGAGTCCTTAGAAAAAATATTCCATCAACAAAGGAGGTGGCTTACAAAACACTCGTTCGACCTCTACTTGAGTTTTGCTCATCAGTGTGGGATCCGTACCAGGTCGGGTTGACAGAGGAGATAGAGAAGATCCGAAGAAGAGCGGCGCGTTTCGTCAAAGTGTTATTTGGTAAGCGTTACGGAGACGTTTAGCAAACCCACGTGGGAGCCTCTGCAAGAGACGCGCTCTGCATCGCAGTGTAGCTTGCTGACCAGGTACCGATAGGGTGCGTTTCTGGATGAGGTATCGAATATATTGCTTCCCCCTACTTATACCTCCCGAGGAGATCAGATCACGAATGTAAAATTAGAGAAATTCGAGCGCGTACAGAGGCTTTCCGGCAGTCGTTCTTCCTGCGAACCAAACTCGACTGGAACAGGAAAGGGAGGTAATGACAGTGGCACCGTTGGGTGGCTTGCGGAGTATAAATGTAGATGTAGAATGAGGTTGGCACCGGTCTGAAACAGTGTTAGTTTAATTGGTCAGCTCGTTCGCGCAGCATGCTTGATGGGGATGGCAAAATCAATTTCTTGGCGCGGGAACACTACCGATCCTCCCCTTCTAATCGAGTGGCGCATTGGAATCCGGGGTTGTCAAGTAACGCAAGAGGCAAAGATGGGAGGTTCATATTATCTCTAGAGGTTGACAATGTAGGCATGGCATCCATTGCACAGTATCCAAACAGACGAAAGAAGCCGCCCGTACGCACAAAATGCAGTAGGGTGGGACAAGAATCTGGCTTGTGGACGGTTGGGGGGGGGGGGGGGGCATACTTGAGATTCACCAACTTCCAGTGAGTCGACAAAGGGGACTCAAGAGCGTATCACGCCCAGCTGAACCACTAACCTGATGCAAAGCGTCCTCTCCCAGCACACATTCCCAGTGCTCGCAAATGTCGTATCACAATATGTGACAGTAATGTCACATCCTCAGTAATACCGCCTCTTATTTTAGTCTGTATTGATTGTTCTGTACTTTGTGACTATGTGAAGCAGATCACACATTGTAACGTAAGGCCCTGATGAAGGCTAGCTGCAACGCTGGCCGAAACGTTGGCGCATTTTAAATTATGTCGATGCTGTCTGATACCCTGAAGAATTTTATTGAAGAAGATCACACATTCTTTAACTCTGGAATGTCTCACAGTTTACTTTTCAATTACAGCCACAATTTTCATTGTCCTTTATAGCCAGTATTCCATTAGAATTGTTTAATACAGCTTGCTCCAGATTCTTTTCTTTTGTGAAACCCCATCTACTGTGATCTTAAAATTATCTATTGTGTCTTGTGTCTAATCTATTGTGTTCATTTAAACGATGCTGTCCCTAACAACGTTTCTAAGAAGTTCCCTCCTGCGCTAATACATCCTCTCTTTCATCATAAAGATGACTGCAGTGCAATATCGATTATATGCAACAGTTAGGCTAATAGCTTCTCGTAAGAGTCTGATTATGTCCCTTATAAATGTTTTTTTTTTGTTAGCCTGCTGAATCGTGATTTATTTTCAAAGTATATTCTTAAGAATTACTTTTATCTACTAGCGATTCATCAAGAACATTAAGACGTTTAATCACACTATGTAAGCATGGAAGTAGTTGCCAGGGAGTAACTGATGAAATCATAACCAAATTCCTTTTAACAAATGGGAATTTTATTCACTTTAATAGTGAATAAAAGCATTTTTTAAGAGAAACAGATTTAAAATTATAATCAGAAAGCACCCTCTAAATGTCAAAGTTACAATTTATTCAGAGGCAGAAAGAAACAAGTTTTAACTGTATGACCTTTCGGGCAGAGAATCTTGCCTCTCTCTTTTGACACGACCGTAGTTACGAACGCTCACAACAGCCTCTGAAAGACTACACTGGAGCAAATGGTTCAAATGGCTCTGAGCACTATGGTACTTAACTTCTGAGGTCATCAGTCGCCTAGAACTTAGAACTACTTAAACCTAACTAACCTAAGGACATCACACACATCCATGCCCGAGGCAGGCTTCGAACCTGCGACCGGAGCGGTCGCTCGGCTCCAGACTGTAGCGCCTAGAAACGCACGGCCACTCCGGCCGGCTATCTGCAACACACCAAATAACTTTAAACTAAGAGTTTTAACAATTTACACAAGCACACAAACTATGCACCCCCTAGTAGGAAGGATGGAAATTGTACAAAACACTAACAGTTAAAATATTAACCTTGCCACCGAAGGTGCAACTTCATTTTAACTTCTAAGAAAAGTTTTACGGTGTAAGGGTGGCAATTTTGTATACTAAAATGATCATTTAAAAAAAAGCTCATGAAATTCTACAAGTTTGGTCAAACAATAGTTAAGATATTCTATAGTACACAGATACGGCCTCTCAAGATCATAGGCAATAATATCAAAGTTTCCAAAGATCAAAACATATTTCAGGTATAAGGCCGTTGCACTCCAAGCAAAATCCGACAAACATGAGAGAGACATCTACTAACGTACGGTAGATTGATAGGGAGATTACCGAACAACCCAAACCGCAGGTTGCTCTAACCCGCCCCTACTCCACAAGGGAAAAACGGACCACACAGTTTATAAACAACCAACTTCCCGCGGGTGGGCAAACGGAGAAGAATGGTGGGACGACCCCAAAGCAAAACGGTTGGTGACCTCACCAAGAGAACAAGTAGAATTTAGCAAGAGTAAATCAAACAAGATATCACCAATCACTTAACTTCTAATATACTGCGATTTCTCGAGCAGACCTGGCGCAGCAGCCCCAAATCGCTCTCCCGAACCGTCCGCTGCCAGCCGCTTCAACGGACGCAGGAAGGCGCGCCGACCTCCCGTCTGACGGCGTTGCAGGTCGCACCGGCCAGACTGATATCGTGGGTTGACTCCTGTTGCTCTCGTGTCGACCGCGAAGCCACTACCGCCCGCTATACGCCGCGGCCCACTGGACTCACGTGGCGACCTCACATGCGCCGACGCTCAAGACCGACAAGTCATCTTGTGTCTCAGTGCGCGATCCAGCCGCCAATGACCATTGCCTGAGCAAACTCGAGCAGACTGGCCGCCTAACGCGCAGACTCAGATACAGGAACTAAGCCCCGACCGGGCGACCACTCGCTGAGTTCTCTTACTGGCGGAGTGGAAAGACTCATTTTGCAGGCCTTAAAGGTGGATCTGAACGACAGACAGACACTAACTGCCTAACAAATGCGGACGAGAGACAGACTAGCAAGCTGGGGACGAGAGACTGACCCAGACTGACCGAATGGCGAGCTCATAGTGCCCCTTAAATGCACGTGAACAGGCAATCTTTCCCCTTTCCCACCAGAGGGAGACACCAAAGCTGCGATTGCCACAGCGGCGCCACCGCCAGAAACGGAGGGCGACTGCTTCACACTACACGCTGCGGCGCGCTCTTCAAAACAGCAATTTTACCACGGCTTTGTTTATGAATAACATTTCTACTACCAATCACGATTTTCTTTTATTCATACTTTATACGACGTGTTTCAGGAAATGATTCCCGTTTTCAACCGTATATTTTTTTGTACTTCGCCATGTTTACGTTTTGTTTACGATGTGTGAGAATTTGCACTGTGAGAGAATGTACTGTGCACTGAAAGTTGTGAGTGGTGTTCAACATGGCTGAGACTCTGCACAAATGAATCCTAAAAATACTTAAGAGTCAACAATGCAGAGCAGAACCTCACACGTCGAAAACATTACGTTCAAATGGCTCTGAGCACTATGCGACTTAACATCTGTGGTCATCAGTCCCCTTGAACGTAGAACTACTTAAGGTCATCACACACATCCATGCCCGAGGCAGGATTCGAACCTGCGACCGTAAAGGTCACGCGGTTCCAGACTGAAGCGCCTTTAACCGCACGGCCACACCGGCCGGCAAAACATTGCGTAAAAATGGCTTGGTACAAATAAATGCATGATTGAAAATGGGAATCATTTCCGGGAACGCGTTGTGTAAATTACGAATAAGAGAAAACCGCGACTGGTAGCAGGAAAGTTGTTTATAAACATAACCATTCTTGACATTTGTCACCAATTTCAGAGCATATGGCTTGTTTCCGCACCTGCTAGCCTTGTAGCCTACGAATCCCGTTTCTAAATTTTCACACCTAGAAGGTTAGTATCACTGCCTAATGGTGACCAGTCAACAACACATCCGGTTGCTCGGGAACAACTCTCTGGAGTTCATTACATGACTCAGGATTGCAACTACTGCTCACCTGCGATGTCGGTCGGTAGTGTCCAGACTACAATTATTCTTTGGGGTGTACAGTCCGTTACGCCATTGTGCCACGTGGAGAAAACCAACAGCCATCAACTCCCTCTTTCCTTCAAAGAACAGTGCCTGTACTGTGACCCAAATCATTCAATGACTTGCGCGAGTGCCATGCTAACCCGTAACACATGGTGCAATAGTGCATAGCAAACGAAACAAATACAACACGGAAGGTACAGTATGCAGTGTGATCATACGTAATTTTGAACTACTAGTTACGTGGTCCATGTGCGTATTGTGCCTTGCGTGCTGCACGCGTATCTGGAAAGCATTTCCCATACCTTTCTTTGTTTATTGCTCTGTTGTGGCTCTGGAACTGAAATTTATGGTAAGGCATCGATTGCTCCATCTATCGGTTTTAGTATTCTGACAATAACATGGAAATTTAAGTTGATAACTGCATTTTAAAACTGACCAGGGATGTCATTTCTGTAACTTGCTATGAACCATTGAATTCTGTCAGAAATTTACTCAGTTTCCCTTTTGGCCTGTAAGGATAGTTAACCAACACTCATTTGCTAAACTCTGTCCCTTACAATCTTATTTCTCGAGAACTTTCACGTTAGTTCATTTGACCTCGCGTAATCTTTTCACAAGCCTCTGTGTCGGAAACTGACTTAGTACAACACTTCAACGGGAACCGTATTATGTAAAAGAGTGTTCATGCCTTTGACAAACTTTGGAGAGGATTTTTTTTACCGCTGAAATCAGCCCATTTTCGACACAGTAAACAATTCTGAATATCCCAATCTATATCATGTATTCTCGTGGGCCACCAAAATGTATCGGCTACCCTTCTTTTGATTGCTCCTTAATCCACATGACCCGACAATACGTGGTGATGTGCTGTTGCAGTTCTTCGTTCCTCAGTTACAACACAACTGCTAGTATCGCCCGCATTTTGCTGGCTTGCATAATAAGGCCTCATCCATTAAAAATTTGGCGGCTGGAAAATTCCTGACATGAAGCGTTACTTACATGTGCTCTCTGCCAGGGTCACTTTCCCTAAGTGCTTGTAGCACTGCGACCTTGTGGGTCAACGTATCCACTTTTGTGTGATACTTCCAAACTCTGTGAATAACGTCGTTTTCGAACTCTCTCAATGTAAGAGCCCATCCTGTTAACCGCTTAGAGGGATCCTTCAATTCGAATAGCCATTTCAATGAAACATGGTCTCTTACAGATTTGAAGTTTTCTCCGTATAGGTAACATTGAAACAAAGTGCCCACATAGATCACTATCAAAATCTCCATCATTGACGTAGGGTGATTGTGCAGTCTATTCAATAATCGAAATGAGTATACCACAATATGTTCTCTGCCACTGATACACTGACTCAGAATGGTAAAAGATGAACCCTTTATCAAAATAGGGAAGCACAAGTACTGAGCCTTCAGTAATTGGTTGTTTCTATGCCTGATAGGCACTATCAGATTCCACTGAACAATTCAAATTAAACACACTTTTTTAGCAAATACTGCGATAGTTGAGGAATTTCCACAAAGGTTCTAACAAGCAGAGGCCCAGAATGGACTGTGATTACTGCGTTGTTGCAGGGGTTGAAAATTCGGAGACTGCTGATACTAAACAGATATCACTACAAACACCCTCTTCACTAGTAACATGGCTCACGTATTTGACTTGAGTCCCTGCAAAATAATATTTTTCGATCCCTAGGATGAGAAGAGCTCCTTTTAGTATACTACACTACTGGCCATTAACACTGCTATACCAAGAAGAAATGCAGATGATAAACGGGTATTAATTGGACAAAGATGTTATACTAGAATTGACATATGATTACATTTTCACGCAGTTTGGGTGCATAGATCCTGAGAAATCAGTAACCAGAACAACCACCTCTGGTCGTAATAACGGCCTTGATATGCCTGGGTGCCCGCAGCTCGTGGTCGTGCGGTAGCGTTCTCACTTCCCGCGCCCGGGTTCCCGGGTTCGATTCCCGGGGGTCAGTGATTTTCTCTGCCTCGTGATGACTGGGTGTTGTATGATGTCCTTAGGTTAGTTAGGTTTAAGTAGTTCTGAGTTCTAGGGGACTGATGACCATGGATGTTAAGTCCCATAGTGCTCAGAGCCATGTCGCGATACGATAATCCGCAATCGCGATAGGCTACAATCCGACTTTTACCGAAGTCGGAAACGTGATGGTACACATTTCTCCTCCTTACAAGAGGCATCACAACAACATTTCACCAGGCAACGCCGGTCAACTGCTGTTTGTGTATGAGAAATCGCTTGGAAACTTCCCTCATGTCAGCGCGTTGTAGGTGTCGCCACCGGCGCCAGCCTTGTGTGAATGCTCTGAAAAGCTAATCATTTGCGTATCACAGCATCTTCCTGTCGTTTAAATTTCGGATCTGTAACACCTCATCTTCGTGGTGTAGCAATTTTAATGCCCAGTAGTGTAAATACTTCTTTCGTCCGTTTTAACGTTGATCCATATCCGGTGAAAAAACTACACTGAAGCGCCAAAGAAACTGGTATAGGTATGCGTATTCAAATACAAAGATATGTAAACAGACAGAATACGGCGCTGCGGCCGGCAAAGCCTACATCAGACAACAAGTATCTGGCGCAGTTGTTGATCGGTTTCTGCTGCCACAATGGCGCGTTATCAAGATTTAAGTGAGCGATGGGACACAGCATCTCCGAGGTATCTATGAAGTGGCGATTTTCTCTTATGATTATTTCATGAGTGTACCGTGAATATCAGGAATCCTTTAAAACATCAAACTCCGACATCACTGCGGCTGGAAAAGGATCCTCCAAGAACGATACCAACGACGACTGAAGAGAATCGTTCTACGTGACACAAGTACAACCATTCCGCAAATTGCTGGTCCTTCAAGTGTCATCGTGCGAACCATTCAACGAAACATCTTCGATATCGGCTTTCGGAGGAGAGCTTCTGTAAAGTTTGGAAGGTAGGAGACGAGGTACTGGCAGAAGTAAAGCTGTGAGGACGGAGCGTGATTCGTGCTTGGGTAGCTCAGTCGGTAGAGCACTTTCCCGCGAAAGGCAAAGGTCAAGTTCGAGTCTCGGTCCGGTACACAGTTTTAATCTGCCAGGAAGTTTCCTATGTTCCGTGCCACCAACGAAACACTGTAAACAGCATTCAGCCTCTGTAGCTGCGTATATGGACTGATTCTGAACTACACTTTATTGGGAACATTTTCTGATGATTGATATTTTGCGCTTCGCATTTAACAAAAGGTTTTCTTTTTTTACCGATTTTCTCCATTCCTTACTGCTTCACTCCAATGCTTTGTGACCTACTCGTCTCAACCTGAAGCATTCCAGCTGTTATCAATTATGATGGAAATGGCCCTCATGTCCACACCAGAGTTATTGCATTACTGAAGCAAACATACCATGGTCACCACGATTCGTAGTTCCTTTATCTAACTCTTCGAATTTTGTGACGATCCTAATAGCTGTGGCCAAGCAGCAGAATTCTCCATTATAGCCCTTCGGGACATTTCAGCTGAAATTCTGCACAAAAATACCTTGAGAACTCCCTTCTCATCTTCTCAGCGTAGCACTGTGTTTATTTTCTCCGTCTGCGTTAGGTCGTACATTTGGAAGTTCATCGTTCGGATCCTATCCAAGAATGTTTAACAGACTCGTTATGCTTCTGCATTACCGTATACAATTTCTCCCTAAAGAATCGAGTACTGTTCCACTAATGATAACATCTTCATAGTCCCTCCAACTGATAGTTAAAATGCCTTCTCGTCGCGCAAGGTCTCATGGTGACCAATGTTTCTCTTATCCACTCCAACCATCCGCAGATTGCTCATACGAGGGCATACATCGTCGACAAATCGTCCAACCTGGCTGTAGATAAAACGTCATCGAGAAACGCGACGTTGTCCTGTGTTGCCTTGTCAGGAAAATGCGTTATCAAATTTTCTACTGCAGCCACACCTCCCCCCCCCTCCCCCCATGACTGCGAGGAGACTGTACATTCAGACACTCAGTATAACCTTAACATCCCTAAACTATACTAGTACTTGTTGCTTCTCGGCATGCAGAAATTCTGCCTGGTGCTTGTAATGTTCTACTGCCCAAACAATAAAGGAATATAAAACACAAAATGAAATTAACACCTGGTTCACAGCACAGAGTGCAGAACACAGAAGTTACTCTAGTTATTCTGTATCATACATCACCTACATTCAGTACGATCGCCGCGCGGAGTTGCTTCTTCGGTTTGAAGCGCCATTTCACGGATTGCGCGACCCCTCCCGCCGGAGGATCGAGTCCTCCCTTGGCCATGAGTGTGTGTGTTGCTCTTAGTATAAGTTAGTTTAAGTAGTGTGTCATTTCTGAAAGTATTCGTATGGAGTGTAGCCATGTATGGAAGTGAAACATGGACGATAAATAGTTTGGACAAGAAGAGAATAGAAGCTTTCGAAATGTGGTGCTACAGAAGAATGCTGAAGATTAGATGGGTAGATCACATAACTAATGAGGAAGTATTGAATAGGATTGGGGAGAAGAGAAGTTTGTGGCACAACTTGACCAGAAGAAGGGATCGGTTGGTAGGACATGTTCTGAGGCATCAAGGGATCACCAATTTAGTATTGGAGGGCAGCGTGGAGGGTAAAAATCGTAGAGGGAGACTAAGAGATGAATACACTAAGCAGATTCAGAAGGATGTAGGTTGCAGTAGGTACTGGGAGATGAAAAAGCTTGCACAGGATAGAGTAGCATGGAGAGCTGCATCAAACCAGTCTCAGGACTGAAGACCACAACAACAACAAGTAGTGTGTAAGTCTAGGGACCGATGACCTCAGCAGTTTCGTCGCTTAGGAATCCATACACATTTGTACATTTTTCAGTACGATCTCATGCCTAATAACACTAACGTTGACAAATGAGACAACTGCCTGATACACCCTTCATGCACGGGAACTAGTGCCCATCAAGAATGAACAAAGTGCACCTCACAGGTGTTAAATATGACTCCCAGCAATTACCCTTAAAGCCGGACATGTCAGGAGATTGACACATTCACACAAGCGTTACCTTCAGTTTAAAATGAACGTCCCTATGATCAACCCTGGCCATTCGGTTACACAATGGAAACGGCTAGTTGCACGGTAAACAAAATGCTTCTCATTCACAGCCCTGGATCTTGTGAAGCATGTACTGTAAGGTGATGATTGTGACATGAGAAACTGGTCCAGTGATAGCTCTGTCAGCTGTAGCAGTGGGAGTGTGAGGCCCACTTGAGGCCATCAGTTGTCACGGCGATCGGCCACTTCTTAACGACATTTGTAGCAGCATCGGCTTGAGACCCACTTCTGGACAACCAGTCGCAGCGGTCACACCATGGGTGAGAATTTATAGTGGGCGTGGAGGCTGGGCAGGTGAGGTAGTGATTCTTCAGGTTGAGCTCAGGAGTTGGTTTGGGTTGCTGTTATACGCCCTAAGGCGCCAGGGTAACTCCCATGTGGAAAGTATTTATTGCTTGTGGTTTTTAAAGTAAGGATTGTCATCTCTGACGGAGCGCTGAATCGCCCACACAAGAGCGACAGGGAATGTGGACGCAGCGCTTTGTCAGCTGAGGCCTCGGTGTAGGTCAGGACGAATCGGCGATGCCGTGCAGGTAGCTGGAACAGGAGTCTGGGTAGGTGCAAGGTTCCAAAAAAATGGCTCTGAGCATTATGGGGCTTAACATCTTAGATCATCAGTCCCCTAGAACTTAGAACTACTTAAACCTAACTAGCCTAAGCACATCACACACATCCATGCCCGAGGCAGGATTCTAACCCGCGACCGTAACAGTCACGCGGTTCCGGACTGAAGCGCCTAGAACTCCACGGCCACCGCGGCCGGCGTAGGTGCAAGGCTGCCATGCCTCAACAGCAGCTACAGTGCCCTGTCTCTGTACCAACAGAATACCTATAAATAAATCAATGGTTGAATATACAGCTCTAAGACTGGCAGTATATTTACAACGTGCAGCCGGATTTTTAATAGGAAGGTACTTTGATATTTTTTCCGACGATATGTTGACGCATCGATACATTTTTCGACATATCGAGAGCAGATAATGATGTTTTTTTTATTTAATTATCCGTACACCGAATCCTCGATATTTTTAAAAATATCAAGGGTCCTAGTCGTGACCCAACAGCGGTGGTAGCTTGCAGCGCCTAAATGGCCACTACAGCCAGGTGGCCAAGGTCTCAGAGGCGAAGGGTTCTCACTGCAGCATGTAGCACAACATGACTCGCCAACCAAGCTGTCCCTCTAACTAGCGAGGCTGTCATTCCGTCAGAATTGAACATGCAGAAGTGATGAGCGGGCACTGAGGTTTCTGAAATCACGGCCGGCGCGGTGGTCAAATGGTTCACATGGCTCTGAGCACTATGAGACTTAACATCTATGGTCATCAGTCCCCTAGAACTTAGAACTACTTAAACCTAACTAGCCGGCCGGTGTGGCCGTGCGGTTAAAGGCGCTTCAGTCTGGAACCGCGTGACAGCTACGGTCGCAGGTTCGAATCCTGCCTCGGGCATGGATGTGTGTGATGTCCTTAGGTTAGTTAGGTTTAATTAGTTCTAAGTTCTAGGCGACTGATGACCTCAGAAGTTAAGTCGCATAGTGCTCAGAGCCAAACCTAACTAACCTACGGACATCACACAACACCCAGTCATCACGAGGCAGAGAAAATCCCTGACCCCGCCGGGAATCGAACCCGGGAACCCGGGCGCGGGAAGTGAGAACGCTACCGCACGACCACGAGCTGCGGTGATCATTTATCCGTATTATCATGAGGTGTCAGCGGAGGTGTCCCCAGCCTTGTGTCTCAGTTACTGTCAGTTCCCCTCGCGTTCGCACTTTCCATCGGATCCAGGACGGCGTGATGCGGCTGATCTCGCGTGTAACGTGTTATGGACTATATTTGCAGGGCTCGCAGAGTGACGTATTGGGTGCTGTCATACTGCGCAATTTGGATTCCTCGATTACACCTCGACTCACTGTGGAAATGTATCACGAGTGACACACTGCCATCTGGAACACTGTCACTCTTTGCGTGTCCCAGATACTGATTGCGAAAAACGACGTGAACGAAATCCTATTCTTCCCTGTCTGTACGAAGTAATACTTCTTTGGATCCGCTGTGTTACAGCACCCTGCTAACAGTGTTATAAAAATGATGACTCAAATTTCTTTGGTCGCTGACATATGGCGACTTTGAGGTTGGGGTGTTTTATATTTAAAAGCAGGTGTGAACAGCGGCCTTGCGGGCCATATGTGGCCCGTTACGTCTCTCGCTGTGGCTCACGGGAGAATCTTCGAAGTGTGATCAGTCCCACATTTTTTATATAATTCTATGACTTGTTTAGATGAATCTCTTATGATAATAAATCTAGATATCGTTTAAAAATTCTTTGACTTATTAGCAGTGGCGATCTATGCGGCAGCTAGGTTAAGATAGGTTTACATTATTAAACAATCAGTAATTGAAGTGCTTGCGACAAGACAACTCTTCTGCGCTTGAATCCAGTGGTGCCACCATCAAAAGGCAGTCGGAACAAAACTGCACTGTTCATGTGCTGCACTAAAAAGGTGTTATGCACACCTGCCAAGCGGTGCAAACTTGGTGATTTAGGGTGGGGGAAGCTGCTTCATCTGCTGCTATCCCACTTGGACGAAGTTGCACGTGTACGTCAGTTATTTCATACACACACACACATACACACACACACACACACACACACACACACAATGCTTGTGACTGTTGCACTTTCAATCGGCGCGTCAAGCGTATCGAGAACTTAGAAGTTGTTAAAAGAGGAAAAACTTCCAAGGTACTGTACTGTAGCGTCTGTGGGCTGTGGTCTGGTCGTCTCACAGTATTTGAACTTAATTTCTGACGAGTATTTATATCTTACCGTTAGAACTGAGTCACACATGAGCCTATACAGTTGCTGTACTCTTGTGGAATGGATGTTGCTGACGTAGCTTTAATTAAAGAAAAAAAGAATGCGTGACAACAACTGCAACGGAAAAATTGTATCTCAACGCAGACTGTTGAGAATGGCTTAGACAAATAAGCACATTTCTATACTGTACAACTGTAAAGTACTTTGTTTTATTTGCTGCAAATCGATCGCAACAGAATTTTTATTAATTTTAAAGATTATATTCAACATAATTTACTAAGAAGAGTACTGTGGTGCTCATTTTAGAAAATAGTTTCTTTTGGGCCCGGACTACTTATGAGTTGTGCAGCCATGTTTAAAAGCAAAACTATTTATCAGCAACTGGGTCATCAAAGGCAAACTGCAATGTCTACATTCTATACACCCATAACGTGCACGTCAATATTGTTGCTTTTTAAATTCAGAGCTTCCTATGCAAAATATTCCTGCAGCACAACGCTTTCTTCTCGAAGTTCATAACACTGCAGCAGTCTGATATGTTTATTCTTTGACAGCAATGTACAGTCGTGCTCAAAAGTATCCGAACGACCTGAATTGCATTTCGCCTGATTCGAATGCAACCCACATAGCGCAGCTGTCTAGCAGGTCCTCTAATCGCCCCTCGGTACAGTCGTTTGACTATTGAAAATGGTTCCAACAAGTCACCACTAGAAAACACTGCTCTGTTTCGCAATAACTCAAGATGTAAAGTAAACACCAAGGTACTACTAATATCAGGGAAAATCTTATCACAGATAAGACTGTCCTAAAGGCTTGTAAGCTCACATTTAATACAATAAATAACATACCTGAAATGTTACCACTCACACTATTACGCCAGTTAGGTAAATCACGTAGTAAATTCGTCGTATACTTGAATTCCTCTTCAAAGGAACATACCGTACTTAATACTTAACACAAAATGAGATTAAAAATTAAGTTAATCACGAGCAGCTAGTTGAGAATATGTATGAACTTCAAATGACACGACGAACCGTCTCGTTCTGCATATGGATTCAAATCCAGGTCATGCAGACTAAGCAAAGACTTCGTGACTGACGGAAACTAACAGTCATTCCTGACTAGGCGTACAGAGAGTGGTATACCTAGATTTTAGACAGTATCAGTTAGCAAATATCAACTTTCAATTACATAATGTAAACATTTTTACCGGGCGCGAATTCCTACCCAGCGTCCTTATTAACGAACTACGAGAGATGTTAAATATTGTTTCTTCACAAGTAACTTACTTGAAATGCCATGAGGTAAAGCTTTGTGTTGGACAGGGATTCGAACCCAGAACCTAAATGGATTGTCATCGAAGCACAATCAACTGTGGCATATCGGATTTTCTCGGCAGTAGCTAGGTGTTTTAATGAAATGACAAGACGATATATTAATTTTTTCTTTCCCAGGACTCCAACCTGACGACTATCGCTGTTCTAGACATAATGAACGTTAACAATGGGTTGTTACAGCAGCAGCGACATGTAAGCATGTTTGAACTAGAAATAATATGACGAAAGTTAAGGGCTGACTGGGAATCGAACCCCACACATATCGTTGTTGACTGCACACAAAGAGACGTCAGCTACTGAATTTTTCTCCACCAAATTCCCTTCTCTATCACTCATTTTTCATCATAACAATGTTGCGCCACACTGGATGAAAATTCAGAATTGTAATCACCGAAATGAAATCACGTAACTGACACCTACACAGAACTGCCAACAGTGTAGGCTGCAGAAATTTAAGTAGGAAGTGTTCCTTTCGACTTGAGCTACTCTGTTGCGCTATCTGTTTCTTGAAAACGTCGTGCAGTCGAAAAGAAAAGCTGTAAGTGTCTCTCAGAAGCCAAATCCGGCCATATGCATTATCTCACAGCATTGTGCAATGTGGAAGATCTAGAGGAACTGTTGTTAACTTCTGGAGGCGTTGTAGCTATGTGTCAGCTAGTAGCGTAAAGGTGAACGTCGCGCACTGTTGATAGTACGTCGCGAGTCTGGGTGCATTCATTGCTACATTTTTTAAAACGCAATACTGCTGTCTGCTGAAGTTATCGATCTAATGGAACTTTGAACATAATTCCCTTCACTTCTCAACCCAAAATATTCGCATGTGGAAAAAGGTCAAATTCCTGCGACATTTCATTCTTTTCAAGTTTAATAGATGGCCAGGCTGCAGATGCGTCTCGAAACCTTTGTATTATGCATGGGGAGAGAGCATCGTGCCAAAATACGTCAGAAAAGTATTTTCTACATTAGCTGTCGTGTGGCAGTGGCATTTTATTCTTCATCAAAACCTTGTATGACAGCTTTAACTCAGAAAGAGTTTTCTACTGCATGTAATCGATAAACTGCATGTGCATTGCCAGATTGTTGTAGATAACATCAGAGAATTCGCATATATCGTTGATGATTAATTTCTCTCTCATGTTAACTAATGTTTTAACAGCACTAAAAGAAACCTTACGAAAATTGTGCACTGCATTATAAGAAATGAAATAAAACTAACCACGATAACCTTATGACGAAAGTCTGTTTCAATAACAGTATCTGTACACAAGGGTGACTCTATCGGCACGAATTAGTAAAATACTAATGACTAATATTTCGATTTGGTCTGTGTTTGATTTGGTAGTCTGTGTCATACCCAAGTGGTATGCAGATGTGGCATTTCATAAATAAAGTTATGTATTCCTAGAAACCCATAATTTGCTTGTCAGCTGCGGAAAGAGGCGTTACCTGTGGTGCAGCATTTTAAGTTTTTCGCCATTGCACTATGAGCCCAAAGTATTTTCTTGCGATTTCCTTATCGATGTATGATCTGACTGCTTGTAGCTCTTTCGCAGAAGGTATCGAAGCGTTACAGTCAGCGAGACTGGAACCGCAAACCATAACAGACGCTTTCTCACAGGCTGGCACGTTTCCACGGAGCTAGGGAAGAAGCATGTCTACGTTTCCTCTAACGAGAGCAATAGTGGCTAGAACTCGTAAACCGCTATTTAAAGGACGAGATTAGATGCGATTTTCACGTGCAACGACATTCCTGGGCTGAAAACCGTAAATTTACAATCTTTTCTTACAGCTGAAGCGATAGTAACTCAGATTATTCAATGGAAATGACAGGAAAAATCAAGTGAACTTTGAGGCTTAATTCCGTGCACACGAAGAAGTAACTCGTCGATCATAGAGTTACCAAACATACCTTGCCTTGTTGCCAAATCTCAGTTTCATTACCAGCAGGAAGAAGACGAACCAATGTGATCCTACAGTGGGCTGGGAAGTGACCATAGCAGACGTCTCAAAGACGCGGCTGCTACGGCCTGTAATACGTAATCCGTCTGATTCACATTTCTGTAACTGGGTTTAGGGACTGGAGTGAAGTTATTAATAATACACAGGACTGACTGCAAACTAAGCTTCAGTTATCAGTAACTCTCATATTTGTTTTTATATTTCTTTCGTAAGTGTACTCAAAACTAAGAAACTCATTGATGAACGTTTTCGTGCCTCGCCGATAGTCGAGCACAACAAACAAAAATATAAATAAAAAAAGAATGTGTGTGTGTGTGTGTGTGTGTGTGTGTGTGTGTGTGTGTGTGTGTGAGAGAGAGAGAGAGAGAGAGAGAGAGAGAGAGAGAGAGAGAGAGAGAGCGACAGAGAGAGAGAGAGAGAGTGAGGGAGAGAGATGAAAATAAAAAGGAATGAGAGAGAGAGTAAAAAATTGTTGCTAAGAAACTGAATCATGGTATGCAAAGAAATATTTCATTAAAATGACACGTTCCACATCATTACGAAATGTCGTATTCATGGTCTATGGATCAATTACTAATCTAATCTTATTTAATCGTATAATCTTGCTGAATAGTCATAAGAGGCACGAATTACAGAAATTTTCGCCAATATCAGTAACCAAATCCAAACTGAAAATAAAAAACGCAGTTTTTGTGATAAACATGGATTCCTATAAAGACCCTTTCGTCCCTGTTAAGTAACCACGAAAGATGTGTGGTATACCTCCATTCAGAAGGAACAAACTGTTCATTCATTTAAAGATGAAGCACATGATATGAAGTTCTGTGACGGAGATAGGAACCCAACACGCAATCGGATTGTTAACTAAGTAAAATCAAATGTTACGTATCGGTTTTTCTTACCAGCTGCTAGATGTTTGAATTTAAAATAAGGATACAAATTTTTGTGCCTGAGCGGTAATCGAACCGCACAGCTACCGTCCTTCTTTACCATCCCCGAACATAGCTTTAGTAACACTTTCTTACTCACCAACAGTATGATATGTGCGTGTTTGACCAGAAACAGCTACACCTATTGCGATTGTTGGCAACACATGAACAGACGTTAAAAACGCTCTTTAATTTTCAGTAGGAGACTGGTATGCATGTGATAGGGCTTGAAATAAAATTATCAATATTTTTTTACTGTATCAGGATTCGGTCTCACATACCTAACTTTGGAGGAGGCCTATAGAAGATCGCTGTCTTGGCAAAACGAACGAAACTATTGAACTATACTGTTCCGAGGGATTCAGATCCTCGAAAGAGGAGAACGAATTCGAATCACTGTCCAGCACCAAATTTTTCAATGTCTCTAGTTCAATCAAGTACAAGAAAAATAAGAGCCCTGTTCCTTTAAATGGCTATCGGTTCATCAAATAAAATAAAATTTTCTAATGTAAGTATGTTTACCTGAGACAGAATTTCTGTTTACCATGACTTCCGCCAATGTCATATCCTAACGCCAACCGGCTCTGCCCAGTTGGTAATGAAGGAACGTCTTTCGCTTGAGGTTACCAGAGGTAAAGTAAATCTGCTTTTGCCTCTTAAAAGGAAATGGCGGAACCCATGCATTGCACCTGCGAAAGTTCGTTCCACCAGACCATTGTGACCACATTTACCAGCCCCAGAAGTATGCTGTAACGGATGATGTGCTTAGCTTACAAAATTAGTCACGGTGGAAAAAATGCGAGTCTATTAAATGGTTAAGTAGAAGCAACCTTCTGACGTGGAGATTATGCTATTCTCATGTCAGCAGGATGTAAAGACTCTTCTAGGCATCATAGCCTCGATGTGAAGCCATTTTGAAATTTTCACTCATTCAGCAAATTTCTTAGTTCGAGAAAATCCACTGTGAAGTGTAAAGTTACCGGATAATTCTGTTATTACCCTCATTATTACTATCATTTTCTTCATACCGTTGCTGGAACACATGTGCTTGAAGATCATTTAATGCCTTTTGGTCGTTATACAAGTAGTTGCCCAAGAAGAGGTTCTTTCCTTGTCTGTGTAGTCCTTTTCATTTTAATATCAAACTTCAGCAATTACTCGCAGATTTCATTATAACTGAAGTAATTGATGAAGACTATACTTGATAACAAAAACACGCTTCCTTTCTTAAATTACTTGCGCCTAGAAATGGCTGTCGAATACTGCCAAACAAAAAGCCCAAGGATCTTACTGCCTTCCGATATACATCTATGTCAGTTCTTCCTCATAATTTGGTCGACGTGACCTGTTTCAAGTTGTGTGTGGCAGAGAATGTTTTAGAAAATCGCTTTCCTTTGCAATAAACAGAAAGATTTTCATTCTAAGCTATCCAAGTTCAAAATTTTCGCATTATTAGTTCAAATTTAATATTCGCTTCTGTAAGGTAGAAAAGTCTTTCACAGTTGCAAAACCCGCATCCAACTCATTGACCTTACACTTAGTGGCTGACCATAAACTGTAGGTCATAGTGACACCAGTTTAAGTAACCTAATGTAGCGAAAACTCTTTGCCAGTGCTCTTTCTCGCCGGAAAGTATGCAATTCACTCATTGGGCTCCAGTAGTACACTGTAACAGTAATTTCTGTGTGTATGCAATGCATACGAATTGTAGAATTTAGTGGTGCTCTCTCTTCCACTTCTGTATACAATATGACTGACCTACACGGGCCCTTTATCATTACAGGCCCTGGGCAGAGCAACATCATACTGACAACAGTAATGTGCTTATACTGACAGCCTCACTGTTCGTTTTAGCTGATTTTGTAATCATTTAAATAAAACAACATCACCTTCCAGTAGGAGACATTTCGTCCCCATTTTCCTTGTGTGAAATTTGTCAGTAAGCTTTTTGCCTTCCAACAAGCGAAATGCGGGAGAGTACGGCCAGTAAACGATTCACAAACCACGATTTTGTGCCGTTAAGACGATTTCTTTAAACATTGTCGTAGCTGAGGGAATTTTATTTCTTCTTAAATCGTCTTATGCAACAACGTTCACAGATATCTCAAATAGGAAAAGCTCTTTATCCAGGTACGCAGGTTGTAAAACAAACTTGCCACAGTTTGTGTCAGGTCGATCTTTCCGTCTTACAGCACTGCATAAGTATTTTGTCTAAGAGGTTTCACAAGTAGTGTTCCTGTATATGAGGGAATCATTGGTTGAAACGAGTTTAATATCAATGGGTACAGTACTGCTAAATATACAAAATGATGATCAAGCTAAGTCTGAGTTCATCCACAAACTGAGGCTTCTTTATAATACTGGAGGTAGCCAGTGTATCCTTGACTTCCTTGAGTGGGCATTGCACGACATTTACACACACGTATACAATACTATGAATATGTAGACCGCTGTAGCTAAAGTTGCTCTCATAAAATAACTTTGTTTTGTTAATTTTTCTGGGTATTTAGTGTGCAATAGGTGTTGTAAATACAGTCTTAAACAAAAGAATTGTCCGTAAGGTGGACAATACAATCGTGCTGCCCTCAGAATTCTATGTCCGGCAAAGGTAAGTATGTGGGTCCGAATCCTGATACAGTAAAAAAATATTCATAATTTCCTTCCAAGCCCTATCAGGTGCATACCAGTCTCCTACTGAAAATTAAAGAGCGGTCTTAATGTCTGTTCATGTGTTGCCAACAATCGCAATAGGTGTAGCTGTTTCTGCTCAAACACGCACACATCTTACTGTTGGTAAGTAAGCAAGCGTTACTTAAGCTATGTTCGGGGATGGATAAAAGGACGGTAGGTGTGCGGTTCGATTATCGCTTAGGCACAAAAATTTGTATCCTTATTTTAGATTCAAACATCTAGCAGCTATTAAGAAAAACCGATACGTAACATTTGATTTTACTTAGTTAACAATCCGATTGCGTGTTGGGTTCCTATCTCCGTCACAGAACTTCATATCATGCGCTTCATCTTTAAATGAATGAACAGTTTGATCCGTCTGAATGGAAGTATATCACACATCTTTCGTGGTTAGTTAACAGGGACGAAAGGGCCTTTACAGGAATCCCGGTTTATTACAAAAACAGTCGTTTTTTTATTTCAGTTTGCATTTGGTTACTGATACAGGCGAAAATTTCTGTAATTCGTGCCTCTTATGACTATTCAGCAAGATTATACGATTAGATTAGATTAGATTAGTAATTGATCCATAGACCATGAATACGACATATCGTAATGATGTGGAACGTGTCATTTTAATGAAAGATTTCTTTGCATACCATGATTCAGTTTCTTAGCAACAATTTTTTACTCTCTCTCTCATTCCTTTCTATTTCATCTCTCTCCCTCACTCTCTCTCTCTCTCTATGTCTCTCTCTCTCTCTCTCTCTCTCTCTCTCTCTCTCTCTCTCTCTCTCTCACACACACACACACACACACACACACACACACATTCTTTTTTTATTTATATTTTTGTTTGTTGTGCTCGACTATCGGCGAGGCACGAAAACGTAAATCAATGAGTTTCTTAGTTTTGAGTACACTTACGAAAGAAATATAAAAACAAATATGAGAGTTACTGATAACTGAAGCTTAGTTTGCAGTCAGTTCTGTGTATTATTAATAACTTCACTCCAGTCCCTAAACCCAGTTACAGAAATGTGAATCAGACGGATTACGTATTACAGGCCGTAGCAGCCGCGTCTTTGAGACGTCTGCTACGGTCACTTCCCAGCCCACTGTAGGCTCACATTGGTTCGTCTTCTTCCTGCTGGCAATGAAACTGAGATTTGGCAACAAGGCAAGGTATGTTTGGTAACTCTGTGATCGACGAGTTACTTCCTGGTGTGCACGGAATTAAGCCTCAAAGTTCACTTGATTGTTCCTGTCATTTTCATTGAATAATCTGAGTTATTATCGCTTAAGCTGTAAGAAAAGATTGTAAATTTACGGTTTTCAGCCCAGGAATGTCGTTGCACGTGAAAATCGCATCTAATCTCGTCCTTTAAATAGCGGTTTACGAGTTCTAGCCACTATTGCTCTCGTTAGAGGAAACGTAGACATGCTTCTTCCCTAGCTCCGTGGAAACGTGCCAGTCTGTGAGAAAGCATCTGTTATGGTTTGCGGTTCCAGTCTCGCTGACTGTAACGTTCCTATACCTTCTGCGAAAGAGCTACAAGCTGTCAGATCACGCATCGATAAGGAAATCGTAAGAAAATACTTTGGGCTCATAGTGCAATGGCGAAAAACTCAAATTGCTGCACAACAGGTAACGCCTCTTTCCGCTGCTGACAAGCAAATTATGGGTTTCTAGGATTACATAACTTTATTTATGAAATGCCACATCTGCATACCACTTGGGTATGACACAGCCTACCAATCAAACACAGACCCAATCGAAATCTTAGTGATTGGTATTTTACTAATTCGTGCCGATAGAGTCACCCTTGTGTACAGATACTGTTCTTGAAACAGACTTTCGTCATAAGGTTATCGTGGTTAGTTTTATTTCATTTCTTATAATACAGTGCACAATTTTCGTAAGGTTTCTTTTAGTGCTGTTAAAACATTAGTTAACATGAGAGAGAAATTAATCATCAACGATATATGCGAATTCTCTGATGTTATCTATAACAGTCTGGCAATGCACATGCAGTTTATTGATTACATGCATGTAGAAAACTCTTTCTGAGTTAAAGCCGTCATACAAGGTTTTGATGAAGAATAAAATGCCACTGCCACACGACAGCTAATGTAGAAAATACTTTTCTGACGTATTTTGGCACGATGCTCTCTCCCCATACATAATAAAAAGGTTTCGAGACGCATCTGCAGCCTGGCCATCTATTAAACCTGAAAAGAACGAAATGTCGCAGAAGTTAGCCCTTTTTCCACATGCGAATATTTTCGGTTGAGAAGTGAAGGGAATTATGTTCAAAGTTTCATTAGATCGATAACTTCAGCAGACAGCAGTATTGCGTTTTAAAAAATGTAGCAATGAATGCACCCAGACTCGCGACGTACTATCAACAGTGCGCGACGTTCACCTTTACGCTACTAGCTGACACATAACTACAACGCCTTCAGAAGTTAACAACAGTTCCTCTAGATCTTTTACATTGCACAATGCTGTGAGATAATGCATATGGCCGGATTTGGCTTCTGAGAGACACTTGCAGGTTTCTTTTCCACTGCACGACGTTTTCAACAAACAGATAGCGCTACAGAGTAGCTCAAGTCGAAAGGAACACTTCCTACTTGAATTTCTGCAGCCTACACTGTTGGCAGTTCTGTGTAGGTGTCAGTTACGTGATTTCATTTCGGTGATTACAAAATAGAGTCGAATGTATGCACTGGGTAGCCGAGGCAGCTAGTTCATGGCGATTCGGTCAACCAAGTAAATGAGTGTACTAAACATGCTGCAAACCACTACAGGGAGCCTGTGGTTCAGAACTCTCATCCAGTGTGGCGCAACATTGTTATGATAGAAAAATGAGTGATTGAGAAGGGAATTTGGTTTAGAAAATTTCAGTAGCTGACGTCTCTTTGTGTGCAGTCAACAACGATATGTGTGGGGTTCGATTCCCAGTCAGCCCTTAACTTTCGTCATGTTATTTCTAGTTCAAACATGCTCACATGTCGCTGCTGCTGCAACAACCCATTTTTAACGCTCATTTTGTCTAGAACAGCGATAGTCGCCAGGGTGGAGTCCTGGGAAAGAAAAAATTAATGTTTCGTCTTGTCATTTCAGTTAAAACATCTAGCTACTGCCGAGAAAATCCGTTATGCCACAGTTGATTGTGCTTCGATGACAATCCATTTAGGTTCTGGGTTCGAATCCCTGTCCAACACAAAGTGTAAGTAGGCTGTTTAGGTTCTTATATTGGTAACGCCGCCGCCACGTGGCGCTCTGTATGGAAATCACTGGCTGTGCTGTGTGCAGTCTGTGGTTAGTTCGCATTTTTGTCTGCCATTTTAGTGTTCGGCAGCGGCAGCTGGATGTGAAAAGCGCGTAGCGATGGCAGTTGGAGGTGAGCCGCCAGCAGTGGTGGATGTGGGGAGAGAAATGGCGGAGTTTTTAAATTTGTAAGACTAGATGTCATGAACTGCTATGTGTATAAATTATTAAGGTAAATACATTTTTTATTCTCTATCAAAATTTTTCATTTGCTAACTATGCCTATCAGTAGTTAGTGCCTTCAGTAGTTTGAATTTTTTATTTAGTTGGCAGTAGTAGCGCTCGCTGTATTGCAGTAGTTCGAGTAACGAAGATTTTTGTGAGGTAAGTGATTTGTGAAAGGTGTAGGTTAATGTTAGTCAGGGCCATTCTTTTGTAGGGATTATTGAAAGTCAGATTGCGTTGCGCTAAAAAATATTGTGTGTCAGTTTAAGCACAGTCACGTATATAATTTTTCAAAAGGGGACGTTTCAAAAGCTTTACCCCACGGAATTTCAAGTAAGTCACTTGTGAAGAAACAATATTTAACATTTCTCGTAGTTCGTTAACAAGGACGCTGGGTAGGAATTCGCGCCCATTAAAAATGTTTACGTTATGTAATTGAAAGTTGATATTTGCTAACTGATACTGTCTAAAATCTAGGTATACCATTCTCTGTACGCCTAGTCAGGAATGACAGTTTCCGTCAGTCACGAAGTCTTTGCTTAGTCTGTATGACCTGGGTTTGAATCCAAATGCAGAACGAGACGGTTCGTCGTGTCATTTTAAGTTCATACACAACTTAAATTTTAATGTCATTTTGTGCTAAATAATAAGTACGGTATGTTACTTTGAAGAGGAAATCATGAATACGACGAACTTACTACGCGAATTACCTATCTGGCGTAATAGTGTGAGTGGTAACATTTCAGGTATGCAATTTACTGTATTCAACGTGAGCTTACAAGCCTTAAGGACCGTCTTATCTGTCATAAGATGTTCCCTGATATTTGTAGTACCCTGGTATTACTGTACATCTTGAGTTATTTCGATACAGAGCAGCGTTTTCTAGTGGTGACTTGTTTGAACCATTTTAAATAGTCAAACGACTGTACCGAGGGGCGATTAGAGGACCTGCTAGACAGCTGCGCTATGTGGGTTGCATTCGAATCAGGCGAAATGCAATTGAGGTCGTTCGGATACTTTTGAGCACGACTGTACATCGAAGACATGTTATCCCAGTGAAGAAAACTTCAAAATTATATCAACCATTCTGCTAGTGGATTGTCAAAACGTCGATCTCGTATACCTTAAGACAGACGAAATAAAATCACATTTACAGTGACATAATTCCATTCACACTCCATATGAGTACAAATACCTCCCCCCCGCCACACACCATATTGCTTGATTTTTGCGATACTGTAATACTTTGTTGGATCATACCACTAGTACCAAACGGAATAGATATCAATGATATTGTGGACTGCGCGGGAACGTGCTACAATTTGCCATCCAAGCGATTTATAGTGGCCTAATATGCTCCGTCCCATTCGTATTATGTTTTTCCACTTCGTACAAACATGCGATGCTCTACTTTATTGACACTGATTGATCTCGACTCTTCATTTCCCAACATTTTATTATTATTTTTTCAGAACAAATACTGAAACAAAATCGCTTCCCATATGAAATAAGATGTAGAATGACGATTGCGATTTAGCAACAAATACTGTTATATAATGATGGCGTGGGGCATAGGGTCCGGACGCGATTGTAACATGTCAGTGTAATCCTCGATGTATTGGTAATAGACTGATATTCAAATCTTCTGTGACACGTAGCCACATTAAAAAAATTGTTTCATAGCTCGGATTCTGATATAACCACAGTTCTGAAAGCGAAATAACTGCCCATAAGGCATAAACAAGCTGTTCTCATATATCATGGCCATAATTAACGTGGAGTGATAGAAAATAAGGATTAGGTTTTAACATCCTGTCCGTTGCGAGGCCGTTAGAGAACGGCGAAGTACTCGGTAGCGCCCTTTTAAAATGGACCGTCCTGGTATTTGACTTAAGCTACCTCGGACAGCCTACACGTACACTGAAGAGCCAAACGAACTGGTACACCAGCCTAATATCGTGTACGGTCCCCCATGAGCACTCAGAAGTGCCGTAACATGACTCGGCAGGGATTCGACTAATGTCTGAAGTAGTGCTGGAGGGAACTGACGCCTTGAATCCTGCAAGGCTGTCCGTAAATCCGTAAGAGTACGAGGGGGTAGCGATCTCTTCTGAACAGCACGTTGCGAGGCATCCCAGACATGTTCAATAATGTTCATGTCTGGCGAGTTTGGTGGCCAGCGGAAATGTTTAACGTCAGAAGGGTGTTCCTGGAGCCACTCGGTAGCGACTCTGGATGTGTGGGGTGTAACATTGTCCTGCTGAAATTGCCCAAGTCCGTCGGAATGCAAAATGGCCATGAATGGATGTAGATGATCAGACAGGATGCTTACATACGTGTCACCTGTCACAGTCGTATCTAAACGTAACAGGCGTCCCATATGGCTCACCACACCATTACAGAGCCTCCACCAGCTTGAGCAGTTCCCTGCTGACATGCAGAGTCCTTGGTTTCATGAGGTTGTCTCCGTACCCGTGCACGTCCATCCGCTCGATACAATTTGAGTGGCCGCGTGGTTTGGGGTGCCATGTCACGTATCGCGCTGCCCCTCCCGCCGGAGGTTTGAGTCCTCCCTCGGGCATGGCTGTGTGTGTTGATGGCTTAAAATAGTTCGTGAGTTTAGTTTGGTCAGTTTAAGTAATGTGTAAGTCAGAGACCGATGACCCTAGCAGTTTGGTCCCTTAGGAATTGATACACATTTGAGCATTTTGAAACGATACTCGTCCGACCAGGAAAAATGTTTCCAGTCATCAACAGTCCAATGTCGGTGTTGACGGGCCCAGGCGAGTCTTAAAGCTTTGTGTCATGCGGGCTTCAAGGATACACGAGTGGGCCTTAGGCTCCGAGAGCCCATGTGAATGATGTTTCGTTGAATGGTTCGCCCACTGTCACTTGTTGATGGTCCAGCATGGAAATCTGCAGTAATTTGCCGAAGGGTTGCACTTCAGTCACGTTAAACGATTCTCTTCAATTGTCGTTGGTCCCGTTCTTGCATGATCTTTTTCCGCCCGCAGCGGTATCGGATATTTGATGTTTAACCGGATTCCTGATATTCACGGTACACTTCTGAAATGCTCATACGGGAAAATCCCCACTTTATCGCCACCTCGGAGATGCTGTGACACATCTCTCGAGCGCCGACTGTAACACCACGTTCAAACTCACTTACATCTTGACAACCTGCCATTGTAGCAGCAGCAACCAATCTAGCAACAGCGTCAGACACTTGTTGCCTTATATAGGCGTTGCCGACCGCAGCGTCGTATTCTGCCTGTTTTCATATCTCTGTATTTGAATATGCATGGTTGTATCAGTTGCTTTGGCGCTTCAGTGTTCATGAGCGGAGTAGTATTTCAACGGGCGTCCTCTAGAACGCTGCTCCACTGCGACTGACTACTGTCGCACCTCGCTCAATTCGTTGAGTTGTTGGCACTGAAAGTCCTCGTGTCAGTGAGGTAAAACACAAGTTTTTACCACTTCTGCTATACGTAATTAAAGCGAAGGATACGTTTGTTGTATATGTACTAATTTTCACAGAATAACAACTTATTCCTTTGCTTTGAGTTTTTCTGTGCTTCATGTTTCACCAAACAATGCAACCTACTGTAATCGATCTGAGGCAAATCAGAAACGGTCGGCAGAGCTGGACGTTAGATTTACTCGCGGTAAGAGTCTGCAATTGCTAGAGGACTGACTTCGGTCGACTGCGGTGTCGTTTCATATTGTTCATTGACGGTTGAACAATGAAATGTATTATTTGATCTCTATTTAACATCATTCTCTGTCGACTGCAAAATGGATACGTTACAAATACTTTATTTTGATTTACGTTTGTGGGTTCTTAATTGGACTACAGTACAATATACAGGGTGCTTCAAAAAGGTACGGCCAAACTTTCAGGAAACATTCCTCACACACAAATAAAGAAAAGATGTTACGTGGACATGTGTCCGGAAACGCTTAATTTCCATGTTAGAGCTCATTTTAGTTCTTACACCTACGCTCAATGGAGCACGTTATCATGATTTCATACGGGATACTCTACCTGTGCTGCTAGAACATGTGCCTTTACAAGTACGACACAACATGTGGTTCGTGCACGATGGAGCTCCTGCACATTTAAGTCGAAGTGTTCGTACGCTTCTCAACAACAGATTCGGTGACCGATGGATTGGTAGTGGCGGACCAATTCCATGGCCTCCACGCTCTCCTGACCTCAACCCTCTTGACTTTCATTTATGGGGGCATTTGAAAGCTCTTTTCTACGCAACCCCGGTACCAAATGTAGAGACTCTTCGTGCTCGTATTGTGGACAGCTGTGATACAATACGCCATTCTCCAGGTCTGCATCAGCGCATCAGGGATTCCAAGCGACGCAGGGTGGATGCATGTATCTTCGCTAACGGAGGACATTTTGAACATTTCCTGTAACAAACTGTTTGAAGTCACGTTGGTACGTTCTGTTGCTGTGTGTTTCCATTCCATGATTAATGTGATTTGAAGAGCAGTAATAAAATGAGCTCTAACATGGAAAGTAAGTGTTTCCGGACACAAGTCCACATAACATATTTTCTTTCTTTGTGTGTGAGGGATGTTTCCTGAAAGTTTGGCCGTACCTTTTTGTAACATCCTGTATATGCACTTACATTTGGAGCCTCATCTGTTGAAGGTAAACAGTATAATGCACACAAATTTTAAATATTGAAATTCACAAAAAGAGAGAATGTTTCTGGTATTGTAAGAAATAGTTATTTTGTGTAAGATACATTTTTCTTAATTCATCGAACTGAAAGATTCGTCAGACAATACGGATGTGTCCCGATAAATAACAAACATTGTTAAAAACGTGAACAGCTTTAAGGGAAACATATTGGATGACATCCTTTTACGACAGTGCTTAAACTGAACACAAACAAGAGTTGAAATCCACTATATTGAAGAAGAAACTACTAAGAAATAAGTGGCGCAAAACGAATTAATATTACCAAAATTGTTTCCTTGCTTTTATAAATTTTGAAATTGAAAACACAGGCAGCACAACTTCTGTCATACAACGACAATGATAAGCCGAAACATTATGACGACACGTGAAGCGGTAACAAAAACATGTAGGCGGAGCAGACACGGGCTAGTACCTGGACGTAGACATCTGATGCCATATACCCCCAAAAACATACCAACAGTCGGACCTCTGACTCAATGATGTATTTCGTTCCAACGACCGACAAAATGCTATCAAGCAGGGGGTACCGCATCGGGAGTCGTACCAAAGACCTTTTGGCCTTTAGCGGGAAACTGCTCTACTCACTAAGCTGCCCAAGCAAGACTGGCTATCCTTCCTCATAGCTTTACTTTCGCCAGTACCTTGTCTCTTACCTTCCAAACTTCACAGAAGTACCCCTGCGAAACTTGCGTGACTAGCGCTCTTGGAAAAACGGATATTACGGAGAAATGGCTCACGAAATGACAGCTTCCACTCATCAACACTAATTTCGCCTATATTCATGGCATATGCCGGTCATGGCCAGAAATGAAAGTGACAGAAAAGGGAGCTCCAAATGGGCAAATAGCAAAGCGTTTGAAAAAAAGCCATTTTTGCCGTGGTTCTGACGAAACGTCAGCTATTTATGCCATGTAGTTGCCAGGTAAGGGGCCACTCAGCAGAAAGAGTACAGAACAGTAATACGAGGATCGTGAAGCCGTGTCTCTGTACCGAACCATTATTTCTTTTCTATTTTGATTTAGTAAAGCTGCAGGTAAACCGAAATAATAATGAATATATTTTATTTATTATTATCTCAGAATAAGAGTTAGTCATCAGTCGCACAATTATATCTATTTCGCTCTCTCAGTTTCAACAGATTAATCTTTCATTTTCAGAAGCCGATGTAATTATTAACATCCTCATAAAAAAGGCAATATACAATCTGGGAATGAAAATAATTTCCAGGAAGGGACTGCATTTACAGCAGCGCAAGAATTCTGCAAATAACCTTCCAAGAAGATTGTAATTAACTTCCATTAATTACATTTTGACCTTCGAGCACCCTTCGGCAGCTGCACGCCAGGAATAAATTGTCCTATTTTTACCTGAATATTGGCCCAGCACGTGAAATCATCAACTATAAGATAATAAACGAATCTAATTTCATATACGAACCTTTTGTGTAAGCCTTACGATCCATTTCTGGAAAATTATTTTCAATCACAGATTTTATTTATCTTTTCTTTTCATGCATTATTTCGGTCTGTTTGCAGTATAAGGAACGTAAAAATTTAAAAAAAGAAGAAAAAACACTTTTCGACGTAGTGACTCGACCCTACAATCATCGGATAACAGTTCAGTACTCTTTCCACTACGCCAACCCCTTCGTGTAATTCTCAATCTGAACAGGCTTTGGAAGACCCAACTGTACCGACCGGCCGCCGTGTCATCCTCACCCACAGGCGTCACTGGATGCGGATGTGGAGGGGCATTTGGTCAGCACATCACTCTCCCGGCCGTATGTCAGTTTACGAGACCAGAGCCGCTACTTCTCAATCAAGTAGCTCCTCAATTTGCCTCACAAGGGCTGAGTGAACACCGCTTGCCAACAGCGCTCGCAGACCGGATGGTCACCCATCCAAGTGCTACCCCAGCCCGACAGCGCTTAACTTCGGTGAATTGGCGGGAAACGGTGTTACCACTGGGGCAAGGCCGTTGGCCCTTGGTGTAAACTACCCTAACATTAATGTGTCATGTTTCGCCAGTTTCGCTCCAAAAATGCTGTTTCTTCTAAATGCTTTGCTATCTGGAGCTCCCACTTCAGTCACTTTCATTTCGGTCCAAGCCTTGCATATACCGTAAATTTTGACGAAATTTTCATCCTGGAGCACATTGTGCGATGATATGAAACTTCCTGTAAGATAAAAACTGTGTGCATGACCGGGACTCGAAATCGGGACCTTTGCCTTTCGCGGGCGAGTGCTCTTCCGACTGAGCTTCCCAAGAACGACTCACAACCACTCCTTACAGCTTTAATTCTGCTAATGTCTCGTCTCCCACCTTCCAAACTTCACACAAGCTCTTCTGCGTACCTTACTAAACTAGCACTTCTGGAAGAAAGGATATAGCGGAGAGATGACTTACTAGCAGCCTGTGCGATTGTTAACGGAACGAATTTTCAATCTGCAGCGCCCCGAAAAGGGTCGTGAAAACACTGCGACCTGTACACGTGAGCATACGCGTAATGTGTATAGTATACAATCCTTCTAACAGCAATGTGACAAGCTAAGACGGCAGTGAAGCTCCTGCAACAGCAAGTTAGTACGCTGAAGTCGGTGAAAGATTCCCCCAAAGATTTGCTTCCATTAATTAAATAGTGAGGATATTTACGACCTTTTAGGAGGAATCAGTGATTAGTACTGTCGAGAGACGGCACACAGGTGGAGCCATCTGAACCCTCTCTCGACTGATTGGAAAAGTCAGTGATATGTCAAGTAGATGCACCGAAGAGCCATCAAACGAATTGGAAACGTGAAAGCAAGTCCCAGTAGTCCTCGACAACATCAAAGGGCACAATATCAGCCGATGAGCGAGTTGTAACAAGGCAGAATTATCAACTTTCAGGTTTTTCACGCAGATATCTCTCAGTTGCAAAGCGTCGTGTATCTATACCGTGACATGTGGGGCAAAGCACCATACTGGATAGGGTAGTAGACATCGTTTAGCGCTGGACCAAGCCATGGTACCACAGCACTCTATGGTGTTCATTCTGTACGTGTGGCGGTAAAGCTCCACTGACTACCTTGACTGTCCTCTGGAGAACTACAGACAGTGTGGGCCTGTTTACGTAGAAATTCCGTTAGCATATTCCAGTGACCGGCATGTCATTGTACACAGACATCAAGGTGTGCACATTTATGAGGAAAGTTTTGACACACGTAACCACAGTTGTACGGGTGGTAGTCTGTGCCAGCATTGTAAATAAAAAAATAAAATAAAAAGAAGGAGCACCCTATGCTTGTGTACAGTAATACTACATTCAGTGCTATATTTAGCTTTGCAGGTAGTATAATGGTACATCGACTGTGGCTGAAAACCTACAGGACGAATGTGCTGTGAACTTTTGTAGTCACTTTACATAAACTCCAACTGTGTACCGTCTACCACAACACGCACGTACACAGTTGTATAACACACACTGAGTTTTCTACCTTGTCACTACGGTTGGTGTCCAAAGGTAGATTCACTTTGGTTCACGCTTAGTACCGAGTTCCCCGTGTGAAACATTTAGCTTCACAAGATATTACCATTCATAATCTTTCGTGAAGTCATCTTTGCTGCACAGCTGTAGTCTTCACACATTAACTAGTTGAAACCACTTTATTTTATATCAGAGCAGAATAAATTACTATGTCAGTCGTCAAACTCCAATTGTAGGGTCTTTTTCTCTTTAAATTGTTAAGTGATAAACAAAATGCACATTGACACATTCTTGATGCGTTTGCTAGTATTTTTTTCTTATATAGCACACGCTGATGCTTCTACAACTGACATTGTTTCACATATAGTTTCTATGTCGGAGGAAGACAACGGCAAACCACCTCCACAAGGACCTTGCGTAGTACGAAGGTGCGGGTCTCCCGCATCGTTCCCCTACGCTCTGTCACGGAGGATGGGACTTCATCATCATCATAGTTTCTATTGAAACATTATTTATCCTGTTAAGATTGACATTACATTTTCAGTTTGAAAAGTCATGACAATAACATTTTGTCAACATTAGGATTTGATGTTATTTATTGTTATTTATTGTTATTTATAAGATTTTGTCATAAACTGTTCTCAACCTTTCGTGCCGAAAGTAGACCTTGGGCCATCTGGACTACCGATCCTCAGGCAGTTACATGTGTGTTATGAGCCATTCATCAAAGATCCACACCCTTAACTATTCTAAATTTTAAGTGAGAAACCGTTTGCCGGAAGACCAGGTCTCAACTTCCATGATACAATCCATGTTTTCGTACGCGTCATTTCCTGATAGACCTCAACCTTAAACTTGGTGTCATGTAGTTACTTTCTCTACATGAGACGCTCTCTTTAGTGCCCCTCGGATGCATGCAATTAAACAGCTGAAGGCCACTACTGGAACAAACAAACTATCATGTGGTCTCAATAGTGTTCTTAAGTAATCATAATATGCTTGTTTATATTCACACACCGAGAAATAAATTAGTAGTCACTATTCCACATTATTATTTCAAATGTACTCTGGCAAGTTCTTGATCACATAATAATAAATGATTTTCTATTTATTAAAATTGGTTATTCACAAGAAAAATGCACAAGAAATTCTTATCTTAGTATATACACACAAAACTGACAACTGTCTTTTAATCCCACCTTCAATGGAATTTATTCCTGGCTACTTATTTTTGTTTCAAAATCAAGTTCATCCTTCAGACTGAAGGTCTTTTTACCACCCCATCTTATCCCAAAACTACAAAAATATCAATGATATTGACATATGAACATAAAATTTCTTACTTACTAAAGTATTTGACTATGAACATTACAAGTCAAGAACAAATGTTCTCTTTCTCAAGTGTCTATTTTGTCTGAATGTACAATTTTAAGTCATTGTGTGGGTATAACCGGCGTATTTTTCCTGAGACGGGGTACCCCAGAATATAGCATCCTTAATTTGGAATTCTCAATATTTTGTACGGTCCTGTGTAAATCATTTGTTATTTTCGGTTTTCTTTCTTTATTGCTGGTGCTTTTGGGCGCGCCTTTAACAATACAAGGTCTCCTTCGCGATATTGTTGCACCTTTTTTAATTGTCGTCGTTTCCTGAGAGCCGCCTGCTGACTCTAAGCCCGCAGCGCCTCTTTTATTTTCGCCTCGTGACTTCCTGTTCAGGGTAGGTGAGGCATGGGTTCAAGCCACTCATTTCTCTCAAACATTAATTCCACTGGTGTAAAACCTGTGGCATCAAGAGGCAAGTTGTTATATACACTGCTGGCCACCGTAAATGCAACACCCTGAAGGAAGCATCCGAATCAAGTGAAATTTACACCATGGGTTTGCAGCGATGAGATATGGAACTGATTAGAATTTCAGCGCAGACGCACATCACGCGCGCCTGTGGCGCCACCTCATAGCGCCATTTAAGGCTTGGCGATTTCGACGAGTGTACGTTCGGCACGTGTGTTTACCTTGTGGTTGTTTCACAAGACGATCAGTTATGCCTCGTAGACAACAGCGAACATCGTTTGATCAAGTATCCGAGTTCGATAGAGGAAGGATAGTGGCTTACCGAGATTGTGGATTATCATACAGAGAAATCACTAGTCGTGTTGGATGAAACCAAATAACTGTAATGCGGATATGTGACCGTTGGATGCAGGAGGGTACGACGGACCGACGTGGTCGATCGCATTCACCTCGGTGCACCACTGCACGTGCTGATAGGCAAATTGTGCGCATGGCAGTGACGGATCGCTCAGTGACATCCCGAACCATAGCACAGCACATTGCGTCTGTAACGAATCATCCAGTGTCTGCGCGTACCATTCGACGCCGTTTATAGCAGCATGGTCTGTCCGCAAGACGTCCATTGCTTCGTCTACCATTGACGCAGAACCACAGACGTCTCCGTCGCCAATGGTGTGATGACAGACGGATGTGGACGGCAGAATGGAATGACGTTGTCTTTACTGACGAGGCACGCTTCTGTCTGCAGCACCACGATGGTCGGATTCGAGCGTGGAGACACCGTGGAGAGAGGATGCTGGACAGCTGCATTATGCACCGCCACACTGGTCTTGCACCGGGTATTATGGTATGGGGCGGTATTGGATATTACTCTCGCACGCCTCTAGTACGCATTGCCGGTACTTTAAATAGCCGGCGCTACATATCCGAGGTGCTGGAGCCAGTTGTCGTTCCTTACCTTCAGGGCTCGGCCACAGCCATATTTCAACAGGATAATGCGCGACCACACGTGGCACGCATTGTCCAAAGGTTCTTCGTCAGTAACCAGATTGAAGTGCTTCCCTGGCCGGCTCGCTCTCCGGATCTTTCGCCGATAGAAAACATGTGGTCCATGGTTGTTCAATGAGTGACCCAGATTACATCCCCAGCTGCCACACCAGACGATCTTTGGCAACGTGTGGAAGCTGCTTGGGCTGCTGTACCCCAGGAACACATCCAACGTCTCTTTGACTCAATGCCGAGACGTGTGGAAGCGGTGATCTCCAACAATGGCGGCTACTCTGGCTACTGATTCTGGCAAGAACTACATGTCACAGACGTCTGTAAACGTAATCATTTGATACTTGGTAAACATGTTATCTACAAAATAAATTTTGTTGTGCTACCTCTTGTCTTTCTTGGTGTTGCATTTACGGTGGCCAGCGGTGTATTTGCTCAAAGATGTTGAAGTACTCACTCCACTTCGTATGCCCAGTTGCAGCACATGTCCTCATGAATCTACTTTCCTTCCGAAATATTCTTTCCACAGGGCTTGCTTGTGGCTTAAAGCGGGATATCAATATGTGCTTGATCACCTGATCCATTAAGAATTCTTTCCACTTCGTACTCTTAAAATACGAAGCATTATCTGACAATATAGTAACAGGCGTGCCCACTTACGGAACAAATTCCATTGCTATCCGTTTAATAACAGGGATAGATGTGGCACGTTTTATAACATATAACTTCACATACTTTGTGAACAAGTCATATATCGACAAGATATACTTTACACCTCCGCGAGCAGTGGGTAAAGGTCCTGTGATATCGACTGACACCAGGCTTAGTGGTCTATTCGGTATAATAGGGTGCAATTACCCTCTTGTACCTATATTAGTGGCTTTACCCTTTTGACACGTGGTACAGCTGCGTATTAACCTATGTACATGTTTCTGTAGGTTTTGATAATAGCAATAGGTATCGATCTTTCTTGTACACTTTTTTATACCGAAATGTCCCCAACAATGGTGTGTATAGCAGATTAGATTTTTTAAACCCCCTTCTGGAATGCAAACAACCCATTGTTCACAATTAGATTTCTTTCTGTAGAACAGAACATTGTCCTTGATTTTATAATTCCTCTGTAATGCACTATCCTCCCCACTGTTAATTATTTCTCGCACAGTTCGCCACAGCGGATCTGCCTCTTGCAAATTCGCTATGTTCTTAAACATGGACAAATATTTCTGTCGTCGAGCTCCATCCTACAACAGCACTACTTTATACTCGCATGATTGCTCTACTAATTCAGCGAATTCGCCTAAGCCCTGTGGCAAACGCGGTAATGCATCCGCCACCACATTTGGACTGCCCTTTACATGTCTTATTTCAAATAAGTATTCCTGTAAGGCCAAAATCCACAGAGCTAATCAAGAATGCAGCAACTTACATGATAGTAAGAAACTAAGTGCTTGGTGATCACGAAACACTATTATCTTCTTTCCGTGTACATAGTAGTGATACTTACGGGAAGCCCAGACCACAGCTAGAGCTTCAATTCCATGGCGGATTAGGCTGGTTCATAGGGTGACAAAACACGACTAGCGAAACCAATAATGTTTATCTCGGTAGTCCCTGAGGTGTCATCCGCTTGGAATAAGCACGCCCCCAGGCCTGTAGTGGAAGCATCCGTCGCAGTGCAAAAATCCGTCGACATATCAGGATGGTGAAGTGCTATAGAATTTAATAAGGCCTTTCTAGTTTGATCAAAGTCGTGCTTGCATTGATAAGTAAACATTCACTAACTATTGTTTTTTAATAGTGACAATAACGCTGTACTGTTCATAAACTGTGCTGGTATGAACCATCTGAAAAAGGAAGCTAACCCCAGACATGTCTTTAGTTGTTTACGATTAATAGGGTACGGCATATTCTTTACTGCTTCTAGTTTTCCTGGTTCTGGAGAAATATCCGTGGGTGATATTATGTGTCCCAGGTACTTCAACTGGTGCCACTCAAATTTAGATTGCTTTAAATTAACTGTAACACCAGCCTGTGGGAATTTACCTAACACTCGCTTTAGGAGTTCCACGTGCTCCTCCTACGTATTTGTGGCGATCAATAAATCGTCCACATAGAGTATTACTAGATCCAACAATTCCGGCCCTAGCACAGTGTCTAATGCAGAGATAAGACACACCCGCGCTGACATTCAAGCAGAATGGAAGCACGCGAAATTGGTACGTCCTCCCACCAAAAATAAAGGCAGTATATTTCCTGCATTGTTCTGTTACAAGGACCTGCCAATATGACATTTTCAAATCGATACTTGATAGAAACTTTACTCCATGAATCTTCTGTATTTGTTCGTCCAGGTTTTCTGGCCTTGTCCTTAATGGTATTATAATTTTGCTGATGTCTTTAGCATCAAGTACCAATCTGATACTCCCACCCGCTTTTCCCACAGGTATTAAGGCACTATTATAGGGAGAAAGGGACGGTTCAGTGATTCCCCAATCCAACATTTTCTTTTTTTCCTTCCACTTTTACTCCACGGCACGGAATAAGAAGCATGACAAAACGTCTGATGCGGATGTACCTGCGTATCATATACGTAGCCTTGAATGATTCCGGGTTTTTCCGAACTTGTTCCAGCATAATCACTCAATAATTTAGAGAGCTCATGCTGCTCCTCATCGGTTAAATATCCTGACTCCTTAACCTTGGATTGAATTTCCTGTCGTATCTGACCGACTTCTTCGTCATATTGCTCATTTGTTTCAGGATACGCCTTTAGTGGTACATTATCCTCAATATTGAGTATAAAGGGTTCTACTTCTATGCTTTCGAACCACCGACAATGCCTATTGTGCCTTGCCATTGCTTTAATCATTGGTAATTGCAAATTCTTGGTAGGCGTTCGCAGTAAGCACAAGCCCTGAGGGATGTCGATTATAGCACTCCTTTCCCTCAGAATGTCCCATCCCAGGATGCAAGTTGCAGTTAAATTTTTAACAATGAGGAACGTGCATAATATCTGCCTGCATCTGGGCATAGACACTTTGTGCCTTTCCCTTTAGCGCCCCCGTAATTTAACAATTTTGAACCGGCAACGTAGGCAGTCTTTCATTGCCGTTAATAACGTTAAAGAAATCTTCAGACATGACTGACAGAGCCGCTCCTGTGTCAATCAAAACCTTGGTAAATACACGGTTTACTTTCACGTGTACTGCGACCTGCACAATCTCTGTTTGCTGGTCAGAACATTTACGCGGTTCGGTGATTAATTCCTCCCTCAAATTCTGGCCGTCATTGTAGCGCAGTATACCAATCCGATTATTGATATTTTCGAGTCTGCCTTCGCTTCTATTCCTGGTAGTCGAGTGGCGAAGGCTTACATCGACCCCCTGTAGTTTGTTGGGTGATTCTCCTCGGTAACATCTACTATTTGCCCATTGTGCTGTCTATTCGCACTATTTTGTGAGGTACTTGGTTTATTAACCCATGATGGCGTCGCAGTATTCCTCGGCATGGGAACAACCTCGACGCTATTAATCGGGACTCCCTGCACCGGTTTATTTGACTGCGCCGACCAGTTAGCAGTCACATTCTGACGCCACTGGCCACTTTGTTTCATATTTTTCGGTTGAAAATTACTTCCGCAATTCTCATCGTTTCTCCTTTTTCGATTCATCGTGTCATTTCTATCCTTATTGGGCGAGCAGTTACCGTTCGACATACGACTTCCTCTATTCCCATTACCTCCTTTTTTTCCCATTCGCTCTCTCATAACTATTGCCGCCACATTCATGACCCCAATTATTATTTCGGTTTTAATTTCCATAACCGTTATTTCTAGGTTAATGGTTATTATTTATCCGCTCACCGTTATTACTTTGTTGTCGTGCATCCTGTTGTATTAAATCTAGAGAATCCACAACCGACACGAATGTCTCTAAATCGTTATCAGGTACGTGTACCAATTCTCTCCTTATTCAGATCGACAACTTAGATTTCAATATCCTAAGCACGTCGCGTGTAGTGATCGGCTCCGACCAGTACCTTGTTTCGTTAATATACTTTTCAAACTATGTTCTAAGTGTTCCTTGCTTGAAATTGTACGTCTCCGGATTGTATACCTGTTTCCGCAATCTCTATTGTACACTAGCAGACCAAAATTTGGCCCAAAATTGTTGCTCGAACTCACAAAAACAATGACAGTTCTCTGTAACTTCAGATGCCCATAATGCGGCATCTCCGGTAATATGAGATAACAAACTTGCCTTTCCTGCCGCGATGAAGGTAACACATTCTTCAAACTTTTTGTAAATATTACTGGATGACAGGACTTTTTCTCTTCGGAAAATTCCTGAAATTGTTTATGTTTCAGTAATGACTCTTCCTGTATCAATGTGGTCAGAGTGTATGCTTCATTGAGAACAATTATCGGGTTATTTTTACCTGTATTCGCTGCATATGGACTGACAGTTACACTGTTTGCTGGTGTATTTCCGCACACGCCTCGATCTGAAGCATAATTTTCGCCCTGCTGTGCATTACATGAACGACTACAAGAGGGACTAGGTGCGGCACAGTTCATGATTCTATTATCATAGTCATTCACTGGCTTTGCTGTAATCTCACGTCTTACGGGTTCGTGGTTCATGAAGGTACTTTGGCTGACTCTTGTGTTGAACATGGTCAAGATTTACAAGCTTCACTCCAGCTTCTACCTTTCGCTGAATAGTTAAAGAGATTTCCTCGATGCCTTTGGTTAACTGCTTAACCTTGACATCGAGGGATTCCTGTACCTCTTTGACCTCTGATACCTCTCCGGCCAAAGTATTTACTTTATCGGGTAATTCCTGTAAATTTTTCTTCACTTCCGGTACCTCAGATTCATCTCGCTGGTAACATGTTCTAATATGCGTTGAACCCTATCGTCAAGAGCACGATTCAATTTTTGTCTCAACGCTTGTTCGCGTTTGACTAACCGCTTGTCCACTGTGGCGATTAGGCTAGTCTCAACTTTTTCGAAAAACTCATTCTGGCGTTGGATATCCTCCTCGCGCTCTCTTTTCCTCTGCTGTTGCATTAATTCTAATTTCCGGAATAACTGTGCAAGCATATCGCTTGGATTTGCAAAGTCGATGTGCACGCGAACACTTTCGTCTGCTTTCTCGCAGTTGATTTCTCTCGCGGTCTCGACATTCTCTTGTCCGCTCAGCGATTGTAAACTCGGTTGAGAAATATCAATCTGCGATACTATACTATGATGTGGAATTGTAGTTTGTTCATTTTCATTAGCTCCCGACCCTCCTGCCAATGATCCAGCAATATTCTCTTTTTCGTCATCACTTTCATAATTCTCAACCTCCACACAGTTACGTCTAGTATTTAGCCTAATCATGTTGCTAGCTGATACTAATCAGTTCACACAAAAAAATTCAGACTATAATTACACAACACTCCCTACACTAACAGTCACAATTGAAAAAATAGAAGAAAGTTATGTGTACAGATTGTTTTAATTGCATGCGCCCAGGTGCTACTGACTAGTTTTAATTAGAAACCTGGTCGCGTGCATTCGGTTCCTTACCTTACGTTCTATATCACATGTAAGAAACAGCGTCGGTCTGCAATCATTCATTCAGTTATCTATCATCTTTCCGTAGTTCCCGTGCGTATGGTACATGAAACGAAAACGTTTTATGCATTAATCACAATTCAATATTTCTGGTATACATACAGGTAATCAATTACAACAATAGAGATAGGTCGTAGGATTCCAGTTTCGACTTCGGCCCCACAAGTAAGTGTTCAGTGAATTCAGTTAGTGGTGGACATGCACCGAGCTGTTTAAACACAAAAATGTATATTGAAATGAATTCTTTAGATATTCAGTCATAGACGCTCCAGAACACTTACTACCGGCGCCAAGTATAATGTAATAAAATAAAAATTATTTGTGACTCTATTTCTTTACTATCGGTGTCATGTAATAGAATGAATACGAGCTGTGACTTATATAAAAGAGAAATACACATTAATGTAGCGGCTCAACATAAAAGAGAAATAATTGATGTAGGGCAGAGCGGTTGTAGGCTCTACAGTCTTGAACCGCGTGACCCCTAAGGTCGCAGGTTCGAATCCTGCCTCGGGCATGTATGTGTGTGATGTCCTTAGGTTAGTTAGGTTTAAGTAGTTCTAAGTTCTAGGGGACTGATGACCTCAGAAGTTAAGTCCCTTAATGCTCAGAGCCATTTGAACCATTTAACTGATGTAGGAATATTATTAACACTGTAATATGTTGTTTACTTTAGCCCGACGTGTATAAGCACTCAGTAAACTAGCTCAGTTTTCAGGGCAGTTACGTAATCGTCGATAATTAATTGTCCTCTTCTTATCTACCCAACATTACAGATATTATTCCAGGCTCGTGAGAAGGCGTGTGCTTATTGCAACAGAGAGTATTTGCCAAGTCTGTTCGATGTACACTACTGCAATACGTAACTTAACATCGTGGTTTCGTCTCGATTCCCCAACATGAGATAACAAGAATAGCATTTGCAAATGAAATCCTATAATGGAACTGGAATCGTGTGACTAGACCTTTTCTGCCTGGGGTGTTATCTCGTTATATAAAGAAAATCTGTAACTATAATTGTTAAATTATTAGTAGCTGCTTCCGGTCTCGTTGGATCTGAAATAAAGTTAATTGTCCTAACCGGCGGCACGTCTCCTAGTTGAGCTATAGGAAAAATGTTGAAGATTTTTCTAAGATGGCACCTAACAATGAAAAAATCTCTGTTAAGGCCCAATCTACTTAAGACAATCCAGGTATCAGACTACCAATTGATTGACCACATACACAAATTCTTTTGACAAAATAACCGTTATATTTTTCGGGTTTTAAATACAACTTACAATATCAGCTGGTACAGCAAGATGAGCTTTACACAAGCTCTTAGGTGCGAATCCAAGCAGATAAGATAAGTGAAAAACAAAGGAAGGATAGTTCGTGCATATAAGCGCAAGAGTCCGTGGAATAACATGTCCATTGTAGTTCTATCTCTCCTTTCTTGGCGTACTTGTCGATTAATTATAAAATTTATCGTAATATTTAGTTTACATTTTATTCTAAACCCAAGTCCACCCAGGAGACTGTACAAAACCATAACTCTTATCTGTGCCAACAATATATATCCAGAAATAATTTACTATCTACAAAGACTATACCTTTACAACATATATTATTGAGACCCGTAGCCACTCCCATGGTGAAATCTTATGGTAACATTGGCTTTCTGGCACCCTTCAAGGTGAAACAGTTCCTCTTCCATGGCGTACCCATCGTAAAATCAGTTCCATTCCTGATGTTATTTTCGCATCCCTAACATCCTTAGGTGCATTACCACGGAAGTCCTCGACACAAATGGGAAAGACAATCTTCCTATCATAGTCACTACCACCTACAAAACACATCCTCCTTGTCCACCCACTCCTTCTACCTTTCCCAGACACACCCAGGACTGTTCATATACCAATTGGGATGCCTACAAGGAATCTATTGCTACTCAAATCGGAAGCCATCAGTTAAACTTCAGACTTCATAATGACATCAACCATGCTGCCACCTTCCTCCAACAGTTCCTGTCAAAAGCAGTAACTCACAACATTCCGTTGAAACCCAGATACCCACTGACCCACACTTCCATAAGGAACTCTCCTCCTCCTCAATGTATCCAATCTCATATGCCAAACTTTGCTGTAGATCTGTGACACAGCACTGACAGTTGGAAAGGTACATAAGGTATTTGCTAAATGCAAAGAAACCCCAGGTTTTGCGCAAAACATGAACCATCCTCAACACTATACTGCCCATTAACTCTTCCCAGGACTGGAAAACATTTCACCATGTTACCAGAGACCACACTCCTCCCACGTACCCACTCCTGCACAATAATCACCCCTAACTCACAACTTAATCAAAGCCAAGAACTTTGCATCCTGCCTCTCCCAGATGACCCTCGGTTCTGTTCCTTCATATTCCCTACAATCCACAAACACACTAATACCTTCCTCCCACCTCTGGCTCCTAGCTTGCAGTACCTTGGCATCATCCCAGAGACAAAACTCATAGCTCCAGTTACAACAAAAGCCATTCAACAGATACTCCTTAAAAACTACAACTCCACTCCTGGTCACAACTGAACAACCTATAGCCACCTGAAATAGTTCCACCTTTCCTTCTTGGACGTCCTAGCCACCATCCCAGGTATCTATCTGGAGCTGTGGGAAACCTCTTCAATCCCTCTCTTCCTCAAACCTAAGCTCTGACTGACATCTTCTCCCACCATCCCATTAGAATCACCTAAGTGTTTAACAAAGCTTTTGAGTCCAATCTGACCAATGCATCCACAAGCACCTACAACCTTTTCTGTCAATCAATGTGACCTCCATCCCAACATTTCCTGTACCATAATCTCCTCTCCCATCAAATCAACAACTGAAAATTGACTATTTTTGTCTTCCTTGTTCTTGAAAATGCATAGGATCATCGATGGAATTCTGACCATCTCTTTGCCGGCCTCAGTGACCGAGCGGTTCTAGGCGTTTCAGTCCAGAACCGCGCGACTGCTACAGTCGCAGATTCTAATCCTGCTGCGGGCATGGATGTGTGTGATGTCCTTAGGTTTAAGTAGTTCTAAGTTCTAGTGAACCGAAGTCCCATAGTGCTCATTTGAACCATATGAACATCTCTTTGAGTTAAGCAATTCCAATAAATTATGTCCACCTTATTGCATCCTTTTCACCCATCTGCCCATCTTATATCACCATCGAAAACACCAACTACTGTAGGCACCATCCTTCAACAATTGTGCCCCAAGGATCTGTCCTGTCTTCACACCTTTATGTTCTCTATATGGCTGATGTGAAAAAGCCACCTGCTGCTGTATAGGTCCTCCTGTATACCAATATCACTGCCTTCCCAGCCCTCTGTCCTACCCTCAAGAAATCGCAACTGTCCCCCCACAACCGTCTCCATCAATTCACCTCCTGTTGCAGCCTGTAGTTCTTCAAACTTAACACCAGCAAATCATAGGATATAATAATGGGACTAACCACCCACAGCTTCTACTCTCACAACTTCTGCCTGACAATGCATGTCTGTTCTCTCCAATTAAGTAACATACTTAAATTCCTCAGACTATCACTTGAACCCCAAATAATATGGAAACGCCATGAACATCTGTCCAATGCAGAGCCCACAGTATATTAAAATAACTAAAACACCTAACAGGCCAAACATAGAGATCGCAATCTTCCTCTCCACATCCTCACAAAACGAAACTTAACCATCTTCTCCTACTCGACAATGAAACAACCGGATCCCACCAAATCTAGGAGAAACTTCCCCTTCTCCCCTTGTGAAGACTCCCTTATTCACCACTCACTCCCTCCACAGCCTAATGCATCTATCTTCACTCTCCCCAGTCCCTCCATTAAACATCAGCTAACAAAAAGCCCTTCCTATGCATAACCAAAAATGCTTCAAATCCCAAAACACTTCTACCCCTGTCCGTCTAGATAAACCATATATCTTTGTCTATATCAATGAATCAACAAATCAGCTTTTTATCTTTTAATTTATGTAACTGTCGTTGTTGTGGTCTTCAGTCCGGAGACTGATTTGATGCAGCTCTCCATGCTACGCTATCCTGTGCAAGATTCTTTATCTCTCAGTACTTACTGCAACCTACATCCTTATCAATCTGCTTAGTGTATTCATCTCTTGGTCTCCCTACGATTTTTATCCTCCACACTGCCCTCCAATGCTAAATTTGTGATCCCTTGATGCCTCAGAATATGTCCTACCAACCGGTCCCTTCTTCTTGTCAAGTTGTGGCGCAAACTCCTCTTCTCTCCAATTCTATTCAATACCTCCTCATTAGTTATGTAATCTACCCATCTAATCTTCAGCATTTTTCTGTAGCACCACATTTCAAAAGCTTCTATTCTCTTCTTGTCCAAACTATTTATCGTCCATGTTTCACTTCCATACATGGCTACACTCCATACAATACTTTCAGAAACGACTTCCTGACACTTAAATCTATATTCGATGTTAACAAATTTATCTTCTTCAGAAATGCTTTCCTTGCCACTGCCAGTCTACATTTTATGTCCTCTCTACTTCGACCATCATCAGTTATTTTGCTCCCCAAATAGCAAATCTCCTTTACTCCTTTAAGTGTCTCATTTCCTAATCTAGTTCTCTCAACATCACCCGACTTAATTCGACTACATTCCATTATCCTGGTTTTGCTTTTGTTGATGTTCATCTTATATCTTCCTGTCCATTCCGTTCAACTGCTCTTCCAAGTCCTGTGCTGTCTCTGACAGAATTACAATGTCATCGGCGAACCTCAAAGTTTTTATTTCTGCTCCATGGATTTTAATTCCAACTCGTAATTTTTCTTTTGTTCATTGCTTACGTATCCAAAATTTACACAAAACTAATGATTCACTTTGAGTTACTTATAAAAAGTTCTCTTTCGTCCCGGCGGACAGGCCGGCTACTTAACTAAAGCAGGGGTGTGCGGCTTATACACAGTGGTACTTGGAACAAACGAGTATAAATCAACCGCCAAGCAATTTCGAAGATGATCAGGCTGCAAACCAGAGCAGAAAACACACCACACACACACACACGATCTCAGCCTGCCCGCCAAGGTGACGAAGCCCATCTGCCGCACATACCAGATCATTTCTGCAACAGCAAATAATTCAAGCGGCAGACAAATTCAACTCGTGATTCAGATTTTTCAAGACCATGCACGGCTTGCTAACTACGCGACTATCTGTAACATAACTCACAACCGAACTGAGACATTTATCGAATAAAAGAACAGTAACAATTACACCGACCTACAAAGCTCTGCCCTTCATATTAAAAGAAATTCTAAACCAAAACTGGGTGGAGAGCACTCTAATTAACATATGCCATCAAATTAACACTGCAACGAACCTTGAAAACAAGCAGTAAACAACCCTTGGAAGCCTTAGACTTCATGAGTTCAGTATAACACTCTCTTATTCAGAATCATCCTTAGCCAATCACCGGCAGATACAACGTGCCACCGTAAGTTTCACAAATCTTCACAGGTTAACAGCAGAATATGAATCATACTTACTGCTTCCCGTTACTCGATGAGAAGATGTCCAGCCTGAAATGACGGACCCGCCACCGTTTCGCACGCAAACGCGTCGACTAATCAGCACCGTACACCTAGAGCGTGGCAAAACGGCGAGGACATCGGGGCCCAGGCACAGCGAACAGAGACGAGGGCCTGCCTTCAAAACATCTTGGCTCGTTGAACACCGACCAGCGAGAGAGAGCTCGGCCACACGCCAAGCCGTAAAACCAAAGGCGGAACTGTCAGAGATATAAGACCAAACGAGTGTCGATATCAGCGACGCAAGTGGAGCATAACTAGCGCCAGTCGCCCGGTTCACAGGACGTAAAGTCAGTGACATTGCCTAACCGTTGGCGATACACTGCGTTGTTCATCACGAAGCACTCTGCGCGAAGTCAGTGGATATGTCGTGTGTTATGAATGCCGTACTTTCTGTTGACAATTTTATTCAATGCCATGGACTTAAACAGTCTCCAAGAGGCAGAATATTCATCAAGTGATTTACCATACCAAACGCTTTTAAAGTCTATAATTCTGTCAAGGTAATTTTCTTTGTAGACAGAGACTGAAATATTTTCAATGAGAAAAATTACCCTTTGTAAGTCCTGTCAGACAAAGAAACTCTATGGAATCTAGCTTTCTTGGCTGGCGTTGCTCTCCATTTGAATGAACTGAATAAAAAGCAGCTTGGGTAGGACAAATTCTTTGTGACTTTCACACACATATTAAAGCTTTGAGACAGGTACTGGTATTCTGTATCAGGAAGTCATTTCTGAAAGTATTTGTATGGATTGTAGCCATGTATGGAAGTGAAACATGGACGATAACTAGTTTGGACAAGAAGAGAATAGAAGCTTTCGAAATGTGGTGCTACAGAAGAATGCTGAAGATTAGATGGGTAGATCACATAACTAATGAGGAAGTATTGAACAGAATTGGGGAGAAGAGGAGTTTGTGGCACAACTTGACTAGAAGAAGGGATCGGTTGCTAGGACATGTTCTGAGGCATCAAGGGATCATCAATTTAGTATTGGAGGGCAGCGTGGAGGGTAAAAATCGTAGAGGGAGAACAAGAGATGAATTCACTAAGCAGATTCAGAAGGATGTAGGCTGCAGTAGGTACTGGAAGATGAAGAAGCTTGCACAGGATACAGTAGAATGGAGAGCTGCATCAAACCAGTCTCAGGACTTAAGACCACAACAACTACAACAAGCAATGAACTGAACACTGGGCTTATGGTGGTGACAGTTTGTGATCCGTTTGCAATCAGATCAAATTATTACCTTTAAAATATTGTTTGATATATTAATTCATGGCAGACGGTTAAAGTCAGTTGTATATTCTCTTAAAAGGACAAAGGTCCGAATTAAATTTTGTGTTGTTATTCCAATTTTGTAATTCCGCAATAATGAAATTTGTTCTTTAGTGGAAATTAAAATTACGTCCCAGTCACAATTTTGTCCATCAGCAAAGATCCATAGCTTCCTATCCACTTCAAGTAGCTGTGGTTAAATAGCAATTCTGACTTTTCTAGCGCATAACTTGAGCAGTCACACAGCTCATCCTGTGTTATATCTTCCAACGAAGCCTGCACATTTGCTACTAATTTTTCTCCCCCATCTGTTGTAATACGTTCCAGCAGAGAAAGAGAAAGATTGTACTTTTCAGGTAAAGTTAACTCTATCCCTTGAAAGATGTCCTCACCTGTTGTTGTACCGTGCAAGGAAATCTAATCTGCTCGTTCTTTAGTACCCTCTGAAAAACAACAGGATTTGAGCAGTAAGGATACGTCCAGGGCTATTGAGCTGCAAGCCAACTTGGATGGCTTTCCATGTAACAGATCTGGTATAACTTCAACATCTTCAGCATGACGCTCTACTGTATTTGCTGAAAGAGTAACTACTTTGCAACTTTTAGTTTCGTCAGGAAGGAGTTCTTTGGTTACAATTAAAATGCACCTCTTTGAGTAATAACCATCAGAAAATGGCTTGACTCGTTTGACGATTTCGTTGGCAGTTCATAAACCGACATTTTGTAATGGCTTCATTTTCCTGAACAAGTTTCCTGTAAATGTATTGTAGGAAAGAGAGTCCAAGTTTCGATATTTCGAACTTCCGTTAACACACTTAGTCCTTGAATTTAGGAAACAGTGCACCATGTTTTATTTTGTAGTATCGACGAATTCTGTATGCCTTAAGAACACCAGTAACTTCGTTAGAGACAACATACACTGGTTTGTTACCTTTACCTGTAACGAAATATTTCGTAGTCTTCGCTGTACTGAAGATACGTTCCCAGCAGAGCGCTGCTGCTGACATCTTCGTTATTTGTGAACAAGTGAAGGCGATTTTGAGGTGATGTGGTGCAGTGCTCTTAGTGGCCTGGCCTCAGAGTTAAACGAGCCAGAAGAATCGCGCTACTTAGAAAACTTTCTTTCATGGGCTAGCCATATTAAATTCCTCCGCGGCCGGACACGGCCCGCACGCCATACTTCGGAGACACCTGCGCTAAACTGAGCGAAACACCTATAAACTCTACAAAGTATTCCATCGGCTCTCAGGAAACAACCCAAGTCCCACGTATCCCGGCCTCCCTCAAAAAGATTACTTCCTAATAAAATCACCACAGTCACCTCTCCTCGTCGGACCTGTAACACATTCGCCTTCATACATGATTCCCACTTAGTATAAGCTGGAACATGTTGCTGGGCGTGATCTGATATTTGGTGATGAATAAGAATTTTTTCACTGAGTCTAGAATCTCGAAACCGATCATTAAGGACAGAAAGTAGTTCAACACGTGATCGTTTCTGCAAAAATTCTTTTTTGTACTCACTCTGATTACTGAATTGATCCTTATGTGTATGAATATTCAAACGTAGCTATCACGTCTGTCGCACTATTCTTCCAGTACTTCCTCAGCACTTGAACAAAAGAAGTAAACACACCAATACTAGCTGAAGACATTACACAAGCATTCGCTAAAAAGCGATACCCTGCACATGGTCCCGATACCATAACCTGACAACACTTCAAGGAAAGCACTATTCTTCTTCTTCTTCATCCTTTTCTTCTTTAGTATATTTGTCTTATGACACGATTCAACTGGAGGCTTCCTATCGTGTCCTGTTCTAAGCATCTTTCTTCATTTGTTTGTATGTTGCGCTCTTCTAATGTCATCTATCATTGTTGTTCTGTCCATACCTGTTCTTCTCAATCCCTCCACTTTTCTCTGTGTAATTCTTTGTTTAGGGTAATTACAACCAAGACTTTTCCACTCCCTATTTCAAATAATCTTCTTTCTTTCCTTTACTTCCCATAGTCTGTCACGAATCCCTTGTCTTCCTTTACAATACCATGCTCTCCACACGTTACTACTCTCGACAGAGAAAAAAAACCAAAGACCTCCTCTTTATGAAACCTGATAAGCGAATCCTGACAGACCTCATCCTATTGAGCTGTCAGTACGACCTCAAATTTTAGCAAAATCCTCGAAACTGTGCTTATCCAACGAATCTATCAACATTTTGGAACCCATCTACCCATCCCCAACACCCAATGTGCTTCCGTGCAAACTGTTCCATAGAGGACCAACTTCTTTACCTTACCCTTTCTTTGTCTTGTTTTAAAGACGAACTTCGTTTCGTTTAGTATGCCAGTCAGTCATGCCTCAGCTGACAGCTCTCGCCTGTTCACATTTCCAGAGAACCAAGTTACGTATTTATTTTTCTCTGTGATTTCCACATCGTACATTTCTTAAATTTCGAGCTCATCCTTCTATTTAAGAGGTTTACTCTCGCACTTTTAATTTATTTTATTATTTTTTGAGCTTTTCCTCATTACAAAGGCATTTTTCCAACATAATAATTTGCTCGGAAATTACTATTCGAAGAATAAACGTTCTTAAACCTTTTTTTTGGTCATCAGTCTACTGACTGGTTTGTTGCGGCCCGCCACGAATTCCTTTCCTGTGCTAACCTCTTTATCTCACAGTAGCACTTGCAACCTACGTCCTCAATTATTTGCTTGACGTATTCCAATCTCTGTCTTCCTCTACAGTTTTTGCCCTCTACAGTTCCCTCTAGTACCATGGAAGTCATTCCCTCATGTCTTAGTAGATGTCCTATCATCCTGTCCCTTCCCCTTATCAGTGTTTTCCACATATTCCTTTCCTCTCCGATTCTGCGTAGAACTTCCTCATTCCTTACCTTATCAGTCCACCCAATTTTCAAAATTCGTCTATAGCACCACATCTCAAATGCTTCGATTCTCTTCTGTTCCGGTTTTCCCACAGTCCATGTTTCACTACCATACAATGCTGTACTCCAGACGTACATCCTCAGAAATTTCTTCCTCAAATTAAGGCCGGTATTTGATATTAGTAGACTTCTCTTGGCCAGAAATGCCTTTTTTGCCATAGCGAGTCTGCTTTTGATGTCCTCCTTGCTCCGTCCGTCATTGGTTATTTTACTGCCTAGGTAGCAGAATTCCTTAACTTCATTGACTTCGTGACCATCAATCCTGATGTTAAGTTTCTCACTGTTCTCATTTCTACTATTTCTCATTACCTTCGTCTTTCTCCAATTTACTCTCAAACCATACTGTGTACTCATTAGACCGTTCATTCTGTTCAGTAGATCATTTAATTCTTCTTCATTTTCACTCAGGATAGCAATGTCATCAGCGAATCGTATCATTGATATCCTTTCACCTTGTATTTTAATTCCACTCCTGAACCTTTCTTTTATTTCCATCATTGGGTTCTCGAAGTACAGATTGAAGAATAGGGGCGAAAGGCTACAGCCTTATCTTACACCCTTCTTAATACGAGCACTTCGTTCTTGATCGTCCACTCTTATTATTCCCTCTTGGTTGTTGTACATGTTGTATATGACCTGTCTCTCCCTATAGCTTGTAAGAGGTATGCGCTATATGCGCTGCCTGCAACAGGCAAGACTTAGGAGAGTCTCTGACCAGTGAGCAGTATGTAGTTAGTTGTTGCTTGTCGCAAGTCGGCATTAGTCTGCAGTAGTCTTGAGTAGTGTGTGTGAGTCAGTAGTCAGCGCGTGTCTGTGCTTGTCTGCAGTCTGCTCTGGTCGGGACTCTGGAGGATGAGTGTTATTGTAGAAGGTAAAGAAGCAGCCTTGCGCATATCTAGTAATGTATGTTAACTGTCATCCAATTTCTTTAAAAAAATGCCATAATCATAATTTTATAATATAAAGTAATATTTTTTAAAAGAAAAAAAAGCATTCATTTCAATTTAAAGATTTTATTCAATGGATTATCTTTCCTTTCATGAATCACAAAGCATAGGCCAGCATTAACGGAGCTGTGCCGAATTTTTTTTATATAAGAGCAGATATATTCGCAGTTTTTATTGAGGTAAGAATTTTTGCTTTTTTAATTCAGAATACAGGGCCTAGGCGCAGCGCTGCTGTCGTCATAAAATCTACCAGGTTACTGAATTTTTTTTATTATTTTGTGATTTCGGAATTTTTCTGTATCGAACTGAACATTAAATGAGAAAAGAATTTTGTGGTTACATTAAACATGAATGCATTTCTGCACGGAGACTATAAATGGGAACCAATTTTGTTCAGAGGTTATAATATTTAACATTCATTTAATTATTATTTCCGTGGGAGGTTACACATGCTTCATAATATTTTCGTGGGGAGGTTACACTTGGTTCATGGTTCATTATATAATATTTTTGTGGAGAGTTTACACTTGGTTCATTTTCATTTAATTAATATTTCTGTGGGGAGGTTACACTTGGCGACATCCGGCCAGGATCGTATTTCTTTGTGAATCTTCTGATAAGTAGTCATATATCTGCTCTTATTTACTTAAATGTAGTTTGCATCTGGCGCAACGCATTTACTAATTTGTCACTCTTTCTTTCACATATCATCGGCAATTTGTTGCTCTTCGTTGTAATTGTGTTTGTTGCATTTTTGCATTGTCCTTGTTTCATTTGTGCTTATTTTGATTTGTGAAAAATGCAGCGAAAAACTGTTAACAGTACATCGCGATGTGTAATGAGTGAAATAGCCGACTCTAATAATTTGACCGATAATACTTGCGACACTCAGTGTCTTAATGATAGTTCTCCGTTTACAGACAATCAGTACGAACCGACTACAAATAATGATTTTGATCCTAGTGATGACCAAACAAATTCAACTGTGTCGTCTGTCAATTTAACGACAATTGATGATGCGGCACGTTCTGTTACAATGAACGCTGCCCAGCTTGACACACCCGGTTTGCAAAATTTACGTAATGAACAGATAATTGTTTCTAACGAAAATGAACAATGTACTCAAAGTACGACAGATTTATTTGATTCCGGTGTAGTAACCAACAGTGCACATACGATTAGCAAATATTTTCAAGAATCACAGAATAACCAAATGGTTACACAAAACATGATAATTGCAGATCACACAGTACAGAGAATAGAGTAGCTAATTTTGGCATGGATCGAGTCATAGCATTAATGATACAACTTAACGAGAATCTCAAACAACAAACTGATGAAATTAATGAAAAACAAGACAACAACTTCAAACAACTTAATGAAAATAATGAAAATCTCAAACAACAACTTAATTAAAATCTAGACAACAATTACAAACAGTCGAATGATAAGCAAGACAGCAATCACATACAACTTAGTGAAAAACAAGACAACGTTAATGAAAATTTCAAACAACTTAGTAAACAGAATAAACAGCTTATTGAACAGATTACAGACGTTGCTGCGCGATGTCATGATACTGAGGAACAATTAAGTGAGGAAATTAAGGCTTGTGCTAGGAAAAGTAGTGAAGAAATTAGATCTGTTGCTCAAGAATTAAGGAATACGCAAACAACTACAACAGAATTACTTAGAGACGAAATTAGTGCAGTCGGTAAACAATGCTCTGGAAACGCAACACAGTTACGCGACGAGTTTAAATTAATGTCAGCAGAACATTCACGCACACTGGATGCAAAAGTAGACGCGAAATTTGATCAACAGAACAGTCAAATTGACGAACGTTTTAATCACCACCCACAAAACAGTGAAACGCGTTACCGTAAATTCATACAGGAACAAAATAAAGTAAAACGACAAGTTATGGAAACAATTACCGCACAGAGACAGGAAGATAAACGTAAATTGTTTACGAAAGCAAAAAAATACGTAGACAACAATATTGCTACAGTATCAGACGAAATTAATACTACCAAACAGTTGAACACCGAATTGCGTGATGAAATTTCCGATCTTAAATCAAAAACAGATACACACACAGTAGACTTTCAGACAGTGACCGACCGACTTGAACAATTAGAACTAATACAGGATTCCGATGTCATCAAAGCAGATGTTAAAAAATTGAACGAAACCATACGTAAAATACAAAAACAAATTAATGCTTGTGACACTAAAAACGATGATCAGGTAAAAATACTGACTGAAAAATATGATGAATTGGCCAGACGTATTGACGTTATTGAAAGTAATAATGACAACAAATCAGACGATACTTCACCGATTTCGTTTAATCAAACACCCGAATTCCAAAATTTACAGCAGACAATCAGTGAGATAGATTCGTCCAATAATACATTATGTAGAAAATTGTCAACTTTACAGCAAGAAGTAACAGAGATGAAAAATGTTTCAGTCAATAACACGTCACAGCATACGGCACATTCCAAACATTTGTCACACTCACACAGCCAGTATAATTTAGGTAATTTACAGAGAGCACGTGACTTAGATTCCGAACAATCGCAAACAAATGGATTCTCATACAATCCTGAACCTGTTCAGACGTACAGAGACGTTAATTTTGATTACAAACAGTTTCTATCAGCGAGAAATTGTAAAGTATTTAAAAATGACAGAGCACAGATCCACCCCTTGGATTGGATACAACAATTTAGCTTTGCTTTTCCACCGACTTGACCCGTAACACATAAACTTGAATTTGTTTGCAGTTTTTTGGAAGGCGAACCGGCAACTCGTATGAGACCGATCACGAGACAATGCTACTCGGTAGAAGAATTTCAGAATGTTTTTCTGTCAGCGTATTGGTCGAAGACGACAACGCGAGGAATCAAGGATCAATTAATTAGTTTACCGAATTATGAGAACTCAAATTTTTCCACTGCCACGCAATTTTTTGAACACATGGTCCAACAAAACCAGTACTTAAGTGAACCATACAGTGAATCTGCACTTATTCAATTATGTATTTCTAAATTACCACGATCATTAAGAGAGTCACTTTTAACGGGTCAGCAGAAAGAAAATATTTCGGCATTCTGAGATCTGTTACAGCTTTTGGAAGTGCAGCAATCGTATTATTCCTTTATAAACAAAAATTTTTCATATAACAACCTAGGTCAACAAACATACAGCAATTACGATCAGCCACGCAATTTCAACAGCAAAACGCTTCAGGAACGACAACCACCAGAACTTTAATAACAGACAAAATTTTAATTATCATTATCGTCAAAATTATCAGCAACAGGAACCAAATTTTGGTAACAATAGAGGTTTTTCCCAACAACAGCAACAAAACCAACCAGTTAGCATATCTAACCAACAATGTAATGTACAATGTCAACCAAGCTTTAATGTTTCGCCGCGTGCACGTATAGCATCAACTCCAACAAATAGTAATGCACAGCAACAAGGGAATCAGTACGTACAGAAAACACACTATTTCAATTCCTATCGCAATGCGCCGTATAGAAATGAGTATCATGAGAGACGTAAAAGTAATGAGCACAATTTTAAGCGTACGTTTAATAACAGTCTGTCTTACCAACAGCAAAATCATCCACAACAACAGATTATCATGAATGAACCAGACAGTAGGTATCATCCCGAACGTAATACGTCAGGAAGAAATAACAGAACAGTATAAATAGTTGAAATTCCACAGCATCCTCTCGAAAATAATAGCACGTCAGATAGAATTTGACTAAATGCAGTACAGGTTGCATCTTCCAGTAACGCAAGCAATACTTTTGACACGCAGAATCTTGTTCATGAAAATGTTATTACTTTTGACGACATCCGAGACACTCTTTTGCAGGAAAGACCAGTTATTCAAAAAACCATTTCACACCCTGTCATCGAAGTAAAGATTGTATCACCCAAATTTTCAGCAGTAATCGATTCTGGATCACCTATGTCAGTCATAAATGACGAAACTTTCAACGAATGTAATTAAGAGAATACCTATCCTACGTTACCATTAGGCAAAACTAAAGTAAAAGGAGCAGTATATGGTAATGGAGTAGATGTTAAATTACAGACACATTTATCATTTTGTATTGCCGGTCATACATTTCACTCAAATGTTTGGATTGTTCCCTTATTGACGACAGACGTTATTTTAGGTACGAATTTTCTGGTACAACACGACGCAATTATTGACTTTCAAAACTCCTATTTAATGTTAAAGGATGAAAATGTACAACTGGCTTTAGAATTTCAGCACTCTTTATCTGCAGAAAAACAAACAATTAATCGTACAGAGGTCATTTCTGCATCACGTAACACAGACTGTCATTCCACATTGTTCACAGGTACGTATGTTCACAACTATTATACACCAAACGAAGCCGACTATGACGTTATGCAGATGATTTCTGATAAAGTTAAACAGAGCAGTGCAAATACAGACGACGAACGCACGCACCTACGCAATATTCTTTTACAGCAAGCTCCAGTTTTTGACAACGTCCCTGGTACTATGTCTGGTTTTATGTATGAATTTCAAGTTAAACAGCACGACACATTTAAAGCCAAACATTATCCCATTCCGTATATTCACAGAGAACAAGTTAAGAAAGAATTGCAAGCTATGCTTGACCAAGGAATTATTGAACCGGCAGTTAGTCCGTACATAAACCCGCTCCATATTGTTAAGAAAAAGGATGGTTCACTTCGCCTCGTACTTGATTCGCGTCACATCAACGACATTATTATTAATGAAACAGATCGCCCACAAACACTAGAAGAACTTCTACAGAAATTTCATGGTACTGCTATTTATTCCACATTAGATTTGAAATCGGGATTTTGGCAAATTCAACTCCATTCGGACTGCAGAAAGTACACAGCTTTTCTCTGTTTTGGTGACTGTTATCAACTTTGTAAATTACTGTTCGGTTTAACTATTTCTTCAGCAGCATTTATTCGCGGTGTGAATACAATACTTCCGATAGAACTTAAAATTTCTTGGACATGTAATTTCAGCAGAAGGCATTGCGCCTGACCCGGAAAAACTACAAGCTTTACGTGACATTACTGTTCCTACGACGAAGAAACAACTACGCAGCTTTTTGGGTTTAATTAACTTTTTTCGTAAATTTATTCATTACTCTGCTTTAGACACCCCTAGTTTATGTCAATTGGCAGGTAAAAACACTATTTGGTCCTGGGATAGGCAAGCACATTCTGAATTTGTGAACCTGAAACAAGCTTTGTTGAATGCACCACTTTTATCACATCCAGATCTTACTAGACATTTTTCCATTGCCAACGACAGTTCTAATACCGCTTTAGGCGTACATATTTTTCAGGAAATTGAAGAAGATGGCACTACAGTAATTAAAAACATAGCCTTTGCGAGTCGCATTCTGTCATCTGCTGAACGCAATTATTCTGTTACAGAACTTGAAACATTATGTGTTGTATGGGCATTTACGAGATTTCGGAATTTTCTTTATGGAAGACATACTACCGTTTACACAGATCATAGAGCTATACAGTTTTTACTTTCCGCCAAATTTACACACGACAGATTAAGCAGATGGAAACTTTACTTGCAGGAATTTAATTTTACAATTGTTCACATTCCCGGTACACAAAATATTGTAGCAGACGCACTATCCCGTTCTCTCAGCAACAATCAGCAAGATATCGCAACCAACTTCTGCAAAGCAAATTTCAGAGTGATATACATTCAACAAGTTGCATCTGAGAATTTCATTTCGTCGTCATTACGAGACATAGCGCAAGAGCAGAGTAAAGACAACGTGTGGAAAGAAATTAAACACCTTTGGCAAGATAGGAATAATGTTACCATTAGAAACCATTACTCTGTACGCAATAACATTCTGTTTCGCCGCTCTCACCCTGACAGCAACAATTGGTTATTATGCATTCCTGACGAACTTGTTAACAAATTAATTTGGTATACTCATTTAAGTTACGCACATTACGGAGCCAGAAAATGTTTTCTTATACTGAGACAGAACTGTTATTTTACCAACATGGAGAAACGTATTCGACGAGTTTTAGCGTCATGTAAAATCTTCCAGAAAGCTAAGTCAGATACGACTTCACATATTCCTCCATTACATCCCATTGTACCAGTTAAATTGAGACACATGGCCGCTGTAGACATTTTTGGTCCGATTCCCAGAACTAATAGAGGTTTTTGCTACATCTTTGTCGCTGTTGAACTCACTTCAAAATTTGTTACCTTCACTCCGTTACGCAAAGCTACTACTAAAACTGTTTCGAAAGCATTTGTAAAACATTTTCTATTTCATGTAGGGCATGTATTGAAAGTAATTTCCGACAATGGACCACAGTTTCGATCTGCTATATGGACACGTATGTTACAAGCTAGAAACATTTCTCCGATCTATATATCCAGGTACCATGCTTCTTCGAACCCTTGTGAACAATTAATGAAAGAAATTGGTAAACTGTGTAGAATATACTGCCATAAAAAACATATTGATTGGGACACACACGTACTCTCATTCCAGGACGTAATTAACTCAATACCAAATGAATCTACTATGCTATCTCCACTGTTATACTGAAAAATGTTGAACCACCTAGCAAAATTAAGGAATTAGTAACCTTTCCTACATCTCGTCGACTACGACACCATGAAATAATTGACATTGCGCTGAAGAACATCAAACGTGCCGCAGAGCGCCGGAGAAGACAGCAAAAACAGGTTTGTACACGCCGTGACTTTCACATTGGACAGAAGCTATTAGAACGCACACGTTATTTATCTAATACAGGAAAAAGTAGATGTAGTAAATTTGAGCTTCTATACGCAGGTCCATATCGAATTCGCAGCATTCCGCACCCCAATCTAGTACACATCGAAACTCTGAGAACCAGAAAAACCAAAGGCAATCACCATATCTCCAACATCAAACCCTTTATTGAATGAACATACTTAATGATTTATCACACTGTAATGCCATTTCCTGATTTTTTTATATAACCGCTTATGCAATTATATGCACATGAACACTTACTGATGATTATCGTATTTATTCTTGGCAAATGCCCGGCAAGGTAAGGTTAGCAGGTCGCTTTTCTTGTCGTTACATATCAGACCATGCACATTTTTCCAGATGAACTTACACATTTTATGGCCACTTATGCAATTAAATTTATATGATTACTTACTGATGATTATCGTATTTTTTCTTGGCAAGTACCCGGCAAGGTAAGGTTAACAGGTCGCTTTTTTTGTTGTTACACATCAGACTGTGCACATTTTCCATTCTTCATGTATGTATGATTGTTTTCCTGTTTTGTTTGTATGCACTATGAAATATTTAAGATATAACAAACACCAGTTGGCTTTGATATTTTGCCCTATGATATCTCAACATCGTGACTATATTACATTCTTTTTTTTTTTTTTTTGCTGCTTCATTGTGATACTATGTGTACATTTTTTGCATCTGAACACTGTCTATGTTTTTGACATATTACGTTTTCTGTCATATACTCATTAAATAAAAACTGGTTTCTAGTGATATAATTAAGCATTAAGCTGCATGCTTAATTTTATCACTAGAAACCAGTTTTTATTTAATGGGTATATGATTTAAATGCAAGACGTTAATCATTGTTCATCATTTTCAGAAAGAAATAACGTGTAAAACAAATAAATTATGGTAATTTCATCTTCGGAATGAACGAAAGAAGATTCAGTACCTCGTCACGAAGAGTAAATGGATCAGAATTAACAAGCATTAACAAGAATATACTATACACATCATATGATAGCAGACTTAACTAATTTTTTCTTTCAGAATACGAGGCGATTGATGCAGGCTGTCAGACAGAACTACACATCTTAGTTTTAGTGATGAAATATGCTAGAAATAAGGAACTTTATACTATGAATAGTTGTATAATGAATAATGAAGTGACTTTTTTGCAGATGATAATGAATGATGATGAATAGTGGTGAAGAGTATGCTAATATGGAAGTTTTTCTTTGCAGGTGATGATAGTAATGATAATGAAGTTTTTCTTTGCAGATAAGGATAATGTTGAAGTTTATGTGTTTATGCTATGTAGTTATTTAAGTATTTATTGCAGTTCGTCTTGACAGTTACGTCTTATGTCGCATGGTATGATGACTGAAGCTTTTAGAAGGGACAGCTAGAGAACATATATACATTTTTTGCACATTTCATTACCTGTTAATTCGAAGTTCACTGCTTTTCAGCATAATATGCGTTTCTTCTTTCGGCTTAATAATCCATTTTGTATGTTTTGCAGGAGAAACTATTCATGAAATTAATGTGCTATAAGCAGTTGGTCATTAAACCTGAGTCATTCTTGAATGTGATCACATATACTCTAATTGTTTCATAACCTTGCTACAGCTGACTCATGACGAATGACGTTACTGATCTTCATTTGCAGCAATAAGTCAAAAGCAAATGTTGTTATGCCCCAGCAATTAATTATCGATCCCAACGCAATGCATTGCTAGTACAAAAAAAATTTATTACCAGTCCCAAATAATGATACCAATTTAACAGAGTTATGAGTAATACAGAATGATGTTTTCTAATTACAGACCTTGAGTAATAGTTACAGAGTGTTACATTTTAATTAAGTCTTATGTCACTTAAATGATGAGTTCTGAGTAATAGTGAATGATATTTTGCAATAATGCATGCATGCTCTACACTGTTTAACTCCTGTTTTGATTGATGACTTCTGATGTTGTGTAACTGACCAATGAGTGCCAATAATTCATTTTAAATATGTCATATGTCACTTGAATGATGAAAAATGTTTTGTAATATTCAATACTTGCTGGCCAACAAATGCCACTGTTTCTTATATTTTGGTATTATGTCACTTTTATGCTATGTATATGAATACCAGTAGCTTGATGCTACACTCATTAGCTCCTGTTTTGAATGATGACTTCTGATGATATGTAACTGGCCAATGAGTGCCAATAACTATTTGTAAATATGTCACATGTCACTTGAATGATGAAAAATGTTTTGTAATATTCAATACTTGCTAGCCAACGAATGCCACTGTTTCTTATATTTTAAATTTATATTATGTCACTTGCATGCTATATATATGAATACCAGTAGCTTGATGCTACACTCATTAGCTCCTGTTTTGAATGATGACTTCTGATGGTTTGTAACTGGTCAATGAGTGCCAATGTTCTCTGTAAACAGTTGACTTATGAACATTATTCTGTAATACTTCATACATGTTCAGTAACTGGGCGATGAGTGCGACGAATTACTCAAATCAGTTGTTAGACTAGTGTAACTCTCAATGAAGACTAGCATGTGACTTAATGTCCTTCACCTTCGGACCCAATTACCAGAAATTACTGCAATATCCGTTTGTCCTGTCTATCCTCATGCTCATGGAGCACTATATTTGGTTTTTGCACTAATTCTACGTTGGTGTACCTTACAAGAACGTGGTGTTGACACGACATGCTGTCCACCACCTTGAGCGATGGAGATGTTGTTATGGTCCCACTGTTCGGTGTACCTAATGTACTACCAAAATGATAACATGGAATATTAAGACGACATTTCAGTGTCTTGGCTACACTGATTAATACTTCAGGGAAAAGAACTTCAGATTGTCTCACTTGGTGTTGTGCTTCTGCAGAAAGATATGGACTATCAGTGCAGCTGCATGCAACCTAATGTGCTACAACCATGATGCAATCGTTCCCTTTCCTATACTAGTTCTTGTAAAGTAGTAAAAAAAACTACAGTGCGTGTGCACTTTATGTCATTTGTTAATATGATTTGTACTCATTGCCTATACATTTTGTGATTTCCTGATATATTCTGTACTACAGTGCGTGTGCACTTTTGTCATTTGTTAATATGTTTTGTACTCATTGCGTATACTTTTTGTGATTTTCTGATATGTTCTGTACTACAGTGCATGTGCACTTTATGCCATTTGTTAATATGATTTGTATTCATTGCGTATACATTTTGTGATTTGCTGATATATTCTGAACTACAGTGCGTGTGCACTTTATGTCATTTTTTAGTATGATTTGTACTCATTCTGTATACATTTTGTAATTTGTTGATATGTTCCGAACTACAGTGCGTGTGCACTTTTTGTCATTTGTTAATATGTTTTGTACTCATTGCGTATACATTTTGTCATTGCTTGATATGTTCTGTACTCAGTGCATGTGCACTATATTTTATTCCATGTTCTGCACTTATATATGTGTATATATTCTGTGATTGTAAACTTAGTTAATTAAGAAAAATTTGTTGCTCATGGCAAGTCCAATTGACTCATCATCACTGCCAAATTTTTGCCCCCCCCCCCCCCCCTGTGGAGGATTATTTAAGAGGTATGTGCTATATGCGCTGCCTGCAACAGGCAAGACTTAGGAGAGTCTCGGACCAGAGAGCAGTATGTAGTTAGTTGTTGCTTGTCGCTAGTTGGCATTAGTCTGCAGTAGTCTTGAGTATTCTGTGTGAGTCAGTAGTCGGCGCGTGTCTGCGCTTGTCTGCAGTCTGCTCTGGTCGGGACTCTCGAGGATGAGTGTTATTGTAGAAGGTAAAGAAGCAGCCTTGCGCATATCTAGTAATGTATGTTAATTGTCATCCAATTTCTTTAAAAAAATGCCATAATAATAATTTTATAATATAAAGCAATTTTTTAAAAGAAAAAAAGCATTCAATTAAATTTAAAGATTTTATTCAATGGATTATCTTTCCTTTCATGAATCACAAAGCATAGGCCAGCATTGCACGGAGCTGTGCTGAAATTTTTTATGTAAGATCAGATATATTCGCAGTTTTTATTGAGGTAAGAATTTTTGCTTTTTTTATTCAGAATACAGGGCCTAGGCGCAGCGCTGCTGTCGTCATAAAATCTACCAGGTTACTGAATTTTTTTTATTATTTTGTGGTTTCGGAATTTTTCTGTTTCGAACTTATCATTATATGAGAAAAAATTTTTGTGGTTACATTAAATGTGAATGCATTTCTGCACGGAGACTATAAATGGGAACCAATTTTGTTCACAGGTTACAATATTTAAAATTCATTTCATTATTATTTCCGTGGGAGGTTACACATGCTTCATTTTAATATTTTCGTGGGGAGATTACACTTGGTTCATGGTTCATTATATAATATTGTTATGGGGAGTTTACACTTGGTTTGTTTTCATTTAATTAATATTTCTGTGGGGAGGTTACAAGCTTTCCCCTACTTTTTTCAGAATCTCGAACAGCTTGCACCATTTTATATAGTCGAACGCTTTTTCCAGGTCGACAAATCCTATGAAAGTGTCTTGATTTTTCTTTAGCCTTGCTTCCATTATTAGCCGTAACGTCAGAATTGCCTCTCTCGTCCCTTTACTTTTCCTAAGGCCAAACTGATCGTCACCTAACGTATTCTCAATTTTCTTTTCCATTCTTCTGTATATTATTCTTGTAAGCAGCTTCGATGCATGAGCTGTTAAGCTGATTGTGCGATAATTCTCGCACTTGTCAGCTCTTGCCGTCTTCGGAATTGTGTGGATGATGCTTTTCCGAAAGTCAGATGGTATATCGCCAGACTCGTATATTCTACACACTGTAAGTAGGCTGTTTATGTTTTCTCTATGTAAGTAGGCTGTTTATGTTTTCTCTATGTAAGTAGGCTGTTTATGTTTTCTCTATGTATGTAGGCTGTTTATGTTTTCTCTATGTAAGTAGGCTGTTTATGTTTTCTTATTGGCAACGTTACGTAGCGCTCAATATGAAAATCACTGGCTGTGCTGTGTGCAGTCTGTGGCTGCTTTGCATTGTTGTAATACTCGCCATTGTAGTGTTAGGCAGCTGGCTGTGAACAGCGCGTAGCGTTGCGCAGTTGGAGGTGAGCCGCCAGCAGTGGTGGATGTGGGGAGAGAGATGGCGGAGGTTTGTAATTTGTCATGAACTGATATATATATTATGACTTGTGATGATATCAAGGTAAATACATTGTTCGTTCTCTATTAATATCTTTCATTTGCTAACTATCCCTATCAGTAGTTAGTGCCTTCCATAGTTTGAATCTTTTATTTAGCTGGCAGTAGTGGCGCTCGCTGTATTGCAGTAGCTTGAGCAGCGAAGATTTTTGTGAGGTAAGTGATTTGTGAAAGGTATAGTTTAATGTTTGTCAGGTCCATTCTTTAGTAGGGAGTTTTGAAAGTCAGATTGCGTTGCGCTAAAAATATTGTGTGTCAGGTTAAGCACAGTCCTGTAAGAATTGTTCAAAGGGGACATTTCATATGGCGACCCTGCCAGGATACCTCACTGGAATCTTCTGATTTTTTCTTGTAGTTTGTGTAATTAGTGTAGATTTTGTTTATTGGTAGCGCGTAATCATAGAGAGAATTTCCTTTGTAGTTGTAGTTTTTCATTGTTGTACAGTAAAACAGTTGTGGCATGCATGTAGATTTGCACCAAGTATTTCGCAGCTGTAATTAACTAGATATTATTTTCAGTGTTATGTTAATGTGTTCTCTTATTTTTGCTCTTCAAATTGTGTTTTTCTGTGTTGTCGTGTGAAATACTGTGACAATAATGGCGTGTGAAAAACGTAATACTAGGCTCCAAAGTAAACTGAGAAATGACAGTGAAGACGAAAGCAGTGTGTTAGCGCCACCGAGTAATGAATTAACTGATGTTCAAAGTAGTAATTTGGTAATTGTGCATAGGGAAATGGAGCGGGCGGCAAACAATGGTGTAGACAGTGAAACAGGTAGTGAACAGGGAAGCGTTATCGATCGATTGGTCGGCAACAGCTCGCCTCAGGAATCCGAAATGACAGGACACAATTTCGCAAATACTGTAGATTCAGGTTTTGGGTCATCACCGTTTTCTCAAATAAGTCAAGACACATTTTCTGCTTGTCAAAATGTGAATGTTGTCGGTGCAAATGCACTGCCGAGAAGCGTAGAGAAACAGATTCCAGACACTAATACATTATTATTGCAATTAATGCAACAAATGGAACAAAATCAGAGACAAACACAGCAACAGTTAGACACAGTGGAACAAAATCTCAAAAAGTTAGACACAGTGGAACAAAATCTCAAAAAGTTAGACACAATGGAACAAAATCTTCAAAAGTTAGACACCACACTTGAACAAACACGTGAAGATTTAACTAGTGAGTTACATAACATTGAATCGAAATGTCAAAAAGTCTGTAATGACGTAAAATCACAAATTTGTGAGCATTTCCAACCTATTTTTTCGCGGCATGAAAATGCATTATAGAATCATGAAGCAGCCATAAAAGAACTGCAAACTATTTTTCATGAAAATCACAACACCTTGCAAGCTAAAATTGACTCAGTTGCATCTACCGTTTCGGTTACGCAACTTGCAAAAACTCAGGAAAACTTAAAGGTCACAGTAGACACGATTGCAACACAAATGGACACTCCGAAACTTGGTTCAGAAAAACATACAGAGGAAATGATTTCACTATCGGATAAAGTAGCCGAACTTTCAGATCAGTTCACTAACTTATCTACAAAGGTAGATGATGATCTGAATGACACAACACCTGCAGCCTTCACTGACACAGAAGAGTATGAACAAATTAGAAAATTCAAACAAAATCAAAATCAAATCAATACACAGTACAAAAGAGAAATCCGGGAAGTGCAAGATCAGTTGGCACAAGTAGTACAAGAATTACGTATTTCAGAGGACACTCGCGCCCCAATACGGGAAGAGGGACATACAAATACGGAACAGACACAAAATAACAACACAGGGTACTTCGGAAATTGTGAAAGAAGTTGGCAAGGTACGCCGAATTTTGAGATGGAACCGCCGAAACGACGTAACTATGACCGAGATGCTACTCGCCGACACGATGATTTTGACTATAAGCTGTTCATTACTACACGTAAATTCAAAACATTTAAGAATTCTGGCAACGACATTCATCCACAAGCATGGCTCCATCAATTCTCTCATTGTTTTCCTCCCAACTGGTCGTTGGAACACAGATTAGAATTTATGTGTGGCTACTTGGAGAATGAACCAGCTGTAAGAATGCGATCGGTAATTCACGATTGCCACAGTGAAGGAGAGTTTTACCATGCCTTCCTCTCAGCATATTGGTCTCAAGCCACACAAGACCGGGTAAAACATAGCATCATAATGATGAAACGTTTCGAACAATCTGAATTTTCCAGTGTTATGAAATATTTTGAAGACATGTTGCATAAGAATCAGTATCTTTCAAACCCATACAGCCCCTCAGAACTCATCCGCATTTGCTTAATCAAACTGCCTGAACATTTACGACATATTATTTTGGCAGGACGTTGCAAAGACGACATTGAAGCATTTCAGGGACTCTTACAAGAATTAGAAATTGACACTGACAATCGCGGAACGCGAAACCAGGAACACAGCAATTACAGGTCACATCCGTCGCAAATCCGCGATGAAAGAAGTAATAACTTTACACGACAAGGCTATTCTCACAACACAAATCGTGACCAAAACAGACACCACCCGTATGACAACCGTTGGCAGAGTAGTAATAACTACAGGGAAAGATCACCTCTCCGTGGTAATGACTATCACAGAGACAATAAGATAAACAGACAATACGGGAACCAAAATAAATACTATCAAGGGAGACAGAATAACTTTAGACGCAACGGACCAGCGCGCAGTTACGATTCAGGGAGAAATTCTCCACCATGTGACCGACAAGGAAGAAACTACGGATTCTACCGAAATGACGACAGACGACATGATCGTAACGACAGACCTGAATTGCATCAGAACTGGCGGGATTCAAACAGAGCAGGGCCCTCTCGGCAAGGCGAATTTGTAGAAGTTAGGTCTCCTAATCCCAATAACGATGCGCGCCAACAAAGAGACAGACAATGACTCGCACAGCAGGCAGCCGCGTGCGCCAGGTGGCTCAGAGAAAAATAACATAGACGCTAACCTTGAGAAAAACTCCAGTATTCTTTACCGACGTATACCGCCTGACAATTGCATTCAAGTTCAAACTCTGAGTACTATGAAGAGTAAAGGTTTACACCACATTCCACATGTAAAACCGTTTATTGAGAGATAATCTGCTTTTTACCTTTGTCTTTGCCATATAACTTTTCACTTTACGTTACTAGTATGCTTTAGAAACTGTTACCATGCAACAATGTTTGAAGTTAAATATCCAGCCAAGAACCAAGAGAAATTATTTAAACAGAAATTACGAATGCATTGTTATTGCGAGCAGACGACACAGTGTAATTGTGTGTGTACATTCTTGCTTGTTAGTTGCACGATTAGAACATTTACCAGTACTGCTAATGAGATTTTAATGCAACATTTTGGTTTACTTGAAAATACATTCCGGATTTAAAGTACTTTCTGTGAGATACCAGATGGCACAGTGTTAGTTTATGGGACAGTTACACGATTTTATCACGACGCTACTAATGAGTGACAATTTACAATGTTGCTTTTGCAGTGTTTCTGTTTTATATCCGCACAGTTTTTCTGAATTCTTCTGGAAAGCAAAACATGTTTTAGTAGTAAGCTACAATGTGAGGGCCTTTTTCTTAGCACAACAATACTTTACAGTATAGTATTTTCTTGATCACAGTAATGTACATAATAATTATGATATCTATACACAAAGCATTTCACTTTCGTTTCTGATGGGGTAAGTACATTGACTTCTGCAGAACTGAGCTTTCGGAGGAAAATAACTACGACACTTCCACAGAGAATTATCTTACAGCAAGACGCACATTTAGCGCTACAGGACACGCATTTGAGTAATTAATCTTATACTTAAAACACTTATTTTCAAAGATTTTTTAATTACAAAGAAAGTTTTCCGTGATACATTTCATTCCATTGCTGTAATTTGTAACACCTGAGGGTATAATTACATTTATCCTCAGGGGGGTACACGCTTACTTTGTGTACCATGTGTTTGGCAACCACAAGGAACCCTAGCTAATATGGTATTTGCTTATACAACTTTACACATCGGTACCATATTTCTCTAACACACAAATTACACAGCTATCTGATCATGTAACTGAGAGCTAAACTTTTTTATTACATCAGTGACAGATGTTTACGCAATTACACAGTTGGCTAACTTCACACTTATGAAATTGTATTTTGTCTGTACTTTGTAAACTGTTCATATTTTTTCGGAATCATTGTGATACTATGAGAGCTTTGAATGATGTATTTGGTAAAGGGATTATGATTTTTAAAGTACGTTTGAGGCAGATGACACTTTTGACATGAGCAGAGAATTTTTTTAGGCTTAGAAATTATTGGAGGAAGTTACGACGATTTTGAGATTTGACTGAGGTGTTATGATGTTATTATTACGATGACGATGTGTATTATGTTGTTGAGGAATGTTTATTATGCTACGTATTTCTCATGATGAAATATTGAAGAAGTGTCGACGAATATGTATATGTATAATAAGGTAAGGAATAAGGAGTAGGGGTTAGGGACTCTGATTTATGAAAAGGTTGTTGGAAACCAAGAATCGTACTTTAAGAGTTATGAAATGTGTGTGTATATGCATGAATGTATCACAATGCCACTGAAAATTTTTTTGGACACTGTTATATCAATAGCATTTTGTTTCTACAGATTTGTAACGCAAATTCTTGACCTGTGAAATATTTTTATATGCGACTGTCTCTGTAGCGGAAACTGCTGTCGTAAATATTTCCGTAAGAAAGTTAACGGACCACCTACACATAATGCGTCGTGGGCACCCAGCTGTGTCAGACGCCTGGAGAAAAAGCCATTAGCGCGTGCCTTTCAGAGCACAGGAAAACACCTGGAGAACAAGCCATTAGGGTGTGCCTTTCATCGCTAATGTGACACCCTCGTTACTTGAAAACATATGATTACTCGCACTTTGTGCTAATTGCTGAAATGCTTATGAATTGATGGGAAATATTCGTACATCTGCACACCTGATTATGACAAGTGTCTTTCTATGAGAGTTGAGAGCTACTGACTTACGAAATGCCACATGACTATTCAATGATGTTTTTATGCTTTGGTTTGCGTAATTGCTTATTTCATTTGACATCTGGTTTCCAGCTGTGTTGCAGCATTGCTTTTATAAAATGAAATGCATTTGCTAATGTGAACACTTTCTGTCAACAGATCTATTAAATAATTATTTTATGATCCACATTTTTTAAAAAAGGAGCACTTGGAAAGGAAAGAACAATAAGAAGGAACTAGTAACTGCATTCATAATTTTCTTTTCAAGTAATTGGTAACTTTTTGGTAGAATAACTTCTTGTGGTGCACCACTTTAATTACATAGACATTAAGATGTGATTATACATTTCCCTTATCTGCCTTGTTATCTTTAGTGTACTATTTTTTCTGCTTGAGCTATGTCATGTTTCGATATAAGCTGCTGTTTGCCAGGCATAGTGTTATTGAATTTGACTTTTGCTCATTTATGCTGCTAGCTTTGCCAATTTGCATTTTTTGCATTGCTGTTTGTGTTGATTTGTTATGTGATGCTGCATTGCCTCGTCCCTTAGTTTAGTATCTGAGCTCAGTAGATTTAAGTTAGCTTAAGAGGAGACTATATAAGAAACTAACTATTATAAATTTATAAGAAATGCATTGAGAAGCTATCAGAAAATGGTCTGGCAAAATAAAAAGGATACTGTACAGTGGAGAAAAACTGTTATTGACAGAGGATATGAACAAAAAAAGTAGGGTTTAGGGACAACAGGTTTAGGTAGGATTTTCTTGGAAATAAATGTTGAGGTAAGAAATGTGTGAACATATAAATACAGAAAGCATGCTTAGATAGAATTTTTTTGGTGGAAACAAAGGATGAAATAAGAGGAAAGATATATGAAGTTTTGGGTTGGACTGCAGTACCAAATGTTACACTGAAAACGAACCCTGTCCTTTCCTATTGGTGTTATCCCACTATGTGTGTGTGTACCCTTGTGTATTTGTTTTCTTCCTGTCTCTGTGTAGTTTCATAGAATTTTTTCTTCTTTTAATATTAAGCTACATTCACTATGATGAGGAATACTGTTATCCTCAAATGTAATTGGCATTAATAATATGTTATTTACTTTGTAAAGATGTTAGACATTAATTCCGTTCTGTTTAATGCTCATGTGTGAAGTTGATGTTTCGAAAGTTATTCTGATCTTTTATGTATGTACTCATGTCATAATTCCTGTAACACTGACGTATATGTCTATTTCTATTCTTTTGTAACGCCTGTTTTACTACAAATGTTATCTGTATTGTTACGTTCTTTAATGATGTATTCTGTACCTTTGTTATTGTATTCTCATGTTATAAAATTGTAATTGACACCAGTTTATCAAATTAAGTAACATTTCACTGCACACGTTTCTGTTGGTCATAGTACATGGACAATATGTGAGAAGTAGGGACTGATAGTGTTTGCACGTGTGTTAATGATTCAGCAAGGGACTGGATAACAGCATTGCTGGATCTAAGAACAATTTCAAAAACTTTGTGAGTGCACAAGTGGTGGTTTATGGACTTGCTATATTGTCCGCAAGACTCGTCAGTGGTGATTGTGCACCAGCACAGTCACAACAGATGGCTGCTGGCCATCTCTTCAAGGACTACAGTGGGTCTACATCTTTGATGATCCATCAATACCATTATCTCTACAAGGACTACAGTGGGTCTGCATCTTTGATGGCCCACCATTACCATTATCTCTACAAGGACTACAGTGGGTCTGCACCTCTGGTGGCCCACCAATACCACAATCTCTACCAGGACTCCAGTGGGTCTGCTCTGTGATGACTTACCTACCAATACTTTTCAAAACTTCGAATGACTCTGCTGTGGGTTTGCTCCATTGTGGACCAATACTTGTCTGCATGTCGAGAGTCAGCACTGTCTTTCCGTTGGAAGGACAACACTACTTCTTCAAGACTGCATGGAAATCCACTACTTCTGTGTGCATTTTCTTTTACTGCTCAGACTTTGAGAAAAACACTGCTATTCTCCTGTTATGTACGATTAGGACTGTCTTTATGGACTGTGAGAAAATTTGAGCTTTTGACCAACATAATATTAATAAGTGTGTGCATTTTATATCTTTGTTACTGTAATTGTGAAAAATTTTTGTCAAATCTGTATTGGCCAGTGCCCAACACCATTTGTAAAATTTTTTGTGGGGAGCATGGGGGCTATGTAAGTAGGCTGTTTATGTTTTCTCTATGTAAGTAGGCTGTTTATGTTTTCTCTATGTAAGTAGGCTGTTTATGTTTTCTCTATGTAAGTAGGTTGTTTATGTTTTCTCTATGTAAGTAGGCTGTTTATGTTTTCTTATTGGCAACGTTAGTAGCGCTCAATATGAAAATCACTGGCTGTGCTGTGTGCAGTCTGTGGCTGCTTTGCATTGTTGTAATCCTCGCCATTGTAGTGTTAGGCAGCTGGCTGTGAACAGCGCGTAGCGTTGCGCAGTTGGAGGTGAGCCGCCAGCAGTGGTGGATGTGGGGAGAGAGATGGCGGAGGTTTGTAATTTGTCATGAACTGATATATATATTATGACTTGTGATGATATCAAGGTAAATACATTGTTCGTTCTCTATTAATATCTTTCATTTGCTAACTATCCCTATCAGTAGTTAGTGCCTTCCATAGTTTGAATCTTTTATTTAGCTGGCAGTAGTGGCGCTCGCTGTATTGCAGTAGCTTGAGCAGCGAAGATTTTTGTGAGGTAAGTGATTTGTGAAAGGTATAGTTTAATGTTTGTCAGGGCCATTCTTTAGTAGGGAGTTTTGAAAGTCAGATTGCGTTGCGCTAAAAATATTGTGTGTCAGGTTAAGCACAGTCCTGTAAGAATTGTTCAAAGGGGACGTTTCAACACCAACGTGAATTGTCGTTTTGTTGCCACTTCCCCCAATGATTTTAGAAATTCTGATGGAATGTCATCTATCCCTTCTGCCTTATTTGACCGTAAGTCCTCCAAAGCTCTTTTAAATTCCGATTCTAATACTGGATCCCCTATCTCTTCTAAATCGACTCCTGTTTCTTCTTCTATCACATCAGACAAATCTTCATCCTCATAGAGGCTTTCAATGTATTCTTTCCACCTATCTGCTCCCTCCTCTGCATTTAACAGTGGAATTCCCGTTGCACTCCTGATGTTACCACCGTTGCTTTTAATGCCACCAAAGGTTGTTTTGACTTTCCTGTATGCTGAGTCTGTCCTTCCGACAATCATATCTTTTTCGATGTCTTCACATTTTTCCTGCAGCCATTTCGTCTTAGCTTCCCTGCACTTCCTATTTATTTCATTCCTCAGTGACTTGTATTTCAGTATTCCTGATTCTCCTGGAACATGTTTGTACTTCCTCCTTTCATCAATCAACTGAAGTATTTCTTCTGTTACCCATGTTTTCTTCGCAGCTACCTTCTTTGTACCTATGTTTTCCTTCCCAACTTCTGTGATAGCCCTTTTTAGAGATGTCCATTCCTCTTCAACTGTACTGCCTACTGCGCTAATCCTTATTGCTGTATCTATAGCGTTAGAGAACCTCAAACGTATCTCGTCATTCCTTAGTACTTCCGCATCCCACTTCTTTGCATATTGATTCTTCCTGACTAATGTCTTGAACTGCAGCCTACTCTTGATCATTACTATATTGTGATCTGAGTCTATATCTGCTCCTGGGTACGCCTTACAATCCAGTATCTGATTTCGGAATCTCTGTCTGACCATGATGTAATATTATTGAAATCTTCCCGAATCTCCTGGCCTTTTCCAAGTATACCTCCTCCTCTTGTGATTCTTGAACGGGGTATTCGCTATTACTAGCTGAAACTTATTACAGAACTCAATTAGTCTTTCTCCACTTTCATTCCTTGTCCCAAGCCCATATTCTCCTGTAACCTTTTCATCTACTCCTTCCCCTACAACTGCATTCCAGTCGCCCACGACTATTAGATTTTCGTCCTCCTTTACATAATGCATTACCTTTTCAATATCCTCATACACTTTCTCTATCTGTTCATCTTCAGCTTGCGACGTCGGCATGTGTACCTGAACTATCGCTGTCGGTATTGGTCTGCTGTCGATTCTGATTAGAACAACCCAGTCACTGAACTGTTCACAGTAACACCCTCTGCCCTACCTTGCTATTCATAACGAATCCTACACCTGTTATACCATTTTCTGCTGCTGTTGATATTACCCGATACTCATCTGACCAGAAATCCTTGTCTTCCTTCCACTTCACTTCACTGACCCCTACTATATCTAGATTGAGCCTTTGTATTTCCCTTTTCAGATTTTCTAGTTTCCCTACCACGTTCAAGCTTCTGACATTCCACGCCCCGCCTCGTAGAACGTTATCCTTTCGTAGATTATTCAATCTTTTTCTCATGGTAACCTCCCCCTTGGCAATCCCCTCCGGGAGATCCGAATGGGAGACTATTCCGGAATCTTTTGCCAATGGAGAGATCATCATGACACTTCTTCAATTACAGGCCACATGTCCTGTGGATACACGTTACGTGGTTTCCATTGCCTTCTGCATCCTCATGTCGTTGATCATTGCTGATTCTTCCGCCTTTAGGGGCAATTTCCCACCCCTCGGACAAGAGAGTGCCCTGAACCTCTATCCGCTCCTCCGCCCGCTTTGACAAGGCCGTTGGCAAAATAAGGCTGACTTCTTATGCCGGATTCTTTATCAAAATTTAGGCAGTGGTGGGGATCGAACCAGAGACCGAAGACGTTTTTGATTATGAATCAAAGACGCTACCCACCTTTTCTTTCTTTTATTGGTTCGTTTTCGTTCGTTGCATCTGATCAGGGCGGACGTCATTAGACGCCCCTTTTAAGTTCGTTGTTGATCTAGTAACTCAGTTTTTTTATTACAGAGGGCGGCTAACCCTCTGACCGAGCACGCTGAGCTACCGCGCCGGCTAGCCTAGACCACTCCAGGTGTTTCGATCTTTTGTGTCCTCTTCTTCCGTGCCCATTCTCCTCATTGTGTGCTAAGCGTTTTGGAGCCAGGTGGTCCTAGGTCGTCCTCTTCTTCTCCCCTCCGGTTCCCACTCCAGTATCAACTTTGATATTCTGGTTTCCTCCATTCGTCATACATGCCCGTACCACTGTAATTTCTTCTTATCCAGTACGTGAAATATTATTTCTTTTATTTCCATTCTCATTATTTCGGTGTTCCTTCTCTTTCCTGGAGACTCTTGCCCATCTTCTCCAGAAGTACATCTCTAGAGCTTGTAATTTTTTAATGCGCTTCAGGTTAATTGTCCAGGTCTCCGTTCCATACAGACCACACTCTCTAATATAGATTTGTATAGTAATTTTGTAGTTCTACTCATTACTTTCCTGGTCCATAAGACTGAGTGAAGCATCCCAATGACCTTCCGTCCACTACTAACTCTTTTACTGATTTCTGACTCTGATTTTCCCTCGATTTCTAAAACAGATCCAAATTAACAGAAAGTGTTTATCTTTTTGATTTTCTTTCTTTCAGTGTATAGCTCATGTGAATCATTAGTCAAGTATTCTGTTTTTTGGTAATTAGTCTTCAAACCCCAAGTTTTGTACGCTACTGCTAGTTGATTGCCCATATAGTTAGCATCCTCCCCATCTTGTGCTATGACTACTTGATCATCAGCAAACAATGAATGACGCAGGTAAACTCCCTCTCTTATTTCTAATCCCATACTATTACATTCACGAGACCCTGTCCTAAGGCTAATATCTATATAAGAATTAAATAATGATGATGACATGGAACAGTCCTGTCAAAGGTCTTTGCTTGTTCTAAATTTCTGTGAAAGTTTATTACCAACTAGGCAAATGTTATCTTTATACATCTGTTGTATTATTTTGATCAAGTAAGGTTTTAAGTTTGCCATATGTAGTGCTCTCCAAAGTAATTTTCTGGGAACAGTATCATACGCTTTTTTAGATCTATGAAATTTAATCCTATTTTTTTTATTTTTCCCCATGTTTCTCCAAAATCTGTCGTAATGTGAAAATATTGTGTACACATGATCTCCCAGCCGTGAAACCACCTTGTTCTTCTTTGGTTCTAAATTTTTTCCCAGTTTGTTTTTAATTACTTTCGCAAAAATTCTCGTTAATGTGTTTGAAACATATTTTTAATTTTTAATTGTAAGATCAGGCAATCTGTACGGCAGTTTTGATTTCTTCTGAACAGCTAGCAAGTTGCATATGTAGGCTTGTCTGCTTTTATTGTTCTCTTCTTCAGTTATTTTTCCTGGGATGGTTAGGGCGTGTGCGTGCTGTGTCCAGACGTAGGAGGGGCTGGCTGATGTTCTCGAACGGCTGAATGAGCTTTTGGCTACGGCTACCTGCCTTCAGACTGCTACCTCTGCGTATAGCGGTGGCGGAGAATTCGGCGCGACGCATCGGACACCCCGGGTAATGCTTGTATCGCCCGCGGGCTCTGCAGCCGAGGCACCTCCTAAAGCCGAGCCGAAATACTATGATCCCTTGCGCCAATCAGCATTGAGCGCTGGCCGGGGCAGCAGAGTATTGGAGTGAGTCAAACGCGAACGCTGCTGTGCGCGTGCGGGCGTTCGGCTGAGGTGCGCACTTTTGCCAATCCTGTTAGACATCCGCGACAACAGCTGATACGGTACCGGTACTCAGCTTTGGTGAAACACGCGCCTGAATGGCTGTGCTTGTGCACCCGAACAAAACAGCTATGACCAAGTTCATACTCAATAATTTACTTCGTTTTATTTTAACGCCATGGAATTTGATTCCACGAGACACATACTACAATTTTCGAATTTATTTTGTGTGTCTTTCCTATCATTTTTTGTTTTATATGGCGTGCAAAAAGATTTATTACTCAAGAATAGTTATCTGTAATGTGAGTTGCTACCATGATAGAATTCAAGATTTGTGAGTTATTATTTATTCTTAAAATTTCCTACGCCAATTAGTGATAGTTATGTCATGGCACGCTTCCATTCGGCAGTTCAACTTAAGTTGTTAAAAGCTCTGCATTTGTGATAGACGCAGGGGTTCTGAAACCATCCTCAGTTCATCTAGGCAGCTGGCGGAAGTAGTGAAGACTACTGGCCACGCGAGAGCATTGAAATAGGAGCGCCAGTTATCAGCATTGTTCACAGAGTTGATCGGAGTCCTTCGATTTGCAACCGACCGGAGCGTCTCAGCCAAAGGCTTCATTCGCTCTGTGACAGCCTTGACTGTAGGTTTCTAGATTTGCGTTATCAGGTTGGTATTTTCAGGACTCCCCTTGATAGGGCACTGGCGCACTAAACAAAGGAAGCAAATTTACTATGGGGGTTGAAAATGATGGAATGCTTCCATTTTTAGACGTTATGCTTTATAAAAGACCAGATGGTACTTTGGGACATAGTGTTCACCGAAAGCCGACGCACACAGATTGGTATCTGCATCCTAAGAAGTGTCATCCACCACACCAACGTAGTGGCGTCCTTAGGACTTTGGTATCGAGAACATATGCCATTTCCGACACGGACAGCCTAACCCAAGAACTTGTGCATTTGATGGCTGTTTTTTTAAGGAAAATGGATACTCCGAGAAGCAGATTCGTCGGGTTATGGAGTTTGGACCATCTCCGGAGGTGCATGAAGAGGAACATAGATCTGTGGCCTTTCTTTCTTATGCTGGAGGCTTATCGTTTATGATTGGACGAATTTTAAGGAATTTTAACATTAAGAGTGTGTTCCGTCCACCTTCTAAGATTAGGGCACTACTTGGCTCTGTGAAAGATGATTTGGGGCTTAGGAAACCCGGAGTGTACAAAATTCCGTGTCACTGTGGGAAAGCCTACATTGGCCGTTCGATTAGCACAGTTCATGACAGGTGTGTGGAACATCGCCGTCATACGAGGCTACAACAGCCGGAAAAATCGGCAGTAGCAGAGGGACACAGTATGAAATTTGATGAAACTGTGGTAGTTGCCAACATTTCCGGTTTTTGGAGCAGTGTCTATAAAGAGGCGATTGAAATTAGGTTGGCAAATAATTTAATCAACAGAGACAATGGGTTTCCTATTAGCAAAACGTGGAATGCTGTATTGTCTCGCATCAAAATTGAACGTTCTTCGGTGCGGCCCTGAGTGCAATATACCGTTGCCAGCAGTGTTCCACTAAGGGCGGCGCCACCTCCCTGTCTTGGAGGGCAGCAACCGTGATGGGCGGCGCATGCACCGTGTACTGAACGGTGGCCTATACAGGACGTCGATTTGCAGCCTGCCGTCACTTCTCAGAGGGACTCATCAACAGAAACAGCATTTTCCTGAAGATGACGACTAGTTGGATCGCCGAAATATCGCGTCAAGTTGAGTTTAGGATCCGGCAGCAAACCCGAAGAGACTTTCAAAAAAGGAAGCAGCTCTTTGGGTAACAGAGAATTTGTAGAGACCACTAGGTGGTTTTTTAGGCTGGGCAGTAGTTTTGAGGTACTCTGATGGACACCCAACAGTCGTTGCGCGCAAAGGAAAGTCAGACCACGTTCAGAGTTAAGACTCTTCGACTGTCAAAATTTTATCCGTAAATTGTCGAGCATTCTAACGAAGTTCCCGAATTTTCTACCCTCCAGGAAAGTTCTCACGCCTTAATTATTCTTGGGACCGAGCGCTGGCTGAAACTCGGAGTACAAAGTTCTGAGATATTTAGTGGCTCATGAAATATATATCGGAGAGACAGATTATGCGCCATAGAAGGCTGAGTGTTCATTGCAGTTGACAGAAGTTTTGCCTCTACTGAGGGCGAAGTTGAGTGTGACACTGAAGTTTACTGGTCACAAATAACAGGTCTAGGCGAAACCTTGTAAATTATTGGATGTTTTTACCGGCCACCCACTTCCGCTGTGACAGTATCATAGTCATTCAAAGAAAGTCTATAGTCAGTAGCGCGTATTTACCCAGGGTATGCAATATTAGTTGAAGGCTTCTTTAACCTACCGAATATAGACTGGGACGTAAATAGATTCATAGCCAATGTACACACATACAACATGGCGAGGTACTTCCGGACACTTTTATGACAACTGTTTTGAGCAGTTACTTCGTCAGCGCAAACGCAATGAAATTATCTTACACCTTCTAGCTACAAATAGGCCAGCATCAGTGAAGAGACGGGGATCAGTTATCATTATGTCATTATAGCACCTATGAGAACGAAAGTTAATACATCAGTCAAGAGGGCTAGGAGAGTGTTTCTGCTACAAACAGCAGTTCAGAAGTTGTTAGCACCTCACTCAGACAGTGAACTGACAGCAGTTAATACCAATAAGATGCACGCATAGGAATTCTGTGGAAAGCTTAAACATACTGTGAATTGTGGTCTTCAGAAGTATGTACATAGAAAGTGAATTAACGATTGAAGGACCCACCATGGTTTTACAATGAAATTCGGAAGGTACTGAAGAAGCAACGGCTTTTGCAATCTTGGTTCAAAAGAGAATGTGCAAATGGCGACAAACAAAGGCTAGTTGATATTGGTACATATGTGAAGAGATCAATGCGCAAAGTATACAACAATATCCACAGCCAGACCTTCCCAAAAGACCTTACCCAGAACCCGAGAAAAGACTGGTCTTACGTAAAATCTCTAAGGGGCTCTAAGGCTTCCATCCACTTAACGCGTTTATCACGGTGGTGTGACAGTTGAAGCTAGCAAAACGAAAACAAGAGTTTTAAATTGCGCGTGTAAGTAAGCCTTCAAGTAGGGTAATCGAACAAATATACCTTGGCTTGACGATCTAACAAACTCCGGTGTGGGCGACATAGCAATAAACATGCCTGGCGTAGGGAAACAGGTGAAAGAGCTGAAAAAAGGAAGGTGACATGTTAGACTCGAACGTCGGTTCGGTTTTGCAAAGAGTACTCTATGGCATGGGTCCATTACTTACCTTTACATACCTTGCATTTATCTCGAAACTCTCGCCCATCTCAAGGTCGTAAGCGATTGGAAAAAAACGCAGGAACTCCAGTATAGAAGAAAAGTGAAAGAACGGACCCGCAAAATTACAGATCAGTATCTCTAACTTCTGATTGCTGCATAATCCTTGAACACATTCTCTGTTCGAATATAATAAAGTCTCTTGAAGCTAAGAAGCTTAAGTGCACTAATCAACATGGTTTGATAAAGCATCACTCGAGAGCTCAGCTTCCCCTCTTCTCACACCACGTACTGCGAGCTATGGACGAAGGGTAACAGGTAGATTCAGTATTTCTAGATTTTAGGAAAATATTTGACACAGTGCTCCACTGCAGACTGTTATCAAAGGTACGAATTTATTGAATAGGTTTCCAGACACGTGAGTGGCTCAAAGATCTCTTTAGCAATAGAACCCAATATTTTCTCCTCAACGGGGAGTGTTCATCAGAGACAAGGCTATCGTGAGGAGTGCCACGGGGAAGGGCGATATTACCGCTATTGTTATCTGTATACATAAATGATCTGGCGAACGGGGTGGGCAGCAGTCTGTGGTTGTTTGCTGATGACAGTGTAGTATAAGGGATGGTGTCTAAGTTGAGTGACTACAAGAGAATATAATTTATTGTTGGTGTGATTAATGGCAGCTAGCCCTAAATGTAGAAAAGCGTAAGCTAATCCGAATGCGTAGGGAAACAAAACTGTAATGTTTGCATACAGCATTAGTAGTGTCCTTGACACTGTCACGTTTTTTAAATATCTGTACGCAATTTTGCAAAGCGATGTGAAATGGGACGTGCATGTGAGGATTGGGATAGCGAATGCGAATGGCCGACATCGGGTTCTTGGGAAAATTTTGAAAAAATGTGGTTCATTTGCAAAGGAGACCACATAGAGAACACTAGTCTGACCCTTTCTCGACTGCTGATCGAGTGTTTTGGATCCCTACGAGCTCGAATGAAAGGACGCCTCGAACCAATTCAGAGGCAGGCTCCTAGATTTGTTACCCGTAGGTTCGAACAACATGGGAATATTGGAGCATTACATAGATGCTTGGGGAACTCAACAGGAAGTTCCTGGAGGGAAGGTGACATTCTTCTCCAGGAGGACTATTAAGGAAATTTAGAGCAGTTGATGCTGATTGCAGGACAATTCCACTGCCGCGAACATAAATTTCGCGTTAAGACCACAAAGATAAACAACGAGAAATTAGGGCTGATATGGCCCATACGAGAGGAACGGGAAAGGAAATGACCAGCAGTCGTACATGCTACCCTCACACCACGCACTGAGTCTGGATGTAGATTTAGACTCACCTCATCCCCCATCAACCAAAATCCGCTACATTTGTCTCCTGTGGTCCCCTAAAAGTCTTTGATCGGGTATGATCTTCATGCTACAAACCTTAGCACTCGCAGGTAATTGTCTGCTGTACAGCATCCTTCCCTCAGCAGCGCCCTACATACGTCACAGTCAACCACACCCGGTCCCGCAAGTTTCATCCCACTGCAACGGGCCTCGGGACTCGGTCGTGTCCCGTCTACTTTTTATGATGTACAATGCGGCCATTCCCAAACCAATATCCTCTAACCTGCCTCATATTACACACTGTCGACACTGTTTACTTAGCCACTCACCACACCCTCCAACTCCCCCATATCTCCCTCCAAAGCTATTTAAATCTCCTGGTCGAGTGGGATAGAACGTGGAAATTTCAAGTAAGTGAATAGAAAAACGAAGCCGCCACAATTAGTCTTCCCATTAGGTTTTTCCACCGTCCAGATTTCAGACTCTCCAACAACCAGCCCATCCCTCTGATAGTAAAGTATTTACGAGCCATCATTGACATAAAACTAACGTGGAATACGCACTCCCTTAGAATCCAACACACAAAGCACGAAACTGTATCCTTTCCTGTGCCAACGTTGCCTGGGTTTCCAGCCTCCTAATTCCACAAAACTTGGAAGCAGATGCGTTCTGTCCCCCTTCTGTATCTACCTGCCTTGTCCAATTTTCATCCTACATCATTTCCCACGGGAAATTACTCATGATTTTGATTAGAACCAAATGTGGGCACTGATGATAATACACTACTGGCCATTAAAACTGCCACACCAAGAAGAAATGCAGAGCATAAATGGGTATTTACTGCAAACATATATTATACTAGAACTGACATGTGATTACATTTTCACGCAATTTGGGTGCATAGATCCTAAGAAATCAGTACCCGGAACAACCACCTCTGGCCGTAATAACGGCCTTGATACGCCTGGGCATTGAGTCAAACAGAGCTTTGATGGCGTGTACAGGTACAGCTGCCAATGCTGCTTCAACACGATACCACAGTTCATCAAGAGTAGTGACTGGCGTATTGTGACGAGCCAGTTGCTCGGACACCATTGGCCAGGCGTTTTCAATTGGTGGGAGATCTGGAGAATGTGCTGGCCAGGGCAGCAATCGAACATTTTCTGTATCCAGAAAGGCCCGTACAGAACCTGCAACATGTGGTCGTGCATTATCCTGCTGAAATGTAAGGTTTCGCAGGGGTCGAATGAACGGTAGAGCCACGGGTCGTAACACATCTGAATTGTAACGTCCACCGTTCATAGTGCCGTCAATGCGAATAAGAGATGTCCGAGACGAGCAACCAGTGGCACCCCATACCATCACGCCGGGTGATACGCCAGTATGGCGATGACGAATACACGCTTCCAATGTACGTTCACCGCGATGTCGCCAAACACGGATGCGACCATCATTATGGTGTAAACAGGATCTGGATTCATCCGAAAAAATGACGTTTTCCCATTCGTGCACCCAGGTTCGTCGTTGAGGACACCATCGCAGGCGCTCCTGTCTGTGACGCAGCGTCAAGGGCAACCGCAGCCATGGTCTCCGAGCTGATAGCCCATGCTGCTGCAAACGTCGTCGAACTGTTCGTGCAGATGGTTGATGTCTTGAAAACGTCTCCATCTGTTGACTCAGGGACAGAGACGTGGCTGCACGATCCGTTACAGCCATGTGGGTAAGATGCCTGTCATCTCGACTGCCAGTGATACGAGGTCATTGGCATCCAGCACGGTGTTTCGTATTACTCTTCTGAACCCACCGATTCCATATTCTGCTAACAGTCACTGGATCTCGGCCATCGCGAGCAGCAATGTCGCGATACGATAAACCGCAATCGCGATAGGCTACAATCCGACTTTTATCAAAGTCCGAAACGTGATGGTACGCATTTCTCCTCCTTACGCGAGGCATCAGAACAACGTTTTACCAGGCTACGCCGGTCAACTACTGTTTGTGTATGAGAAATCGGTTGGAAACTTTCCTCATGTCAGCAAGTTCTAGGTGTTGCCACCGGCGCCAACCTTGTGTGAATGCTCTGAAAAGCTAATCATTTGCATATCACAGCATTTTCTTCCTGTCGGTTAAATTTCGCGTCTGTAGCACGTCATCTTCGTGGTGTAACAATTTTAATGGCCAGTAGTGTATGAATGAAGCAATGGTATAAAGTTGATGTATGTAATACATGGAAATGATAATGGTCATGATGAAGGTGGAATGACGAATATGACTATGGGGGCCTGTAGATCTGCAGGTAGCGACTAAAAGGCAGCACGATGGAGGAAGGTGGGATGAAGTTTAGAGGGGAGGGGGGGGGGGGGGGGGTAGAAATGAAATGAAAGTATAATGTGAGGCAGAGTGTTGTGATTATGTTTGGAGGTACAGTACCTTGGGATGGATTTGATCATTGGGGAGTGGGAGTAACTAGAAATTTCGGTTGGAGAGGAGGGATAGGGCACGTAGGATGGAAGGTGGAACATGGCTGTAGTGCAGCAGCAGGGCACCTAGATTGGTGATAAGTGTTGGGATATTGGGTGCTGTGAATGGGTTTTGCGCTTAATGTAATCGAGTAGTAGGGTACTGGGACACAGGGTGTAATTTAAATATAAAATTGATACGCAAATTAACTAAACTGATCAATTAATTACCCACACCTACCGACACCCAACTCCTAGACGGCGTCAAGTATTTTCCTCAGCCCGTACGTGTGTTCACGCCACCTCCCCACCCCTACCCCCCCAACTTAATCTGTAGGTGAAAATCTCTAATTCTGGCAGAAATTTCTCGTTCCAGGGCTGAGATTAATCCTAGAATCAGCATGACGTCCCACCCACATCAAACAGGAAATTGGAGGGAAACTAAAAATTCCAGCGTCCTTACCAGGACTCCAACTCTCGTCCTTCTGGACAACAAGCCCAAGTGCACCCCTCAGCCCAAATGCAGGAGAGGAAGGTAAGGTTAGTCTACTTTATTTATTTTGTATGGGAAACTGAAGTAAAGATCGGTCCTAATTACGTAATTAATAATAAATATTTGGCCTAATTACACCACTATATGCATAGTTCTACACAAGGAGCGCCTAAAATCGCAATGGAGCTCAAAAATTGACAGTGCCATACAAGTGATGTTTTTATCCTGATAGAAAAAAACACAATACAACCGGTGTCTAGTGCCAGATGCACCCAAACTCTAGCCCTCACCTACCAGCTGATGGGAAAAAGGCTGGTGTGGAAGGTACTATCTCTATTTTTTGTCAAGAAGTATGTTCAAGTGCTGACATGCTGATTCTGGACAGAGGGGAGTTTAAAACGTGTATTAATCTGTAAGCATACAGCTGAGGACTGTATCTAGCGCTGTTTGACGCCATAGTTCACTATACTGCTGGCCAATCACCCTGCCGCCCAGCTACTCGAAGTCGATACACACTACCACAACTGACGGAAAATGCTTCACTGTTCTAATTACACATCATGAAAATGACCAGCACTAGTACTGGGGACTAGCGATAATCGTCATGCCAAAAGAATGCAACAGGAGAGAGGGGTGGTAGTTCAGTGTGCATTCTCCTCCGTGTACAGTCAGGAACTAATGACGTTATAGGCACTCTTACCCTCTATCACACCCTCTGCCTCCGTCCCACCACCTCAGGTGAGGATACAGGCTTTTTCAAACGGACAGCAGATACCACGCACCACAAATTTCTTTGCTGCATACTGACTTTTTGGTGGTGGATGAGCATGCGGTCCTTGGGCGCACCCGTCCCCCCCTGGGGCGACAGTCCCGGCATTGGCTCTTTGCCTACACAAAAGAATGTAACAGCTATAAACAACGCGGGATAAATGACATTAAAATGACAGAACACAGCTGTGTCAGGCGACCACACTCACATGCGGCTGGCTAAGCCCCACTGCCTCCACCAGCCCGCCTTTCTGCGAGGAAAACACTTCACTGTAACAAGTGTATTTCATGTCAACACACATCTCTTATAGGAGTGTGGCTATTAAAAAAAAAAAGAAAACACAACCGCGGCGATAGCAAATGTCCTCTCTCCAAGGAAATAGGCGCAGACCATTTTCTTTTAGTTTCATTAGCAAAATCGCTATAGTTTGAGAGCATTCATGGTGGTCAAATTATAGCTTGTCGTGCACAAGTGCATTACATTCTTTTCACATGGTTGCATTATCAATATAGAACGGCAGCTGTATAGTCATTCTCTTACGTTCAACTGCAGAATATCTTCCTCTCCCCCTTCTTCCATTATTTTGCGACATCCAACAAAGTGAAAGAAAGGCTACTGCACTGTCGCCGATTACATATGACCAAACTACTACACACCCTGTGTAAAATCGAAAAAAAAGCTTCCACTATTTTGCTGCGAAAACTGCCGTTCATTCCAGAATGTCTTCGTTATTTCGAAATCGGCATCAGGGTAAAGAAAAAGCGAGAATTTTAAACATCTAAAATAATTCAAAAGCTGAGATCGCTTAAACACTGTTTACTAGATGACCGGTTTCAACACACTAAGAGTACCATCATCGGATCTGAATGTTAAGCTACACTCAGATCCGATGATGGCACCTTTAGTGAGTTCAAACCGGTCATCTAGTAAACAATGTTTAAGCGATCTCAGCTTTTGAATTATTTGTACAACAGAGTGAAGGCCATACAGTACACCATGTGTTCACTGCAAAAAAACATCTATGTTTAGAGTTTTTATTCCATCTTGATGGACAAATTAAATGATTTCAGAGCAGCTCTCGCATTCAAATCAGAGTCTGTAAACAAATTGTCAAGGACGTATGTATTGAAAACAGATCAGACATGTGAAATAACATTACAGAATTCAGCCTGTCACGCTAATTGCTCACATGTCAGAAATAATTCGAGATGACACTGCTGACTTGTACACTACGGCAAATCCTGTTTTACCAATGCGTTGCTACATCACACTAGCGTTTACGAAACAAATCGTGAGAGCCTGTCTTTAATTACAATATCCCATAATATTTTACTGCGGTTCTCTCTTCCAATACATAAAAAAATACTGTCTGCGTACTTACTTTCGGCATTTTTGCTCTATATCTCTCCTCTACCGACTTGCCTGTAAAGTTTCTGTCATCCAGCAGACAATCATTCGCAATGGCAGCAGATTTATATGGTCTAGTTGTTTAAGCAATTCCATCATCACAGCCTGTTTCACGCAGTCTACTCACATGTCGAGAAAAACACTATCATTTCAAGGTTCCACAATGAGTTATATTTCAAGTGGCGTCTACTTTATAATTAGAGGTTATGAAGTATGAAATAACACATGACTTGCGGTAGCTCTTATTATTACACAAACAGTTGTCCCAATAATAATAAAAACAGTGGTGATTCCATGAGAATAGATATAGTTGATATCTATTAGTTTTATGAGGAAAATTGGTGTAGTTTAAGAGAATTATCTGCATCCAGATTTTAACCAGCTATACCATCCTTTGTAATGGAACATCCTATAATGTTTTAACGCATCTCTCTCCTCTGATACATCGGTAAAATACCATCTGCGTGTTGACATCTCACATAAACATGCTTCGCTTCATTGCAGGTGCCCAGTGGTAAACGTCACTTGCTGAGACATATGCAATGTTTTGTCGACTGTAGTGGAGGAAGACCATATCCAACAGATTACCGATAATAAGAGGGGGTTATCTGTATTGTTCTTTCATAAGCAGCTCACTACACCATTTTTTCAGCTGCAATACAGCCAAATAGTGTATGTCTACAGCTTTGTACACAGTCCTCACTTTGTTTTTCTACCTTGACTTCGAGGTCTGTCTCAGGTGCTAATCTAACATTAATATGTTTCTATCCATTCACTCTCACAGAAAGCTGAACATCACATGGTTTAAACTACGCAGCTCCCTTAACACACACGATGGTAGAAATAAAAAACAAAGACGATGTTCTTCATTGACAGAAATATGGAAGACATCACAATGTATGGAAACTGGAACAGTTTTCGGCATTTTAGAGCGCTTCCACCAGCTATCCGAAGGTGATGATCTACACAATTAGTCTAATCTTCCACACCGACTGAATAGCAGATGTCTTAGTGTTCCATTTCAAAGAGCATAGTTTCCTCATTTCGGAGTCATGTACATGATTATTGTTCCTGTGTTGACCATCGCCAGAAGGCGGTGTTCACATCGTGTGCGAGGTAGTAGAAATAAAAAGAGGTGCTGTATTGTTATTTTATTTGTGAAAAACAATCTGGAGGGCATCACATTATATGGAAATAGTATGAGTCTGCAGCACTAAGGAATGCTTCCGATCTGTCTGAAGGTTATGGCCTCTATGTTTTATCCCATGCTCCACAGTGACAAGCAGCAGGTATCCAATGTTCCGCCAAGGCTATCTCTACCTCTACCAGGTGGTGTCAGTCAGTCATTATATGGTAATCAACAGCATACTAGTGGACAGATGGGGTGCCAAAGACACCGTTGATGTGGCACTATGTACTGTAACATGCACTGTAGTTGATAGCATGATCAGTTTTAGCAATTTTATCAGTTGTTCCCTAATCTCCACGCTAGTCAATTACATGGTAGAATGCGTCCCAATTTCTGTACCACCGCTAAATAACACGTCCACTAGCTTGGAAGTCCGTATACTAGTTTGTGAATGCAGACACATGACTGTGAGGTATGTCCATATGGTCATGTACACTAAAGTATACAATCCAGCATGCTGCAACGATGTAGTTAGGTTATGTATCTATTTCCAGCACATCGATCATATGCAGGTTACCCCCCCCCCTTCCCCCCTCGCCCCACTGTCCTTCACGAATCCTTCTTGTGAAGGAACAGAGAGAGCTATGTCTGTAACTGCTGTTCAGCAAAGATTGTTCCACCCCAGTCTTATCCATGGCTCCCATCCAAGTTTACAAGATCTCTCCAGATGCATGCATCTCGAGGAGGGTAGCATCCCTTATCGGTATATTGTTGACATAATAGTGTGCGTGACATAACAGATGGTTAGGAAAAAAGTGTGGTTTGTGCATGATAGAGCGCCAGATGGATGGAGTTTGAACTATTTTATGTAAATCAACTGTGCTATAAATTCTGAAGTATTATTCAGAATGGTTCAAATGGCTCCAAGCACTATGGGACTTAAACATCTGAGGTCGTCAGTCCCCTAGACTTAGAATTACTTAAACCTAATTAACCTAAGGACATCACACACATCCATGCCCGAGGCAGGATTCGAACATGCGACTGTAGCAGGAGCGCGGTTCCGGACTGAAGCGCCTAGAACCGCTCGGTCACAGTGGCCGGCTAAGTATTATTCCACTGTCTGGAGTCAGTAGCAGGAATGTACAGGCATAGGGACATGGAGGGTAAATTCAACGTTTTAATTAAGTTGTATATCATTTTGATATCAATTTTATACCAAAATTGCACCCAGAACCCCAGCACCGTACTACTTATTCAATCCAAAGTTCCTCTGGGAAGAGAAGAAAGTGTTAGTACATTACCGAAGTTCGGTAGTACTTCGTTATTAAATCTCGAAGTATCTTAAAGAATTCTTTTTATTTTCTTTGTAGTACGAAAATGCAAAGGCAATAGGTCGGACCACATGGTTATTTGAGCTTGAAACTGCCAGCCAGAGACAATGATTTGGGTATATTGTTAGGAGTACAGATTTCATAGTTCAAGAAGAAAAATAAAAACCACATATGTCTTACTAGAGAGGATTTACAAAATATGGTGTGGAGTAAATAAATCATCTACTTAATGTCCTATTAAATTAAGAACTTATTTTGGTCCCCAGTGCAGGGACTAGATTTAAAGGACGATACACGTTAAAACAATACTGGTCCCGCCATTTATAGGTCCCTATCTTCTCTCTCTCTCTCTCTCTCTCTCTCTCTATACACACACACAGACACACCCACACACACACACACACACACACACACAGAGTCGCATTTCTATCGCTTTCGCTTAGTATATCTGCATGTTTTACATTCGAATTTGAGCCGATTTTCGTTTATTCGCTAAAAGCAACAATGAATTATTCATTCTGTGAACGATAAAGTTTTAATAGTTAATAGAAAATTAACTAACACTCCAGTCGTTAGCGGCAGAGTTTCAGTGAAATTCATGGAACTGGAAACTGCTTTTCAATCCTAACCACATACTAACCATGTGACCCGTCTCTCCCTTGCTATTGGTGCTCAGACCAATAACTGATACAGTGTTGTAAATAAGATCCTTTTTCACGTAAAGTCAAGTGAAAACAATCTTCCGCATTTCCCTTCGCCATGCCATTGAGATTTGTCGGAACAGAACACGATGTAAAATATAACCGATGTACGTACATTATAGATAGCTTACGCGAATGTACTCTTTTAATGACAGTCTCTTCGATATTAAGCATCCTCAACATTAGTCTACGCAGCATCTATATATCGCAGATAATTTTAACTAGGTCACAAACGAAACTTGTTCATTCTATAATAACTACTGTGTGTGAAAAATAAAGGTATTAGTTTCTGTCCTCTATTGCGCGCCAGAAAGCCGTTCATTATATCCCAAGGGAAACTTACCGAAAGTCGTAATCAGCCTATTTTGTTTCTTCTGATTGCGAACCACCACTTTCCTCAGTATACGTGACCAGTAGTCGCTCTAGTCAAACACAGACCGTGATTTTTGTCCTGCCCAAATATGGGATGCTTTGGATAGTTGCAAACCGCGTCTTTGATGAGTACCTACGCTCCCACCGAACGATCTGAGAATTACGCCTTAGCAACCACTGAGATATCAGATGCTTTAGGTCCAGCAACATCTCCAGCCCCTTTCAAATAGCCATCATGATCCCGGACCTTACCACGACAGTCAATTCATTAAAGGGAATAAACAAATCCCACTCGACCCAACGTCGGTACAACATTAATGAAGACGTCCTCAGAAGTGTTGAGGGAGCTCTTTGCAGCGTAATTCACGAGAAGCATCTCAAGCTGTCAAGTCCGACGTTGAGACGAATATAACTGTGTTGGGCATGAAGCTGCGCGTAGAGATCCAATGGATACGTTTATTGTATATGTAAATGCTCCACTATGTAATACACGATATGCCATATTGACCTTCCGATGTCATGACTTCTCGGAGATACTGCATCTCCTCATGTTTTCTCCAAAACACTGTGAGGAGTATGACTCACATATGGATTGCTTACAAAATGTGAGCAGACGTGTTTGGATATAGTCTAATATTCTCTTTACCGACCATACGGGAGCGATACATCAAGACTTGTAGTATATTCCAAGGTTCTTCAGTTAATTCTGGTTCCCGAAACTTTGTATGCTGTTATTTCACGGGGTAGTTGACATATATCTTCAGGCAGCTACCATTTCAGGTCTTCCAGTATTTTCGAGACCCTCACCGTGAGCTGACTTCAGAATAACTCATTCAGAAGGAATTTTCAAAATAGTGTCACGCATATACGCACAGAGCTGATTACAGTGAGCTATAATAGAGATATTTGCAGTTTGTTACAGTTTTCTTCATATTCGCTGACGAAACTGTTTAAATTCGTTATGGGACTAACAATAGCAGAGCATGGTATTAATTGCGCCACAAATGCTGAAATCTGAAAGCTCATGTGTATGAGCTTGCACCTGAACTAACCATCACAGCAACATCCAGTCTTTACCTGCACATTACGAAGAACTTAGCCTACTCTTCAACCTACTAAACTACCACGTAATCCTCTTATCCGAAGCGTGGTGAAAACCACACATATCCTCTGCATCTATTCATCTCCCAGGGTACACCTTTCTTAGGGCAGACAGATCAAAAAAGCGAGGTGGCGGGGTCGGCGCGTATATACGAACAGATCTCAGAGCGGAAGTCTTATGTACGTCAAACCCTGATGAAGAAAAAGAGGCTGAATTCATGTTTCCGGTTTCCGTAAACATCACAGCACAAACACTGCTCTAATTAAAGTAACTGATGACCTGAAATATGCCATCGACAATCGAAAGGCAACAATATTGACGCTACTGGACGTCAGCAAAGCTTTTGACACTGTTAACTTCGACATATTGCTCAGAAAAATGAAACAGCTTAATTTCTCAGATAGTGCAATGAGATGGTTTGAAAGATACTTAAAATACAGACAGCTATGTGTTCTCTGCGTAAATGAAAAATCTTCCTGGAAACAAGTTTCCTCGGGAGTGCCACAAGGATCAGCTTTAGGACCACTTTTGTTTTCTTTTTATGTCAACGATATTTCGTCGGTTCTGTCCTCCCGTAAATATCATTTCTATGCCGACGACCTCCAGCTCTACCTAAGTGTCAGACCTGAAGATGTAAACACTGCAATCGCTCAGATGAATGATGATCTGTCTTCAGTAGTGACATGGGCGAAAAACCTGGGGCTTAAACTAAATGCAAAAAAGACGCAAGTAATCTTAATAGCCCATCAGAAATTAATAAGTTCAGATTTCCGCGAACGGCTACCTCCTATTCTGCTCGACGGTACTCCAATACCATATCAGAAAACAGTTAAGAACTTGGGTGCAACTTTGGATGAGCATCTCAACTGGGAGGAGAATACAGTCGCAGTGTGCCTGAAGACGTCTGCTTGTCTCTATGCTCTCAAAAAGTTTCGGAACATATTTCCACAGGACTTGAAACTCCACCTCGTGCAAGCACTCGTTCTACCGAACCTCCACTATTGTGATGTGATTCAACAAGGCATGAATAGTGAAAACAAAAGACGGCTAGAGCTAACCATGAATGCCTGTGTGCGTTACACCTGCAACATTCGCCGATATGATCATGTTAGTGCTTCATACTCCGGGCTAGGATTGCTGCGGCCGGACAAATTGCGTGACTACCACACTCTATGTCTACTCCAACGACTCCTCGTCGCGCAAGCACCCCAGTACCTTGCTTCAGAGATTAAAAACCTATCATGCCATCATAATCGAAACACGAGGTCACTCTTATTCGGTATCCTAACTATGCCCACTCACAAAACAAAAACTTTCGCAAACTCCTTCTCAGTTGCCGCTGTCCGCCTCTGGAACAAACTGCCCCTTACCTTGCGCAAAATTCAATCTCCTGCTGCTTTTAAGAAGAAGTTGGAGCATTTCCTACTGTCATCCTCATAACGTTCTCCGCAAGATTAATGTACAAGGCCAATCCTCTCAGTCTGTCAAATAGCAAAGCTAGAGTTTCCTATCTTGCTCCTGAGATGCCTTCCTCTTCATCTATCTCTATTAGCCACGCAATCTTCTTTTCCTTTATATTTCCTTAATTATGTTTAATCATGTCTCTCTATTCTTCTCCTCCCTTCACCATGAGTCTCCCTCATACTCCCTGCTGCTAGCACTCCTATCTAAAATCTGTCTCTTCAATAATGTCTAATTATAACGCCCCATTATGTCGTTGCTATCAATCATCGCTAGTGAAAAAAAAGTACTCATGCGAAAACTTTCTTTTATGATTACAATGAAAATCATGGCTGTGCCGGAAAATAAACCTTCATACCGCGATAATGTTTTCCCACCTGCGATGCCATTCAAATAATTTTCTGATGTGGAAATTAATAGACAGAAAAATACCTCACAAACTGAAATACGAATTTAAATGCACCACGTATTCGATTGTGTTTTCCAGAAGCCGTGTACAACATTCACATTATGCAATTTGTGCATCACAATACTAATGATAATATAAGAACAGGCGTAATAACATTTAATCATAATTGGATCATTTTGTATAATCACATTAAGTCATCTATAAAGAGATATACAGTATGTACATAGCATAAGACTGATACAAATTTGTCTTAATTATGTATAAATACCTTGAAAACTCTTATGTTTTAATTGGTTTCTTTTTATCACTTGTAGTCACATGAAACAATAAAAACAGAGAATCAGTAGAAAGAATATTTTCTGTGTAAAACAGATCCCACGCATTTTTCAAGTAGCAGGCCTGTGTCAATGTCCATAGTTCAATGCTAAAAAAGTGCAACTGTTACCATATTTTCCAACTCTTTCTTAAATATACAGAATGTTTTTATATTCTTCATTTCAGCAGGCAATACATATAAAATATTTTGTTCAGTAGTTCAACATGTTTCTCCAAATGTATATGATGATCTAATAAAACCCCAAGAGACTTTGTATATGACGATTTTCCTTTGCTGCAGCCTCGATCTCCAGGATTATGTTGGTTCCAAATGTTTTCTTTAAAATCAATCCATGCCGATTTTTTCCTCTATTACCACGACGGAATTTCCTCCAAGCCATCTATCTGGCTCCAAGTTGTCACAGAAACCACCTGCTGCAGATATCACCTGCTGATAACTGGTCTGGTAAATCTTTTATAGGAAGTGAGAATAGCAGAGCATGCTCATTTTGTTGCAATACGTAGTGAGTGTTCAGCACTCGGATTCATCCATTTCACCGTATTATCTGCGAATCTGCATTAATTTTTCCGTCGGTTCATAGGAACGCAAGAGAATTTACAGATTTAATGCATTACATGGAAACGCTACAATCTGTCAACGTCAGGAGTATGGTTGTATTTTCTCGTCAAAGGATTCTTCTGTTTTCGCTATAGTGCAGCGACGTCAAATGCAAGTTGCATTTAATCTAGAGCGTCACTGATTTATTTGGCTCTTTTGTCGTCCATTTTCATCTGCCGCAGACGCTGATATTAAATTCCTTGGAAAAGTCTTCCATTTCATTGCTGCTTTTAATGTGATCCTACTTTTCTTACTGCCCTCGATTCATTAAGTTTCTGTGCAATACGCTAATGTGGGGTCACTAAATTTCTCCTTCTTGCTGACATCAATATTCTGAAGCTTCTACGTAGCTTAAAAACTGTATGTTTTATTGTTAGCTGAAGAAGATACAGTAAGCATTTTAAGACAGAGTGTCTTCAACAGAAAGACATCTAAGAAAGGCCCAGAACAGGAAACGTAACACCACGACGGAGTCAACGGAGCAGCACCAGATTTACGCCGAATAAGTCTTTATACGAAACACTGGAATTTCTGAAGCTACCGAGACGTGACAGAAGGGTCGTATGTCTTAAAACATATCCGTTTTCTTTCTGTCTCGCGGATTCCCACCAAAATATTTCTGTCTGTGTCCACGTCTTAAAAGCGAAAGCTAAATGATATTATACATATATTTATCATAATAATAAAACGTACCATAATTTTATTTTACCACACATTAACAAATTTTCAATGATAGATAAACCTTCAAAGCAAGTATTAAATCTTTACAAATAAGGCAATTAATGGAAATGTGGTAAATGTACTCTAATATTCGATGGTAATATTAAGGCTTTGTGATTAGTGGTGGATCGTAAATGCTACCTGCGCTCATACTAGACAAAGCTGTAATGACTTTTTCCCGTCTGATGGGGTAAGGTCAGCAACTTGTCTCTTCACTTTCATAACAGTAACCTTTTTACGTATATTTTCCCTAGGTATGTGTTACCCAGATTTCGTCAACACTGAGGATTTGATGTATGTTTTGGTTCCTTTAGACAGCACAAATCAGTACACATAAAAAAATTTCTCACATTTCCTGGGCCAAAAAACTTTGACCCTTGCTGCTGGGGAAGCATGATGAGTCGTCTGTGGTAAAATGGGACTGATTTCTAGGAAATATCTCAGCCCGTTCTTTGCTCATGAAGAAATATCTGAATTCAGAGGGTTCTTCCGCCTACTGCTGAGAGTTAACTGGAAGACCATGCTGTGTGTGTTGTTGCATTTAGGAGCGTAAAATCGTTCTGTCATCGTACGAGAATGTTCCGCAGGTTCATCTGCTGGTTGACATGAAAGGATAGGTCTTCTGTCAGGTTGCACCACCTACCATCTCCTCAAAGGTACACGTTTCATTCTTTACCTATCTTTTAAAACCACGTTTTGGTACCCCAAAGAGCGTACCAATGTTTAACTAAATGTTTTTTATCACATGTTTCCAATGCATTTTGCGATGAATACAAACAATAATAAAAAAAAGTCCCCAAAGTACTCCGACTTTATTGGTTTCATTTAACTGTTATATTATTTTTATAAGTACCATCAAGAATTCTGAGGAATATTGAACTTGTTAGCTGGCTGAATTGGAATGACTGCTGAACTGTTGGTGACTAGATGCGCTCAAGACAACAGTGTGGCAATAAAACTAGGCGTGACTTTTACCTGACAGAGTACACTAGGAGAAGTCCGTACGGTTATTCGTTAGCCTCTGGCCAATGAACGATAACAGCTGAAATCCGGATGGAGTTTATCGGCAGACTATCGCCATGAAACGTCGGTAACAGATTACTTGGAACTGCACTCGTCACGCTTTGACGCGCTTCGTTCGCCATTAACACCACACCATAGGCAACATAGACTTGCGTAATGTATAATAAGAGTAAACTAGGACACTGGGTGGCATATTGTGGTGTTCAGTAATGAGTCTCGCTTCTGTTTGTGGCGATCAGAACGACACCAACGTGTTCATAAGCGACCTGGCGAATGGTCACACAGAACAGCGATTTTCGAGACCCACAGTTCCTCCACTCTTGGCTTCATTTTGTGGAGAGCCATTGTATATGACTAACGTAGCGTCTGCTGCTACGCTCTTGTACACTCTATGGCCTGCACAATTTTTTCGTTTTCCTTTAATCGAATTTTTATATTGATCACAAATTGCAATATCTTATAAACTTTTCACTTTAATTAAGGCATAGGACCATGGTCTTTTTCGAATGTACTTCAGAGCAAAAAGCAATTTTGGTAACTGGAGTCAGAGGTCTTTATTAATCCTGTCTTTTGAGTTCTTGTGGTACTAATGCAATAGGAACTTTCATCCCCTAGCACATATTTCTTTATTTGCAATCGGGAAGTTCAGTACCAGTTTTAGTAGTTGTTTTAATAGAACAAAACATTTTGATACAGATTTACATCTCCTGCTTCACCCTCTTGGGGTCTGAATTTCCAAAAACAATGAAACACTTATTTTCTTTAATTTTTAACTGACATGTCAAACGCCAATTCTCATAGCTGTAGGTCTACAATTGCTTTACTAATATTAAGTGTTGATTTATTTTCAAAAAAATTCACCATTTTAGGCCCCTAGCGGTTTTATTTCAAAAATTGATGAAGCAAGTATTTTTTTTTTCTGATAAAGAAACCTAATATCAATTTTCTTGATCTTCAAAAGTGCTTTAATAGCGACCGCCGTAGTCCCCTACTAAATAATGCCTATATTATAAGATTAACATCCTCTCCAAATTTCAAGTTTGCAGTCTTAGCGGTTTGGGCTACAGCGATGAAGAGTCAGTGAATGAGGTAGGACATATTTCACCGCCTTAGGGGTTTGAATTTCTAAAAATACTAGAACACGTAATTTTTTGTATGCAACCAAGAATCTAAATTTTTCGTAGATTTATCTTAAAAAATGCATTCATAATGAAATATTCCCATAAAAACTTTCATTCGCTGTTTCGATACCATAAAGGTTGAATTTCTGAAAACAGTGAAACACTTTCTTTTTATTGCTAACTGAGATGTCAAGCACCAGTTTTCATAGATGTATGGTTAATAAAGCTTTAGCAGCTCTTAAATAGCGATTTGTATTCAAAAAATATTACACACACTATTTGACTCCAACAGGGGTAAAATATCCAAAAATGCTGAAATTCATATTTCTTCATTTCTGTCTCCCGTAGGGGGGGGGGGGGGGGGGGGGGGGGAGAGAGGTAGATGAGGGAACATCGCATTTTGACGTGACCACCCCCACTCCTCCAACCACCCCTACTTCACCTACCCTACCCATCACACCCTCCCCTCTCCCACTTACCCTCTCATCACCCACTTTTGAATGGGCAGGAAAGGACTCATTATCTCCTGAGCTTCTGAAGAAGAAAGATGCTGTCTTGGCAGATGCATTCATTCATTTATGAGTATTATGCTCCTGAAAAAACATTCTTAATTTGTTCAGGGAAACCGAATTGACAATACCCTAAAGTCTTGCTGCTTAATATTAGTGGGATGAGAGAAAAACGCTATCTTGAAAAAAACGTATCTCACGACGCAAAATTCCAGTAATATATTGTTGTTTTTTTAAACGTTAATGAAGTAAATTCGATTGCTTGGAAAAGTGTTCAGTTGATGAGATGTTGGTGTTGAACAGAGAGGAGTTTAATAAATGTATCACCTGTACGCATACAGCTAAGGATTGTGTCCACAGCCTTCTACATGAGGAATGTTACGAGGCGATAATGGATGAGCCCAGAGGGAATACTTTTCAGCAGATAATGGTGACGCAGGAGATTGGGCTGAGGATTCATTTCATAGCTCATAGAGACTACTGCCAGTCCTGGATTTGTTCATGTTTTCTCTAATGGCCAGTCAATGGACACTGCAAGAGGTGTCTTCGCCTTGTTCCACTACCCATACTGAACGAACCAGAGGTGCTCACCTTGCTGTATGGGGAGCGAATGAGGACGCTTGAAACGAGTTTTGTTATCATTTCCCATCGTATGTGAGTATATGGTCACCTTGTTATGTGTCCTAGTCCACTATCCTCCAGCCTCTGCTGGAAGAATTGCCTCCTACCGATCTACAAATGAACAGGTGGTGAGGAGCTTGTACACAAATACGTGGTAAGAACGCATAGGGCAGTAAACTATCACTGAACTCTAGGAGGGCCAATACTTGCTACCACAACCAATGGAAAATGATTCACTGCTCTAATTACAATGGAAACTGTCGTGAAAAAAAAACACTAGTTAATAACGAATCTTAATGCAACACATGCACATGAAATTGAGAAAATCATGTAATAACACATCTACCACAAAAACCAACCTCCAAAATTTTTCATCAGGAGAGAGTGGTGGCAGCTGCACAAGTGTTCACTTAGATGTGTGGACAGACTAAGCTCCTTCCAACCAGTCTTATCTCCCCTCCTATCTTCGATCCCTCCTCCCCCTTCCTCCCCCTCCCGTCCCGCCCCCCCCCCCCCCCCCCTGTAGGTAGGGATACTGGTTTTCCTGACTTGCTCTAACTGGTCTGAACTTCCACTGTTGGTACACAAAGCGAGCCATCTGCTGGGAGTGGCATTCTGTTTTCAGTCTTCAGAAGTCAGTCACAAATGGACAAAAGACTCAAGAACAGGACGTTTAGTCCTAGCTGTTACGCCGCTGGAACAATAACAAAATACCTGACTGTTCGTTATGGATGAACTGAATGGTAAACGGCGGTATGCCTTTAAGCATTCTGGATGTGCCAGCAGTGTCTGACAGTTGTTCTCATCAGTTTCATGAAGGAAAAACGTTGAAATAATACGTCCCACATAAATGAGATACACATGAAACTCTAACTGTGTGCATTTCTGCCTGCTCTGTGCTCATGACAGGTGGAGGACAATGGCCGCACTCGCTAGCCTACACCGTTGCATGTTGTTATAACCTGTCGTCGCTTGTGTTTGTCCTACTTCTTGAGGTACACTGTTGAAATGCTGTCTGATAGAGGTTCCAGACGCTCTACTGTGCCAAATGACAGCTTTGTGTGTATGTGTGTGTGTGTGTGTGTGTGTGTGTGTGTGTGTGTGTGAGTATGTGTGTGTGTGTGTGTGTGTGTGTGTGTGTGTGTGTTCGCATGTGTGTATGTGTGTATGTGTGTCTTTGTGTGTGTGTGTGTGTGTGTGTGTGTGTGTGTGAGTATGTGTGTGTGTGTGTGTGTGTGTGTGTGTGTGTGTGTGTGTGTGTGTGTGTGCGCGTGTGTGGTCGCATGTGCTGTGCCAGGAAAAGATTCCTGCTGTACAGGCAGCGCAAGATTAGACGGTGGAGAAATTTTAGAAAGGTCACTTGCTCCTCATGGAGTAACACACTGAATTGCTGCCTAATGTGTGGCCATTCTGAGCAGCTCTACTGCTATAATTTCAGCTCATTTATTTGAAATGGAGACTGAATGTACATGAACATTCATTTGTTGCTTGAGGTATTACCACCGTGTATTCTCCAATTGTGATTCATATGGTTGCTTCAACGAATACCGCACCGACAGACCGCACTTCACATCATGTAAAGGATGCAGTCTTCCGCATTTAAAAACAAACACTGCGACAGTGCGAATAGTTGCTACAGTACTAAAAGCAATTAAATCCCCAGCCAGATAAGTGTAAACTCATTCACGTTTTATTAACTTTAGCTTGCGACAGTGAATATTAAACTGAGAACATTGAATCTGAATATACTACACAATAGGTAGATAACACCATCCAACAGTCTTTAAAAATACATTCAGCTTCCGATTTCCATACAATGTGGAGAGTAGACGATTTCACCAATAAAGCAATGGTGGTAGGACCAAACAACAACATGATAACTGATATTGAGCGAACATTCCGGAATTTTATAGACGTGTTTTTCTTGTGCATGAGACCAGTACGTCTTAGGAGCGGAGAGATGTAATTTTGTTACAAGCAAGTAATTATTGAAAAAACACAATAGCAATCTATAGAGCATCCCGGCCTTGATTCTGATCTATCTGCTGATGATGCTGTGCTTTGGTCGGTATTGGGCTGACAACCATATTCTTTCTCAGAAATGTAACGTATTTTAGGGAAATGCCGACCCCTGGAACAATAGTGAAGTACTTGACTGTTCGTCAACTCTCTGGGAGAAGAATGGCCAGCAACATGCCTCCGCCCTATGATACTTCTTACAGTGAGAAGAGGTAGCTGCTGTGGGCCAGAATGGTAGCGGCGTGACCAGCAGCCATTGAGGCTGCTGTGGTTGGTCGCTATTCAATACTCCGGCGCCGAAAACCGCCCCCGCCCCCCTATCGCCGGGCACTCCAGCAGTCTCCCGTAGCCCAGCCCTCTCCTAGACTCAGAGCACGCAGAATTAGTGTCTGTGAAAGTCTTGTAAATAGATTGTCATGTGTGACGGTATTATATACACTACTGGCCATTAGAATTGCTACACAAAGAAGAAATGCAGATGATAAACGGGTATTCAATGGACAAATGTATTATACTAGAAATGACTTGTGATTACATTTTCACGCAATTTCGTTGCATAGATCTTGAGAAACCACTACGCAGAACAACCACCTCTAGCCGTAATAACGGCCTTGATACACCTGGGCATTGAGTCAAACAGAGCTTGGATGGCGTCTACAGGTACAGCTGCCCATGCAGCTTCAACACGATACCACAGTTCATCAAGAGTAGTGACTGCCGTATTGTGACGAGACAGTTGCTCGGCCACCATTGACCAGACGTTTTTAATTGGTGAGAGATCTGGAGAATGTGCTGGCCAGGGCAGCAGTCAAAGATTTTTTGTATCTAGAAACGCCCGTACAGGACCTGCAACATGCGGTAGTGCATTATTCAGCTTAAATCTAGGTTTTCGCAGGGATCGAATGAAGGGTAGAGCCACGGGTCGTAACACATGTGAAATGTAACGTCCACTGTTCATGGTGCCGTCAATGCGAACAAGAGGTGACCGAGACGTGTAACCAATGGCACCCAATACCATCACGCCGGGTGATACGCCAGTATGGCGATGACGAATACACGTTTCCAATGTACGTTCACCGCGATTTCGCCAAACACGGATGCAACCATCATGATGCTGTAAACATAACCTGGATGCATCCGAAAAAATGACGTTTTGTCATTCGTGCTAAAAGGTTCGTCGTTAAGTACACAATCGCAGGCGCTCTTGTCTGTAATGCAGCGTCAAGGGTAACCGCAGCCATGGTCTCCGAGCTGATAGTCTATGCTGCTGCAAATGTCGTCAAACTGTTCGTGCAGATGGTTGTTGTCTTGCAAACGTCCCCATCTGTTGACTCAGGGATCGAGACGCGAGTGCACGATTCGTCACAGCCATGCGGATAAGATGCCTGTCATCTCGACTACTAGAGATACGAGGCAGTTGGGATCTAGCTCGGTGTTCCGTATTACCCTCCTGAACCCACCGATTCCATATTCTGCTAACAGTCATTGGATCTCGACCAACGCGAGCAGCAGTGTCGCGATACGGTAAACCACAATCGCGATATGCTACAACCCGACCTTTATCAATGTCGGAAACGTGATGGTACGCATTTCTCCTGCTTACACGAGGCATCACAACAACGTTTCGCCAGGCAATCCCGGTCAACTGCTTTTTGCGTATGCGAAATCGGTTGGAAACTTTCCTCATGTCAGCATGCTGTAGGTGTCGCCACCGGCGCCAACCTTGGGTGAATGCTCTGAAAAGCTAATCATTTGCACATCACAGCATCTTCTTCCTGTCGGTTAAATATCGCGCCTGTAACACGTCATCTTCGTGGTGTAGCAATTTTAATGGCCAGAAGTGTATATTTCAATTCTCTCTTTCTCTCTCTTCCGTGTCTCTCTCTCTAATATGTTATGATTCTACCTCATTACTTTCCCTCTCAGCCAATTACTCCATCTACTTTCTACAATCCTTTAATGCAGTTGCATGTGAATTCAGAGGCAGATACACTCACGTTCAGGAAAAAAAAGCAAAAAAAAAAAAAAAATAAAAAACTAGAACATTTTTAAACGACTAGAGATAGATCGTTCATATTCACAGGACAGCTGCAGAAAGCGGCACTTGTTCTCTTATGTGGTAGGCACAGGGTCTGCCATGGGCCCTCATAACTTGTTCCACGCGTAATGGCATCGACGGGTGTAAGGCGCGAATGACGTCCTGTAGTATAGCGATCCATGTTCCGTTCACCTGGTTCGAAAAGTCATCTAAGGTAGTTGGCACTGGGTCACTTCACCCGTCGTTACACTTATCTCACACAGTTACGATTGGCGCCAAGTATAGTGATCTAGTGGGCCACGGCCAATGACTGACATCCTGTGACACCAAGAAGTGATGTGTTCACGCAGGAAAATTTTGGCGTGCATTGTTCTGCTGAAAAATTATGTCCAGAGTGGTGTATAGAAGGGGACGCATACGAGCCACTGGATGTCAGTCACGTGGGTCACACTGTTCGCAGTGCTCTGGACAGATACTGACTTTGATTTGTGGTTGCAGTAGTGCACACCATTAAGGCCTTGCGTTGGTGCTGTATGTGTTGTGCAACTGCAGTAACTGTGATGCTGGCCACCCCTGTCTGTGGCGAACATGGAAGCAACCATCATTTTCAAACAACAGAAGCTGAATTCGTCTGAAAACGCTGTCTAATGCAATTCCAGTCTTCAGTGATGTCGTTCCATATACCATTGCCTCCTTGCATGTTTATGCACATTCATCAAGTGCGGCCGGAGAAGTGGGCAATGTACATGTAACTCCTGCCTTAATAAGCGGCAGGCAACGGCCTTGCCGCAGTGGATACACCGGTTCCCGTCAGATCACCGAAGTTAAGGTCTGTCGGCCGTGGCAGGCACTTTGATGGGTGACCATCCGGGCCGCCATGTGCTGTTGCCGTTTTTAGGGTGCACTCAGCCTCGTGATGCCAATTGAGGAGCTACTCGACTGAATAGTAGCGGCTCCGGTCACAGAAAACCATCATAACGACTGGGAGAGCGGTGTGCTGACCACACGCCCCTCCTACCGCATCCTCAGCTGAGGATGACACGGCGGTCGGATGGTCCCGATGGGCCACTTGTGGCCTGAAGACGGAATGCTTAATAAACGGCGACGGACTGTCACCCCTGATAGAGTACGATATGTTACACTGTTCCACTGCTAACAAACGAACCTCTCCATCGCACCCCCCTCAGATTTAGTTATAAATTGGCACAGTGGATAGGCCTTGAAAAACTGAACACAGATCAATCGAGAAAACAGGAAGAAGTTGTGTGGAACTATGAAAAAAAATAAGCAAAATATACAAACTGAGTAGTCCATGCGCAAGATAGTCAACATCAAGGAGGGTGTAAGCTCAAGGACACCGTGGTCCCGTGGTTAGCCTGAGCACCTGTGGAACGAGAGGTCCTTGGTTCGAGTTTTCCCACGAGTGAAAATTTTAATTTTTTATTTTCAGCCAATTATTATCTGTCCGTCCGTCCGTCCGATGCGAGGTAACTGCACCGTAGTATGGGGACGCTACACCGAAACAATCATCGAAACACACGACGTCAGTCGACTACAGCGCACGGATGAGAGAGTATTCCTGCTAACGAGGCTCCCTGGCTGGAAGTTGACTGTTCGCTACTCTGGACGAGAGTGCATTAAATACGTGAGGTTTCCGTGGGCAATATGAATCCAGCAAATATAGCTCGCGACTTCAATAACAAGGTCAATGATACACTCCTGGAAATTGAAATAAGAACACCGTGAATTCATTGTCCCAGGAAGGGGAAACTTTATTGACACATTCCTGGGGTCAGATACATCACATGATCACACTGACAGAACCACAGGCACATAGACACAGGCAACAGAGCATGCACAATGTCGGCACTAGCACAGTGTATATCCACCTTTCGCAGCAATGCAGGCTGCTATTCTCCCATGGAGACGATTGTAGAGATACTGGATGTAGTGCTGTGGAACGGCTTGCCATGCCATTTCCACCTGGCGCCTCAGTTGGACCAGCGTTCGTGCTGGACGTGCACACCGCGTGAGACGACGCTTCATCCAGTGCCAAACATGCTCAATGGGGGACAAATCCGGAGATCTTGCTGGCCAGGGTAGTTGACTTACACCTTCTAGAGCACGTTGAGTGGCACGGGATACATGCGGACGTGCATTGTCCTGTTGGAACAGCAAGTTCCCTTGCCGGTCTACGAATGGTAGAACGATGGGTTCGATGACGGTTTGGATGTACCGTGCACTATTCAGTGTCCCCTCGACGATCACCGGCGGTGTACGGCCAGTGTAGGAGATCGCTCCCCACACCATGATGCCGGGTGTTGGCCCTGTGTGCCTCGGTCGTATGCAGTCCTGATTGTGGCGCTCACCTGCACGGCGCCAAACACGCAAACGACCATCATTGGCACTCTCAGTTTGTATATCTTCCTTATTTTTTTCATAGTTCCACACAACTTCTTCCTGTTTTTTCGATTGATCTGTGTTCAGTTTTTCATGGCCTATCCACTGTGCCAACTTATAACTAAATCTGAGGGGGGTGCGATGGGGAGGTTCCCATGTAAGAGCCAAGGAGGACGCGCGTAGATGCCATTCGGATGAGGTGTCGATCTTCTCGGAGTGTGGCCTGGGGGGTGCGACGTGACCCATCTCGTCGTACTCTACAGCTCTCTGTGAACACACACACCCGTATCTCTGCCAAAACACTTCGTCCCACATGAGCAGTAATTTCCTAGATCGATGCGTCATATTCTCTTATCACAATTATGCGCCCTCTTTCAAACTCACTGATTTGATGTTACAGTTCGCTCATTTGTCTGAGACGTATCCTGCACATGTGCTCAAGTCTCATTGATCAGTTACGTTCTGCTTATAGCGACAAAGAGAGCCCAGGCACACTTTACCCGTAGGTGATGTTGCGTCGCGATATCGATTTTGACCTTGAACCAGCAGGCCGACATGGCTCAAATGCTAATCATGTCTGCAGAATATACTAACGTACGTGTCCTGTTTTTTCTGAACATGCGTGGTTCTATCTAAGAAAGCATCAACGAAAACAGTCAGCTTGCATCTATTCCTATTACCACAGTGGACATATAGAATATTGTTAAAAACCATGCAGCACATTTTCTGTAAGGTTCTTGCTAGATGACACGGCATTCTTGCGATTAGTAGAGAGTACAGCACAGAACATTGTAAATACAGTTAAATAGTCTCTTACAGCTGTCTTATCTTTTTCCACGATCAGTTACTGTTTTACTGGTTCCCAGAGTTTCCATGTCGACTTTTTCTCGAATTCTTCTTGATGTCACATACTCGTTCCCGCGTACAATTTTCCTTCATCAAGCAGACGTGTATGTACGCTCTCATTCTCCCGGAATTTTCCAGCATTTTGCCATATTGTCCCTCAATTTATACGTGTTTTCCGTCAAGTTTTGTAATTTTACCAATTTTGTCATTTCCTCGATATGTATCTGCTCATATTTCTAACAAAACCAGGTGTAGCTTGATTTTATGTGGGTAATATTCGTCAACCTACTAAAACATTCTGTGAATTCCCTTCTTTCTGATGATCTATATGTATCCATTCTGAATGGGACGAGCTTGAAAGTAATAGAGCTGGATGGCTGAAAGTATAGTAACCCTCGCATCGTCGCTTTTGTGAGACTCGACAAGTGCTGCATGTGGAAGATATAGTTGGAGCTCGAAGTCTGAAAACAATTCAGTATCCTACTCTGATGTATCAGAGAGCCTCTCTCAGACTCATGTAGTCGTGCTATTGATGGAAACTCAATCTGAGAACAGTTCCGCACCTGAACCTGATTACCACTCCAACGTGCAGGGATCTGCAACACGGAATTAACTTGTGCACAGTGCTGATTTCTGCTGCTGCCTCGCTTTTGAATAAGTATATGCCCTTATTACTTACCAGGTGTGGTCTGCTATTTCTGTTTATACCAGCCAACTCCGAGACGTGCTCCCAACCCAGAGGGAGTATCAACAATACGTCGATAGAACACATGTACCTGGATCGCCTGTAGGAGGGGAAGTAAGACTGGTTCAAAACTGCTTCGTCTGCATCCACACATTGAGGTGAACACATGTGCAGCTGCCGCCACTCTCTCCGGGTGAGAGATTTTGGGGTCGGTTTTTGTGGTAGTTGTGTTATTACAAAGCTTTTTCTCCATTCTCAGTGTGCGTGTGCATTATGATCCGTAACATACAGATGGTGGTATTTTCATGACAATTTCGATGTGTAATTAGAGCAGTGAAGCATTTGCTGCCACATATGGTAGCATGAATTGGCCTTCCTACACTTGTTGATAGTTTGCTTCTCTGTCCCTTCTTATCATATACCTGTGGACAAGTTCCTCAGCAGTTATCTCTCTCTGCACTACAGTGGTAGTATGCTTTCGTATCCCTTCTTCCCATGCTCTTGTGTACAAAATCCTCAGCAACTATACACTTGTAAATCCGCAGGGGGCAATTCTTCCAGCATCAGCTATAGGACAGTTCCCCACCAATGTGGAGTGGTATTGTGCACTAGAGTACAGAGCAAGGTGAAAGTATACATACATTCAATAGGAAAGAGGAATAGAACCCGTCTCAAGTATCGTCAGTCGAGCCCATACAGCAAGATGAGCACCTCTGGTTCATTCAGTCAAGGGTAGAGGAATAGGACGAAGTTGCCTCCTGCACTGTGGATTGATCGGCCATTTCAAACAACACGAACAATATCAGCACAAGCAGTAGTGTCTATGAGTTGCGAAATGCATCCTCAGTACGCCCTGCTGCATCACCATTATTTGCTGAAAATTGTTCCCCAACGCTCATTCATTATCTCCTGCAGGGAATACACTTATAGAGCTCCTCTCTGTCGAACACCATTTCATCAGTTGAACACATTTCCCAGCAATCTAACCAATTAATTTAATAAATGTTTAAATAAATAAAGACTACATTGATCGAATGCACCACTCATTTCGTGTCTTGAGATCGTTTTTTCCATGATTGCATTTTTGTATCATCTCGCTAATTTTAAGCAGTTGTGTTTATTTGAATTCAAGCAACAAGAATTCAAGCAACAAGACTGTAAGGTAATTGTCAGTTCGGCTTCCCCACAAAAATTTAGGAACTTCTTCCAGCAGGATAACACACATATAATTAAAAGAACACAGCACATTTCGTCTTTACTCTCCAGCATCACAAACTGAGACTTCTCCTCACAATTTATAAGTGGGGACGGAGGGGGTTGAGCGGAGGCGAGGGGATGGGATGTGGAGGTGCGGTCAGGGAAGTGAGAGAGAGGAGAGGAAGACGGAGAGGTGGAGAAGGAGGGGTAGTGACGTCAACAATGCAACGTCCTCACATCTACCCTCCATGGACATGAGGTGGGGGGCCTCCTATGAAGAGCAAACATCTTGAATAAATCTGCACCAAACCCCCGCTCCCCTTTATTCCTCTACTGCAAGGTATCCTCATCAACAACCAAGAATGTGTTTCAGAAATGGCGGGAAATTCCTCCAAATATCATTCGAAGGCAGTTTACTTTTCTGTCACAAGAAATTGAACGTTTGTTTTTGTTGATGGGGATTACACCCGACGCTCATGATGATGATAGACATTAGTTGAGAATGGAATGAAAGTTTTGTAATTGGAGACCCGCTGTATGACGAACATCTCCGCAACATCTGATAAATATTTGACTATTCTTTCATGCTTTAAGGCCTTCTACATCAGTCAGTGCAGCCGCGTTTGCTTTGGAGATTGCTTAAGAAAGGCGAAACGTGTGGGGCTAAAACTATGGTAAAAATTCAGTACCAGAGACAATTAACAGTCTTACCTACACATTAAACAGCATAGAGCTACATCCACTTCATTTTCTAGAAGCATTCTGGATACATGAATACTATCCATGTGGTTAAATCCTTCAATCGCATGTTTAAAGGTGAGAACTGATAAGCCAAATTTAAAACGTAGAGAGTACATCAGCCGGCCGTTGTGGCCGTGCGGTTCTAGGCGCTTCAGTCTGGAACCTCACTGCTGCTACGGTCGCAGGTTCGAATCCTGCCTCGGTCGTGGGTGTGTGTGATGTTCTTAGGTTAGTTAGGTTTAAGTAGTTCTAAGTCTAGGGGACTAATAACCTCAAATGTTGAGTCCCATAGTGCTCAGAGCCATTTTTGAAGTGTACATCAGAGTATCGCCTTTTTCCTGTTTGCTGGGAGATCAATAAAACAACCTGGCAGCAAGTCGCTGACTAGTAGTTATTTTAATTGTTCATTTAATTTCAAAAGCTTCGGGGAATGAGCAACACAACCAATACAAAAATCTGAAACACGAAACAAAATTAAATTGAAGCTTCTTTGCGTGTGTTTTTTTAAATTAACATCGATACAGTCTATTGTCATGAATGTAAAGATATTAAACACTGTGTCACTCAGTGTTAAGCTTATCGAAGAGCTAGACAGTGGAAAACCTGGTTCCGTGTTCCTACAGGGCGTACAGTGGCCCCAAGTAAAGAAATAGCTTCGCCCCAGTATAACGAAGTGACACAGCCGTTTAGGTACTGAATTCGCAATCAGGAGTGGAGTTTTACCCTAACACTCGCAAATGAGTTGTGATGTGAGCCTGCGTGACTGGCTTGAGTGCGCATTATGTTTCCAGCATTCCATACGATTTCCAGCACCTTTCAGGAAATTAACTGAAGTGCAGATAGGAAGCCGCATGTTACAGCAGGTGCAAACGACGTCAGAACGTAAGGGCCAGTGGAAATGCCTCAGTTCTGGCACTGAGGCTGACTGGCTGAAAAGGCTAAATGACGAAACAAATTCATCGATGTGCTTTAAGTTAGACATAAAATGTCCGTCAGTATTAGTCGTCAGGTGCAGATGGGGAGTTTTGAGTCCTTTGGGCGGAGGTAGCTTGTATGTGGTCAAGTGCTGGGGCGAGCCAACCGGCTTAGTCCTCAGCTGATTTCCAAGCTGAATGCTGCAACTGTAGTGGGTATAAACGAAATGGGTAGTAAGAGGTCGCATAGCAGGTCGTGGAGCCTTTAACTAGCTGGAGGTCGTGTTTAACGAACCAGATGAAATTGGCGAGATACAATAACAGACAACTTCATGTGCTCCGTTGAAAGCCTGAAGTGTGGTGTCTTCGTCTTTCTTCATTTTCACTTTACACTGTTATCATACGTTGTTTTTGCCGGAACTTGGCCGGATTTGCTTGACAGCAGTTTGAGAAGGTTTAGTGACATTTTACGGTCCTCGTTTCCCAACCTAGTGGTCGTATCAGAGTCGTCTGAAAGAATTGTGTTGCTGCAGGGGACTCATAATTTAGATAAGAGTGACGACAACTTCAAATCTGTCTTTCAGCTAACAGCCAGATTGACAACCATTATTTGGATACAAAACATTTCAGAACGCTGTTGCAGAAACAACGAAAAAATCATGCCAGATTTGAAAGAACGCAAAATCTCCAAGGCTGGTGACATTTTTTCAGAAAGTCGAAATTTAGTGCTGACTTTCATTCGAGATGCTTTTAATAGTGACAAAAATGAAACTCTCTCGAAATCGGACTGAAAAGTCAGAAAGTCTGGCAGTAGGAAAAGTAAACCTGCGGTACGACTCTATCAATACCTTCACTGTGCGACAGCCATGGTAATATTACAGTCTCACTTATGCAGAGTGAGTAAACACTGTTTTTCTATGTTCCTTAACGAAAGAAGTGGAGTAAATTTTCCTGAGTTCGCATGTAGAAAAACTACCGACCTGAGTAACGTTGAGGTGGATACTATCGGTGTAGCGGGGCAACTTGTCACTCATCCGCTCCAGATTGTACATCGATTAGGTTCCTTATGGAGTAGTCTGATGAAATAGCCCCGTTTTAGTTATCATACGATCACTAATACACAAGAAAGGAAATGGAGGTGATCTGTTATATTACAGACTCACATCCCTGACATGAATTTACAGTAGGATTTTGTAGAACGTACTGTGTTCGAAAATCGCGAAATACGTAGAAGGAAACGAAGTACAGTAAAACTGCAACTATCCGAACTCCCGCTATTCGAATCGCTGATGATACGCAGTATTGCCCTTCTCTCCGCGAAGCTACTGTAGGCGCAGCGCGAGTGTTACTGGGATGATGAATCACTGTCGCCAGGTGGCTGACCCGGCCCACCTGTTGCTGTTCCTTTCGTTTACTGCTCAGTCTGTGTGTCGTGGAGCCGCTGACTGTATGCGTTGTTCTGTTTGTGCGTGCGTTTCATCGTTTACCTTGGCCTCAAAAAAAAAAAACCATGCTGTGTTATCGTTAATGGATAAACTAAAAATTGCAGAGCAATCAGGTAAAGGAGTTATGGGTAAACAGTTGGCTGAGGCGTACGGCGTTACACGCAACGATTTCGGACATTAAAAGGAACAAACCTACATTCTTAAACTAAGCGTCAGTGCTTGTACGTGAAGATGTCGTTCTTCAAGAAAAACAATGAAGGCAGCTGCAATTAAAAATTTAGATGATGCCGTTCTCAAGTGGTTTTTGCAGCAACATTCTATGGGAAACCCAATTTCGGGTCCGATTCGTTGTGAAAAAGCTAAGATCTTAACTCAGAAGCTTGGTTATTCATCCTTTAATGCAAGTAACAGCTGGCTAAGAAATTTTAAGTGCAGGCACAGTGTCCCTGAATCAGATTTAAATGGCGAGAACTTAGCAGCAGACTCCAGAGCTGCAGAAGGTTTTATCGGAAAATTTAAAGTTGGAGCAGACTCTTACGATCCTGAATTTTTGTACAACGCCGATAAACCGGCTTCGTTTGCAGAACTCTGCCTAAAGCGAGTTAAGCATCTAACATGAAGTTAGTAAAGACTGTGTTACAATGCTTACCTGTGCAAGCTCTACTGGAAGATATAAAATACTCCTTCTTTTGACAGGGAACTCAAAAAGCCCAAGAGCTTTACAAAACGTGAAAAAGCTTCCCCTCTTTTATAAGAACCAACCCACGGCTTGGTTGACTGCAGTATTGTTTACCGAGTGGTACGACGAAATTTTCATCCCTGAAATGGAAAATCAGAAAAAATCTCTTGGAAAAGAAAGCAGTAATTTCTTTTGACTTTAACTTCTTTTGACGTACAAATGCTGGGAAGAAGGAATGGCCAATTTACAAGAATATTTTTACTGGCAAACGTCAAAAACCTGTTGCAGCCACTGGACCAATCTGTTAGTGAAACCATGATATCCCATTACAGAAGACAACTTTTAAGAAAACTTTTGGTAGAGAGCGAAGACGAAGAAGGTGTACTGAGTAACCATAAAAAATTAAATAATTTTAATAATCACTTTTGGAACAATGATCAAAAAATTTAAAAATTTTTCTTTTTAAAATTCAGTCTTGATCACACCACGTATGTTACAAGAAGATAGGTGATCGGATGTCAACCACAGCAGCTGAAAAGAGTGCTCTACCTACTACCTTCGAAGGATGCCATGGGTCTGATGATGGTCATGTGATATGAGTGAAACCTGTCACCTATGTTCTTGTAACATACGTGGTGTGATTAAGACTGAATTTTAAAAAGAAAAATTATAAAAAATGAAATTTGAAAGATTGAGCTTACGTGGTGGCGGAAGCTTGGTGGTTGGTTAAGGTAGTCACATTAAGACGCGCGTGGAACAAGTTGAAAAGCGTATCAACTGCGGTAGAGAAGGAAAAGGAGAAAAAGGAAAAACAAGCTCAAGAAAAGGAAATAGAAAAGACAGGATAAGATGAGGATGACGTGTCAGTTGAGGAATTAAGTAACATTCTTCTGACAATTCCTGGATGTTCAGAAGTTAGTGCTGGAGATTCAGATGAATGGATTGTTTGTGATTCGTCAGACCCTACATTTGAAATTCTAAATTATGGTAACTCATTGAAAGTGTGGAAAAATTGCTTCGAACAAGAACGTGAGCTTAACGTCGAATTTGAAGTAGACGCGTGCCCATCATCTAGTGGAGCATTTGCCAGCCTTGAAACTGCATTTAAGTGGGTGGAGCGTGACTACATGCCACATCTCATTGTCAAGCGAATGCGCAACTTGTGTGCCTGAAACGGATGAAGGCAGTCAAACAGCTTACTTTGACAGAGATGTTCAGCAGGCATTAACTTTCAGCACCTGTAGTTCACAACATAACATGTACGTCAAAGTGTTGCATTTTCATTTTAATTAATTAAAACCTCTTTGCTTTAAAAATATTTTTCTCCCAATTTCAACATACAGTTCTGTACATACGGTACGTAATTATTGAAATTAAAATACGTACGTTTTTCCAAAGAACACCCAATTATCCGAATTTTTTATTATCGAAATGGATCTGGTCCCAATTAATTCAGATAATTGGAGTTCTGCTGTATTGACACACACTGAGAGGGGATTCAGAAAATAACTTTCTTGTGTAAAGCAGCTGGCTCTTTATTCACACGATGTAATGTGTGCTATAGACAGCGGATCTCAAACTCTTCCACATTTCTAGATTTTCAGAAGTATTTCGACACCATTCTTCATAAATGGCCTCTAATAGATTTGTGTTCCTGTGGAATATCGTCACAGGAGTAATTGAGCGACTGTATTCATGCTATCCGGTTGCTAACATCACACTCCTTAGTAACTGATGGAATGTAATCGAGTGAAAGAAAAGTGATATCAGCCGTTCCCCAAGGAAGTATAATGGGCCGTCAGCTGTTCCTAATCTATGCAGGGTGTCCCAGAGATGTTGCGGCAACTTTCTAGAGGTCGTTTAGGGCGCCTCGAAAATTGAACCCACGTCCAGAAACGTCATCAAACAACGCTACAAATTGTCAATGTTATAGGCCACCCCCTTAGGCAGCAAAAGTGCCTTTGTGAACTGACACACCATAGGCGGAACATCTGGCAGGCTCATTTGTTATTCAGTGACCACGACTGATAGCCACTACCGCCAGTGGAGAAGATGTATGTAGCTGCTGCTCAGGCAGGACTCATTTCCTATGAATGCGATGCTCTGCTGCCTTGGCAGATGACAGTTTCACAGACATATTTCCATCTGCAGTTTACCTTTTTTTCCTGTATTCAGAAAAACTTTGAAGATTTTAGACTGTTTCAGTGGAACAATAAACTGCAGACGGAAGCCCTTGACCAAAACCATCATCCACCTAGGAAACAGAACATCGCACTCATTGGTGACAAGGCCTTTCTACGCAGGAGATAGTTCCATGTTTTGCACTGGCGATACTGGTAATCAGTCGCGATCAATGAATAACAAACAACATTGCGAGACATTCCACCTGTGGCTAAGGTCAGTCAGCGTACACAGTCACGTTTCGCTTAGTGGCGGGCGGAGGCGCCTGAAATTTTAACGTCCTCTAGCGTCGTTGAATGATATTTGCCTACCTGAGATACTATCCTCAATTCGTTCGCCAAGACACCGCGTATAACCCCCTCGAAATTTGTCTCAACATTTCTGGCACATCCTGTATAAAGGACGCAGGAGACAAATTAGGGGGCCATCTTAGATTTTTTGTATGTGGTGCTGTTTATCATTTACTATAGTAATCAGAATATTAGTTCCAAACGCAAAATGATATACACAAGTAAGCTGTACAACGCGAAAGTGGCAACTGACTGTAAACAATAAGAAGTGTGAGTTTCACCACATGAATACCAAAAGTAATCTAATAAACTTCGGTTACACATTAAATAACGTAAATTAGATATTGTTGATTCAGTTAAATATTTAGGAACTACATTTACGAACAACTAAAACTGGATCCTTCATACAGCTTGCATTGTGAGGAAAACGAACCAAAGACTGCGCTTTTCTGCAGAGACTTTAGAATATGCTTCAAATCTACTAAAGTAACTGCCTACACTATGCTTGTCCGTTCTCTTCTGGTGTACTTCTGCGTGGAATGGTATCCTTATCAGATACGATTGATGGAGGTCATCGAAAAGGTCCAAAGAAGGGAGAAAAATATGTGTGTTTCACATGTATAACATATTATTGATGTGTTATCATCCATAGAATGTAGTACATATCAATAATATTACTTACCTATTGGATCGGTGGCTATCGGGCTATCGCCTTTCAGGGTAGAGGGGGGAGCGGAGGGGGCAAAACCCATGACATCATCAGGTAGTGTCATGATTACTACGTTGCCACATTTAGTGTTGCTACACGCACACACACCTCACACACACACATATATATGTGTGTGTGTGTGTGTGTGTGTGTGTTTTCCGCATCTCCTCCTTAATAATATGACCGATGTCAACCAAATATGATACACATATCCCTTCCAGGCAACAATCACTGTGAAGATGAAAACCACCCAGATATGACGTCATAAACAACGAGATTGGTGAAAAACTGCCGCATTGCCCATGACGTTTAAATTTATTCTTTACTACTGGCCCTATTCTCAACACAATGTGCATACGGCATTCACAGGCTGCGGAGTGTATCTACAAAATTATATCATTGCGTGACGTTATAAGCACTGAAGTGCGTGAAAAATTGCCGCATCATGCATGATGTTTAATTTATTACTTCTTTGCTTCTAACCCTATTCGCAACATATTTCGCTGATATTATCCACATGTGGCACTGAATGTACCTACACAAATATTGTACGACACATAGGTCAAGAGATATGACCTCATAAACACTGAGGTGTGTGAGAAAATGCCGAATCATGTATGAAGTTTTGCTATGTTTGTCCTTTACTACTAAGACACTCCTACAGTTGATGCAAGTTAAGAAAATCTCTGACATTTGGCAGCGGTTTTGATAGATTTCGACCACAAAACGCAAATGGCTGTAGGCGTAAACAGTAGCCGTCTACAGAGCTAAGAAGACGAATAGCCACCGAGACGTTTACAAACTCGTTTTGTAGGCGCGCGAAGCATCTGCGCCCAGTTCCCCGGACTTATAACTAGGAGTATTGTTTATAGTCAAGTTGTGAGTTAAATAAACAAAATACATTTGTGTTTTTCATACTGTGTTTCTTATTTAGGATACTGTGCTTTATGTGTGAACATTGTATGTCTTTCTTTGTATGAGCGTTTAATTACTTCAAAGTTGTCTTCGATATTAAATTAAAACCACTGTTCATTTTTTGTCTCCGTTTCTGATAGAAAATTAGCAAAATTAATACCCAGGCAATTCTGGGTTTGTCAACTATGTATTGTATAAATTCAGAATGTTGCTCAGGACGGAAGTGCCTACATCGTGTCGAGTAGTGATTATGCGACCGACAATTTAAGGGGGAGTGCAATGGAGTAGAGTCCAAAAGACCGATTTTCAAAAATATTTTCTTAATCTATAGAGTTTAATGTATGTTGTGTGTGAATTACATCGTGAGAGCAGCATTAAAATGCCTTTAAAATATCAAACTGGTAATCTCTGCACCTTTCCATACTTTCGGGAAACTGCTTGCTTCAGCGGAATTTTTATGAGTCTAAAGGCTATTTTCTGTCGGTATCTCATTCTGACATCTAAACCCCTGGCTGTCATCTATAATTTTGGTAGAAAAATTACATGTCTGTCGTTTATTTACGTTTTTAAGTTGTATAGACTGTAAAACCACTAAGAGGAAAATTCAGGCTTACTCTTATTTTCTTCCGTTATTTTATGGGAGAGCTATCGGGATAAACACAAACAATTTTGAGGCAATGGGGCGTGCTGTGTGGGCAGTTTCTTTCCCACAAACTATCTACTGATCATATACCAGTTCATGATCTGTGTCCGAAAGTCGATTGGTGTAAGTTCAACAGAAGAAATGAGACATACTCACATAAACACTCATTACCATAACCTGTAACGAATGCAATTATGTCCACATTCACGTTTCTTGCAAATCCTGATTTACTGAGAAAATGTCTTCATGGGAAGACACAGAGCGCAAATGAAAGCCTCAGTAGTTTAATACGGATTAGATGCTCTAAAAGGACATTCTGTGGACTTGAAATATTCAAAATAGGTCTCTATGATGCAGTTTTATGTTTTAATAACGGATATAATGGCAAAATTGAAGTGCTGAAGAAAGTTGTTATAGACACAGGTGTGTTTACGACCAGAGCATTTTACACAATCTATGAAAGCAGGGTCAAGAAAGCTGGCAGATCACTATCTTACCCACAAACACAGGTCAAGCAAACTCGAAGGTTGGAGACGAGAAACCTGGAGGATGAAGAGTATCAGTATGAAGTGTTTTAAAATTGAGGGAAACTTATTGATGGAGAAGTATGAGAAGAAAATCTTTGGGCCTAATTTCCTCGGTTTTACGTTTTTGCAGTATTAGAAGCATTTTCTCAAAAAGTATTTGCGCTAATCGCATGAAATTTTCAGGAGACGATCGAAACATGTTGCTATTTCACTGGAACTAAAAAACACGTCGTCCTATGATTACATTCTGAAATATTAATGTTGGATGTGAAACATTCAAAACCCTGTTAATAAGAGAATTTGAACCGTAACTTAATCAGTGGTCCTCCTTAACCCAAGAATAACATTTTCAAATTTATTGCATGATTATTGTTTGAGGTATGGATTTTTTTTAAAAGACAATAAAAAATTAAAAGTTCAAATTCTGGCTCTTTACTTATCTGTTCAAAACAGCAGATAAAAATTCACTTGATGCCTTCCCGAGAGACAATCTCCACTCCTCCCAAATCAATAATATAAGTGTAGACCAGATGTGGCTTGAATTCAAAGAAATAGTATCGGCAGCAATTGAGAGATTTATACAAAATAAATTAACAAACGCCGGAACTGATCCTCCGCGGTACACACACGGGGTCAGAACACTGTTACAAAAACAACGAAAAGAACACGCCAAATTTAAAAGGACGCAAAATCTCCAAGACTGGCAATCTTTTACAGAAGATCGCAATTTATTACTGAATTCAAGGCGAGATGCTTATAATAGTTTCCACAGGGAAACTTCGTTTCGAAAAATGACAGAAAATCCAAATACATTCTGGTCATAGGTAAAGTATGCTTGCGGCAAGACACAATCAATCCTTCTCTGGGCGATAGCAATGGAAATAATATCGACGATAGTGCCGCCAAAGCAGAGTTACTAAACAGAGTCTTCCGAAATTTCTTCACCAGAGAAGACGAAGTGAATATGCAATAAATCGAATCAAACAGAGCTGCCAGCGTGAGTAACGTAGAAGTAGATATCTTCGGAGTAGTGAAGCAACTTAATCACTTAACAAAAACAAGTCTTCCGGTCCAGGCTGCATACCAGTTGGGTTCCTTTCAGAGCGTGCTGATTCAATAGCTCCATACTTAACAATCAAATACAACAGTTTGCTCGACGAAAGATCCATGCACAGATCACACCAATATTCAAGAAAGCTAATAGGAGTAATCTACTAAATTACAGGCCCATATCATTAACGTCGATATTCAGCAGGCTTTTGGAACGTATATTGCGTTCGAACATTATGAATTCCCTCGAAAAGCTCGGTCAATTGACACATAGTCAACATGGATTTAGAAAACACCGTTCTCGTAAAATACAACTAGCTCTTTATTTACACGAACTGTTGAATGCTATTGAGAAGGGAATTCAAATTGATTCCGTATTTCTAGATTTCCAGAAGCCTTTTGACATTGTACCACACAAGCTGATTGTAGTGAAATTGCGTGCTTATGGAATGTCGTCTCAGTTATGTGATTGGATTTGTGATTTCCTGTCAGAGAGATCACAGTTCGTAGTAACTAACGGGGAGTCATTGAGTAAAACAGAAGAGATTTGTAGCGTTCCCCAAGGTAGTGTTATAGGCTTATCTATATAAACGATTTAGGAGACAATCTGAGCAGCCTTCTTAGGTAGTTTGCAAGTGATGCTGTCATTTATCGAATAGCAAAGTCATAAGAAGATCTAAAGAATTAGCAGAACGATTTAGAAAAGATATCTGTATGGTGCAAAAATTGGCAATTGGCCCTAAATAACGAAAAGTGTGAGGTCACCCACATGAGTGGTAAAAGGAATCGGTTAAACTATGGTTACACGATAGATCAGTGAAATCTAAAGACCGTAAATTCTAGGAAATACCTAGGAATTACAATTACTAACAATTTAAGTTGGAAGGAACACATAGAAATTGTTGTAGGGAAAGCTAACCAAAGACGACGTTTTATTGGCAGCTCACTTAGAAAGCATGACAGATCTACAAGATAGTCTGCCTACACCATGCTTGTCCGTCCTCTTTTAGAATACTGCTGTACGGTGTGGGCTACTTACCAGATAGGATTGATAGAGTACATCGAGAAATTTCAAAGAAGGGCAACACATTTTCTATTATCGCGAACTAGGGGAGAGGGTGTCACTGAAATGATACAGAATGTGGGGTGGACAGAACGCGTTTTTCGTTGCGGCGAAATCTTGTCACCAAATTTCAGTCACCACCTTTCTCCTCCGAATGCGAACATGTTTTTTGGACGCCACCCTACGTAGGGAGATACGATCATAATAATAAGGGAAATCAGAGTTCTCACGGACAGATACAGGTGTACGTTTTTCAGCGCGCTGTACGGGATTGGAATAATAGAGAATTATTGTGAAAGTGGTTCGGTGAAACCTCTGACATGCACATAAATGTGATTTGCAGAGTATTCATGTACATGTAGATTAATCCTGCGTATTTTATTGCACTCTTCCGTTAATATACAGCTCCTTTTTTCACACATGCAAAATTTTAGATTCGTACAATAATAGCTATGGCTATAACGTGTTTTTAAATAAATGTTTAAATTTTCAGTTACGTCCCCTCCCCGCTTTAAATAAGTGTGCACATAAGACACAGGGTGTTTTGCCTTCCGCCGTTCATCATGGGTCTTTCGTCTTCATTGTGTCGGCTGAGGTCTTTTCGGGTTCTTAGCGGCCTGTGTGCCGCGAATGTTTTGCCTGTGACAAAGTCGACTGAGAATAATTTTGGTAATGTGTGATAACTTGTAAATTTCTGGGCTGCGGTTTCATTTAGGAGTTAAAACCTCTAGAGTCGTTAGTAAATGTCGAACTCACAAATACACGGAGCTCATTTTTATTAGTTTACTCTTGCAGCGGTGAACTCGTAAATATTTGCTTCTTTTGAGTGATTTATTTTATTGACTTGGACAGAAGTTGTCGGGATAGCATTCATGGTTATGAAACTTATATTCGCTGGAGATGATAGTGGGAGTTGATGTTAACATCTGTACACTCCCCGCGATTTAACTGCACTGATATGTGTATTTATACACAGAATGCTGTTGGCCGTACATTCTCCGTTTGCACGAAGGATTACGAGTTTTTACAGATGTTTAAACATTGAGCTATTACTCATTGAGTTTTGTTTATATGCAGTCACTATTCACATACCTTGTGCTGTTCTGAGAGAAATACCTAGAAAAAGCTATGAAACAATCTCAGTTAGGTAATATTAGTATCCTTCGCGATTTTGACTAACAGTTCGAGCCTTAGGTCAACCGCTTCTCAATATTTATTTCGCTAATTTGTCACGTTACTATAATAAGATTTTCTGTGAAAGCTGTGTTGAATGTTTGGTATTTAGAGCAACTGTGTACGGCCACCTCCACTATTGACGACACCGAGCAACGCTAACAGTTATAGGCTGTACGTTGCCCGCACTTCATTGGCACCTTTTACGGCCTCGTGATTATCCCAAAAAGTACACATTACGTCAAAAAGCAGAAAAGTTCCTCTGATGAAATTGTTGAAGGAAATGAAAGGGGAGCGGTAGTTGAGAGGGAATTAAGATAAAGTTGTAGCGTCGCCCCGATGACATTCAACTTGTACGTTGAACAAACTGTGAACAAACCAAGGTGAAAGTTTGAAAGGGTATCAAGTTTAGTGAGAAAACAAAAAAATGGAGCTTTGCTGATAACATTTAATTCTGTTAAGGTCGACTAAGGACATGGACTTACAGTTGAACGAAATGGACAGTGTCTTAAAATTAGATTATATGATGAACATTTAAAAAACGAAGGAAATGTAATATAATGAGACGAAATCAGCCGTTGGTAAGTGAGGTAGATTAGGAACTGAGACACTGAAATGAGTAGATAAACTGAGCTATTTTTTTCTATTTTGGCAGCAAAATACGAGGGGCGTTCAATAAGTGATGTAACACTTTTTTTTTCTCGGCGAGTTTCAGATTAAAAAAATGTGAGACTTGTTGTGGGATATCGTTAAATATCCCCGCTTCAGCGCCTATAGTTTCATGAAGCTCGGGTAGATGGCAGAGCTATACGTAGCCTTCAAAATGACATGCAAGCAGAGAGCTGTGATTGCGTTTCTTTTGGCGGAATAAAAGAGCATCGCAGCTATTCACATCCCGTTGCGTAATGTCTACGGAGACATTGCAGTCAACAGAAGCACAGTGAGTCGTTGGGCGAGGGGTGTATCATCATCGCAACAAGGTATGGGACCGTGCCCGTCCTCTCGCGTGCCGGTCGGCCGCACACAGCTGTGACTCCTGAAATGTTGGGACGTGCAGACACTCTCATTCGAGGTGACGAACGGCTCCCAAACGCCTCACTGCACAAATGGACGTCTCTGTTGGAAAGATGTGGGGCCGCTGGGTTCCTCGCCGTAGAAGATGATAATGAGCAAAGAAAAGATGATAATGAGCAAAAAAGGACAATCTGTGCGAAACTGCTTGCGCGGTACGGCCCTGATTGGCACCACGCCACCTCATCTCCGAAGAACAAGTATCATGGTATAAGTGTGTATGTGCTTGTGTGTGTGTGGCCACTTATCACGGTATAATTATATATTTTTATTTTTATGATGATATATTTTATGATTTTGGTTTGGGATGGCTTTAAATTCTGTGGGCTTGCATGAGACTTTTAATTAGCTTATACCGCGATAACACTCGTACGGACATCGGCTGCCCCGAAGTACGTACGATATAATATTTTTTCAACACAACGAGCGACTGACCGCCTTCTAATCAATATTTAGCGTGAGCGCTGCTATTTAGAAAAGAAAATATGCGTATTATTACGCAAACTGTAATTATTAATATAGGTCTCAGGGGCTACTGGTTATTTATGTACCAAACTACATAAAGATTAACTGAGATATTACGTAATGTAATGCTTTTCAATATTTCTTGTTCATTATTTGCAGGCCAAAACTGGAATCTCATCTGCCGTTAGGCGACCAAAATGAAACATACTGAACTCACTCAGTATTCTAAATATTAATAAACGAAATCTGTTCTGACTCTTTTTAACTTTGAAATTAATGAAAGATCAAAATTAAGAAGTCTCTCGCATTTACATTTAATATTATGACATGATATTTTAATTAAATAGTACAGTCAGCGTAATGGCCGACTAAGTCCTGCTAGGGGAAATGAGCTCCCTGCACTACGAAGTTCTGTACAAATTTTGTTAATTATAACTGATGGTTAGATCATGACAGGTGTCAACCAAGTCAATAATACACATTTTCTAATACCAATTTCTATCATATTTTTCTAAATACAGATAAAACTTACGTAAATTATCGGACAGCACTACAATGGCGGGGCAACACAGTGGGCCACAGTGGATACACTGGTTCCCGTGAGATCACCGAAGTGAAGCACTGTCGGGCGTGGCCGGCACTTGGATGGGTGACCGTCCAGCCGCCATGCGCTGTTCCCATTTTTCGGGGTGCACTCAGCCTCGTGATGCCGATTGAGGAGCTACTCGACTGAATAGTAGCGGCTCCGGTCAAAGAAAGCCATCATAACGACTGGGAGAGCGGTGTGCTGACCACACGCCCCTCCTATCCGCAGTCCGCAGCTCGTGGTCTCGCGGTAGCGTTCTCGCTTCCCGACCACGTGGTCCTGGGTTCGATTCCCGGCGGGGTCAGGGATTTTCTCTGCCTCGTGATGACTGGGTGTTGTGTGATGTCATTAGGTTAGTTAGGTTTAAGTAGTTCTATGTTCTAGGGGACTGATGACCATGGATGTTAAGTCCCATAGTGCTCAGAGCCATTTGAACCATTTTTGAACCTCCTATCCGCATCCTCCACAGTGGATGACACGGCGGTCGGATGGTCCAGATGGGCCACCTGTGGCCTGAAGACGGAGTGAGTGCTACAATGGCGGCCTACCGCTAGACAAAACAAAGCAGGAGAGTTACTTCAATCAAAGCACTGTCTCTCATCTTCATGGCTTACGTTACACAGAGATTATACTAAAAACTGTGTTTTGTTAATCACATCGGTATTTGTGTTTTCATAATAATTATTTAAAATCTTTATTATTTGTTATACATCGCGCAGACATACACAGTCTTGAAATAATTTATAATTCACACGTGACACAAGCAAAAAACCTTTATTTCTTTTCTTTTTTCCATATGTCCATTTATGTCACGTACCGTCACACACGTTCAAAGCCGCACCCTCAGTCGATTAAACCACGGCGACGGTCTTCTGGCACTCTGAATGGGCTACTCTGTTTGATGACCCCCATTATGGGGCAATGACGAACTTTGAAGTGCATTTTACTACCCTTGGGAAATTGAACAAGCGACTTTGACGAGTTCATCGCCACAAAAATGCAAGCGAAGATCTCCATGACAACGCAAGGCCTAACACAAGTTACCTCACTAGAGACGATCTCACAAAACTTCATTGGACTGTCCTTCCTCATCCACCCCAAAGCCTTGATCTCACACATACCTGTATCCATCTGTTAAGTCCAATGAGTGATGCACTTAGCGAGAAGAAGAACGTGGATGATGGGGAGGTTAATGAATCAGCAACACATTGGCTCCGATAGTGGCCAGTGGAGTGGTGCAGACATATAGGGCCTCCCAATAAGTTGGCGTAGGGCATTCGCATTGAATGCAGATTACGTTGAAAAAAGTGTTATATATTTAAAAGAGTGGGGAATAACGAGGTGTACTGGAGTCCGGAATGAAACCAACCTGCTTTCAGGAAAAAAAATATGTTGCATTATTTACCGAAAGTCTCCCGATCGACGAAGTGGAGAGGATAGTAGTAGCATGAAAAGCATTTCTGAAAAAGAGTTTTAGTTAACATTTAATATCAGTTTAAGAAGTATTATGTGAAGGTAATCTTACATGGAAATGGAGCGTGAGCGGTAAACAGTTGAAAGGTGGCTACACTGAGCCACAGCGCCAGAGATTGCGCCAAAGAGTATTATTCAGCCGCCTCCACTGGCAGTTCTTATCGAGAAGTCGTGGTGGAGAGTGCTTGTTGAGATGTTGCAGTGGTGAGTCGATGTTGAGAAGTTCCCATGGAGAGTGCTTGTTCAGAACTAGTAGTATTGTTTTGATGGGCTAGACACCAGATATTGTTGGATTAGGGATGCTGTAATGTGCTTCTCGTCAATACATATGAAGGTAAAAAAATTCCTTTTTTTATTATTTCAATGTCTTAAACAATAATGCCTCTTGGTCACAGGTTCAGTCAACAAAGCATCTGGCTCATGTTCTTGTATTAGACTGTATTTCTGGTTTCTATGGGCAATTATAGTATTTCTGGTTTTTTTAAATTACTTCAGTATAAATGGTATTTAAAATATCTTGTCGTATTGACGAAGAACAGTGCCAGATGTGTACGTTGAATCACACTTCCACACACAGAACAGCTACACTTGTGTTGTTGTTTACTAGGTTTTATACTTGCATGGGGGCTTAATTAAATATGAATTCAAACACTTTTTAATTTTTTTAGTTGAATGTCCGATTACTCAGTCTCGTAAACGGTTGGCCCTGACTAGTATTTGTACGCAATTTGGCTGCATAGAACAACAACAAAGAATGAAACAAAATTTCCGTTAACACAATTAATTAACACAATTAATTAATTAAGTCCCCAGCAACTATGAAAGCTACGAAACAACAAGGCACAAGTGTCGCTGTTCTGTGTGTGGAAGTGTGATTCAACGTACACATCTGGCACGGTTCTTCCTCAATACGACAAGATATTTTAAATACCATTTATACTGAAGTAATTAAAAAAATAAACAGGAATACTATAATTGCATATAGAAACCAGAAATACAGTCTAATACAAGAACACGAGCCAGATGCTTTGTTGACTGAACCTGTGACCAAGAGGCATCATTGTCTAAGACATTGAAACAATGAAAAAAAGGGAATTTTTTTACCTTCATATATATTGACGAAAAGCACACTCTGATCATTACAGCATCCCCAATCCAATAACATCTGGTGTCCAGCCCAACAAAACAATACTACAAGTTCTGAACAAGCACTCTCCATGGGAACTTCTCAACAACGACTCACCACTGCTACATCTCAATAAGCACTCTCCACGACGACTTCTCGACAAGAACTGCCAGTGGAAGCGGCTGAATAATACTCTTTGGCGCAATCTCTGGCGCTGTGGCTCAGCGTAGCCACCTTTCATATGCCCCTCCTCCACGAGCCAGAAGTTGATGGTATTTTTGCCAGCATTGGTGGTGAAAATACCACCAAATTCGTACAAAAAAATACAGACAAAAATAAAAGATAATATTAATAAATAAATATCACTTCACTAAATAAATTTTGGCTTTGAACTGACAATTCCATAACATAATATATAAAATACGGTAAGGAATACAAATGCTTTCATACATGTGATTTTACATAATAGTTTACACAAGTATTATTCAATCAATGGCACCCAGTAATGTTGAGCAGGTGCAGACAGCAACAAGTGACATTATTTCAATAGATGCAGTCCATCAGTGGCACCCAGTAATGTTGAACAGGTGCAGACACCAACAAGTGACATTACTTCAGTAGAAGCAGTCCATCAGTGGCACCCAGTAATGTTGAGCGGGTGCAGACACCAACGAGTGACATCATGTCAGTAGAAGCAGTCCATCAGTGGCAACCAGTAATGTTGAGCAGGTGCAGACAGCAACAAGTGACATCATTTCAGTATAAGCAGTTTCATCAGTGGCACCCAGTAATGTTGAGCAGGTGCAGACACCAACAAGTGACATTATGTCAGTAGAAGAAGTTCCATCAGTGGGGTGTCTGCACCTGCTCAACGTTACTGGGTGCCACTGATGGACTGCTTCTACTGAAATGATGTGACTTGTTGCTGTCTGCACCTGCTCAACATTGCTGGGTGCCACTGATGGACCTGCTTCTACTGACATAATGTCACTTGTTGGTGTCTGCACCTACTCAACATTGCTGGTTGCCACTAATGGAACTGCTTCTACTGAGAAGATGTGACTTGTTGGTTTCCTTGTTGTTGTTCTATGCAGCCAAATTGCGTACAAATACTAGTCAGGGCCAACCGTTTACGAGACTGAGTAATCGGACATTCAACTAAAAAAATTAAAAACTATTTGGATTCATATTTAATTAAGCCCCCATGCAAGTATAAAACCTAGGAAACAACAAAACAAAAGTGTAGCTGTTCTGTGTGTGGAAGTGTGATTCAACGTACACATCTGGCACTGTTTTTCGTCAATACGACAAGATATTTTAAATACCATTTATACTGAAGTAATTAAAAAAACAGAAATACTATAATTGCCCATAGAAACCAGAAATACAGTCTAATACAAGAACACGAGCCAGATGCTTTGTTGACTGAACCTGTGACCAGGAGGCATTATTGTTTAAGACATTGAAATAATAAAAAAAAGGAATTTTTTTACCTTCATATATATTGACGAAAAGCACATTACAGCATCCCTAATCCAACAACATCTGGTGTCTAGCCCATCAAAACAATACTACCAGTTCTGAACAAGCACTCTTCATGGGAACTTCTCAACAACGACTCACCACTGCAACATCTCAACAAGCACTCTCCACCACGACTTCTCGACAAGAACTGCCAATGGAGGCGGCTGAATAATACTCTTTGGCGCAATCTCTGGCGCTGTGGCTCAGTGTAGCCACCTTTCACAGTCCAGGCAAGGGACAAATGCAAAGGTGGCGAATCGAACTGGAGGAAAAAGAAATGTATGTATTAGACTAAAAGAAGGAATCGGGCGATGTGAAACAGCTTGAGGCGTCAAGGAACTGTAAGTTTGGTAACGGAAGGACAATAAAATTGCAGAGGGCGGTTAAGACTTGAATAAAGACAGCGGATTCAAACAGGTGTATGTGTCGGTAATTATGTGCAGAGGAAGGGGATTGTACGAGGTAGACTAGCATGGAGAGATGTATTTATTCTAATTTAGTATCGACCATTCCACTTGCCCTTATACGTATATGGTGTCTGTTCTTTCTGACATGTCCGGAAGAGCAGACAATATCCATATATGCGTATGGTGTCTGTTCTTTCTGACATGTCCGGAAGAGCAAACACTATCCATATATGGATATGGTGTCTGTTCTTTCTGACATGTCCGGAAGAACAGACACCATATCCATACATGGATATAGTTCTGACAACACCAGCCATGACCTTCTTCTTCTGTGCGGATGCACACATATTTTATGACCTCTTACGGGACTTGTTAAGAATGCCTTCCACGATTAATGAGTGTGGTGGGGTGAGACACTACGAATGTAGTGTGTGAACATACAAGGTGAGAATGTGGGTCTCGCGGGAGGCGTGAGCGAGAAAATCACTGCAGTCGCGCTCGGGGCAAACATTTTCACCTGTCCCCGTTGACACATATCAACGACCGTTAGCAGCTGGAGATATTAATATAATTCTAATTTAATTCTACTTGCAACCTGCACAACATTTATTTTTTTAATATTGACCACGTAATGTTGTTTATTGACATATTCTACATCCTTAGCGAGCTTCACACTCTTCATACATTGAACAAACGTAAATATAATCTAAGCGAGGACGCTGGTTGTCTCTCACACCACATTTAACACTCAAACGTGTGACCGCAACGAATCGATTGTGATAAAACTGTAAGATTTCCGCATCTTTCATCTGGGGAATAGAAGCAGGCGGCAGACATTTATTGTAACATAGTTAAAATAAATGTTGAGCTCGAAGGGGTGATCTGTAGCGACTACTTAGGAGAAAAATAACTTCTTAGCCGATACCGCTATAAAAAAGGTTATTGTAGAACACAGGTAGCCCATATATAGACTTTGTTTCTGGTACTCTGAAAATGATGCGTTGCACTATGATGGTATAATTATCACATTGGTTGCGTTAAATTCAGATATAGGACTCAACACCGCTGTATTTTGATTTCAACAATTCACTTAAAATACTTTTAGCATTTAGTCTAACTTCTGTTTCTCATAACAAATTTTCTTTTTCTTTTGTAAGTATCCTTGACGCTTACTTGGTGACACTCTCAAAGAAAGGTACTTGCAGTTTTGTAATAATATAACGCAAGTATGACAAGTACATCGGTTGGTGGTTTAAGACAACAGATGTCCGTATAAGCTATGAACGTGTTAAAACATGAAACCGTAAAGCTGCTCTGAAAGAATATTTTGATTTTATTTACATACACCAGTCACATCAATGTTCATTGTGCACAGTATTGTAACAGAAGTTTTGTCCACTATCACAGCAGCAAATAGAGCACATCAATTCGTACTAAATGACATCATGAGTTTTAAAATTGTGTGACTAAACCTAGGTGCAGTCTAACGATAATACTGCTCTGCAACGAAAACAGCGTAATTTGTTGTTCGCTCTGCTTGAACGACAGAGATAGTTATCTCAAAAATGTATCAGTAGAAGGTACTCATACAATGAACTTTTGTTTATTGTAGTATCAAAAAAATTGTTCAAATGGCTCTGAGCACTATGGGACTCAACTGCTGTGGTCATAAGTCCCCTAAAACTTAGAACTACTTAAACCTAACTAACCTAAGGACAGCACACAACACCCAGCCATCACGAGGCAGAGAAAATCCCTGACCCCGCCGGGAATCGAACCCGGGAACCCGGGCGTGGGAAGCGAGAACGCTACCGCACGACCACGAGATGCGGGCTATTGTAGTATCCTTTAAATGGATGGCGAATCACTTATGATTAGCGACACATTTTCTGTATCGTAATGGCGCACTAGGATTACTGCGCAATGATAATGAACCAGCTGCTGAAATGTGTACTCTGAAAGCAGAGAGCTGTGTACCCTACGCCGTGGTGGATTGATTTCGAGGGTTCCGTTGTCCGTTGACGTCATGTCTGCATGTCTGCTTCAAAACACTGACTGTTTGTTTCCCACGGTCGGTGAAATCGGCAACATGCATACGCCTGCATCCTATCATCGCTGGCACAGTCCAATTCCGTAAAGCGTCTAAAATACATAAACTTCAGTACAAGTGATTACATAGCACAACAGGTGTCCATTCAGGACAGTTTATTCGTTTTGTAGCCACTGTAATATTGCATCCACATATATACTACATCAGTTATTCCATTACGCTCCGAAGAGGATACTTCGCACCAGTATTATCGCGTTCATGCCTTATTCCCTTCTCCTGCTTTGCGAGGGAAAGGTGATTGCGAAAGGAGTTCGTACTGTTCCCCCTGTCATATTATTTCTGGTCTCATCCATTCTTATCTCTTGTTTGAAGTCCGCCAGAGGATGTTTCTGCTGTCTAGTCAAACATTTGACGTGTACTTGGTGAAAGAATACGAAGGAACTATCTTGTTTTATTTCTTTTCAAATCAGCAGCCTCTTCCTTTCTTCCTGCGATGCCATGAGTTATTTCTGTGATATGTGAAAGTGCGGGTGTGTGATTTCCAATGTATCACTGAAGGTGAGAGACCTTTCATTTCCTCAGAGAAGTACCAACCTTACTGGAGTCCTTCCAAAGATGTCCACTAATACACAGGGCCGTCGAAAAGCCGAGGTATGTCATATTGTGGGGCAGAGAGATTGGCAGCTGCTAAAGCCCCACCGGCAAGATAATTTTCTGTGGAACTGTGGCTCACAGAGAGGTCGCTGGAATCCATGAAAGAGATTTAGCGATTGGCGAGCGGGGTGCATAATCAGGGGACATCACAAAGAGTTGATGAGGTGCAGACTGCAGACCCCAGTAATAATGTGCCGAATAAACGAGAAACCAAAAACCCCAGAAATCGACTAACTGAATGGAGCGTGTGATACCACAGCTTGTGAAACGGAGCTCATGCCATTTTATGACATTACTGTTCTTTGCCACCTAGGTCTTAATGTAAAGGTTAGTAGTAAGTATGTATCGTGCACTGTAGATACCAAAAGCTAGGATTCGGTAATTAGTAATAGTATATTTGAGACTAGCATACAGGAAAGTGCAGGGTCTCTATTACCAATGCAGAAAACGAGTATTAGAGGCGCTGTGACAGGAAAAATTTTGGTCTGGACTGGAATGAGATGGAACGGGGTGAATTCGATCCTGCGAAGGAAGCATTCGTAAATGCTCCAATCATGGACCATCTGGACTTCGACAAGGAGTTCTGCCTCAGGTCAGACAGTTCTCGGATTAGGCTGGACAATCACTCTCCTCCACGGAAATAGAATGAGTTGTAGTATTTCCACAACCGATTGTTTTCTTGCAAGCAGATTCTTAAAATAGTGAGAGAGAATCTATCTTTCAAGGGACATGGGATCTTTGTAATGTGTGGAAGTCTGTAAAAGCTTAGGTAATTACTGTATGGGAGGACAACTAAAGTATATGGTACTCGTAAGGTTTTGTAATGCCTTGTGATTAACAGTTAGCCTGCTGGTTGCTGTATTTACAGGAAGCTGAATACAGAATTTAGTACCGACTGGAGAAAGACTATGTTGTAGCCGATGTGCTATCTCAGGTGCTAACAGCATTAACGTGAGGGGGCGGCAGAGATTTGCCTGAAAGCAATTTCATTATGATGTGTATGAAGCATGTTCCTATTGAGATACTATCCATAAGTGGGATAAATACTCAGTTCTTAGAGATATCATGGTAAAGTGGTAAGACAATGGTCAAGTGGGGATCCGACGGTACTATTAGATTGGGAGATAAGTTGGTTGCGATTTAGACTTGATTTTTGGCATTGCGGTTGCTATGGGTTTATTTATCGATTGCCATTTTTTATATTTAACTCTTGCTATTTGAGTTTACATGTTATTATTTGGAGATACTGAGTGGAGCTGTGGACATTAGAAAATCTAAAGCCAAGTAGATAAAGCGGATCATTTCCAGAGTGCACATCTGTTTGAGTTCGATAGAAGGATGACAACACCGGAGGAGGCCAGAAACATTTGCGCGGAGTACGGGGATAATGCCGCTGAACAAAGCACAGCAACGAAATGATTTCCTAGTTCTATGGACGATCGTTTTGATGTTAGTGAATCACCAAGTTTAGGAAGGCCTTTCGGGTTTGATGAAGATCGTTTGGAAGCCTTAAATCGCAATGATCCACGTCCGTGTAATCGAGAACTGGCAGATGTGATGAACTGCAACCATTCCATCATCACGTGACATTTTCATGCAATGGGGAAGGTTCGAGAATTGGGTGTATGGATACCGCGAGCCAAAATCACAAAAATCTGCGGGTGGCCGTATGTGCATCTCTGCGTACTTGGCATGAATTCGCTTCTGAGCATCACCGACCATTTCTATTTTGTATTTTTCCTGGTTTCGAGAAAAAGAGTTTTTATATTAACATAAGGAAAAGAAAGGAATGGCTGAGCCCAAACGAAGACCTGGATGTATCCAAAAAGATAATGTTATTCATATGGTGGAAGAGTGATTGTGTAGTGTACTACGAATTGCTTCCACGAGGTATAACAGCCATTGTTGACATACACTGACAACAACGGAGACATCATGCAGATACTGTCCAATGCAACGACAAGGGAGACTGTGCCAAGCGATGCTCTTCTACGAGACGCCACCCTGCATTCTGCTATAGTGACAAAAAATTTGAGCTACATATTCGTTGGTCCAAGGAAGTGCTGCATCAATTTATGGGAATCCATGTTCTTTAAGAATACGGAGTAACTGATCACAAGAGTGCTTGTGACCTATAAGGCCCGTTAGAAAGCTAAACCACCAGTTGTTACGTACAGGAGTCCCTGAATTCTTATTTTGACTGTGATACTACGATAATTGGCTGCAACTGATTTGTTTCGCCATTAATGTAGACTTTATGAGGCCTTTAGTTTGGGTTGGTGACAGTGGAACAATCTGCTAAGACTTTACTCTCATAGACAGCACTACAGTTAAGACTGCAACCGAGGTTCTTGTGGATAAACTATTAAAGAAAGTAGGGAAAGTGTGCAAGACTATTTCAGATAATGTGTCCCAGATCCAGTCACCTAGATGGTAAGTTTCTTGTAAGAGAGAAAAATAAAATTACTTTACATAGACGGCTACTACCCTGTCTTCAACCTGCATGAAGTAATTATGAAGGAAGTAGAGAAAATGTCTCAGAACTGAGACACGTTACTGGAAACTTTACGAGATGTGATTGATGATGTAGCACATGGATGTACAGGGATAGTCCACTGTTCTTGTTTTGAGGAACCAGTGGTCTACTGACAGAGTTAGGGATTTCATTAGATTTCTCCCTGTCGGAGCAAGCAGGCACTCTGAGACTGTGTGATTAGCAATAGAACGGATACAAGGAGAAGCACACTAACGAACAGATAGACAAAACAGCGCTCCATGTGAAATGAGTCTGGAAGTCGTTACGAAAGTTTTGGTAAAATCCCAGTAGTTGTCAATGAGCTGCATGTTCCTCAGTAATGTTTCTTAATGTATTCCATGGCTCATTTCGAGTATGAAGAATCGTACATCCAAATGCTGTTGAAGTAGAAATGTTGCAAACGAGGAAGTCGTGAAAGGTACCACTTTTATGAAATATTAAGAAGTTCATGGAGGGATCTACGAAAGCTCCCTGCAAATAGGTAGTGAGCACTCTTGTTAGAATACTCACGGTACAACATTAGATAATCCTGTTTCATTTCAGAAATTTCTTTCAACGTACTATATTTACAGTTCATTTGTATGTGCTGTATTGTAATCACTCTCAACAACAGAAGGGTCCAAAAAAATGTATCCACTGTTTAAAAGTCTACAACTGGCAAACTAATTGACGGAGTTGTCTCATCTTTGGTAGTGTAGTAGTTTGTCGTTCCGGCAATCGCCACACAAGCCTTGTATGGCGTAGTTTTGTTTTGTCAGATGACAGTCGCCAGATAGTGTTTTGTTCTTAGTTGCACCTAGTTACTCGAAGAAACATGGCTGGCGCAAGGCTTACATTCGGTGAAAGGAATTAAGTTTTGACGTGGTATTTTATGTACGAAAACATTAATGAGTTTCAACGGCAATGGCGAAATGAGTATCAATCGGAGCCACCAACGCGTTTAACGATTCGTCACATTTTAGACAAATTTGAAGCCGAAGGCTGTGTTAAAGATGTACACAAACAACTATCTGAACAGCCTGTAACAGTAACAAGTCCAGCTAAATCCAGTAGTATGTTACAACAATTCACTCGCTCACCACAGAAGTCTGTGAGACAGTGTGCCCCTGAAACTGGAGCGAGTCGCTCAAGTGTTCGGGGTCGAATTTTGAAGACAGCAAAGTGGAAGTGCCACATCCCACGATTGCTACACGCAATGAACGAGGACGACCCAGATCGTAAAATCGAGTACAGCGAGTGTTTGCGGAAATGATTGTGTGGTCTGATGAAGCACAAATTCAAACTCAATGGTACAGTTAATCGCCACAATTGCATCTACTGGGCCGCCGAAAATCTGAATGTCCATGTAGACAAAGCCGTCAATTTGCCAGGAGTAAATGTGTGGGGTGGGTTGTCTTACCGGGGCTTGATTGGGCCATTCTTCTTCGATGGCACAGTTACCGGTAAGGTGTACCTTCAGAAGCTTCAGACATCCATTTTATCTGCCATCCGAGACCTGTATGGAGACGGAAGAGTTTACTTTCAACAAGATGGTGCCCCAGCCCACTACAAAAATAGTGTTAGGGCGTATCTCGACGAAAATCTACCAGTAAGATGGATAGGCCGTAGAGGCGTTGTGGAGTATCCACCACGTTCCCCAGACCTAACTCCTCTGGACTTTTACCTGTGGGGAACACTAAACGACGTCGTTTATCGACAAAAGCCACGCACGTTGGATGAACTTCGAGAATCTATCATACATTCATGTGCAAATATCCAACTGAACACGTTGCAGTCAGTAGTTCGTGCTGCAGTTCGGCGGCATCGTATGTGTGTGTATGTTAATCGTGACCATTTCGAACACCTACAGTGATACCTTTAAGTTGGACTTTAAGCTACACTTTCACCAAAAATGAGACAACTCGGTCAATTAGTTTGCAAGTTATGTACTTTTAAACAGTGGATGCATTATTTTGGACCCCTCTGTATTTAGATTCTTGTCTTGATATCTGAGACACACAGTGATCTCTTATCTTTTCTTTAGGAAGACAGAGTGATCGAGCAACATATGGGAAGACTTTACTGAAACAATAAGAAGTGAGAGGACTGCAAGGACGACGAAGGGTATTCAGCAACGATGATGGGTGTTGAAGGTAAAGATGTTAAGAGAGTTTTTGCACTGCGATTCATAGAGGAAGTGCTTTGCAGTGGTTATTACGATATTAATCACAGGATATTGCCTGCCAGAGAAGGGATATAAAAGAGTCACAGAACCTGTGCAGTATGAGAGTCCATGGTGATGTTTATCTTCTTTTCAGAAGTAAAGTAATATGCTTGATTCATTAGTGTCATGGGAGATTCCCCCAATTGCAGTGCATGACGACAAGAGATACCATCTGTTTCAGTGAGATTCACAAACACGTGAAACAAGAAGCAGAGAAAAAAAAAGAGGCCTGCCGGATTCCTCATAAGTAATTCTACAATAAAATAGGTGTATGCTCGTGTATTGAGGTAAGAACGATACACTGACACCCGTCACTCCATGCTGATTAACGACAGGACCTATTGTGTTTCATTATTATTGATAGGGGGACTGTCTTAAAGTCTTTCAGTTTCAGAAGTGAAGTTTGGACCAGTGGTATCGAGAAGAAAGTAATAAGACTTCTTACCTCCTAACAGACGTAAGTGAAGATGTACAGGGACACATGACGGATATTTGACCACTGGAGAGCCTCTACGCGGGCGACAATGAAATATTTTGTTTTTGTACCCATTACATTGTATGCTTAATCACTGCAGCTTTCGCAGATATGCCTTCAGAAAGGCGTCTGGTGGAAGGGCCACGACGACAAAGGGAAGGACCGCAATTTTGTGGGAAGTGACTTAAGTGAATCTTACTGATAGAACTGGCTTCATAATTTTTTACTACATAGGAGTATGTTAGGCGAAGAAGTATTCTTATTGAATGGAGGGTAGGAAAAACTTTGGGTAGCGTAGTTTAGTGGAGTGCCTCCAGTAGTTTAATTGGTAGACTGGTAAGGCAAGCGACTCGCAGCTGTAACAACTGTTGTCGTTAAAGGAAATTATGATTTTTACGAACCTTAACTTGCAAACATCGTTGTTCAGAGTGATCAGTAGTCTGGTGCGAATCCTTATCCTTGCTATCTTGTTTAAGGCCTTTACCCCCAAATCTGCCATGACGAGTTCATTACGTAAATAGAGTGATAGTTATATGGAATGATTACAATAATAATGATTACCTTTGTCTCATTAGGAAATTTTGCTGCTCAGCAGATTGTCAAGTATTATGAGATCATTTAGTACACATTGTACCAGGTTTGCAGTCTGATATTCCCGTACAAAAAAATGTTGAAATGTGTGTGAAATCTTATGGGACTTAACTGCTAAGGTCATCAGTCCCTATGCTTACACACTACTTAACCTAAATTACCCTGAGGACAAACACACACACCCATGCCCGATGGAGGACTCGAACCTCCGCCAGGACCAGACGCACAGTCTATGACTGCAGCGCCTTAGACCGCAGTATTCCTGTAATTTGAGGATGCTGTTCTTATGTTTTTGAGGTTATTCGTGGCGAGCTGGGGAGTCAGCGCGTGGTCCATGACCGAAGAGCGACCAGTGCTCCCTTTGGCAGTGTCTCGCTCCCCTGTGAAGCTAGACATAATGGGACACAGCCGTCACTGAAGCTGCAAGACGAAGGTCTCCCAACATGAGTTGCGCCCAGCTCCGCCTGGACGTCGCCGACGGGGAAAGTACCTGGGGTGACAGCTGACCACAGCATATGCGCTCAGTCTGGAGCCGCGTGACTGCTACGGTCGCAGGTTCGAATCCTGCCTCGGGCATGGATGTGTGTGATGTCCTTTGGTTAGCTAGATTTAAGTATTTCTAAGTTCTAGGAGACTGATGACCACAGATGTTAAGTTCCATACTGCTCAGAGCCATTTGACCCATTTTTGAGTCCGCAACTCGTGGTCGTGCGGTAGCGTTCTCGCTTCCCACGCCCGGGTTCCCGGGTTCGATTCCCGGCGGGGTCAGGGATTTTCTCTGCCTCGTGATGACTGGGTGTTGTGTGATGTCCTTAGGTTAGTCAGGTTTCAGTAGTTCTAAGTTCTAGGGGACTGATGACCATAGCTGTTAAGTCGCATAGTGCTCAGAGCCAACCAACCAACCCATTTTTGACCCACAGCATATTCCGCCACTGGCTCTCGGCCCATCTCGATGTGGAGGCACCCCAATAGATTGGGCACAAGCTGCACATTCCAGGTGTCACGCATGGTGCCCACTTGTATGGCAAAAAAAATGGCCTCAGTCCTGACGTCACGGTCGCGTGGCCTCGCAGTTGCCCACCCGATTGTCAAGAGTCATAGGTCAAGGGCACCACGTGGAGGCACCTTGGAGTCCTGTCGACCACGGCTTGTTCCGACGGTAGAACGAACTGAAATACTTACCCTCTATCCACTGGGTCAGGATTATCAGTTGGGAAGGTACGTCACCTGTCTATGGCATCTTTATCTCTTTCAGTGCATTGACAACGAAAGCACCATGATCATTATTGGCTGTCATTTAGATATCACTGGCGTTAATCCTTAATGACTCAAAATAAACACTGCATCTTGAAGAAAGGACAGGACGTTCGCAGGAGCGGATTATCATTAGGAAACTATAAACTTCCTCTGTTATTGGAAGGCATTAATCTTGGCCATGGGAGCTCTAGCTCTTTTAGTATGAATCACAAAGGAAATTACATCGTTTGGTTCTTTAATTATTACTTGCTACTGAAGCTAGTACGTGATCACAGAGGCTAATAATGAGCTATCCCTAATAATAGCAAAAAAAAACCTATTCAAATGGTGACCGAGAGGAACTGATCGACAGAAAGGTGAAAGTAAGTGTATTGGCAGTTTTCCTGGTGTGCATGAGTGGGTTTTGTTTCGACTGACGTACGATACTTTCAATTGAGTTGCATCTGCAGCCCATGTCTATCTCCCAATTCGATTCTGGGTCTGTTATGCTTGAGTGAAGTGCAGTCTTAAGAATAATCGTGATATGCCTCAACTGTGGTACCATGTATTTTTTGTATTTAGCTTATTGCAAATGAAGACGCTTTATAGTTCCATGCTTTTTTTTTAAATGCAACTTCTGATGACCAAAGGACCACTCTCTCTTCCGTTAATTTGTGTTTCTTCATCGTGAGGTGAATTAATAGCTCTTTTCCTTATTATTCCTCTCATCCTCAAACTTAACCTCACATGTAATGTGGAAAGCACACGTGGTCTAGGGTACCGTTTTTGATTAGCAATCAAAACTTACTGAGTCCCAGGTTCGAAACTCGCCTTTGTATAAATTTTGAATGAAAATCATCAGCAATAACGGCCGAAGCCTTCCGGCGTAGGGAGTCACTCTGATTCTGCCAAGGCCCTGTCAAAGAGGTCAGAGGAGAGAATAGAACTTCGCAGTACGATTTTGTTCTTGGAAGGAGAAACGACCTCTAAAAGGCAGAAGACACAGCAATGATCAACGGCATGAGGATGCAGAAGGCCATGTAAACAACTGCATTAAAGACACATAACGTGCATCCATAGAATATATATGACGTTTAGTTGAAAAAGGGTCCTGACCGTCTCTCAAATGGAAAAAGATTCCAGCCTATTTCCTCATTTGGATCTTCGGGAGGGGACTGGTAAGCGGGAGGTGACGATGAGAAAAGGACTGAAAAACTTAAGTTAACGTTCTAAGAATTAGAAGTTTGAACGTGGTAGGGAAGCTATAAATCTGAAAATTGAATGCTCTGGCTCAGTCTTTCTTAGCAGCCGTCAGTGAAGTGAGATGGAAAGAAGACAAGAGTTTCTGGTCAGACTAGTATAGGGTAATACCAACAGCAGCAGAAAATAGTGTAACGGGAATAGGACTCGTTATGAATATGAAGAGAGGACAGAGAGTGAGTACTGTGAACATTCCAGTGATAGGAGATGTTCGCTTTAGAATCGACAACTAGTCAACGCAGGAAGCAATGGCTCCAGTATACACGCCGACATCAAAAGCAGACGATGAAGAAGTAGACAAAGTAAATGAGAGTACTTAATGGTTAATTCAGTACGTAATGGGAAATGAAAATTGTCACGGGGGAAAGAAATGCTGTTGTAGGGGAAGGAGTAGAAGAAAGCATTACGGGAGAATATGGGCTTCGTATTAGGAATGAGATAGGGGAAAGACTGAGTTCTGTAACAAGTTTCAGTTAGTAATAGCGAATACTTTGTTCACGAATCGCAAGAGGAGGAGATATACTTGGGACAGGCGAGACAGGAAGAAACAATGCGTAAAGAAGTGGGATACAGAAGTGCTAAGGGATGAAGAAATACGCTCGATGTTCTCTGAGGTTATAGATACTATGATCATGAATGGCTCAGCAGGCAGTTCAGTTGAAGAGTAATGGATATCTCTAAAAAGGGCAATCACAACAGTTGCATAGAGAGACGCAGGTACAAAGAAGGTAATTTCAAGGAAACCACGAGAACAGAATAAATACTTCAGCGGACCGAGAAAAGAAGCAAGTAACAAAATACTCAGTGAAATTTAGGAACACCAAAGTCATCTAGGAATGAAATGGATATGAAGTGAAGGAAAGCTATGGCGAAATAATTTCATGAATAATGTGAAACAATCGACAAAGAAATAATTGTCACAAGTAAAGTCAAAATTACACTCGGTGAAATTAAAAGCAAGGGTAGTAACATAAAAAGGGCAATGGTGATTCCACTGTTAAAAGCAGAGCTGATAGGTGGTAAGAGTACAATGAAGACCTCCTTGAGTCTATGTAGAGGAGATACGGTATCTAGTACCAGAAGAGCCTTGGGAGACTTAGGAGCAAATAAGGCAGAAGGGATGGATATCATACCATATTTGTGAATCTATTGGGGGAAGTGGCAACAAAACTACTATCCGTGTTTGTGTGTAGACTGTATGAGACTGGCGATATACCATCATGTTCCCGGAAAAACATAATCCACATAATTCCCAAGATTGACAGAACCGATAAATACTAGAATTATCGCACAATCAGATTAACAGCTCATGCATCCTAGTTGGTGACAAGAGTAATACACAGAAGAATGAAAAAGAATAATGACGATCTATGAAATGGTGATCAGTTGACTTAGGAAATACAAAGGCACTAGAGGCACATTTCTGAGGTTGCGTTTGATAATGGAAACAGGACTGAGAAAAACTAGATCATTGGATTTGTCGAAATAGACATAGCATTCGACAATGTAACTGGTGTAAGGTGTTCGAAATTATAAGGAAAATAGAGGTACACTATAGAGATAGACGAGTGATATACAAATTATACAAGAACGAAGAAGGAACGTTCAATCTATTCATCGAACAAGCAATGGCTTAAATAAATGAAATTTCAGAAGTGGGATTAAATTTCAAAGTGAAAAGATATCAGTGCTAAGATTCGTTGACTACATTGCTATTCTCAGTGAAAGTGAACAAGTATTACAAGACCTTTTGAATGGAATGAACAGTCGAATGAGTGCAGAATAACTATTGAGAGTGAATCGAAAGTAGGCGAAAGCAATGACAAGTAGCAGAAATGAGAATAACGACAAACTTAACATCATAACTGGTGATCACGAAGTGGATGAAGTTATGCAGTCTGCTACCCGGGCAGCAAAATACCCTACGATGGACGGAGCTAGGAGGACATCAAAAGCCGACTAGCACTAGCAAAAAGTGCACTCCAGGCCAAGAGAAGTGTGCTTGTACCAAAAATTGGCTTCAATTTGAGGAAGAAATTTCTTAGAATGTACGTTTGGAGCACAGCAATGTATGGTGATGAATATGGGAAAACCGGAACAGAAGAGAATCGAAGCATTTGAGATGTGGTGCTACAGACGAATGTTGAAAATTAGGTAGACTAATAAGTTAAGGAATGAAGAGGATCTGCACAGAATCGGAGTGAAAAGGAGTATAGGAGACGGGACATGATGATAGGACATCTATTAGGACATCAGGGAATGACTTCCATGATACTAGACGCAGCTTTAGAGGGGGGCAAGAACTTCGGACGGAACGCCTAACACGGCACACAACGGTAACAGAACGTCCTAATTCACAGAAGGACTCAAATGACGATAGTCGGAAGAGAAAACGTCTAATATAGCTTGGACGCCATTCAGAACTTAGTTCAGCTATATTGACAACGGATAATAACCGCAAAGTACGGGGACAGCGTCCGGTACAGCCACGGCTAGAAGAAAACGCTACAGCCGTCGCTATTGGTCGGCTCACACCACGGACAGAGCGCCAGGCACCTAGCACAACGTACACATAAGTACCGGACTCGTTCCACACTGCAATCAGTATTAGACAGCACTTGAAGAAGACTGCGTATCACGCGGTTGAAATATCGTGCAGGAAAGACACGAATAACCGGCAGAAACTCAATTAATCAACATGACAAGGCAAGTTGAATTACAATGAGCTGAAAAATCAGAAATGCGTAAAACACTACAACATACGCTGTAAACAACTTATTATAAGGAATGCAGATACTGTTAATGATGGGCAATGGTAAAATAAAAAATTACCCAAAGCAGTTTTTGTGTAAAATTAACTGATAATATGACATGTTTAGTTTCTACAAATTGCGGAGCACCTAACGTACAAAACATTCTTGTTAGGCTATTAGGCTGTCTTCCAGGAGTTTAAAATCAACTTCATCACGGATTCGCGCGACATAACTTTCACAGTGACTGATAATCAGACCAAGGGAGATCCATAAATCTATTTCCGCCTCTTTTGCGTGACCCGACTGTTCTGCTTCAACGTAGGTAAACAAGCACAATATTAATTAAAACAGAGAGAAAAGCATATCCATTAACAGAAGTTGCATACCAATAAACTAACACGAAAGAACATTTAGATGTTCAGTTATCAGTTCTGAGCAGGAAATGATCCACTATTAAAAGACACAATAAAGCAAAGTGGCAACAACCAAAGGTGTACAAATATGTTTAAGACCTGCTGGCTTCAACTAACAACAATGTATTTAGCCCCCGCGTAACCATACCAGCCTATATAACACTCCTTAATTACAATTCGGTCACGAATGTAGTATACAGAAATATTTGTAACATAAACAGACGGAAACCGTCAGAACGGTATGTAGCTTGTCTTTTTAAAATGTGTATAAAAATATATAATTATAATTTGACGCTAAACGCCCACACGGCTTCCATTAAGAGAGGAACATTGATCTTTCATTTATCCTGAGTACACTATAAGCACAACTGTAAACATTCATGAATCATCCACAGAGCACAAAGGGAATAAACCGCCATAAGCACGAAGAAATACAAATTTCCTAATGTAGCTACCGACAAACGCCTCTTAGCAAACACTGGCGCAGTATAAGAACAGCACAGCAGGTAACTCTCAACTAGCTTCTCGTACAATCAACATATTACGATTCTCAACAAGGAAGTCCATATGGCTGAGTCATTCCACCTTGCCTGCATTTTCCACAGATACTAAACAGCAGACGTAATACCAAGGCCGTCTTCCAACAGATGAAGGCATCTTGCTTCTCAGGAGTGTAAATTGACAGATTAGCAGTGCAGACTTCCGCTCAAAGTGCTATTCAGTTCCGGCAGATGCTTGCATGACCGCCAGCACCTGCTGGCTCTTTTTATCAGTTGGCAGCAATTCAGGCAGAGTTGATCCGGTTAACCGACGTTGCAGCGCGCGAGCTTGACTCCTGGTGGAATACACTCAAAACTCAAAGACGGAAAAATAAGAATAGAAGACCGAAAAAAGTGCTCAAATAAGAAAATGTATAAGACACGGCTGCAGCCTTTTGTCTCTGCTATTCAGTTTATGCATCTACGACGCAATGCCGTAAATTAAAGAACGGTTCGTGGGTGGGATTGCGGTTCACACTGACAACATTCCTGATGATGTTGTTCTCCTTTTAAATGGAATCAGTCTACTGACCGTATCCTATGGGTTGAGAGAGAAGAAAGACGAAAGCAATGGGGAACAGGAGAAACGGGATTAGTGGAAAACATTATTTAAACTGAACTCTGGAATGACGTTTCCAACAGTATCCATATCTGTATGAATGTTTCACAAAAGACAAATGGATAACACCAGATATTAGAATCTCCTCCCAAACCTTTAAGTACCTCAGTTACATGAAATAGAGCCATAAGGAGCCAGAGTTTCTAAATTTATATTACACATACAAAGAGATTTATATGAAGTTGCTGACTGCTGCAAAAAGTCATTAAATGACGAAGTAATATACAATGCAGGTATCAAATACAAAGCAGTCTGAGAAGTCACTAATGAGGAAATAGGAAGAAACAAACAAAGGCGTAATGTCGACTATTGACGGAGGGGAATAAAGTAATAAATGATCATCACCACCTAACAAACTATATGAATGAGCGTTGTTCAATACTATGTTAATAATAGTCTAATAAAGAAACTGAAACATTAAGGATAAGAGCCGCAGACAAAGACTTGTTCCCATCATACCTAGACGACATGGTGCAAAGAGTAGACATGTGGGCCTCAAATAAGTCTAATCTTTTATTAAAACTTTTCAGAACCAAAATACATTACAAGAGTTTCCTCAGGGTAGGGTATTGGGAGCAGCACTGTTCCTGATTTACACAGTAATGTTAGTCATGGGGAAAAAATTCTCTTTGCTGATGGCAGCTGCACTATAGTCACTGAGAAAACAACGGGACTCCTTGCAGTGAAACCAAAGCAAACCCTCAAGAAAGTTTACAATTGATCAATATACAGTACAGTGAAACTGAACAGAAAGAAAACCAATCCATTAGTTTTAGTTTGAATAGGTAAGTTGACACTGCAAAATTGAATCTAGTTGGCACCTCTGTAAACTGCATAAGGAATACGAAACTTCTAGGAATGAAAACCGATTCTCAGTTCAAGTGGTGTGAACAAACAACGCTACTTCCAGACAGAATGTCAACAGCATGTTATGCCCCTAGAATCCAGTCTTTAGTGTCTTTATTACATGTAATTCAAATGTTCACTAATACCGTAACTACGAAGAATGACGCTGATAAACATTGATAAACAGCTTAGCCAATGACAATGGAACAAGACCGAGAACGAATAAACATCAAACTCGAAACAGCATCATCTAGCATGGAATAAATCTGTACAATAAAGCACCCAAGAGTTTACTAAACCAAACTTTTTAAAAAGGTATCGGTCAAAAAGGTATCTCTTAAAAAATTCCGTACAGTCAAAGATTACTTAGGTAACACAAAGTAGCAGTTCGGTAAAAATGTAATAAGTAAATAATAATGATAATAAATCATCTGTACTGTAACAGAACACTTGAAATGCTTATTGCTTCTTTCTATTTTCTGGAAGAAATTATTCCCAAGGCTGCGCAATGAGTACTAGCAACACATTATATTTTCTCTGAGCTCAAAATTATACAGACATGCAGACAATTTTTTGGGCAAGTAAATTGGAAGTGTACCACACAAAAAAATGGCTCTAAGCACTATGGGACTTAACTTCTGAGGTCATCAGTCCCCTAGAACTTAGAACTACTTAAACCCACCTAACCTAAGAACACCACACACATCCATGCCCGAGGCAGGATTCGAACCTGCGACCGTAGCAGTCGCGTGGTTTCGGACTGCAGCGCCTAGAACCGCTCGGCCACTACGGTCGGCTGTACCACACAAAATCGGAACTGAACATCTCTATAGTCCTGACATCAGCTAATAGTGTGTAGTATTGTATAATTAAACAGTAAACAGCGTGTGTATAGAATGTATGATGGGTAGAGTGACTGGGAGTGAGACATAAATGAACAGTGCGATACTAGTTTCTTACGTTGTAAAGTAACGTTTTTGCAACGCAGTATTGTACACTAGGGATAAAGAAAGTGAGGTAGCACTGTTTCAAACAGAGTGGCCTTGCATTCAGGTGGTGGGCCCTATCTTCATCTGGCCATTCTGATTCAGATTTTATTGAAAGCAAATACCAGGATGGATCCAACTAGAGGGTTACAGCCGATTACCTGTCCCATTCTAGTCAAACTAGGCCTTTAAATATACAAAAGCAATTATATCCGAATTGAATTACGTTATTTTTATTATTTTTGAGTTGTAATACCATTTCCAATACCCTTGTAAAAGAGTTTTGTTATTCTGTGGATGAATGAAACTACTGCTGCTACTACTGATAATAATAATAATAATTATTATTATTGTTATTATCATTATTATTATTACAATTGGGTGCCACAAAGTAGAAGAAGTAAAGGAATTCTGCTACTTTGGGAGCAAAATAACACATTGCAAAGGAAGGAGAAGATAAAAAGCTGATTATCGGAAACCAAGAAGACATTCCTGGCCAGAAGCAGCCAGTCACTATGGAAAGTGGGTCTTAGCTTGGGGAAGAAATTTGTGAGAGCGTAGTCTGGAACACAGCACTTATGCAGGCGAATCATAGATTAATGTAAAAAGAAGAAAATGTAAACCAGAAGTGAAGAGAATCAAAGCGTTTTAGTTACTGTTCTGTAGGAAGATGTTGAAAATCAGGAGGACTGGTAAGATATGAAATGAGGTGGTTCTCCCCAGAATCCCAGAAGAAAGAAATACGTGTAAAAAGAGACAAGAAGGAGGAAGAGAATGACAGGACTTGTGTTAAAATATCACAGAAAACCATTGTACTAAGGTGACTCTTCAGGTCACGAAGAAACTCCTTTCTAATTGCTTTAGGGTAAGTGTCGAGCAAGTTCATTTGAAAATGACAGGGCCACTATCCATTGTCATCCTTAACGAATCTGGGTTCATATCGCGGTAAGAAACTCGCCGATAATGATAAGTTTAATATGATGGTCAAAAAGTGTATCTAAGAGGACTCGGGAATTTTCGAAATAATGGAAAAACGCTAAAGCAGTGATTGGCTAGCGACTATGGGTGGGATGCAGCATTGCTGTACACATATAGAAACCTGCTCTACTTGAATGAGCTAACAGTCATAGTGAAGGGGTTACATCTTTTCACCCTTTTCGTAATTTAATATTTCATAGATAGCTAGTGTCATAAGTTTTGGTTGCTGCTGCTGTCTATTTGCGGTCGTACCAATACTTGGGAATTGGATACAGTCGAGCGGTTCTGTTTTGTTTCGTCTGAGATGAGCAACTGCTTTCTGTGTCCGTTTCCACACCCTGAATAGCTGTCCGTACGATATGTATGTGCAGGTGACTGTATCTCAAATGTGGTAAGGGTCATAACAAGTCCCCTTGCTTCGGAACATAGCAATACCAAAGTGAATATTTTCATGCCATAGATGTCTTCTATCATAGAATGCTGCAAATCCAGAGTCTTCCCACACCCCTTCCCGAAAAAAAAAAAAGACTTCAACGGATGCCTGGACCGTGGTTTTTAGATTTCCGTTTTTCAATCTGTAAAGGTGGAACTCCTATAGAGTCACTTTCGCGTCCGTCCATCTGTTTAAGACACTTTTTCTCAGGAACGGGAGGACGCATCAAGTAGCCTATTAAGGTCTACAGTCCCATGGCGACACAAAAGTGAATCTTCTAAGTCAGTGCAATCAATAGATACCACTAGTTATGTCACATATTTTGACACTCGCGAACTCACTCATCAAAACCTATGTTGTACTTACCGTTGACCTAAAATCATGAAATTTTCCAAGAAGACACGTTTCGAACTACAAACAAAAGAAAAATCAGAAAAGCATTAATTTGTAATTATATAACACGAAAACAATCGTTATTTGTTTTCAGACTATCTGTTCATCTGTTAAGCTCTCTTTTCTGTGGTAGCGGTATAAAGTTGAAATTTATGTCACATACTACGGTCTGTACTTATTTGACGGTGTAATAAATGTAAGCTTCTAAGTTAATGCAATTGAAAGACACGACCATTTATGACATATTTTGATACTCGCAAACGCACTCATTGAAGCCTACGGAACACTTCCCCTTAACATAAAATCATTAACTTTGGCAAGAAGAAACTTTCCATAGCACAGTACATGGGAGGAATCAGAATATTATTAATTTGTAGTTATAACACATAAAAATTAACTAGGGTTTATACTAAGATTTAATGTTGGTTCGGTAACGCCATTGCACATACCTGTACGATGAGCAAAGTAATTGTCTGAGAGTAACACAGTAAAACATTTTATCACGCATTCAATATGGTGAGAGAGGTACATCCCTTAGCAGGGTAGTTGAATGTTACAGAGCGTATAAGTTAATCTTTGCGACTCACAGGTCATTTTTAAGCAAGTACGGCCAAATAAGAAACACTTCTCCTTCATAGATATTATATGTATCGGCTTCGAAAAGTAATGGACTTACTGTAGTAGCAGTTTTTGTTAGTCATGGCCTAGCAGCTACTATATGAAAAACATGTACAGCAAACTCAAACACGTTGTTTGGGGCAAAATACGGGGACTCATTCTTAGCTGCAAGCGGGGCTTTCGAATCCCGCCGAATAATATTGCAAGCCAGCCGGAGCCACATTTCAGCAGCTAGGAGCTGCAATACCGTGGGCGCAAGCTGTCGTCACGACATCAGACGCGCTACATTATGTCGCCAGTGACTGGCCAAGTTGCAAAGAAGTGCAGCACAACGTAGCGGTCCCACAGTTGAGCGTATGACAGCGGCCTCCCTTCTGCGAGATAAAATCTGCCTGGAATACATTGTTCAGCCGGTGAAATCTCTATGCGTCCCAAATTCGAGCGGCGCCGTCTCTTTTCCAGAAGTCGGTCCAATGTAGGCGCCCTGTCTTCTAGGCGAAATCGCTGGTCTACAAGACGAAAGTCTGCCCTAATGATTCCGGACAGTGAACAAGATGTTCCAGAACTATGCTGTTGCGGCCGCCATCGCCTGACAGACCAGAGTGTCTCCGGGGGTCCTGGTATTAACTGGAAGCTTCTGCACCTTTTCCGCCATCCGTCACGACTCTCTGGCATGCAGCAACAGACCTGCGTTGCGGCGCCAGAGCGGATACACTAAGTGGTAAGCAAGGACGTCGACGTCAACAGGACTTTCCAGCATAATCAGAATTCTATCACGAGGACGTCACATACTGTCTATCAGACACGGACTGCACCGCACTAACCACCATTCAGTTGTATGGGGTCACTGGCCAGTTAACAAAGTACAAATTTCATCATTTAATTGATGAACAACTGACAAGTTACTTACTTTTTTATGCTTAGCACAATGCTACTCTAGAATTTATTCTCATTTTCAAGTGTATTCGTTTGCATGAAAATTTTGGTGATGTTCGCATGTATGATTTTCTGCCTCTCTTGCACTGCAACTGCAAAATCGGACGAAATGAATCTTCGAGTGTTTTTATATACAAACATTATAAATGGCATTTTTGTTTGTCTACTTTCAAGGCAGAGTGCCATACACAGAATGTCACACAGACGTAAATCATCAGTTATAGCGTTTATTTTTTGGCAAGACACTTAGAAAATGTAACAGACCTACTAAGGAGACTGCCTACACTACGCTCGTCCGTCCTCTTTTTAGATTGGTGCTGCGCGGTGTGGGGTCCTTACCGGATCGGACTGACGGAGTACACCGAAAAACTTCAAAGAAAGGCAGCACGTTTTGTATTATCGCTAAATATGGGATAGAGTGTCACAGAAATGATAAGAATTAGGGCTGGTTTTCGTTGCGACGGAATATTCTCACGAAATTCCAGTCACCAACTTTCTCCTCAGAATGCGAAAATATTTTGTTGACGCCAACCTACATACGGAGGAACGATCACCTCGATAAAATAAGGGAAATCAGAGCTCGTGCGAAAAGATATAGGTGTTCATTCTTTCCGCGCGCTATACGAGACTGGAGTAATAGAGAATTGTGAAGGCGGTTCGATGAACCGTCTGCCAGACACTTGAATGTGATTTGCAGAGTATCAGTGTAGATGTAATCAAAACATGATACAAAGATACTACAGCACTATCCTTTCACACAGAATTTGTGCACAGTCAAAGGTAATACAGTGCTTCTGGACTACATTAAGTATATAAAGTTGCCAGTTATAAAATATATTTTTGACACTATTGACATCTGGAGTATCGATTAGATATTTTAATGATGATATGTAAATATTTTTGAAAATTACTACAGTTATCACTTGAAGGAGAAACTTCTGCAAAAGTTAACAGATTCACTGTCTAGTTTGTAATTAAGCAATTTTTCTCCTTGCTTTTTGTGGTGTACAAAAATTTCGTTCTCCTCCATTAAATCCAACGTATCTGATTTTTAAAGTGGTGGAGTTTCTTAAAACATTCTTATGTTTTTTCGAATGAGTATCCAGTGTGTTTTATATGTGTTGCTTTTGCTGATTGTATGTCTGTACACCTCTCTGTACAATCTCTTTGTGAAACCGTAGTGCGGTAATATTTTTGTAGCATGTTTTGATTACTAAATCAAACAGCGTAAATCATGATTTGCGTTTGTGAGACTTTTCTGTAATGGAAGGGGCACAATACCTGCAAGTAGAACTACAAAAATACCATTTGTAACATGTGCATATAAAGACACACCAATACTCATTTTCTCCGATCTTCCGATTGCAGTATAACCTCAAAAAGGCATCCACAGTGCAAGAGAGGCAGAAAAATCAGACGTGCGAACGGCACCAACAATATTCATGTTAGCAAATGCGCTAGAAAATGACAACAAATTCTAGAAACGCGTCGTGCTAAGCATGAAAAATGTTTCGTTATTTAAGTCATGAATGACACAATAGTTGGCTTTCCTAAAACATCGAATATGACGAACGAAATAAAGTACAAACTGCTATTTATTCATAACTCTTGTGTCGACGACACTGGAGAACAATCGATGGTCTTTCGACCAAATAAAGAAGGAAAATGTGTACATTGGTTGTATACCTCACAGTCGAACAAGAGGCTTCTGATTCCGGTCTGTAGATATCCGTCCCGCACACGCAGAACTGGAGTCAGAAGGAGCTACGCCACGTAAACGCTACAGAACGGAATTTAATCTTTCCTGATGTGAAATGCGGATGAGATCTGAACCATTCATTGAATGGTTAATAAATACTAGCTGCAACTTTTGTGAGGGTAGGTGGATTACTATGCTAACATGAACTACAACTAGTGTACACCGGTGTCCAAAATTAAAGCAACAAACCGCTATTTCTCCGTCCTGTGTCCAAGTATCGATATAATCGTACAAACTGTCGACAGATGTCCGTACGAACGTGTTCCGCACGGAGGGTGGCGTTCCTGTCAACGGACAACCACGCCAGCGATGACGTCAGGGCACTCATCAAAAAGGATAATATTTGGCGGGTAGTCCCACATCCACAATCGCTGTGTACACAGTCACAGACGGTGCATTGTGGCACAGAGAAGACGCCTACCAGACTCTCTGCAGTGGAGAGCCATAGGAAGAACGGAAGCAGGACAATGGCAAAATGATGTCGCCCGATGGCTTAAAGTGAATCGTTCTGTTGTTTCTCGGATGTGGTGACAGTTGATAGACATCGAAACCATATTCCAAATGGCAGGCCTGGGCCGACCAAGTGTGACATCAGAAACAGAAGACTGTTATTTAGCTGTAAAGGCACGATGGAACAGCCTTGGTATTGTAAGGCAACTGGCATCTCCTAGCACGCACTGGACGTGTTGTACAGAAGCAAACGGTGCACAGGAGGCTTCGGAAGGGTGGCCTTTTAGTGTCGGAGACTTGTTGTATGTGTACCTATGGCGTGCCTGCTCAGAAGGGAACGTCTAAAGTGGAGTCGTCAACATGCCACCTGGACGCTCAAAGACTGGGTCAATGTTCTTCTCACAGGTGAGTCCCGAATTGGTCTGAAGAGTGTGTCTCGACAGATTCGCATCTGGAGGGAACGTGGAACACGTTTACGGGACCCAAACATTGTGGGGAAAAATATGGTAATTAGTGGTAAGTTCCTCTGGGATGCTGAGGCCTTCTGTCCCTAGACTTACACACTACTTAATATAACTTAAACTTCCGCTAAGGACAACACACATACACACACACCAATGCCTGGGGGAGGACTCGAACCTCCTACGGGAGGAGCCACGTTAACCGTGTCAAGGTGCCCCAGACCATGCAGCTATTCCGCCCCGCCTTAACGGTTGAAACTCAGTGTTTAATTACTTTTTTATTATTAAGGGCTGACCAACAGAATTTTCCCCGACAAAGACAACTCAAACTTAACCTATTCATTTATTATCCACAATGAACAAGCCTAATGCAATCTGACTGCTGTACATCGACAACATGACTTCCAATAAGTAACACTAAAGAATAGCCCTGAATTGCAAGAAATCCTAAAAATAATACAAATAAAAAATGAATTAAAGGAATATGAAACTACCTCCAACTCTGTTAATTGCCTAAACTCATTTCAGTCACGAATCCCGATAGTGGAAACCACATTCTCTCATAAGCCACTTACGTCACAGAAAATCCTCACAACATGAACTACTGCAATTACAGCAAGTAGCAGCAACGGCCAGCTAAATAAATGGATTCTGCTATACATTCTCTAACTATTAGGTGGCATATGGTTAGCAAAAGGTAGATTTTGTTGTAGAGCAAAAAATGTATTTAGAAAATTTTTCCTTATTCATGTGACTTCCAGATCTCAAAATTATGTAGTTCTCAGTAATTCCACAACCAAAACATTATTAACAGCATCTATCATCATACATTTCCTTGCATTTTTTGTTAAACACATCATTTCATCTGACTTTACATTGCGTGTCGTATCAGCACAGCGTCTCCACTAAGAAAATCATGTCTGTACACTTCCCTATCCACTCGCTAACTGCTAGTCCGTCCAACCACAGAATCTCTTGCCGAGGGTGCAGAGTGCTGTCAACGATATTAAGACAGTTGTAAGGTGTCAGGCAAATCCAACACCTTCCATGAAAATCCTGACATGATAGCAAATCCGACAGTATGTCACATAGCTCCGGATAAATCCTGACATTAAATTAACCAAAGTAATACGACCAACGAGTGAGCAAATGGAATACCACAGACTAACACAAGAACGCCTAAATGCATGTCATACCTTCCCACCGTCAAGCAGACGCAGTTCTGAGGGGAGAAACGAGAACAGAAGCCGAGAGCAGAACCGTGTTAAGCTAGAAGGCCCTATGATAAGGGAGGGACACCCACGTCGGCAGCTGACCGCCAAAACCACCCCCCCTCCCCCCAGTCCATGTTAAAAGATAGAGCCCTCCAGAAGAACAGTATAGATCTTACGATAACACTAAAAGGGCCACACCAGCAGCAAGGTTTAGCGTGAGACTTTTTCGCGTCTCCGTAACGTTGCAAACGTTAAAAACATTGCCCCACCACGAAAAGTATAACGTTTCTCATTGGATAGACAGAATTTTTGTAGGCGGAGCTTAAGGTTAACATTGAGACCCTGATTGGTCAGTTGAAAACACAGCCAGACAGCTTTTTTAAAACCAACTTTGCTAAATTGTAGTAAGGAGTAGTTAGAGAGTTGCTTTCGAGACGGCGAGGTGTGGAGCTGTGCCGCTCGCCGCCCCCTGATGCTGCCTAACCAACGACAAGATAATGAACGCACGCGATGCCGCATAACAGCGCATAAAGTTTCACTCAGAACTGCAGAAGTCTCATCTGTCACACCCCCTTTTTGCGTAATACTAGTGTCGATCGTCAATTAAAGCTCATGGTATTCACATTTGCTACATAAGTTAAAATATGAAACGCGATGATTTTTCTGTTGTATAATTATTGAGAAGCCACATCAGCCACTGTAATTTACAACAAGTTAAATAAGTAATTGAAGATAATTGAGGGTCACTGTAGGCCATTTTTGATAGTTTTCTCCTTTATGTAACTTAATTTAAACCTAGATTATAGATGTAATATGGCATAGGTCATCCTTCGATTCATTGTAGAACTTGGAAACCCATTCAGGGAATATTCGTTGACATTTTTGTTGAACGTGGTTGGTTTTTATCATCCTGTATTAAAATATTTCCTTTTATCAACAGTGCAATTTATAAACAATGTTTTGTGAGTAGAATAAAAATGCCAATGGTAAACTTAACTGCTTTTTCGACGTTATTTTACCAGCTAACTAAAAATAGGAAAGCCTTGAACCCCTTCCACTAAATTTAGTTGGTATTAAGATTCTTATACAGGGAGTGGAGTGGAGCTGACGCTGAAATCATTAAGTATTTGATTATATCATCGCTAGTCTCACTGAACTCTTCTGAACTCTACACGTCATGTGTGGTCTGGCGTCTCCTTACCAGCAACAGGTCCTAGGTTCAAACTAGTTAATTCCCTAAAAAACACACTCAGAGCGTCGTTGCACGAAAGTGGTAGGGAGACACGACTTAGAACAAACAGACACCACGCAGAATGTTAGACAGTATATAGCGCTGCCAACATACAAACAGGCTACTTACACGGTGTTGGCAGGGATTATGTTGACCATTCGAAAAGCTGTTCATGAAATTGGACGGGTGAATCGGCAAGGTTTAACTGCTGTCAGGTATCGTGATTATATCTTGAGATCTCGTGTGCGGTTGCTGCGAGGTGCTGTTGGCCTGGGTTTCGTATCGAAGGACAATAATGCTCCACTTCACAGAGGAGGGGTGGCTGACATTTTCTTGGCAACAGAAGATACTGCACTCATGACGTGACTTGCTCGCTCTTCTGATTTGAATCGTATAGAGCTTGTCTGGGATCACTACGGAGACGGGTTGCATCACCTCAGCATCCACCAACCACTCCTCAAGTCTGGGAGCAGCACTGCAGGAAGAATTCCACCCTTTCGTGTCCTGAAACAGAACAGAAAGAAGACAGTCGGCTTGAAGTCAGTCTGCAGCGGTGAGAAACTAGAAACTTTGTGTCCTTCCTTAAGGCAGGTCGTGTCGTAGGGGAAGCCTCGTCAGAGAGGTTCACCGCATGAGCGTCTAGAGAAGTGATTCCAGTGGTGTTTACCCGTTGCCTTCCACTGATGATGATGAAATGATAATGAGGACAACACAACACCCAGTCCCTGAGTGGAGAAAATCTCCGACCCAGCCGGGAATCGAACCCGGGCCCCTTCGTGTGCCGCGCTGACCACTCAGCTATCGGGGCGGACTATGGTGAGAAACAAATTCAGAAAGACAAATTCCCAGTGAAAGCAGGTTGATGACTTGGATCAGCACCAACGACTGTCACAGGGCTCGTATGAGAGGCGCGGGTCCTGTGACTCGACACCAATGCTGGCAGCATTAGACCCACGGAAATCAGGTGTCTGATTAACACTATTTGTTAGCGATCAGACTAACTACTAAACTAGAAGCTAATTCTAAACATTATGAAAAGCGAAGGAGGCAATTGCTCGCACAACAGAAGCCAGTGTCTGAATCCAAGAGGATGGGCGCTAACAGAAGTAGCGAACACCAGCAGCTCAATAAGTAACTTAAGAGCAGCACTCCAAATGTGATAAACAAACTTGTCGGGGCTTACCTATGCTGGCCACCAGCGATACGGAGTCGGCGCCTCATCGATCTGACTGAGAACTCTCTCTGAGTACAAAAACATGGGGTTTTAAAGAATCATGGCTGCGCACTATTTCTCGCTTCCTATAGTCGACCAACCAATCTGCCGGCACTTAATAAGCTTCGGCCAATCTGATGAGTCTCTCTGTACCTCCAGGGCGCCTCTGGCCAACAACATTTAGCTTTCTCCCCTTTCACTATCCAATAGGTAAGGATGTTTCCGGACTTTACATTAACAAACTCCAAGTTCGGTAGCATCAGCGTTCAGCTGAAAGCTAAGCGTTGCTGCCACTCCTGTTATGGGAAGCAACAACAGTGTTTTACATCACTTGGCCCCATCCTCAATTCCTTTGTGAGTGGAGACTGCTGTAGTAGCACTCTAACTTGTGTAAGCCCACTGACGTTGCAGTTCTCATGAGAAATTATCAGCCTTGCTGACTATGCTAAGACGTGCCTTTTTTTGGCCATCTTCTACTGCGACGTCTACAACAACGGCTAGGCGGTGGTTGGACTTACCAGTGAAGTGCAACTTCTCCCCTGCGGCAGCTTCCCGGAGTGTCTGCGATTTGTGGGGCCCTAGTGTTACTGTTTACCTCTAGTGTTACTGTTACTCTTAACCTAAATGCTACCACTTGTGCCCACTCTCTGCCTTGTATCTCTTATTTCCTATCTTTGATTGCCCTTGATGTCTCCCAACAGATTAAAGCGTAACAAAGTACAAGATATTACGTAATCAATATACGACAACCTTATTAACATTCAAGAAAGGAACTTATAAACTTGCGTACTTTGACAAAAAGAAACGAAAATTGAGGTGCTAATTAACTTAATTACATAATCATTGAGTGTCAATATGCATTGCCGAGTCCACTAACGAGTCACAGGGCGGAGGGTTCTTACACCCCACCTCTGGAATCTTTATCTTTCTTCTTTTAAAGACCATCCCCCCGCTCAGGTTTGAAGCGTTGTTTATCGCTACTACGAGACAATACAGCATTGATTGTCGGGGACGTAGGCGGTTATTGAACAATAACCAAAGTAGGTGGCAAACAAGGAACCGCGGAGGTTCACTCCGTAGAATAGGATCCTTGCAATTCAGGTCGATACACAAGTCAGGTGTCAGGTACCACAAAATCTGAGTCGGCTGGTTGGGCCCACTTATACCGCGCTGCATAGTGTCGTCGTTGCTAAGATGGACCTCGCCATGGACGTCAGGCGTGAAGTCGCGCATCATGCATCCTACTGCGCACAGTTTGAGTACTAACACAACGTCATGTGGCTGCACCAAAAGCATTATTCAATACGGTGGCGTTGCTGTCAGGGTTACTACGAGCCATAATCCGTAGATAGTGGGCATCCACTGCAGTAGTAGCACTTGGGCGGCATGAGTGAGGCATGTCATCGACAGTTCCTGTCTCTCTGTATCTCCTCCATGTCAGAACAACATCGCTTTGGTTAACTCCGAGACGCCAGGACACTTCCCTCGTTGAGAGCCCTTCCTGGCACAATGTAACAATGCTGACGCGATCGAACCGCGGTATTGTCCGTCTAGGCATGGGTGAACTACACAACACGAGCCGTGTACCTCCTTTCTTGTGGAATGACTGGAACTGATTGGTTGTCGGACCCCGCCCGTCTAATAGGCGCTATTAGTGCATGGTTGTTTACATCCTTGGGCAGGTTTAGTGACATCTCTGAAGAGTCAAAGGGACTGTGTCTGTGATACAGTATCCATAGTTAACATCTATCTTCAGGAGTTCTGGGAACCGGGTGATGCAAAACTTATTTTTGATGCGTGTATTTTTGTGTGTGAGTGGGAATCGAAACCAGTACCCGTCTTCATTTTTGACTCCACACAAGAAGACGCTAAAAACAAAACCCTTTTCACCATTAGTTGGCTGTATGGATGTTAAGACTTCTAATGAAGTAATGAAAATTTGATCACCAGATCGGAATCCTTGGAGACTCTGTGGACTTCGGAAGTTTGGTGAAAATAACAAAGTAATGGAACTCAATCGCCTTGTGAGACACAAATTATGTGATAGAATTGCAGTTATCACCTCTCTGACATTTCAACATATCCTAATCAAAACAATACCACATTGGAATGTCACTAATTGCAAGGAAATTCTGTTTATTACTGTTCTTCTTTTATAACACATTTCCTGAATTTTACAATACCATAGTATTAATTCACATCAATATTATAAGCAATAGGCGACAGAATCCGTTTTCGGCACGGCCTTACAAGAAGCAAAGGCAGGTAACAGGGACATCAGCTGCGACATAGAACGATTATTATCTTGGCGCTGGGAACGATCGTACGAGCGAAAAATAATAGCAGGCGACAGAGACTTGACTTCGCAAAACAGGTAATTGAAGATGTGGGGTACAGTCTACATGTATACATGGGTACAAAAAGTTTCAAGAATACCTCTGCATTTTACATATAAACGTTTTAACATTACCGCCTCCAACACAGTCACCTTGCCCAGCAAAATAGTGCAACCAGCGTTTCTGCCACAGCTGATTCATGTGCTCGAAATCTTCTGCTCGAAGACGGTCATCACATGTGTCTGACATACGCTACTGGCCATTAAAATTGCTACACCAAGAATATGATAAACGGGTATTCATTGGACAAATATATTATACTAGAACTGACATGCGATTACGTTTTCACACAATTTGGGTGCATAGATCCTGAGAAATCAGTACCCAGAACAACCACCTCTGGCCATAATAAAGGCCTTGATACGCCTGGGCATTGAGTCGATCAGAGCTTGGATGGCGTGTACAGATACAGCTGCCCATGCAGATTCAACACGGTACCACAGTTCATCAAGAGTAGTGACTGGCGCAATGTGACAAGCCAGTTGCTCGGCCACCATTGATCAGACGTTTTCAATTGGTGAGAGATCTGGAGAATGTGCTGGCGAGGGCAGCAGTCGAACAATTTCCTTATCCAGAAAGACCCGTACAGGACCTACAACAAGCGGTCGTCCATTATCCTGCTGCAATGTAGGGTTTCGCAGGGATCGAATGAAGGGTAGAGTCACGGGTCGTAACACATCTGAAATGTAACGTCCACTGTTCAAAGTGCTGTCAATGCGAACAAGAGGTGACCGAGACGTGTAACCAATTGCACCCCATACCATCACGCCGGGTGATACGCCAGTATGACGATGACGAATACACACTTCCAATGTGCGTTCACCGCGATGTCGCCAAACACAGATGCGACCATCATGATGCTGTAAACAGAACCTCGATTCATCAGAAAAAATGACGTTTTGCCATTCGTGCACCCAGGTTCGTCGTTAAGTACTCCGTCTTAGGCGCTCCTGTCTGTGATGCAGCGTCAAGGGTAACCGCAGTCATGGTCTCAGAGCTGATAGTCCATGCTGCTGCAAACGTCGTCGAACTGTTCGTGCAGATGGTTGTTGTCTTGCAAACGTCCCCATCTGTTGACTCAGGTATGGTGACGTGATTGCACCATCCGTTACAGCCATGCGGTTAAGATGCCTGTCATCTCGACTGCTAGTGATATGAGGCCGTTGGGGTCCAGCACTGTGTTCCGTATTACTCTCCTGAACCCACCGATTCCATATTCTTCTACAAGTCATTGTATCTCGACCAACGTGAGCAGCAATGTCACCATACGATAAACCGCAATCGCTATAGGCTATAATCAGACCTTTATCGAAGTCGGAATCCTGATGGTGTAACACGTCATCTTCGCGTTGTACCAATGTTAATGGCCAGTAGTGTATGTTTACCCGAACGCTTGTTTCCTGTCACTTCATCTGAAGGCCTTTTGATCGAAAGCTTCATTGTTTATCTCTCTTTTCCTTGCGCTTTTCTGAGACTCAGCATGTCCACTACATGGTGTGTAGCAGTCCGTCCTTTTCACAATACTGACTTTTCGAAGTGTGTCAGAGACCGCTTGTGATTTGTGCAGGATCTCCGCAGTGTTGCCAAAATGGAGCTGCATCTTCAGCTTTGAGGAGATGGCGATGAACTCGTGACGCGCAACGCCGCGAATGTCGAAACGGACGATGAACATGTACTTGATCACTACGAACCTGCCTCTGTCATAAACATTCTCTTAATGCGATGTTCCTTCTTTGCGCCAGCAGCCAGGACAAGATGCTTGCAGAAACACGTCGCATGTTGAAATCAAGCGTGAGAATTGCCTGCACTGTTAGTTGCGACACTTTGACAGTGGCAGAAATGTGGATTGTTCTCAAACGATTCTCATGCACAACATGCATCAGCTGGCACATTACAATGCTAGCATCGAAACATTTGATATCCCCAAGTGCGTGCCCTCAGTGTTGTGAATTTGACGAGTTCCGTACCCAGATGATAGCGTAGTATGCAGTAAATTTTTCTGGCTGATAACATATTGAATCACTGACGATTCTAAAAATGTTATAGAGATCTATCGTTCTGTCTCGTAGTACACATCAAATTACCTCAGTTTTAATTGCTCACAATCAAGGAAAGTGCTGTGCTTTGCCTATCACGTAGTGTCAACTGAGTCAAAAATCTAATTCTTTGCCGCGCTGAATTAGCCTAGCGGTCTTAGGCGCTGCAGTCATGGACTGTGTGGCTGGTCCCGGCGGAGTTTCGAGTCCTCCCTCGGGCATGTCTTTAGGATAATTTAGGTTAAGTAGTGTGTAAGCTTAGGGACTGATGACCTTAGCAGTTAAGTCCCATAAGATTTCACACACATTTGAACATCTAATTCATTAAAATATAAAATCTTCTAATTTAGAGGATATCAGTACGGTACCGAACCAGGAAAACTAAAAATGCTTATATTCAGGTCATACCATTTATGACACAGTGCAGGAACAGGGCAACAAGCTCTTCACACGACTTGTGTTTCTGGAGTCCAGTCTGTAAGATGTCAAGAAGCTCGTTTTCTATAAACATTAAAACGGAATACATTCAAAAACTCTGTAACGTGTAGAATGGTTGATGCTTCTAGGTACAAACCAAAGAAGTATACGACAGAAGACAGTCATCAAGCTATGACCTTAATAAACATAGTTCGGGAAACGAATAGCTTCCCCGACACGCCGTATGCACAAGTATAACCGTAGCAATGTTACAACAATGTTCCATCGACCAGTTCCCAATGCGACCATCAAACGCAGTGGACATTTGAAGCGGTTACAAAGGCTCCACAATCATTGAGATTGAAGAACTGGCTAACAACAGGTTCATGTACGGGCGTGCTAATGGTAACGCATGTCAGGCAACGCGATTTTATCACGAAATGTATCCTCAAGAAGACAGCCAGCATTAGAGTGTTGACTATCTCCCATTAATGTAAAGTCGGTTCATTTAAACCCAGTATGTACTGCCCTGGTAGACCAAGATGCCCAGACCACGAACAGAGGAGTGTGTATTAAAATAAGGAGGCAAGATTTTGGGAGCAAGTACTAGAGGTATTGCAGCAACAGAACGTGTTTCGCCGTTCCCCATGTGGCCGATATTACGGGATGCCTTCTGCAAAGAATCTTTCCGCGATGTGGGAAATATTCACAGTTCGTCGTGCACACACTCTTTACAAACGAAGTGTGCTATACCCGAAACCGTGTATGAACATTCATAACAGAAGCGTTTCGGCTGATATGAATCCACTTGCTACCATGGAGATGGCACATCGGTGGAAATTTTCCTTATTTTTTTGGCAAGTATAGGTTGGTGACTGGCTGATAGGACCTTACTTGTTTGTGATATCTTCTTTTCCTGAAACTCAGCTAATCGTACGGTGTTTGTTACAGTGAGTGGGAGTGTATGTGGCAATTGCGTGGTACTGAACTGGCGCACTTCCATGTAACTGTAAGTGAATAAATAACACGATTACTCGAGAACAGATATACATGGGTCGTGGCTCGCCATTTCCGCGCTGGTTACCGTGGCCAGTAGATGCGCTGATGAAAGCGAACACGTGAGGATTACGGGCTGGCGAAACGCGGAGCGCTGGAGGTGAAGTGGCGTTCTGAACTCAGGACTAAGCTTACATTTGTTGTAAATGTTAAGTGGAACCCCTTCGCGCCCACATTTGCGTGGTGCCCATTCAAAAAGATCAGTCATATCTGTTTTGGTTAGTATCTAAAAAGAATTCCGCCGTAAATGCAGCAATTTATTTTCGCCTGGCTTGTTAACCATTTGTAACTTTCGGGGAAGCGCCATGAGTGACGACTTCTGAGTAAAACCTACACACTTCTCTGATTACTGTGTTAAAATTTCATTCTTTTGATGGAACACGGCAGAGTTTACAGAGTCTCATCTCACTAACATGCTGTGCAGGCACAGTTGCGAGAGGATTCTGAAACCGTGAGCAACTGGGGAAAAGTAAGGTCAGTAGCTTATGAAAAAACGCATCCTCGGCACAAAAAAGTGTAAAGCCTTCACTGGTTCCATACCCTGTAGCATTTCACCAGCTATCGATGGCCCTTAAAAATTGCTTTCTTTCATCGAAAATGGCTGTAGTTAATGGAATAACAGGGTAGATAATGAAGTTTTACGTAATAACAATATGGCAAAATGCTCTCCTCTTCGTATGTTGTCAACTGTCAAAATCTCACCCCGATATCTGAAACCGTTTGTGAAAAATGAATGTTGTGGATATTTCAGTCTGCCTTTATCGCTGGCGCGGTGCGATCGCAAATGAGTGTGCTAAATCAGATCAGTTTTCTCGAGATTAGTGGGAGATAGAAACCTCTATACAAGTCTAAAGGAAGGTTCAACATGTTAGCTAAATTTCACACGCTGTAACATAGATTATGTAATATGCACCAAACAGAAAATCATAGCACCTCTGTTTTTCACTACAAACTTTTCCGAATTATGCTCATTGTCTTACTTCCACATAAAAAGCGCAATAACTGATCTGCACATCAACATGAACCTGACATATAAAGCTATAAATAAAACTTAAATTAAATAAATTTCCGAATAGTTTACGGAAAATGTTTGAGAAAGATTGCAAAAAAATGCCTCTGAGCACTATGGGACTTAACATCTATGGTCATCAGTCCCCTAGAACTTAGAACTACTTAAACCTTACTAACCTAAGGACAGCACACAACACCCAGTCATCATGAGGCAGAGAAAATCCCTGACCCCGCCGGAAATCGAACCCGGGAACCCGGGCGCGGGAAGCGAAAGATTGCAGGGCGTGTGCCTCGATTCTGTCATCGAAGACCGACCGGAAAGTGACGAACACCTGACGCCCTCCCTCTCCGAACAAACGAATGAACTCGCACAGCGCTTTGGACGAAAACTGATCAGTGCGCATCGGCCACCGTATTCTAAGCGGACTCTGCCATGGCCACACAGCTCCCTCAACTTGAACTCTTTGGATTGTCTTGTGGTGGGATATTTAAAAATTTTCATGTATTCCACCAATGCTGTTAGTATCCATCAAATCTAGGAACGAACTGTGGGTGGTTTTCAGTGCTCTCGGATTGCAATACCCTACATTTTTCAACGTCTGTGAGTATCGAATGGATGACATGATGAAGCCTACCTTCACATCAACGCTGGTCATGTACAACACTGGTTGTAATGTGTTTCCCTTCAAGTGCATATCTGCAGTTTGGATTCTCGAGGTCTCTGTTATGAGGTGTTTGTGTACTCAGTCGTATTACATCGTCTGGTTGTAATGTGTTTCCCTTCAAATGCATATCTGCAGTTTGGGTTCTCGAGGTCTCTGTTATAAGGTGTTTGTGTACTCAGTCGTATTACATCGTCTGGAAAAATCATAGGTTTTCGGACCTATGTTTGTTACAATTATTTGTTTCCTTTTTTTTTATTTTCTACTCGCCTCTTTCATTTCCACCAACAACATCTAACACCTTACTTAGAGACAGAGAGGTAGTGATACACAGGTAGTGATACAGACTGGAAATTATTCATGTTCTATATGTTCATGACCTTCCATATATGATCACTTTGTTACTAATAACTTTTCTCTAGTAAATGAGCCTGTAATTATTTCAAATGGTTCAAATAGCCCTGAGCACTATGGGACTTAACTTCTGAGGTCATCTGTCCCCTAGACCTTAGAACTACTTAAACCTAACCTAAGCACATTACACACATCCATGTCCGGAGCAGGATTCGAACCTGCGACCGTAGCGGTCGCGCAGTTCCAGGCTGTAGCGCCTAGGACCGCTAGGACACCCAGGCCGGCTGTAACCATTTATTTCATTTTAAAATTCCGTAGCGAATCTGATACAGACTACAAGTGATCACGGCGTTCTGTTAAGCTGTAGCAGTTTTACAGCTTTTATATCATCCTTACTACTACTAAATTGTAATTTTTTCATTCAACCTTGCACTGACAATTAGACAGTGCAAACATTTATTGAGGTTTTTTTGCGAAGGAATATTTGCAAACAAATTTCTATATATACACTTTTACCTTGATTTAATTTAATTCAATCCACATGACATTGTTCAGTGGCTGCATAATAATGTTATGTCATTAATAGACTTAAACTTTGACGACCGCTTCGAGAATTTTTGAGAGAAGCGACTTGACATAAGTATTCTTACATTCATCTCAGCACCTAGTGAGGTGACACATCGGAAAAATTCCGCATTAGAATTTCAGTCCTGGTGCCCGTCCCGCCGTCCTGCTTTAGTTCAATTCATGTAATCGCCATTTTTGGAAAGCCTGCAGCTCTGTCAGTCATGATTTAAATAATGAAACACTGCGCCACGTCACACAATTTTTCATGCTTATCACGACGCGTTCCGAGAATTAAGTCTCATTGTGAAGCGCATTTGTTTACATAAGTATTCTGCGCGATTTTTACATGTTTGTTTCTGCCTTTCTTGTGCGGTGTTTGAGATTACTCTGTAATCAGGAGATGGAGCAAAATAAATCTTGGGTTTTTTTAGTATATTAGTCTAAGAATAGCGTGAACACCTCGAACTAATTTATTACCGTAACATGATTTCATAGGAGCAATGATATAAATGACATAATCTGTTACCAAAAAATCGTCCATAAAATACTTGAAAATGACCTAAGGCCAAAATTGCACAATCGTACATTAAATAAAGAAAATGGCAGCTGAAGGCTTTAAGAAATCGTTCAAAAAATTCATCGCAGTTGCGGACCCTATCGCATTGAAAATTATGACATTAATACAAAAGTATTAGATTTTCTGTGGATTCCATTATTTACAAAATGTTGTTAGTTATAAATTTGTATTACCATTATTGACTACTACTGGATTTTAAATTATAGATTACGTTTTATAATCTATTTTTCTGTAGAAGCTGAAAAGAGTTTGTGAAGAGCTGAAGATATTTATGGACTTTATTACACTTATTATGTACAGGCGAAATATTTGTAGAAAATGAACTAATTCAAGATCTAGTTCATCACTGAGAAATTTTTCCTCTCGCTTTTGTGGCGTACAAAAATTTTCAGCTTCCCCATTATTCCATGCGGTTTCCGGGAGCGGTGGAGCATCTTAATATCTTCTTCTGCGTTTTTAAATTGGTGCCCAGTATTTTTTACATGTGCTGCTATTGCAGATTTTAATTCTGGATGTGTTTAGTCTGTCTAGTATGAAATTTCCCGCGTCCGGTCTATGTAAGTAAGTTGTACGCGTGATTCTGTAATCTCTTAAGTCTGAGAAATTACCTTGATTATTGTTAAGTATGTGCACTAATTGCTGTTGTATGTAATATGCTACTTCCACTTTACACGACCTAAGTAGCTTTGCTAGTTTTGAGAAATGTGGCTCACATAAGGTATACTGACCATATATTCTACTGTATTATTGATTCCTTCTACCCGCCAGGTTAGCTGAGACAGTCTGGTTTTAGCTGTCGCCGCGGTCGCACGCTCTTCAAGTTTGCTCCGTGAACGTTCAGTGTTTACGCCAGTGTTTTCGTGTTTTGAAATTGTTTATTGGCGTTTTGCACGTGAATTAAGTGTTATAAATTGAGGTATTGGTCTTCGTTCGTGTTGTCTTTCTACGTAGTGCCGTTGGAATTTCGGCGTTGTCCGAAATTTCTTCGCTGCAGAACACCATGGCAAACTCTGTGAGAAAAAACACCGTGATTTTCACCTTCGACAAGCACACCCTTCGAGTACAGCCCTCTGCACTTGAAATAAACGACTGGATTACCGAGATAATTGGCCTTCATTCTGAATCGGTTCATACCATGCAGCTAGACTCTGATGAATACCGCATTTTTGTAAAGTTTAACGATCCCGTGAGCTTGGACCGCTTTCTGGAAAAATTTGGTTATGAAACGGAATTTATACACCGTGATGGTACTAAAAGTACTGTAAAACTCAGGAATTCCGAGTCTGTAATTAGAAATGTTAGGGTTTTGAATATTCCCATAGAAGTAGGTAACTCGAAAATTAAAGATGTCAAATGGCTCTGAGCACTATGGGACTCAACTTCTGAGGTCATTAGTCCCCTAGAACTTAGAAATAGTTAAACCTAGCTAACCTAAGGACAACACACACATCCATGCCCGAGGCAGGATTCGAACCTACGACCGTAGCAGTCGCGCGGTTCCGGACTGAGCGCCTAGAACCGCTAGATCAAAGCGGCCGGCATTAAAGATGTCCTTTCAAAGTATGGGGTTGTCAGGAAAATAGTCAACGAAAGGTGGGCTTCGCATTTTAAGCTGCAGTGCTTTAACGGCATTCGCTCCGTGGAGATGGAAGTGAAGGCAAACATTCCCTCCCACATCTTTGTTGACGGGCACAAGGCGCATGTTATTTACTCAGGGCTAACCCCTACATGTCATGTATGTAACGAATCTGTTCATCTCCGTCAGGACTGCCCTCGCCGTGTTTTTGTGCTAAAATATAACATTACGCAACGTCGGAAATGAACACTCAACGATTTGTTGCCAGCCAGTAATAGAACAGGGCCACCGGCTGTCGTGGATCCTGTTACTACATGTGAAAATGTTGCACTTAATGAATTTCCGTCTTTAAAATCTGCATTAACTGCTGAAATTCCGTCCCGTGACAGCGCGATTCCCACTAAAAAGCGTCCTCTAGAGGACACTGAAAAAAAGTTGATGAAGACTCTTCCTGTGAAACACCCGTTGCCAGGAAGCCGAAGCCAAGTCCTGAAGATCTGTTGGAAGTGGAAACAGGAGATGAAATGCAGGTCGATGTGGCTCCCACTTCAGTACAAGGAATTATACCGCCACGAACAAATAGTGACGCAGCTGGTAGTGGCCTATCACAGAAATGTGACCCTGAGCCTGAGGTCACAGCTGCAATAACCGCATCAAGTGGACAGCCCATACAGTGCGAACAGTACGAGGAAGTACCAAGTAAACAACCTGCTGACTCCGAAGCGCAACACCGCGCCGGAGGAGGACATAAACAAGCATCACCGCCTCGCCAGCAAGACAACACAACAGACAACACGCCGGAGCCAAATATTGATGACTCGCAAGCCACCGCCGTTGCGCCAGACGGCCACCGTCGGAGGCTGCAACCGAAACCAGGTCTTGCTGTCACGCGTCATCAAGCAAAAGCCACACCAGAGAAGAAAGACATCAAGAAAAGAATATTAAATATGAAGTCATCAGGGCCAACACTGACGAGGAGAAAGAGAAAGACCACAGTGACTTATAGCAGTGCATTGTCAGGATTTCAGGATAATTTTCTTTTCAAGCACTTTGTTTAAAAGCAGCGAAAATTTTTCTAGGAAGTTAGTACATGTAGTGGGCACACAGCTTCTAAAGATCGTGACTTGTAGAGAAGCACGTTGCTGCTATAATCATACCGATCCTCATACCAAATAGCTTCTTCTGGTATGTCTGTGATGCAAGCTTATAACATTACTACTATTAATATTAATAAAATACAGTCACCCTTGAAATTGGCAGCACTAAAAGAATTCTTGTACCACTCTGGGGCACATATCACGTTGCTCCATGAAGTTGCGATAACGGAATTTCGGATCCCGAGCATTTTTTAAATTGTTAATGTTGCTACGGAAGCCAATATCGGTACAGCCATTCTTATAACTGAAGGCATTCCGGTGACTGCAATCGAACGACTAGAATCAGGAAGAGCAGTAGGCACAAAAATTTTCGATGTGACCGTGCTTAACCTTTACGCCCCATCAGGAAATTCCCATAAATTGGATTGTGCGAAGTTTTTTCAAGATAAACTAATTTATTTATTGAGAAAAAATTCGTGTTCTCTTATACTATGTGGAGATTTTAACTGTGTTTTTAAACCAGAAAGATCAACAACCCAATTTCAACTACTCGCCACAGTAAAAAAGTTAGTCAGTGATCTACAACTTAAGGGTGTGTGGGAACTTCAGCACCCGACGTCAGTCAAGTTCACGTATATAACCAGCCATTCCCGCAGCAGACTAGATAGAATTTACGTGTCACCAAATTTGCAAAATTTTTTATTAAACGTTGAAACTGTTCCCGTGTATTTCAGCGATGACAGTACACTTTTAACGTGCTTTAATTTAAGTGTACAGTCAACCCGTCGATTCAGAGGCCAATGGAATTTGAATATCTCTGTTTTAACTGACGAAGAACTGGAACAGGAAATAAGTGTAGCGTGGAATATGTGCCTCCGCACAGCAGACAAGTACCCAACAGTCATTGACTGGTGGACTAGGAGGGCTAAACCAAGGCTGCGGAAAATTGTCATGCAGTATAGTGTAGCGAGGCACAGGGAGTTGAGGAATACAATGGAGTTTTATAATAAAAGTTTTAAGAGACTTATATCAACAGGCACAAGATGACGTAATTCGTCTGAATGATATATAAAAGAAAAATTAAAGCCAAGTTATTAAGCAATAAACGGTAACAGATGGAGGGATTAAAAATTAAATCGAAAGCCACATCAGTTGTAGCAGACGAAACAGCTTCTCTGTATCACTTGGTGCGGCATGCTAAAAACAGACATCAAACTTTTATTGATGAAGTCCAGACGCATATTGGTACAAGGCTCACATGCCAGAAAGTAATACTGGCCGTCGTCCACAGGTACTATGACAACTTATATGCCCCTACCACAGTGGACGATGCAGCTCTCGAGGACTTTCTCACTATCTTAGGTCCACAATTGTCGGGAACAGAAAACGCTGACATCCTGTCACCTATTACTACAGATGAAGTGCATGAGGCAGTGCGTAACTCACCTCTCAAAAAATCTCCGGGACTTGATGGCCTCCCTGTGGAGTTTTATGCCCGCTACTGGTCTATAATTGGGGACAAGATCACTTCCATGGCGAATGAGGTCCTGAACGGAAAAGCGGTCCCTGCAGAGTTTAAGGAAAGTAAAATAGTACTGATTCCTAAGAGTAAAGGCAAAACCAACTTAAACAATTTTCGGCCTCTTTCGCTACTAAATTGTGATTACAAAATAATTTCGCGTATTATCAACAAAAGACTCTCTGCCTTTTCCAACAAAATATTGAGTCATCATCAATCTTGTTCTCCAACCAGAACGATATTCGAAAGTCTATCTGCAGACAGAGACGTCATTGCTATTACCTCAGTGACAAGTATAAAATGTGCTTTAACCTTTATAGATTTCAACAAAGCTTTTGACCGCGTTAGTCCTAGATACCTCTTTGCGACGCTGTCAAGAATGGCTTTCCACCCTCAGATTGTCAACATGATAAGAAGTATTGCAACAGGTATAAATGCGAGAATAGCAATCAATGGCCAAACATCTAAACCCATGCAGATAAGGCGAGGCGTTCCACAGGGCAGTCCCTTATCTATGTTTTTATTTTCCGTATCTTTAGAGCCCTTTCTCCGAACTTCCACGCAAGATTAACAGGCATATCATTGAGCGGTGAAAAAACTGTCATACGAGCTTATGCTGATGACGTGGGTGATGTAATAAGCAATAAGTAGGAGACAGTTACACTGGAAAGAGAAATCCAAAAGTATTGTCTAGCGTCGGGAGCGACATCAAATGAAAACAAAAGTAAAATATTGAATCTGCGGGGCCTACATCACCTCCGACTGGCATGGGCAAAACAGGACAACAAACATAATAAAACTTTGGGAATAACCTTAATGGAATGTCCGATGAGGATGGCTGCTTTTAACTGGACGGAAGCTAGGAGGAAAGTTCACGGTGCTGTAATAGAGAACATCCATCGAACTGTGGACCAGGTGCAAAAAGTCAGATTCATCAAATCCTGCATTTTGTCTAAAGCGTATTTCACTGCGCAGGTATTTCCAATCCCCAAGCTAGTAGCGAAAGGCATCATGTACACTGTTACCAATTATTTATGGCGAGGAGACATATTCAGGGTTGGTGCGACTACCGTTATACTGGATGTCAGAAACGGGGGCCTCGGTTTGGTGGATATTCGAAATAAAGCGTCTGCTCTGTTCCTCAAATGGACTTCCCATATACCCAGAGAACTTCCACAATGTATAACCGCAAAGCTCTTTGTGGCTGTGACACCCCATAGCCTGCAAGCACCGATTGATGTGCGAAGTATTAATGCCCGTCTGCAGTATGTGAGGAACTTTTTCCTCGAAGCAAGTTATCTTTGTGGCGAAATCAGAAGAAACACATGTATCACAGCGCGCGACATCATACTTGAAAGGAAGTTAAATGAGGGCAGAAAAAAAATTGAAAAGAAATTCCCTAATTGTGATTAGAAAGTTGTATGGCGGAACATAAACTATGGCGGGCTATCTACAGACGCTATTTCCGTATGGTACAAAACAGAAGAGGTTGAAGAGCTACCCCTGGTCTAGGGCGAAGCGTCTTTGATGCATAATCAATACGTCTTCGGTCCCGGGTTCGATCCCCGCCACTGCCGAAATTTTGATAAAAAATCAGCATTGGCGGCCGAAGACTTCCGGCATAAGAAGTCAGCCTCATTCTGCCAACGGCCTTGTCAAAGAGGACGGAGGAGCGGATAGAGGTTCAGGGCAGTCTCTTGTCCTAGGGGTGGGAAATTGCCCCTAAAGGCGGAAGAATCAGCAATGATCAACGACATGAGGATGCAGAAGGCAATGGAAACCACTGCATTAAAGACACGTAGCGTGTAGCCACAGGACATGTGGCCTGTAATTGAAGAAGTGTCATGATGATCTCTCCATTAGCAAAAGATTCCGGAATAGTCCTCAATTCGGATCTCCGGGAGGAGACTGCCAAGGGGGAGGTTATCACGAGAAAAAGATTGAATAATCAACGAAAGGATAACGTTCTACGAGTCGGGGCGTGGAATGTCAGAAGCTTGAGCGTGGTAGGGAAACTAGAAAATTTGAAAAGGGAAATGCAAAGGCTCAATCTAGATATAGTTGGGGTCAGTGAGGTGAAGTGGAAGGAAGACAAGGATTTCTGGTCAGATGAATATCGGGTAATATCAACAGCAGCAGAAAATGGTATAACAGGTGTAGGATTCGTTATGAATAGGAAGGTAGCGCAGAGGGCGTGTTACTGTGAACAGTTCAGAGACCGGGTTGTTCTAATCAGAATCGACAGCAGACCAACACCGACAACGATAGTTCAGGTGTACATGCCGACGTCGCAAGCTGAAGATGAACAGATCGAGAAAGTGTATGAGGATATTGAAAGGGTAATGCAGTAAGTAAAGGGGGACGAAAATCTAATAGTCATGGGCGACTGGAATGCAGTTGTAGGGGAAGGAGTAGAAGAAAAGGTTACAGGAGAATATGGGCTTGGGACAAGGAATGTAAGAGGAGAAAGACTAATTGAGTTCTGTAACAAGTTTCAGCTAGTAATAGCGAATACCCTGTTCAAGAATCACAAGAGGAGGAGATCGAAAAGGCCGGGAGATACGGGAAGATTTCAATTAGATTACATCATGGTCAGACAGAGATTCCGAAATCAGATACTGGATTGTAAGGGGTACCCAGGAGCAGATATTGACTCAGATCACAATATAGTAGTGATGAAGAGTAGGCTGAAGTTCAAGACATTAGTCAGGAAGAATCAATACGCAAAGAAGTGGGATACGGAAGTACTAAGGAATGACGAAATACGTTTGAAGTTCTCTAACGCTATAGATACAGCAATAAGGAATAGCGCAGTAGGCAGTACAGTTGAAGAGGAATGGACATCTCTAAAAAGGGTCATCACAGAAGTTGGGAAGGAAAACATAGGTACAAAGAAGGTAGCTGCGAAGAAACCATGGGTAACAGAAGAAATACTTCAGTTGATTGATGAAAGGAGGAAGTACAAACATGTTCCGGGAAAATCAGGAATACAGAAATACAAGTCGCTGAGGAATGAAATAAATAGGAAGTGCAGGGAAGCTAAGACGAAATGGCTGCAGGAAAAATGTGAAGACATCGAAAAAAATATGATTGTCCGAAGAACAGCATACAGGAAAGTCAAAACATTTGGTGACATTAAAAGTAACGGTGGTAACATTAAGAGTGCAACGGGAATTCCACTGTTAAATGCAGAGGAGAGAGCAGATAGGTGGAAAGAAAACCTCTATGAGGGTGAAGATTTGTCTGATGTGATAGAAGAAGAAACAGGAGTCGATTTAGAAGAGATAGGGGATCCAGTATTAAAATCGGAATTTAAAAGAGCTTTGGAGGACTTACGGTCAAATAAGGCAGAAGAGATAGGTAACATGCCATCAGAATTTCTAAAATCATTGGGGGAAGTGGCAACAAAACGACTATTGACACTGGTGTGTAGAATATATGAGTCTGGCGATATACCATCTGACTTTGGGAAAAGCATCATCCACACAATTCCGAAGACGGCAAGAGCTGACTAGTGCGAGAATTATCGCACAATCAGCTTAACAGCTCATGCATCGAAGCTGCTTACAAGAATAATATACAGAAGAATGGAAAAGAAAATTGAGAATGCGCTAGGTAACGATCAGTTTGGCTTTAGGAAAAATAAAGGGACGAGAGAGGCAATTCTGACGTTACGGCTAATAATGGAAGCAAGGCTAAAGAAAAATCAAGACACTTTCATAGGATTTGTCGACCTGGAAAAAGCGTTCGACAGTATAAAATGGTGCAAGTTGTTCGAGATTCTGAAAAAAGTAGGGCTAAGCTATAGGGAGAGACGGGTCATATACAATATGTACAACAACCAAGAGGGAATAATAAGAGTGGATGATCAAGAACGAAGTGCTCGTATTAAGAAGGGTGTAAGACAAGGCTGTAGCCTTTCGCCCCTACTCTTCAATCTGTACATCGAGGAAGCAATGATGGAAATAAAAGAAAGGTTCAGGAGTGGAATTAAAACATAAGGTGAAAGGATATCAATGATACGATTCGCTGATGACATTGCTATCCTGAGTGAAAGTGAAGATGAATTAAATGATCTGCTGAACGGAATGAACAGTCTAATGAGTACACATTATGGTTTCAGAGTAAATGGAGAAAGACGAAGGTAATGAGAAGTAGTAGAAATGAGAACAGCGAGAAACTTAACATCAGGATTGATGGTCACGAAGTCAAAAAATGATTCAAATGGCTCTGAGCACTATGGGACTCAACTGCTGAGGTCATTAGTCCCCTAGAACTTAGAACTAGTTAAACCTAACTAACCTAAGGACATCACAAACATCCACGCCCGAGGCAGGATTCGAACCTGCGACCGTAGCGGTCTTGCGGTTCCAGACAGCAGCGCCTTTAACCGCACGGCCACTTCGGCCGGCAGGTCACGAAGTCAATGAAGTTAAGGATTTCTGCTACGTAGGCAATAAAATAATCAATGAGGGACGGAGCAAGGAGGACATCAAAAGCAGACTCGCTATGGCAAAAAAGGCACTTCTGGCCAAGAGAAGGCTACTAATATAAAATACCGGCCTTAATTTGAGGAAGAAATTTCTGAGGACGTACGTCTGGAGCACAGCATTGTATGGTAGTGAAGCATGGACTGTGGGAAAACCGGAACAGAAGAGAATCGAAGCATTTGAGATGTGGTGCTATAGACGAATGTTGAAAATTAGGTGGACTGATAATGTAAGGAATGAGGAGGTTCTACGCAGAATCGGAGAGGAAACGAATATGTGGAAAACACTGATAAGGAGAAGGGACAGGATGATAGGACATCTTCTAAGACATGAGGGAATGACTTCCATGGTACTACAGGGAGCTGTAGAGGGCAAAAACTGTAGAGGAAGACAGAGATTGGAATACGTCAAGCAAATAATTGAGGACGTAGGTTGCAAGTGCTACTCTGAGATGAAGAGGTTAGCACAGGAAAGGAATTCGTGGCGGGCCGCATCAAACCAGTCAGTAGACTGATGACCAAAAAAAAAAAAAAAAAGAAACAAAACAATTAACAATGTCATCAGCACCAACGAGAGACTATATGGGATCGGTTTAAACAAGACACACCTTTTTGGAAAATGCAATGTGGTAGATACTCATCCACAGATTCACCTGTGGCGGCAATGTGAATAACTGGAATTGGATAAGGCAACAAATCGCCTTTCTCACCAGATCCTCGACGGAATATATAACGCCATTGCTCCTCCTGACACCAGACATGACACACTTTCCGAAATTAAAAACCAACGCCATTTGCTTGGTACTAGGAAAATATGTTAGCTATGTCAACAACAAACTTGGGTCGGACAACGAGATAGAATTCCGCGTTTACATGAAGTGTGAATACGCAAAAATCAGAACGTATCGCAACCACAGGAAGGGCTACGGCAACATGCTGAAGATTATTTTTGAAAGAATGGGTGTCTGTTAAATATGTGGAACCACTATAACACCTTGAACGAGAACGAACAGAATATAATGAAAAGTCACTTGTGTTCTTATTATTATCTACTATTACCTTGCTTCCGAAACTTCTATGTTACACAAAGATTTTTTTTTTCTCAGAACATTTTGTTCATAATTACTTGTATTCGACTTCCAAAGTATTCGTGTGATTCAAGAAGAATTGTTAAGTTTTATCAGTGTTCAGTTTCTACACAGAGAAGAGGCTTCTTTGTCCTTCTTACATCGGAGAATGGGAGTTTTGTGTTGAGATTTCTGCACACTTAGTGCTATGACCCAACAGGGGACATGAAAAAAGGAGTGGGAGAGGTTTGGGCCTCGACGCACTGGCAGTGATGTGAAGAGACCCCACTGTTAGTGAGGCGTGTACCACGCCCTGACCTTCCTAAAACTAAAAACAAAAACAAAAAAAGTGTTCAGTGCTACAGAATGTAAAAAAAATATGGATCGAAAAAAAAGTGGTCGGTGAAAACTATAAAAAAAAAGAGCGCTAAAGCGCTGCTTCTTGGACTCGGATCGGGGCGCCGGCCCCGGATCGAATCCGCCCGGCGGATTAACGACGAGAGCCGGTGTGCTGGCCATCCTGGATGTTGTTTTTAGGCGGTTTTTCACATCCTGATAGGTGAATATCGGGCTGGTCCCCACGTTCCCCCACAGTTACACGCGTCGCAGACATTTGCACCACGTTCGCACTATTTCACGATTTACACTGGACGCAGACAGATGGGGTACACTGATTCTGTCCCCGGGGGTATGGGGTGGCTTCAGGAAGGGCATCTGGCAACCCCTTCAAATTAACATGGCTATTTCGGTTTAACCACGCCAACCCTGCTCGCACTGCTGGACAAAGGCGCAAGTGAAAGAAAGAAAGATTATTGATTCCTTCTGGAGAGTCAGGGATTCATTTTTTTTTCTGCTTGTTTCTGTATTTTGTCTGCAACTGAGATGGGAATTTCATTGGCCAGTGGAATTTGCTTAATGATATGTAACTCCTTGCCACACTCATCTCTGTTACATGGAATTTTGTTTTGTTTTTGTACCATCGTTTTGTATGTAGCTTCCTTATATACATGAAAGTGGCACGATGTGGCAGGGACTGTGTTGTTGGAAGTTGTTTTTTTTTTCTGTATATCTTCAAACTGTTCCTATTGTTGTGATTTCCTATGTGAAAATCTAAAAAATCGATTACCTAATTTTTTGGTATTCAGTTGTGAAATATATTTTCTTGTGTATAATATTACACGAATTGCTGATGTAATTGATGCGCTTGGGGTCAAGTTTGTCTAAAATTAATGTATTATCTACGTATAGTTTATAGTACACTATGTTTTCGAAGCTCAGGGTGGCTTATCAAAATATCTGCTTCGTGGCAGTTAAGGGTGCGCCCATGACTAGCCCATCTCGTTGTTGATAAATATTACCACTGAATGCAAGCAATTATAGGTGAGGATTAGTTCTTAAAACTCTATACATTTAATAATTTCAGTTTGTGAACACCTTTTGTGCTTTATCAAATTACTCTTTATTATTTCAAAGGCTTCTTATACAGCTATATAGGGTATTGGAATAGAAGTTGGTTATGTCTAGTGACAAATATGGTACTATTTCTGCAGTACAATGTAGTTCCACATTACGATAACTCTGTTGATGGCTACATTCGCGAACTTACGGTGCAAGTGGCCCAGGACGAGGAGGAAGGTATACCTCATGCGGTGAGTGCCAGAGACGCGGATATTGGAGTCATTCTGCAACCACACAGGGGTAGGCGGCAGGATACCCTTGCTTCGTTTAAGAATGGACAACTTGCGATTGGTGGACAATGAGAAATGTGTCACTAGGACACATCATTGACGCAGAAGAGTCAATAATGACCACACGAAGGTGTACGAATTTTCTGGCTGAGAGCAGCCGTTTACACTTGTCTTAAAAAGCGAGAACATGTATGGAATTCAAGGACCCCACAGGCACAAGGAGGGAGCGTAAACACAAAGCTCCAAGAATTCGCACAGAGATGTGTGAGACTAAAGAACTATATAACAAGTCAACCTGCTTAAAAATATGTTCTCTGGACACGAGGGGCGTTGGTTGTAAATCACGAACCAGCAGATTCTTAGATGAAGGAGAAACATTAGACGATCCAGGCCTCATGCAGAGAAAGCCGCTGCAAAGAAGTGTTGCGTGGCTGCTGCTATAGTAACCTCGGAATTCTGAAGAACATTTAAACAATAAGCGACAAACTCTGGGACCAGCCTTGACAGTAAAACCCTGAGAATGACGGCTATTCTAGAGTCACACACCGGTCCACATAAGGAAGAAAATTTGCATCCCCACTCCGAGGCTTGGTCACGAAAATGCGCTCAGTCTTTGGGCGGCATTGCAATTTTATTTCGCCAATGACCCGGTCAAGAGGAGGAAAATATCGAGTAGTCGTTGGGCTTAGAAATGGATGAGAATGGAAGAGGGCAGTCAGTGAGACATTACGGAAGCCAGAGGACGTAGGGGCTCTTTCGTCCACTGCCTACAGATACATAGATATAGCAGCTCTCGCCACACAAACCACAAGGAGTGAGACAGGTCCGGAGGTCTCCGTAAAGGAGGACATGGAAAGTAACATCCACTCAACATTGTACATCTCCGAGGCGACCTGTCCCAGCATCTGTCACCGTAAACGCCACAAGAGAAATGACTATGAGAATGGTGACACGATTCATTCGCCCTTCTACCCCTAAATAACTGAGTCATGTCCCCCCCCTCCTCCCCCCCCCCCCCAAACAAATCGGCATAGAAACATGTAATTTGTTTTGTTTTGTCTTTTGTGTAAAAGGTGCTGAAAAAATGGAGGCATTTCGTATTTTATTCATCTTAACACTCTGTTCCATTTAGTTATCAATCCCTTAATCCCACAACCTTTTGCTTTTTTTATTTCACCTAATTATTGAAGTCACTTAATTGTTGGCTCCGAGCTTGAGGTAACCTCATTCTTCATCTACAGGTCATTTGACGTCAGAGAGAAGGACTTCTCGACTGACCACGTCTTTGGCTCCCAGCACGGGGAAATATGACAGCAGGCTGCACGTCAGTTTACGCAAGAGATCAAATTTTCCTTGATTTACTATAGTTTTGGTGCCGAAAGAGGGGAAATACAATTAGTACTCTAGATGGAACCAGACCTAACTGAATTTTACGTGTGCTTTGAAGTCTTTCATTTTTCTTAAACTTGTATTTTATTGCACTGACTGATTAGGGACTAATAACGTAAATCCATCCATCGTAACCAATGTTCCTCGAAAGCCTGCAGCTCTATCATTCATGATTCAGATATCGAAACACTTCACTACTTACGAATTGTATCATGATTAACGCAACGTGTTTCGAGAATTTATTCTCGCTGTTAAGTGCATGTGTTTAAAATATCCTGATTTAGTTTTCTTGTTGATTCTCTGAATCGCTTTAGGCAAATGCAGGAAAGCTTGCTTTCAAACTGACACGGCCGACTTCCACATCCATGTCGGTTCGAGGCTTGTGCTCTGTCTCTAAAGACCTCGTCGTCAACGGGTCGCCCACCGCTAATCTATGCACCTGCTTTCTTTTTCTACCTTAGGGAATACCGTATCTTTCGTCTAGGAGTGCTAGTCCACCAAAGTATGAAGGATATCTTAGATAAATGTTTGGAAAATAGGAAAGACGTACCTTTCGAAGCACGGCTGTGAGAGCAGGTCGTGAATCTTACCTGCATAACTAATGCGGTAATGTCAGTGCCCTCGAAAGATAAGATTCGACTCCTGGGCTAGAACATACACTGAAGAGTCAAAGAAACTGGTACACCTGCCTAATATCGTGTAGGACCCCCGCGAGCACGCAGTACTGCCGCAACATGACATGGCATGGACTCGACTAATGTCTGAAGTAGTGCTGGAGGGAATCGACATCATGCATTCTGCTGGGCTCTCCATAAATCCGCAAGAGTACGACGGGGTGGATATCCCTTTCGAACAGCACGTTGCAAGGCATCCCAGCCAATGTTCATGCCTGGACAGTTTGGTGGCCAGCGGAAAGTTTAAATTCAGAAGTGTTCCTGAAACCGCTCAGTAGCAATTCTGGACGTGTGGGGTGTCGCAGTGTCTAGCTGGAATTGCCCAATTTCATCGGAATGCACAATGGACTTGAACGGGTGCAGGTGATCAAACAGGACGCTTACGTACGTGTCACCAGTCAGAGTTGTATCTAGACGTATTAGGGGTTCCATATCACTCCAACTGCACACACCCCACAGCAATGCAGAGTCTCACCATCCTGAACAGTCCCCTGCTGAGATAGTGGGTCCATGGATTCTTGAGCTTTTCTCCATGCCTGTGCACGTCCATAAGCTCGATACAATTTGAAAGCAGACTCGTCCGACCAGGAGACATGTTTCCGGTCAACAGCAGTCCAGTGTCCGTGTTGATGGTTCCAGCCAAGACTAAAAGTTTCGTGTCGTGCAGTCGTCAACGGCACATGAGTAAGCCTTCGGCTCCGAAAGCCCATATCGATGATGTTTCACTGAATTAATTCACACGCTGACACTTGTTGATGGCCCAGCACTGAAATCTGCATCAACGTGTGGTAGGGTTGAACTTCTGTCACGTTGAACGATTCACTTCAGTCGTCGTTGGTCCCTTTCTTGCAAGATCTTTTTTCGGCCGCAGCGATGTCGGAGATTTCATGTTTTACCGGATTCCTGATATTCACGGTACAGTCGTGAAATGGTCGTACGAGAAAATCCCCACGTCATCGCTAACTCGGAGTTGCTGTGTCCCATGGCTCGTGCGCTGACTATAACACCACGTTCAAACCGACTTACATCTTGATAACCTGCCATTGTAGCAGCAGTAGTAGCCGATGTAACAACTACGCCAGACACTTGTCTTATATAGGCGTTGCCGACCACAGTGCCGTATTCTGCCTGTTCAGATATCTTTGTATTTGAATACGCATGTGTATACCAGTTCCTTTGGCGCTTCAGTGTAGTTTCGAATTCCCAGGAAGTTTCAACACACCCAACGTGACACTACTCAACGCCAGTGTCAGGGTCCTGTCTCAAGCTAAGTCTCAAACCACCTCTCCATCGACGAAGTAACTCTTGTATTTCAATGATGTTTTAAATGTCGCAGACCTAGTCCGCAGCAAAGTATTTCGAGATGAAACCATATAATACTGCAATGGCGCGTGACATGACCCCTGCTCTGCACCAGGTGATGATATATATCTGCTCGCCGAACGCGGCGTTATGTGCGTATTCGTGCATTTCCAACAAGTGCATTGAAAGTTTTTTACTATTATTCAATACTGGCTGCCGTATATTAAATCCAGCTTCCATGCTTGATTGTAAATGCAAATGTCTGTTCTGACACGGTCTCATTATAAATGCTGTGCAATTAATTTGTCCCTTTCCTTCTTCTTCTTTTTTTTTTTTTTTTTTTGCTCTGTAGTGCCTCCAACTCAGTGACGCATGAACATGACAGAATAACTGTTAACAAATGTTAAAAACGTCTGACTTTTTTCAAGTCCACGTCTTTATTTTATTGTGTTATAAACCTCAAAATTCGTTAACATCTCATTTGAGCCTTAGGATACATGAACAATCCATGTTCCTGGTCTGTTGCAGGAAATGTGTTGTACAATTATTTCCTAAAATTAACGTTCATACTCTCACAGTCATCTTCTGAAGAATCGTGTCCTCAACTCTCTTTCAGCGCATAAAAGCCAATTATGGACATGATCATAGACCTAACGGCAGTGTATAGACAAATGTTTTTGTTGGCCGGGAGAGCCACAAGGGTAAGTTCAGCTTTCTAATTGAGAAGGATTTCCGCCTTCTGCGCACAATCGTCTCTTTCCTTCTACTGTGTGAGTCTTGTGCTTCGAGTATTTTGTTGAATATTACTAACAGTAGTAGATGTGTGTCTGGTGTGGTCTTTGAATTACATTATGATGAGAGAAGAGGGAAGGTTAACCCTAGCAATAACAACGCATTTTCCGGCTGATTAATCACCTCCCAGTCGAGAGCCAATACGGCTACGGACGACTGCATTTCTGGTGTGTCGTAGCTACTGACAGTGACAAACTTTTACGGATGTAAAGTTTTAAAACTTATTTAAAAGACAAGAAAAAGACATCATAAACGGCGTTGGCTGTATAAATTATTTATTTTCATTATTGTAGTTTAGGCCTTAAGGCATTCATCAAGTGGTATACTGCAAATGGCTGTACTTTAGTACTTATCAACCTTAAAAATCTGAGATATACAAATGTCATTTTCGTATCTCAGCCTAAATTTTGGAGTTACGTCATTGGTTCTATATTGTCTCGTTGCACTATATGTACTCTGTTCTCTTCTAAAATTTAATAAATCTTTGTTTTTCTTCAGAGTCAAATATTTTTCATGACTGGCCAGAGAGGTCTTATACAATGATCTTAACGTACCAGAATCAGTGATAATTTCAACAGTTTTTACGAGAAACATTTACCGCTTGCTTATGCTTTTAATTTATTAGGCAAAATTAACGCCTTCCGTGAAGAATGGCCCATCCAGTTGCTGAAAGCTCATTTTACCATACGACCGATTTCTGTTTCTGTACTGAAGCCATTTTGTCGTGAAATCTGAAACCAACACTGTAAATAAAACCAAGCGTTCTGCACAGTCGAATAATGAATATTTAAAGCGTTGTAGGCCAGGAATGCAGCAGTTTTAACATGAAAATAACTTTTTGCTGAAAAAAAGAGTAATGCAGTTTACAAGGGCGTGCTGAACAATAATACCTCCGAATTTTTTATGTGAAAACGCTTAGTTTTTTAACTGAAACAAACGTCATTACCATCGTTCACCATTATTCTTCGCATCTACACATTTATTTCTCAACATATGGTTCAAATGGCTCTGAGCACTATGGGACTTAACACCTGAGGTCATCAGTCCCCTAGAACTTAGAACTACTTAAACCTAACTAACCTAAGGACATCACACACATCCATGCCCGAGGCAGGATTCGAACCTGCGACCGTAGCGGTTGCGCGGTTACAGACTGTAGCGCCTAGAACCGCTCGGACACCCAGGCCGGCTTCTCAACATAGTCACTCTGACGACGAACACATTTCTCCCAACAAGAGACCAGTTTGTTGATACTGCCATTGTATAACGTTTGATTTCGTCGACGAAGCTACAGCCTCACCTCCGCTTGCATCGCGCATCGCTATCAAAGTGAAGTCCTCAAAAGCAGTCTTTAAGTTTTGGAAATAGGAATCCGACGAGTCCAACCATTACTGTGTAGGGAATGATCGACGACAGTGAACTCATGCCGTCGGACTGCTGCAGATGTCGTAGCGCTCGTGTCTGGTTTGGCACTCTTAGGCTGAAGTAGATGGTGCCCCATGTGTGAACACTCTTAGAATTACCGCTTTCAGTTTTCAGCAGTCTCCATAGCTGCGTTAGACACCGCCGTGTTATCTGCTACAACTCAGAGCACTCTAGCGGCAGGTAGATACAACCACTCGCTCACAGAAAGATCCGTACCTCAAGACTGGAAAATTGCTCAAGTCACACCAATAACCAAAAAGGGAAGCAGGAGCAATCCGCTGAATTACAGGCCTATATCACTAACGTCGTTTTGCAGTAGGGTTTTGGAACATGTACTGCATTCGAACATTCGAACATTATGAAGTACCTCGAAGAAAACAATTTATTGAGACACAGTCAGCACGGTTTCAGAAAATATAGTTCTTGTGAAACACAACTATCTCTTTATGCTCATAAAGTAGTAAGTGCAATCGACAGAGGATGTCAAATTGATTCCATAATTTTAGATTTCCAGAAGGCTTTCGACACCGTTCGTCACAAGCGTCTTCTAACCAAACTGCGTGCCTACGGAGTATCGCCTCAGTTATGCGACTGGATTCATGATTTCCTGTCAGAAAGGTCACAGTTCGTAGTAATAGACGGAAAGTCGTCGAGTAAAACAGAAGTATTATCCGGCGTTCCCCAAGGGAGTGTTATAGGCCCTCTATTGTTCCTGATGTATATTAACGACATAGGAGACAATCTTAGTAGCCGTGTTAGATTGTTTGCAGATGATGCTGTCATTTTCAGTCTTGTAAAGTCATCAGATGATTTATATAAGATATCTGTATGGTGCGAAAAGTGGCAATTGATCCTGAATAAATAAAAGTGTGAAGTTATTCACATGAGTACTAAAAGAAATAAGCTAAATTTCGATTAAGCGATAAGTCACACAAATCTGAAAGCTGTAAATGCAACTAAATACTTAGGGATTACAATTACAAATAACCTAAATTGGAACGATCATATAGATAATATTGTGGGTAGAGCAAACCAAAGACTGCGATTCATTGGCAGAACACTTAGAACGTGGAGCAGGTCTACTAAAAAGACTGCTTACATCACGCTTGTCCGCCCTATTCTGGAGTATTGCTGAGCGGTGTGGTATCAGCATCAGGTGGGACTGACGGATGACATTGAAAATGTATAAAGAAGGGCAGCTCGTTTTCTATTATGGCGAAATAGTGGAGACAGTGTCAGAGACATGATACGTGAATTGGAGTGGCAATCATTGAAGCAAAGGCGTTTTTCGTTGCGACGGGATCTTCTCATGAAATTTCGATCTCCAGTTTTCTCCTCCGATTGCGAAAACATTCTGTTGGCACCCACCTACATAGGGAGAAATGATCATCACGATAAAATATGAGAAATCAGGGCTCGCACAGTACAATTTAAGGGCTCGTTTTTCCCGCTTGCCGTTCGAGAGTGGAACGGTAGAGAGACAGCTTGAAGGTGGTTCATTGAACCCTCTGCCAGGCACTTTATTGTGAATAGCAGAGTAATCACGTAGATGTAGATGTACTTGCAGCTTGGGTCACCGAAGCGAGAAAATCGACCGAGTAATGTTCAATACATATAGTATCGGTACTGAGAATAGAATAAAATTTCGGAGGCGCTATTTTTCAGCACACACTTGTATGTTGTGCCACGGTGAAGCAATGTTTTCATATGATTACGAAAGTAAAAGTCGTACGGAACTGAAAGTGATACCGAATAATATCAGTGAAAAAATGGGTGAGACTTGATTGTAAATATTTTACATTTCGATGTATTTGAAGTATTGTGATACCTTAGTAATGAAAGGAATCATATTTTGGCACGTTAGAAAATTTAAGTTTCATGCATTACCAGTTGTCACGATACCGAAAAATGCACTGACAGCTGCTGGCTTGTGGTCACCAACGCGCGATGAGCATAGCCAAACCGTCAGATACCAAAAGCGAGGATTTAGCTCACTGCTCGGCTTGCAGGCGACAGCATTTGTGACAGGGCTGTCCTTTGTGTCCGCTGCGAAAGCATGCAGCCGTCCCATGGGCAATTCGGAATTCCGTTCATAACGGGAAGTGAATGAAGCACGATAGCTACTAAAAAGTTGAGCATATCAGACTAAAGGTATCGACGAGATGAAACAAAATAAGTCTACGTCCTATCCCGCTGCACAATTTGTTTAGTAGCTACAGCGTTATAAATAAGCACACGCTACTGTATTGCTGAATTTATAATTATGACTGTATGAAAGGCGAAGAGCTGAAAAGTGGCTCACAAGAAACATAATGCTAACTAGAATGTTAGTCTGATACCGAAAGTTATCAATTTATAAGTACGAGTACTTTGACCTTTCTTAATGTTATTCATTTTTTTGCATCTGAATTTGAAAATATTTACAGCGTTCACTAGAAATTAGGGAACCTATGAAACAGGATAGAGTCGAGATAAAGACGAGTAGATCTGGATGCCGCAACCGCTGGTGTACTTAAACTGAATCGAGAAAATCGACTTTAAGTGGCATCGCAATCGCGGTCACCGAAAAGGTACCTAAGAAATAGTATCCACTCTCAAAAACACCCACCATGTAAAAGCAGGTGATTTTTCTTTCGTTCACACGAGGTAAAATAATTACTTCAAATTAATAGGGGTGAGAAGCGTCTGTTCGGGCAGTCTGGAACAGTTGCGGACGATGAAGCTAGCAAGTGTGGTAAAATAAGCAATGACACGTCAACGCCGGACTTAGAAACTACTCGTTATACCTGTGATGTTCACCTCTTTATCATATATCTCCATGATATGCACATCTATCCTGGGTACGTGCAGAGAAGTGGAGAGATTTCCATACCCTCTGTCTTGTCTACTTTCTTATTAATGTACATTACCCCTCAAATATCTTCTCGACCTTAACTCTCTCAACAACATTGCAGAAACATCCTTTCCCATGAGAGCAAAATTATTTCATTCCCACTCCATCGTTCACCTACGTTCTCGTAATCTTTATCACCAGCAGGAATCTGACTCTGGAATAACCTCCCTCATAATGTTAGACAAGTGAATAATAATTGCAGCTTCAGAAGACAGTTAATTTCAGATCTCTTAAACCAAAAATTATGATTACCATTGTTCCCGTACGCGTCCGTTTGCCTTCTGTATCCTTCTTTCCAACCGATTCGTCCTTATTTTCCAGTGTTCTTAGTTGATGCGTTCTTAAATTTCCTACCCCCACACCCCGCTATGTAAGACAACGTCTACTTTGTACACCTGTATATTCTTTTTATACCTGCCACTATCGTTATTTTAATTATTGTCTTCATTATTATTCTCACTATTATGGCAGATGCAACAGCAGTAGTACAAGTACTATCAGTGTTAACATTATTTGTTGATACTCAGTAATATTTACTCACATTGTCACTATAGACATTGAGATAATTTAAATGCTATTTGTCACATTAAAACTGTTATTTCTTAGGTAACTATGATGCAGAAAAGGAACCGTATGTGTTACACCCAGGTCAGATCTAGGACAGGCATCCTAATCATGTAAGGTTAAAAAGATAAATAAATAAATAAACGAAAACTAGTTTGCTAAGTTATTCGATTACTGCTGGACTTCAAAATTTGTCGACTGTCACTGAACTTTGAATTGTTTAAAACTTTCGTCGAACACTGAATTATACAAATTTGTGAATTTTGAATTTCTTAAGTTGATCTGTAGCTTAAAATATTTCGCTGTTGAAAACTGAATATTTTCATGTGAAGCACAGATGTGGCAGCAAATAAAACGTTTCGGCCGCCTAGAACTGTGTAAGTAGGCTGTTTAGGTTTTTTTATTGGTAACGCCACCTCTGTGTGAAAATCACTGGCTGTGCTGTGTGCAGTCTGTGGCTGCTTTGCATTGTCGTAATACTCGCCATTGTAGTGTTAGGCAGCTGGCTGTGAACAGCGCGTAGCGTTGCACAGTTGGAGGTGAGCAGCCAGCAGTGGTGGATGTGGGGAGAGAGATGGCGGAGTTTTGTAATTTGTCATGAACTGCTACATATATGATGACCAATAAGGTACATACATTGTTTGTTCTCTATTAATATCTTTCATTTGCTAACTATCCCTATCAGTAGTTAGTGCCTTCCGTAGTTTGAATCTTTTATTTAGCTGGCAGTAGTGGCGCTCGCTGTATTGCAGTAATTCGAGTAATGAAGATTTTTGTGAGGTAAGTGATTTCTAAAAGGTATAGTTTAATGTTTGTCAGGGCCATTCTTTTGTAGGGATTTTTGAAAGTCAGATTGCGTTGCGCTAAAAATATTGTATGTCAGTTTAAGCACAGTCTTGTATAATTGTTCAAAGGGGACGTTTCATATGTCGACCCTTAGCCGAGGATACCTTACTGGAATCTTCTGATTTTTTTCTTGTAGTTTGTGTAATTAGTGTAGCTTTTGTTTATTGCTAGCGCGTAATTATAGAGAGAGTTTCCATTGTAGTTGTAGTTTTTCATTGTTGTACAGTAAAACAGTTGTGGCATGCATGTAGATTTGCACCAAGTATTTCGCAGCTGCGCCTGCAATTAAGTAGACATTATTTCCATTGCTATGTTATTTTATTTTGCTCTTCAAATTGTGCTTTTCTGTGTTATCGTGTGAAATATTGTGAAAATTATGGCGTGTGAAAAACGTAATACTAGGCTCCAAAGTAAACTGAGAAATGACAGTGAAGACGAAAGCAGTGTGTTAGCGCCGCAGAGTAATGAATTAACTAATGTTCAAAGTAGTAATTTGGTGTTTGCGCATAGGGAAATGGAGCGAGTTGCAAATAATGGTGTACACAGTGAAACAATTAGTGAACATGGAAGCATTATCGATCGATCGGTCGGCAACAGCTCGCCTCAGGAATCCGAAATGACAGGAAACAATCTCGCAAATACTGTAGATTCAGGTTTTGGGTCCTCACCGTTTTCTCAAATAGGTCAAGACACATTTTCTGTTTGTCAAAATGTGAATGTTGCCGGTGCAAGTGCACTGCCGAAAAGCATAGAGGAACAGATTCCAGACACTAATACATTATTATTGCAATTAATGCAACAAATGAAACAAAATCAGAGACAAACACAGCTACAGTTAGACACAATGGAACAAAATCTTAAAAAGTTAGACACAATGGAACAAAATCTTCAAAAGTTAGACACCACTCTCGAACACACACGTGAAGATTTAACTACTGAGTTACATAACATCGAATCGAAATGTCAGAAAGTCTGTAATGACGTAAAAACACAAATTTGTAAGCATTTCCAACCTATTTTTTCGCGTCATGAAAATGCATTACAGAATCACGAAACAGTCATAAAAGAACTGCAAACTATTGTTCATGAAAATCATGATACCTTGCAAGCTAAAATTGACTGAGTTGCATCTACCGATTCGGTTACGCAACTTGCAAAAACTCAGGAAAACCCAAAGGACACAGTAGATTCGATTTCAACACAAATGGACACTCTGAAACTTGGTTCAGAAAAACACACTGAGGGAATGTGTTCACTATCGGAGAAAGTAGCCGAACTTTCGGATCAGGTCACTAATTTATCTACGAAGGTAGATGATAATCTGAATGACACAGAAGAGTGCAACCAAATTAGGAAATTCAAACAACATCAGAATGAAATTAATACGCAACACCAAAGAGAAATCCGGGAAGTACAAGATCGAGTGACACAGGTAATACAAGAATTACGTATTTCAGAGGACACTCGCGGCCCAATACGGGAAGAGGGACATACAAATGCGGAACAGCCACAAAATAATAACACAGCGCATTTCGGAAATTATGAAAGAAATTGGCAAGGTGCACCGAATTTTGAAATGGAACCGCCGAAACGACGTAACAATGACCGATATGCGACTCGCCGACATGATGATTTTGACTATAAGCTGTTCATTACTACATGTAAATTCAAAACATTTAAGAATTCTGGCAACGACATTCATCCACAAGCGTGGCTCTATCAATTCTCTCATTGTTTTCCTCCCAATTGGTCATTAGAGCACAGATTAGAATTTATGTGTGGCTACTTAGAGAATGAACCAGCTGTAAGAATGCGATCGGTCATTCACGATTGCCGCAGTGAAGGAGAGTTTTACCATGCCTTCCTCTCAGCATATTGGTCTCAAGCTACACAAGACCGAGTAAAACATAGCATCATGATGATGAAACACTTTGAACAATCTGAATTTTCCAGTCTTGTGAAATATTTTGAAGACATGTTGCATAAGAATCAATATCTTTCAAACCCATACAGCCCTTCAGAACTCATCCGCATTTGCTTAATCAAATTACCTGAACATTTACGACATATTATTTTGGCAGGACGTTGCAAAGACGACATTGAAGCTTTTCAGGGACTCTTACAAGAATTAGAAATTGACACAGACAGTCGCGGGATGCGAAAACAGGAAAATAATCACTACAGGTCACATCCGTCACAATTCCGTGACGACAGAAACAATAACTGGACACGACAGGTCTATTCTTACAACGCAAAGCGTGACCAAAATAGACACCACCCGTACGACAACCGTTGGCAGAGTAGTAATAATTACAGGGAAAGATCACCTCTCCGCGGTAATGACTATCACAGAGACAATCAGAGAAACAGACAATATGGGAACCAAAATAATTATTATCAAGGGAGACAGAATAACTTTAGACGCAACGGTCCAGCGCGCAGTTACGACTCAGGGAGAAATTCTCCACCACGTGACCGACAAGAAAGAAACTATGGAATCTACCGACATGACGACAGACGATATGATCGTGACGACAGACCTGAATTGCATCAGAACTGGCGGGATTTAAACAGGGCAGGGCCCTCTCGTCACGGTGAATTTGTAGAAGTTAGGTCTCCAAATCCCAATAACGACGCGCGCCAACAAAGAGACAATAGGCAATGACTCACACCGCTGGCAGCCACAAAACATACTTATGAAACTGACGATGCAGCTGCCGTAGCTAGTAATTACGTAAAAATGGAAGACATTAGGGACATCTTACTCCAGGAACACGACGTAAAACATAACAACATTGCATATCCTGTGATTCACATTACAGTAAATGACGTAATATTTACGGCAGTACTTGACTCTGGCAGTCCCATTTCAGTAATTAGTGAAACAGCTTTTAGCAAGTGCAACAAATCGAACGATTGCCCCACACTTCCGTTACGTAAGATTAAATTACAAGGAGCAATCTTTGGAAAAAGTGTAGATGTACGCCAACAAACCAATTTAGAATTCCTTTGCCAAAGCCACAGCTTCTCTATGAACTTTCTTACTGTTCCATTATTGTCGACGGAAATTATATTGGGAGTAGACTTTTTGAATGAATACAAAGCAATCTTAAACTTTCACGATGCGGAAATAAGTTTAGAGAAGGAAGGCAAGTCAATAGCTTTGAAATTTGAAGATTGGCTCTCAAACCATGATGAGGAAATTAATCGGCTTTACCTTCTGTTAGACAACAGTTCGGAATTTTCTACGGAACTAGACACTAACAATCACTCTGCAGGTACTGACAGGGATGATATCGACGGCATATTTGAAATTAATGAGTTAATTCAGAATAAAATTCAGACAATTGAGAATTGTAATGACACTGATAGACAGGACCTTTTTGAGATTTTACAAGCACATTCCACAGTTTTTACTCACAAAACAGGAACAATCAAGGGATTTCAATACCAATGTCGTGTTCGTGAGCATACTAAGTTTTGTGTTAGACCATACATAATTCCGGCGCATTATAGGGACCGTGTTAGAACAGAAATACAATCTATGCTTAATGAGGGCATTATTGAGCCTGCAGTAAGCTCATACAACAATCCATTGCATGTTGCTGAAAAGAAAAATGGATCGATCAGGCTTGTCTTAGATTCGAGACATATCTGTACTATTATCATTCCTGAAACAGACAGGCCGCAAACGTTGGAAGAACTTCTTTAAATTTTGATGGTGTAAAAGTGTTGTCTTCTATTGATCTCAGATCCAGCTTTTATCAGATCGAACTTCATCCAGAATTTAGAAAATACACAGCTTTCCTTTGTTTCGGCGTTTGTTATCAGTTTCGGAAACTTCCTTTTGGTTTGAACATTTCTTCGGCAGCATTCATTCGCGGGCTAAATTCCATATTACCTGAGTTCTTAAAACGTCACATCACCTTATATGTGGACGATATTCTAATAGCAGAAGCTTCATGGGAACAACATAATCGCATCCTCAACAGTTTGTTACGTAATTTTCAGAATTTGGAATTACAGTTAACTTGGAAAAGTCTGAATTCGGTAGGTCAAAGGTGAGGTTTTTCGGACATATTATTTCTTCTGAAGGCATTCAGCCGGATCCCGAAAAGTTAGAAGCAATCAGAGCCATTCCAGTCCCATACACAAAAAAACAAGTCCGCAGTTTTCTAGGTCTCGTAAATTTTTACCGTCGTTTTCTGAATATGCAAATTCTTGTTACACCAAAACTTTGTTCTCTCACTGGAAAAAATACTATTTGGAACTGGGACGAACAAGCACAGTTGGAATTCAATTCTTTGACAGAATCGCTACTTAACGCGCCAATACTAGCTCATCCAGATCTGTCACAAGATTTCTGCCATAGCACGGATTCTTCTAAAGTCGGTCTTGGTGCCCACTTATTTCAAGAAGCCACAGAAAATGACACTACTGTTCAGAAAACCATTGCTTTTGCTGGCCGAGTGCTAACAAAATCCGAAAAAAATTATTCCGTTACTGAATTAGAAGCTTTAGCAATCGTTTGGGCATTTAACAAATTCCGTTTCTTTCTTTCTGGTAAGCACGTAAAAGTATACAGTGATCATCGTGCATTACAATTTCTTATGTCTTCAAAATTAAATCATGACAGGTTAAAACGTTGGGCATTGTTTCTGCAAGAATTCCACTTCACAATAGTCTACATTCCCGGGAAGGAGAACATTGTTGCGGACGCACTGTCACGCGCACCGCCTGGGCTTGAGAAAAGTAACACGGAAGGTAACTTCGAGAAAAATTTCAGTATTCTTTACATTCAGAAAGTCGCCCTTGAAAACTTCATCACCACATCTTTAAAGGACATTGCTCATGAACAAGATAAAGATCCGATTTGGAAAGACATCAAAATCAAATGGCATGAAAAGACACACACACAGATTCGGCAGTATTATCTGGTTAGAAACAACATACTTTTCAAACGCTGCACTGTTGATGACAAGCTATGGGTACTTTGCATTCCTGACGATTTTGTTAATAAGCTCATTTGTTACATTCATTTCAGCTACGCACATTTTGGTCCACGAAAATGTTATCATATTCTTCGAACGACTTGTTATTATAACAATATGGAAAAGAGAATTCGAAGAGTCCCGTCTATTTGTAAACTTTGTCAAAGGGCTAAACCATCTACTATCTCACATCGTGCTCCGTTGTTTCCTATCATTCCCTCTAAATTAAAAGAATTTGCTGCTGTTGATCTCTTGGGACCGCTTGTCAGAACATCTAAAGGATTTTCGTACGTTCTAGTCGCTGTTGAACTTACTTCAAAATTTGTTTCATTCACACCGTTACGCAAAGCCACTGGACGGTCTGTATCCAACGCCTTTGTTAAAAATTTCTTACACGAAGTTGAACACGTGAGCAAAGTCATTTCAGATTACGGACCTCAATTCAGATCTGCTGTTTGGTCACGCATGCTTCGGAATCATAAAATCAAACCGGTTTTTATTTCATTGTACTCACCACATTGCAACCAGTCTGCAAGGATTATGAAAGAAATCAATAAGCTTTGCAGACTTTATTGTCACAGAAAGCATCACCATTAGACAGATATTTACACTTATTTCAAAATGTGCTGAATGAAATGCCTCATGATTACACTGCTTTACCACCTATTCTTGTACTGAAGAATGAAGAACCACCGAACACAATCAGAGAGCTTGTACCTATCCCGAATACACGTAAACTTCGACACAAAGACATAATTGATTTGGCTCTTAAAAATATAAAATCTGCAGCAGACGAAAGGAGAAAACTACACGGTAAAGCAAATGCAAAGAAATTGTATATTGGTCAGAAAGTTCTCATTAAAGCTCATTCATTATCACATAAGAAGAAACACTTGAGTCACAAATTCTTTCTAGTTTACAATGGACCTTACAGAATCCGACGTATACCACATTATAATTGTGTTGAAGTTGAAACTCTGCGTACTAGGAGGAGTAAAGGTTTACACCACATTTCACATGTAAAACCGTTTATTGAAAGATAATCTGCTTTTTAACTTTGTCTTTGCCATATAACTTTTCACTTTACATTACTAGTATGCTTTGTCAGACTTAGAATCTGTTAATATGCAACAATGTTTGAAGTTAAATATCCAGTCAAGAACCAAGAGAACTTATTTAAACAGAAATTACGAATGCATTGTTATAGTGAACTGATGACGCAGCGTTATTGTGTGTGTACATTCTTACTTGTTAGTGGCACGATTACGTAACGACCATAAGGCTCACATACTTAAAACATATACTGGTACTGCTAAAGAGATTTTAATGCAATATTTTGGTTTACTTGAAAATACATTCAGGATTTAAAGTACTTTCTGCGAGATACCAGATGACACAGTGGTTAGTTTATGTGACAGCTACACGACTATATCACGACGCTACTAATGTGTGACACAATTTACCTCGTTGCTTTTGCGGTGTATGTGTTTTATATCTGCACAGTTTTTCTGAATTCTTCTGGAAAGTAAAACATGTTTTAGTAGTAACTTTTGTGGTACAGCAACAATGAGACAGCCTTTTTCGTGGCACAACAATACGTTACTGTACAGTACTTTCTTCATCACGCCAATAAACACAATAACTACGATATCTATTCGCAAAGCATTTCACTTTCGTTTATGATGAGGTAAGTACATTGACTTCAGCAGAACTTTGCTTACAGAGGACGATAACTACGACACTTCCACAGAATTATCTTACAGCAAGACGCACATTTAGCGCTACAGGACACGCATTTGAGTGATCAATTTTGTACTTAAACCATTTATTTTTCATGATTTTTTAATTACAAAGAAAGTTTTCCGTGATACATTTCATTCCATTGCTGTAATCTGTAACACTTGAGGATATAATTACATTTATTCTCAGGGGGGTACACGCTTACTTTGTGTACCATGTGTTTGGCAAGCACAAGGAGCCCTAGCTAATATGGTATTTGCTTATACAACTTTACACATCGGTACCATATTTCTATAACACATAAATTACACAGCTATCTGATCTTTTAACTCAGAGATAAACATTTTTTTTTTACTACATCAGTGACACGTGTTTACGCAATTACACAGTTGGGTAACTTCACACTTATGAAACCGTATTTTGTCTGTACTTTGTAAACTGTTCATATTTTTTCGGCATCATTGTGATACTATGAGAGCTTTGAATGATGTATTTGGTATGGGATCATGATTTTAAAGTGCGTTTGAGGTAGATGACACTATTGCAATGAGCAGAAAATTTTCTTTACGTTTTGAAGTTATTGCATAAAGCTACGACGTTTTTGAGATTTGACTGAGGTGTTTTTATGTTATTTTTATGACGACGAATATGTATATGTGTAATAAGGTAAGGAGTAATGAATAGTGGTTAGGGACTCTGATTTGTGGAAAAGGATGATGGAAACCAAGAATCGTACTTTAAGAGTTATGAAATGCGTGTAAATGCGTGAATGTATCACAATGCCGGCGAAAATTTTTTGGACACTGTTATATTCATAAGATTTTGTATCTACAATTTTGCAACGCAAATTCTCGACCTCTGAAATTTTTTATATGAGACTGCCACTGTAGCGGAAACTGCTGTCGTAAATATTTCCGTAAGAAAATTAAGTGACCACCTGCACGTAATGCGTCGTGGGCACCCAGCTGTGTCAGACGCCTAGAGAAAAAGCCATTAGCGCATGCCTTTTCAGAGCACAGGAAGGAAAAAAAAGGGAGGCCATTATCCTCGCTATCGACATTCCTTTGTAGAAAGCACCTCAAATACGACACGCTCATTACTTGGAAAGATACTTACATCTGCACACCTGATTATGACAAGCGTTTTTCTCGAGAATTGTGAGAATTTTTACTGCCTTATGCAATGCCATATGGTTAATGAATGATGTTTCATGCTGTCCTTTGTACATATTTGCTCATTTTCTTTAATATCTAGTTTCTAGCTGCACTGCAGCATTGGTTAAAATAAAATTTAATATATGTACTAATATAGTTATTTTATGCCTACAGATCCAGTCAATAAGAAATTTATGATCTACTTCCAAGAAAACGAGGGCACATAAATAGACATTTCCCTTCACAGGAATTGAATAAATAACTTCTTTACGATTTGGTAACTTATCTGCTAGTGTAAGTTCTCGTGATGCATCACTCTAGTGTTAAGATGTGACATAGGTATTAGACATGGCCATTTTTAGTGTAATATTTTTTTTCTGCTTGAGGTCTAGGTTTAAATTATTTCATTTGCTGCTGCTGTTTGCCAGACATAGTGCTACTGAATTTTAATTTGTGTTACTCTGCTAAGCCAGTTTGACTACTGATTTATTTTTCTTGTTTGCTGCTCGTTACCTTATATTAGTTGTAATATTGCAATTGCTTTGTCAGTTTTAATTTTTTGTCATTGCTGTTTGTGTTACTTATTTTTTGCTGCTGCATTGCCTCGTCCCTTAGTTTAGCATCTGAGCTCAGTAGATATAAGTTAGCTTAAGAGGGGGTAGACTATATAAGAGAATGAGTTGCGATGAATTGGAAGAAACGCATTGAGAAGATATAAGAAACATATTTGGTATAAATGAGTATTGTGCACTGAGAAATAATTATTTTGAAAGAAATATGAATAGAATACAGAAAGCAGGTATAGATAGGACTTTTTGGGAATAATGATGAATGAAGGGAGATCTCCAAGAAGTAAAGAAAGTTTTGTTTGCAAAATACTGCAGTAAAACAAACCCTGTCCTTTCCTTTTGTATTATTATGCTATGTGTTTGCGTACCCTTGTGTATTTCTTTTCTTCCTGTCTCAGTGTACTGTTTCATAGAAATTTTTTTCTGTTCTAGTACTAAGCTACATTCACTATGATGAGGAATACTGTTATCCTCAAATATAACTTGCATTTATGATATGTTATTTTCTTTGTAAAGATGTTTAGACATTATTTATTCTGTTTTGTTTTAATGCTCATGTGTGAAGTTGATATTCCGAAAGTTATTCTGGTCTTTTATCTATGTACTCATGTCATAATTCCTGTAACATTGATGTCTATCTTTATTTCTATTCTGTTGTAAAGCCTGTACTTCAAATGTTATCTGTATTGTTATGTTCTTTAATGATGTATTTTGTACCTTTGTTGTTGTATTCTTATGTTATAAAATTGTACTTGACACCAGTTCATCAAATTATTAACAAGTAAGTTCCATTTCACTGCACACGTTTCTGTTGGTCATAGTATATGGACAATATGTGAGAAGTAGGGACTGATAATGTTTGCACGTGTGTTAATAATTCAGCAAGGGACTGGATAACAGCACTGCTGGTTCTAAGGACAATTCCAAAAACTTTGTGAGTGCACAAGTGGTGGTTTATGGACTTGCTATATTATCCGCAAGACTCTGCAGTGGTGATTGTGCACCTGCACAGTCACAACAGATGGCTGCTGGCCATCTCTTCAAGGACTACAGTGGGTCTACATCTTTGATGATCCATCAATACCATTATTTCTACAAGGACCACAGTGGGTCTGCACCTTTGATGACCCACCAATACCGTAATCTCTACCAGGACTTCAGTGGGTCTGCTCTGTGATGACCTACCCACCAATATTCTTCAAATCTTCGACTGACTCTGGTGTTGGTTTGCTCTGTTGTGGCGCATTACCTGTCTGCATGTCGAGAGTCAGCACTGTCTCTCCGTTGGAAGGACAACAATACTTCTTCAAGACTGCATGGAAATCCACTACTTCTGTGTGCATTTTCTTTTACTGCTCAGACTTTGAGAAAAACACTGCAATTAGACTGTGACGAATGATGAGGACTGTCTTTATGGACTGTGAGAAAATTTTAGCTTTTGACCAACATTGTATCAATAAGTGTGTGCATTTGATATCTTTGTTGTTGTAATTATGAAAATTTTTTTCAAATCTGTGTTGGCCACTGCCCAAACCAATTTGTAAAGTTTTTTGTGGGGAGCATGGGGGCTATGTAAGTAGGCTGTTTAGGTTCTTTTATTGGTAACGCCACCTCTGCATGAAAATCACTGGCTGTGCTGTGTGCAGTCTGTGGCTGCTTTGCATTGTTGTAATACTCGCCATTGTAGTGTTAGGCAGCTGGCTGTGAACAGCGCGTAGCGTTGCGCAGTTGGAGGTGAGCCGCCAGCAGTGGTGGATGTGGGCAGAGAGATGGCGGAGTTTTGTAATTTGTCATGAACTGCTACATATATTATGACTAATAAGGTACATACATTGTTAGTTCTCTATTAATATCTTTCATTTGCTAACTATCCCTATCAGTAGTTAGTGCCTTCCGTAGTTTGAATCTTTTATTTAGCTGGCAGTAGTGGCGCTCGCTGTATTGCAGTAGTTCGAGTAATGAAGATTTTTGTGAGGTAAGTGATTTCTGAAAGGTATAGTTTAATGTTAGTCAGGGCCATTCTTTTGTAGGGATTTTTGAAAATCAGATTGCGTTGCACTAAAAATATTGTATGTCAGTTTAAGCACAGTCTTGTATAATTGTTCAAAGGGGACGTTTCAACTGCTACGAGGTGAGGTGAATTTAATGCATGGCTCAATGCTAGCGGGCCCAGGGCTCAGGGAGTGCCGCTTCCGGCCAGCCAGGTGCAGAGGCAATGGGCTCGTCGCCGGAGACGGGTAAATCCCGGAGCTGGGAATCTGAACGGCTGATATTCTCATTGCTTTTGTGCAGAATATGTACAACAAACTGGCGGAGTACTCAGACACTCTCAAGTGGCCAAGTTGCAGCTGTTTGAGATTCAACAATAACTCACATTAAATATTAATGCAAATCCGATTACGTTTGCGATCTCAGACAAATGTGCCGTATCCAGTGGCAAAATAATATTTTGTAAGTATTCTGTTTAGTTACTAAAATGTAGACTTTCACGGCCGGAAATATCATGTCCATTATAATTATCCGGGCTGTTATGCCGTGGTCGGTTGATGAATTCTGTGTCGATTACCAACGTTTCGTCTCCGACTGCTGGAGTCATCTTCAAGGGGGTCCTTAGGTCGATGGAAGGTCCAACACACCCACTGGCTCGCTACTGACTGCCGCTAAATTCCGTGTCCGCGCGCTCCCACGCCTCGGCGTGACGTCACATCTTTTGAAAACGTTAGTGCAATTGGCCGCTGTCCGTCGCCGTCGTTCGCCGTTGCCATCACCCAGTGGTCGGCGGGTGGTACACATCTTCTTTAACTCCGGCATCCATATACCGTTTAATTTGACGCCCTCCTCCTTTCGGTTGAAATTATTTGGGTGTTTAGCGTTTTCGATTGCCTCCCTGTAGAGCCTTTCGTAACATCCGCTTGTTGCCGCTAGTACTTGCGTCTCCTCGAAACGAATATTGTGGTTCCCTGGCTGGAAAGCATGCTCCGCAACAGCTGATCATTCCGTTTCTCCTCTTCTATAATTTCCCTTGTGCTCTTCCAAACGCTTAGAAACCGTTCTTTTAGTGGTACCCACATAAACATCACCACAGCTGCATGGGATCCTATACACACCAGCTTTTTCCAATGGTTTGCGAGCGTCCTCGGCAGGCTTAAGGTATTCCTGTATCTTCCTGGTGGGCTTGTAAATTACGGTAATATTCCGCTTCGTCAAGATCCTCCCTATTCTTTCTCGTGTTTATACTGTTCAGATGTTCGTGGAACCGGCTTAATTCCTCCCTACCATGTCTCCACAGCACAAACGTGTCATCCACGTTTCGGAACCATACATTTGGTTTTTTGCTGGCAGTACCTAAGGCCTGCTCTTCGAATTTCTCCATACAGAAGTTAGCAATTACGGGACTTAGGGGGCTTCCCATAGCCACGCCATCAGTTTGCTCATAAAACTGTTCATTCCACGTGAAATATGTGGTCGTCAAACAACACTTAAACAGTTCTGAAATGTCGGCAGGAAAAATTCGATCCAGCTGTTCCAATACATCATTAAGTGGAACCATGGTAAACAGCGATACCACATCGCAACTGACCAATATGTCCTCCGGCTGGACCACTATGCCATTCAATCTGCAGATGAAATGTGTCGAATTCTTTATATAAGAGTCCGAACGGCCCACATGTGGTTTTAACAGCGTAGTCAAAAACTTCGCTAACGAGTAGGTGGGCGAACCAATGGCACTTAGTATCGGTCTTAATGGCACATTTTCTTTATGAATTTTGGGCAATCCATAAAGCCTCGGTGGTAGCGCTACCGAATTGCAGAGACCTTTCTGTACACTCTCTTCAATGGAGGACTTTTTTATTAACCGCGACACAGTTCTGAGAACGTTGTTAGTGGGGTCCTTATTCAGCTTCCTATATGCTTGCGGATCAAGTAGATCAGTAATTTTACTCTGATAGTCGGCCACATCCATACCAATAAAAGAACGGTTTCCAAGCGTTTGGAAGAGCACAAGGGAAATTGTAGAAGAGGAGAAACGGAATGATTAGCTGTTGCGGAGCATGCTTTCCAGCCAGGGAATCACAATATTCGTTTCGAGGAGACACAAGTACTAGCGGCCACAAGCGGATATTACGAAAGGCTCTACAGGGAGGCAATCGAAATCGCTAAACACCCAAATAATTTCAACCGAAAGGAGGAGGGTGTGAAATTAAACGGCATATGGATGCCGGTGTTAAAGAAAATGTGTACCACCCGTCCACTACTGGGTGATGGCAACGGCGATCGACGGCAGCGGACAGCGGCCAATTGCACTAACGTTTTCAAAAGACGTGACGTCACGCCGAGGCTTGGGAGCGCGCGGACACGGAATTTAGTGGCAGTCAGTAGCGAGCCAGTGGGTGTGTTGGACCTTCCATCGACCTACGGACCCCCTTGAAGATGTCTCCCTCAGTCGGAGACGAAACGTTGGTAATCGACACAGAATTCATCAACCGACCACGGCATAACAGCCCGGATAAATATAATGGACATGATATTCTGTTTAGGTTTTCGTATTGGTAACGTTACGTATTACTCTGCATGAAAATCGCTGACTGTGCTTGAGCTGGTTGGAGTCATTGTTGGAATATTCGCTCGTGTAGTGTTTGGAAGCTGGATGTGAACAGGGCGTAGCGTTGTGCAGTTGGATGTGAGCCGCCAGCAGTGGTAGATGTGGAGAGAAAGGTGCCAGAGTTTTGAGATGGTACTATGAGCGGATGATATGGACGTATATCCATCAGAAAGAGGAAATTTGTTTAATTGGATGTCACAAAATTATGTATATTTTATGACATTTGAACACTATTAAGGTAAATACATTGTTTGTTCTCTATCAAAATCTTTCATTTTCTAACTATTCCATCAGTAGTTAGTGCCTTCAGTAGTTTGAATCTTTTATTTAGCTGGCAGTAGTGGCGCTCGCTGTATTGCAGTAGTTCGAGTAACGAAGATTTTTGTGAGGTAAGTGATTCATGAGAAGTACAGGTTATTGTTTGTCAGGGCCACTCTTTCGTAGGGATTATTGAAAGTCAGATTGCGTTGCGCAAAAAATGTTTTGTGTCAGTTTAGTGACGTTCAGAATAAGTAAAGAGAGAAATGTCAGTACATTCAGTTTCGGTCAGCTGTTTGAAAAATCAAATAAAGTAGAAGGTTACCTGCACAGTCACTCATACGTTTTCAAAGGGGACGTTTCAGTTTAAATATCTTTAAGATTGCAGAAGTTAATATTTCACAGCGAAGAAACATTTTCACTGTGACCCTCTGAAGTAACAACTTTTAATCGCTTCATGCGAATTCAACGAACGTTAGATGATAGCATTTCACGATAGGTATTTACCTCTAAAAACTACGTATCATTATAGATTTTATTTATCGATTTACTAAGTCTTTTACATGTTTTTCATTACACAAGTGTTTGTCGGAACATCATATTCTCCACATTTACACAGCAAATGGACACAGCACGAATACCTCACATTTTGTCATACTTATACTTTTATATAATGAATAGTTTACTACTATGCCAACAATTTTATTTAAATGTGCTAATATGAAAGTGTTCAGTCCCTTGTGTTAGCGGAAACCAGAGTTGAAAAGAGACCCAAAAGACGCCTTCGTCAAGAAGGCATAAGTAATTGCTTAAATAATATTTAGCTATAATCGGTAGTCATTTGTCGATAGCGCACCTGCATAAGAACATTGGTTTATTTATTTATGAACAAACCTTTATTTATAATTATTGTAATTTATCTGCATGTGACATATTGTTTACAACATTTAGATACTGTATTAGTAAATGAGTAAAAACAACTTAGTAGCGTTTAAGACCGATATACTTTTGGTGGAGATGGCGTTCAACCAGTGCGAAGCAGAGGTAGCGGAACACTACGGGAGTCAAGTGGAGATTGGGACTTTTCGAGTGAAGATCTTACGGGAGCAATTCTGTACACCTTTTCGTTTGTGCTGGAAGCAGACGGACCTACCTGTGGTAACGTGTATCATTCGGACGTATAGGAGATGGACGCTGGCCGTTGAATAGCCGCTATGAGACTTTTCGCTTCTATCTTCACACTTGATGGCGAGTTCTGGAAGAAGGCAGACCTGTTTAGAGTAACGCGAGAGAATCAAGCGTATAGGTGATATTTTCTGGGCAGTAAGCGGAAGCTACAGTACTCTAATGCGAGACGTCTGAATGTAGTCTAGAGTAGGACTCCAACATTTGCCGCTAGATTTATTGAATTGAGAATAAACAGACCATGAGTTACTGCTGTTCTTATCGCGTGTGTTAATGTCTGAATTATCATGTTACTCTCTGAACTGTTTTGAGCTGATGAATGTTCGTGTATTGTGGTTACGAAATGGGCCTAGTTTTCCCTTATCATTGTTGGCTATTTAGTTTGAGGATTTTGCTACCATTCTCGCAACGCTCTCAACTCAGCTTCACTGCATTTGATAAGGGTATTTTCTGTCTGTGTTTTAAGTAAATGTTGTATGATCACTTCCCGTCTATTTGAAACATCCTGTTTTGAATTAAGGATATCCAACATAACTTTCTGCCGTCTTCATCAATTACAGACGTTAGAATAGAACACTTTTTAGTAAATTACTCATTTATCTTTTATTTTATGTTTCTGTGTACTTTACTGACGCGCAATTCTAGCCAACACATAAACTATTTAACTGCAGGATCACACTATAGGTTATTGTTTGGCAGCGAATTAACTGCGACGCGTGAATGTAGACGTGCGCGGCTCCACCCTGTGACTACATCGAGCTGTTCTTTCTTAAATAGAGACGTGCCCAGCCTCAGTACCTAAAGTGTGAGTAACCACAGGTAAAGACGCAGTTGGTTTGCTCGTTAGGCCTGCTATTTGGAAGAGAAACTGTACACCAGCAGTAATCGTTAGGTACCGTCGCAAGTACATGGGACTCCCTTATGCTGTTGAACTCATAAATGCAGTAGTTTTAATTGACTATTACATTTTACATTTACTGTCATTACATTTGTAGTAAGGAAAGTATCGCTATTCATATTATGGATGACTTTGTTAGATTTCTTTTTTTTTAATTTCACTTTGGGATACTTATTTTCATCTTGTTCCTGATATATCACAATTACATTTTGTTGATTGAGGAATATGTTGGATATTCTGTCTACTTCATTCGGTTTCATGGATCAGATGTTAATAAGGGAAAGATTGAAACTTCCTGGCAGATTAAAACTGTGTGCCCGACCGAGACTCGAACTCGGGACCTTTGCCTTTCGCGGGCAAGTGCTCTACCATCTGAGCTACCGAAGCACGACTCACGCCCGGTCCTCACAGCTTTACTTCTGCCAGTATCTCGTCTCCTACTTTCCGAACTTTACAAAAGCTCTCCTGCGAACCTTGGAAGATAGGAGACGGGATACTGGCAGAAGTAAAGCTATGAGGACCAGCCGTGAGTCGTGCTTCGGTAGCTCAGATGGTAGAGCACTTGCCCAGAAAGGCAAAGGTCCCGAGATCGAGTCTCGGTCGGGCACACCGTTTTAATCTGCTAGGAAGTTTCATATCAGCGCACACTCCGCTGCAGAGTGAAAATCTCATCCTGGAAACATCCCCCAGGCTGTGGCTAAGCCATGCCTCCGCAATATCCTTTCTTTCAGGGCGCTAGTTCTGCAAGGTTCGCAGGAGAGCTTCTGTAAAGTTTGGAAGGTAGGAGATGAGATACTGGCAGAAGTAAAGCTGTGAGGACCGGGCGTGAGTCGTGCTTCGGTGGCTCAGATGGTAGAGCACTTGCCCGTGAAATGCAAAGGTCCCGAGTTCGACTCTCGGTCGTGCACGCAGTTTTAATCTGCCAGGAAGTTTCATATCAGCGTACACTCCGGTGCAGAGTGAAAATCTCATTCTGGAAGGGAAAGATTGTATGTAACTCGATGGGCATTCTTCAAAAATCAAACGTGTTGTGAGTCAGTTTGGAATGCAATCTTTCTTGGAGAATCAGTTTTTGTGACTTGAACTATACATTTGAGAAAATTCGCCCCCCTCCCCCTCCTCCAACTACGGTGGCATGGTCCAGCATCTGAGATAAAAAAGGTGATTGAGTAGGCGTTTCTTCATGATTAAAAGGTGCTAAGATAGTATGTGACACAGTACTTGCGGGTTGTTGGGTGTGCTGAAGGAATGTTAAAACTATTTGGACTTTTATGGACTGCCAGATAGTGCTTCTGATACATATTTTGCATTTTGTTTATAAATATTTCATTTCTACAGTGGCATTTTGTTCAGTTTTAAGAGTTGTTTCCTCTCAGATATTTTTTGTTTTCATTTCTGTGGTGTCAAGAAAAAAGTTTGAACAGTGATATTCCATACCTTAATAATTAGGTGCCTTGTAAGTTGTTCAAGATTTAGTGGATGATTTTTCACATTTCTGAACTGAGGTGGAATTGGTGAAATTTTTTGTTGGATTTGCATACTGAGGTTATTCCAAAGTGTAAGTAGGCTGTTTAGGTTTTCTTATTGGTAATGGCACGTAGCGCTCTGTATGAAAATCACGGGCTGTGCTGTGTGCAGTCTGTGGCTAGTTTGCATTTTTGTCTGCCATTGTAGTGTTGGGCAGCTGGATGTTAACAGCGCGTAGCATTGCGCAGTTGGAGGTGAGCCGCCAGCAGTGGTGGATGTGCAGAGAGAAAAGGCAGTGTTTTGAGAGCGGATGATCTGGACGTGTGTTCATCAGAAACAGTACATTTGTAAGAATGGATGTCATGAACTGCTATATATATTATGACTTTTGAACACTATTAAGATAAATACATTGTTTGTTCTCTATCAAAATCTTTCATTTGCTAACTATGCCTATCAGTAGTTAGTGCCTTCAGTAGTTTGAATCTTTTATTTAGCTGGCAGTAGTGGCGCTCACTGTATTGCAGTAGCTTGAGTAACGAAGATTTTTGTGAGGTAAGTGATTTCTGAGAGGTATAGGTTAATGTTAGTTAGGGCCATTCTTTTGTAGGGATTGTTGAAAGTCAGATTGCGTTGCACATAAAATATTGTGTGTCAGTTTAGTGTTGATCGGAATATGTAAAGAGAGTAATGTCTGAGTACGTTCAGTTTTACTCAGCTGTTTGAAAATCAAATAACGTAAGTGGTTTATCTGCAGAATCATTCATAAATTTTTCTAAGGGGCGTTTCATATGTCGACCCTTAGCCGAGGATACCTCACTGGAATCTTCTGATTTTTTCTTGTAGTTTGTGTAATTAGTGCAGCCTTTGTTTATTGCTAGCGCGTAATTGTAGAGAGAATTTCCTTTGTAGTTGTAGTTTTTCATTGTTGTACAGTAAAACAGTTGTGGCATGCATGTAGATTTGCACCAAGTATTTCGCAGCTGCGCTTGCAATTAACAAGATATTATTTTTAATGATATGTTAATGTGTTTTCTTACTATGCTCTACAAATTGTGCTTTTCTGTGTTATCGTGTGAAATGTTGTGACAATAATGGCGTGTGAAAAACGTAATACTAGGCTCCAAAGTAAACTGCGAAATGACAGTGAAGACGAGAGTAGTGTGTTAGCGCCACCGTGTAATGAATTAACTAATGTTCTACATTGTAATTTGGTAATTGTGCATAGGGAAAAGGAACGGGCGGCAACTAATGGTGTGGACAGTGAAACAATTAGTGAAGATGGTAGCGTCATTACCCATTTCTCAAGCAAGTCAAGACACGTTTTCTGCTTTTCAAAATGCGTATATAGGCTTTTCAAATGCACTGCCGAATAGCACTGCGGCACTTGTTTCAGACACCAGTGCATTGTTATTACAATTAATGCAACAAATTGGACAAAAGCTTCAAAAGTTAGACACAATGGAACAAAATCTTCAAAAGTTAGACACAACAATCAAACAAAATCAGAGACAAACTCAGCAACAGCTTCAAAAGTTAGACTCAGTGGAACAAACGCTTGAACAAATACGTGAATGTTTAACTGCTGAGTTACTTAAAATCGAATCGAAATGTCAAAAAAGTCTGTAATGACATAAAAACACAAATTTGTGAGCATTTTCAATCTATTTTTTCACGACATGAAAATGCGTTTCTGAATCACGAAGCAGCCGTAATAGAACAGCCAACTATTGTTCATGAAGATAACGAGACCTTGCGGCCTAAAATTGACTCAGTTGCATCTACCGATTCGGTTACGCAACTTGAAAAAACTCAGGAAAACTTAAAGGACACAGTAGATACTCTGAAAATTGGTTCAGAAAGACACATGGAGGAAATTAGTTCATTATCAGATAAAGTAGTCGAGCTTTCGGATCATCTAAATCATTTATCTACGAAGGTAGATGATAATGTTAATGACACAAGACCGGTAGTCTTTAATGACACAGAATAGCACAAACAAATTAGGAAAGTGAAACAAAATCAGAATCAAATTAATATGCAACACAAAAGAGAAATCCGGGAAGTACAAGATCAGTTGGCACAAGTTATACAAAAATTATATATTTCAGGGGACACTCGCGCTCCACCCCGCGAAGAGAGACTTAGAAATACGGAAAAGCCGCAAAATAATAACACAGGGCATTTCGGAAATTATGAAAGAAATTGGCAAGGTACACAGAATTTTGAGATGGAACCGCCGACACGACGTAACAATGACCGATATGCGACTCGCCGACACGATGATTTTGACTATAAGCTGTTCATTACTACACGTAAATTCAAAACATTTAAGAATTCTTGCAACGACATTCATCCACAAGCGTGGCTTCATCAATTCTCTCATTGTTTTCCTCCCAACTGGTCATTAGAGCATAGATTAGAATTTATGTGTGGCAACTTAGAGAATGAACCAGTTGTGAGATGTTAGAGAAGTGAATAATAATTGCAGCTTCAGAAGACAGTTAATTTCAGATCTCGTAAACCAAAAATTATGATTACCATTGTTTCCGTACGCGTCCGTTTGCCTTCTGCATCCTTCTTTCCAACCGATTCGTCCTCATTTCCCAGTGTTCTTCGTTGATGCGTTCTTAAATTTCCTACCCCCACACCCCGCTATGTAAGACAACGTCTACTTTGTACACCTGTATATTCTTTTTATACCTGGCACTATCGTTATTTTAATTATTGTCTTCATTATTATTCTCACTATTATGGCAGAAGCAACAGCAGTAGTACAAGTACTATCAGTGTTAACATTATTTGATGATACTCAGTAATATTTACTCACATCGTCACTATAGACACTGAGATAATTTTAATGCTATTTGTCACATTAAAACTGTTATTTCTTAGGTAACTATGATGCAGAAAAGGAACCGTATGTGTCACACCCAGGTCTGATAGAGGACAGGCATCCTAATCATGTAAGGTTAAAAAGATAAATAAATAAATAAACGAAAACTAGTTTGCTAAGTTGTTCGATTGCTGCTGGACTTCAAAATTTGTCGACTGTCACTGGACTTTGAATTATTTAAAACTTCGTCGAACATAGAATTATATAAATTTGTGAATTTCGAATTTCTTAAGTTGATCTGTAGCTTAAAATATTTCGCTGTTGAAAACTGAATATTTTCATGTGAAGCACAGATGTGGCAGCAAATAAAACGTTTCGGCCGCCTAGAACTGTGTAAGTAGGCTGTTTAGGTTTTTTTATTGGTAACGCCACCTCTGTATGTAAATCACTGGCTGTGCTGTGTGCTGTCTGTGGCTGCTTTGCATTGTTGTAATACTCACCATTGTAGTGTTAGGCAGCTGGCTGTGAACAGCGCTTAGCATTGCGCAGTTGGAGGTGAGCAGCCAGCAGTGGTGGATGTGGGGAGAGAGATGGTGGAGTTTTGTAATTTGTCATGAACTGCTACATATATTATGACTAATAAGGTACATACATTGTTTGTTCTCTATTAATATCTTTCATTTGCTAACTATCCCTATCAGTAGTTAGTGCCTTCCGTAGTTTGAATCTTTTATTTAGCTGGCAGTAGTGGCGCTCGCTGTATTGCAGTAGTTCGAGTAATGAAGGTTTTTGTGAGGTAAGTGATTTCTGAAAGGTATAGTTTAATGTTAGTCAGGGCCATTCTTTTGTAGGGATTTTTGAAAGTCAGATTGCGTTGCGCTAAAAATATTGTATGTCAGTTTAAGCACAGTCTTGTATAATTGTTCAAAGGGGACGTTTCATATGTCGACCCTTAGCCGAGGATACCTCACTGGATTCTTCTGATTTTTCTCTTATAGTTTGTGTAATTAGTGTAGCTTATGTTTATTGCTAGCACGTAATTATAGAGAGAGCTTCCATTGTAGTTGTAGTTTTTCATTGTTGTACAGTAAAACAGTTGTGGCATGCATGTAGATTTGCACCAAGTATTTCGCAGTTTTGAAGAATATTGGTGGATAGGTCATCACAGAGCAGACCCACTGTAGTCCTGGTAGAGATTACGGTATTGGTGGGTCATCAAAGGTGCAGACCCACTGTGGACCTTTTGGAAATAATGGTATTGATGGATCATCAAAGATGTAGACCCACTGTAGTCCTTGAAGAGATGGCCAGCAGCCATCTGTTGTGACTGTGCAGGTGCACAATCACCGCTGAAGAGTCTTGCGGATAATATAGCAAGTCCATAAACCACCACTTGTGCACTCACAAAGTTTTTGGAATTGTCCTTAGAACCAGCAGTGCTGTTATCCAGTCCCTTGCTGAATTATTAACACATGTGCAAACACTATCAGTCCCTACTTCTCACATATTGTCCATATACTATGACCAACAGAAACGTGTGCAGTGAAATGGAACTTACATGTTAATAAGATGATGAACTGGTGTCAAGTACAATTTTATAACATAAGAATACAATAACAAAGGTACAAAATACAACATTAAAGAACATAACAATACAGATAACATTTGAAGTACAGGCTTTACAACAGAATAGAAATAAACATATACATCAATGTTACAGGAATTATGACATGAGTACATAGAAAAAAGACCAGAATAACTTTCGGAATATCAACTTCACACATGAGCATTAAAACAAAACAGAATAAATAATGTCTAAACATCTTTACAAAGAAAATAACATATTATAAATGCAAATTATATTTGAGGATAACAGTATTCCTCATCATAATGAATTTAGCTTAGTACTAGAACAGAAAAAAATTTCTATGAAACAGTACACAGAGACAGGAAGAAAAGAAATACACAAGGGTACACAAACACATAGCATAATAATACAAAAGGAAAGGACAGGGTTTGTTTTACTGCAGTATTTTGCAAACAAAACTTTCTTTACTTCTTGGAGATCTCCCTTCATTCATCATTATTCCCAAAACGTCCTATCTATACCTGCTTTCTGTATTCTATTCATATTTCTTTCAAAATAATTATTTCTCAATGCACAATACTCATTTTTACCAAATCTGTTTCTTATATCTTCTCAATGCGTTTCTTCCAATTCATCACAACTCATTCTCTTATATAGTCTACCCCCTCTTAAGCTAACTTAAATCTACTGAGCTCAGATGCTAAACTAAGGGATGAGGCAATGCAGCAGCACAAAACAAGTAACACAAACATCAATGACAAAAAATTCAAACTGGCAAAGCAATTGCAATATTACAACTAATATAAGGCAACGAGCAGCAAACAAGAAAAATAAATCAGTAGTCAAACTGGCTTAGCAGAGTAACACAAATTAAAATTCAGTAGCACTATGTCTGGCAAACAGCAGCAGCAAATGAAATAATTTAAACCTAGACCACAAGCAGAAAAAAATATTACACTAAAAATGGCCATGTCTAATACCTATGTCACATCTTAACACTAGAGTGATGCATCACGAGAACTTACACTAGCAGATATGTAACCAAATCGTAAAGAAAATATTAATGCAATTCCTGTGAAGTAAAATGTTTATTTAAGTGCCCTCGTTTTCTTGGAAGTAGATCATAAATTTCTTATTGACTGGATCTGTAGGCATAAAATAACTATATTAGTACATATATTAAATTTTATTTTAACCAATGCTGCAGTGCAGCTAGAAACTAGATATTAAAAAAATGAGCAAATATGTACAAAGGACGTCATGAAACATCATTCATTAACCATATGGCATTTCATATGGCAGTAAAAATTCTCTCAATTCTCGAGAAAAACACTTGTCATAATCAGGTGTGCAGATGTAAGAATCTTTCCAAGTAATGAGCGTGTCGTATTTGCGGTGCTTTCTACAAAGGAATGTCGATAGCGAGGATAATGGCCTCCCTTTTTTTTTCCTTCCTGTGCTCTGAAAAGGCACGCGTTAATGGCTTTTTCTCCAGGCGCCTGACACAGCTGGGTGCCCACGACACATTACGTGCAGGTGGTCACTTAATTTTCTTACGGAAATATTTACAACAGCAGTTTCCGCTACAGTGGCAGTCTCATACAAAAAATTTCAGAGGTCGAGAATTTGTGTTGCAAATGTGTAGATACAAAATCTTATGAATATAACAGTGTCCAAAAAATTTTCGCCGGCATTGTGATACATTCACGCATTTACACACATTTCATAACTCTTAAAGTACGATTCTTGGTTTCCATCATCCTTTTCCACAAATCAGAGTCCCTAACCACTATTCATTACTCCTTACCTTATTACACATATACATATTCGTCGTCGTAAAAATAACATCAAAACACCTCAGTCAAATCTCAAAAACGTCGTAGCTTTATGCAATAATTTCAAAACCTAAAGAAAATTCTCTGCTCATTTCAATAGTGTCATCTACCTCAAACGCACTTTAAAATCATGATCCCATACCAAATACATCATTCAAAGCTCTCATAGTATCACAATGATTCCGAAAAAATATGAACAGTTTACAAAGTACAGACAAAATACAGTTTCATAAGTGTGAAGTTACCCAACTGTGTAATTGCGTAAACATGTGTCACTGATGTAGTAAAAAAAAATGTTTATCTCTCAGTTAAATGATCAGATAGCTGTGTAATTTATGTGTTATAGAAATATGGTACCGATGTGTAACGTTGTATAAGCAAATACCATATTAGCTAGGGCTCCTTGTGCTTGCCAAACACATGGTACACAAAGTAAGCGTGTACCCCCCTGAGGATAATTGTAATTATATCCACATGTGTTACAGATTACAGCAATGGAATGAAATGTATCATGGAAAACTTTCTTTGTAATTAAAAAATCATGAAAAATAAATGGTTTAAGTACAAAATTAATCACTCAAATGCATGTCCTGTAGCGCTAAATGTGCGTCTTGCTGTAAGATAATTCTGTGGAAGTGTCTTAGTTATCGTCCTCTGTAAGCAAAGTTCTGCTGAAGTCAATGTACTTACCTCATCATAAACGAAAGTGAAATGCTTTGCGAATAGATATCGTAGTTATTATGTTTATTGGCGTGATGAAGAAATTACTGTACAGTAACGTATTGCTGTGCCACGAAAAAGGCTGTCTCATTGTTGCTGTACCACAAAAGTTACTACTAAAACATGTTTTACTTTCCAGAAGAATTCAGAAAAACTGTGCAGATATAAAACACATACACCGCAAAAGCAACGAGGTAAATTGTGTCACACATTAGTAGCGTTGTGATATAGTCGTGTAGCTGTCACATAAACTAACCACTGTGTCATCTGGTATCGCGGAAACTACTTTAAATCCAGAATGTATTTTCAAGTAAACCAAAATGTTGCATTAAAATCTCATTTGCAGTACCAGTATATGTTTTAAGTATGTGAGCCTTATGGTCGTTACGTAATCGTGCCACTAACAAGTAAGAATGTACACACACAATAACGCTGTGTCGTCAGTTCACTATAACAATGCATTCGTAATTTCTGTTTAAATAAGTTTTCTTGGTTCTTGACTGGATATTTAACTTCAAACATTGTTGCATATTAACAGATTCTACGTCTGACAAAGAATACTAGTAATGTAATGTGAAAAGCTATATGACAAAGACAAAGTTAAAAAGCAGATTATCTTTCAATAAACGGTTTTACATGTGAAATGTGGTGTAAACCTTTACTCTTCCTAGTACACAGAGTTTCAACTTCAACGCAATTATCACGTGGTATACGTCGGATTCCGTAAGGTCCATTGTAAACTAGAAAGAATTTGTGACTCAAGTGTTTCTTCTTATGTGACAATGAATGAGCTTTAATGAGAACTTTCTGACCAATATACAATTTCTTTGCATTTGCTTTACCGTGTAGTTTTCTCCTTTCGTCTGCTGCAGATTTTATATTTTTAAGAGCCAAATCAATTACGTCTTTGTGTCGAAGTTTACGTGTATTCGGGAAAGGTACAAGCTCTCTGATTCTGTTCGGTGGTTCTTCATTCTTCAGTACAAGAATAGGTGGTAAAGCAGTGGAATCATGAGGCATTTCATTCAGCACATTTTGAAATAAGTGTAAATATCTGTCCCAATGCTGATGCTTTCTGTGACAATAAAGTCTGCAAAGCTTATTGATTTCTTTCATAATCCTTTCAGACGGGTTACAATGTGGTGAGTACAATGAAATAAAAACAGGTTTGATTTTATGATTCCGAAGCATGCGTGACCAAACAGCAGATCTGAATTGAGGTCCGTTATCTGAAATGACTTTGTTAACGTGTCCAACTTCACGTAAGAAATTTTTAACAAAGGCGTTGGATACAGACCGTCCAGTGGCTTTACGTAACGGTGTGAAAGAAACAAATTTTGAAGTAAGTTCAACAGTGACTAGAACGTACAAAAATCCATTCGATGTTCTGACAAGCTGTCCCAAGTGATCAACAGCAACAAATTCTTTTAATTTAGAAGGATTGATAGGAAACAACGGAGCACGATGTGAGATAGTAGATGGTTTAGCCCTTTGACAAAGTTTACAAATAGACAGGACTCTTCGAATTCTCTTTTCCATATCGTTAAAATAACAAGTCGTTCGAAAAATATGACAACATTTTCGTGGACCAAAATGTGCGTAGCCGAAATAAATGTAACAAATGAGCTTATTAACAAAATCGTCAAGAATGCAAAGTACCCATAGCTTGTCATCAACAGTGCAGCGTTTGAACAATATGTTGTTTCTAACCAGATAATACTGCCGAATCTGTGTGTGTGTCTTTTCATGCCATTTGCTTTTGATGTCTTTCCAAATCGGATCTTTATCTTGTTCATGAGCAATGTCCTTTAAAGATGTGGTGATGAAGTTTTCAAAGGCGACTTTCTGAATGTAAAGAATACTGAAATTTTTCTCGAGGTTGCCTTCTGTGTTACTTTTCTCAAGCCCAGCCGGTGCGCGTGACAGTGCGTCCGCAACAATGTTCTCCTTCCCGGGAATGTAGACTATTGTGAAGTGGAATTCTTGCAGAAACAATGCCCAACGTTTTAACCTGTCATGATTTAATTTTGAAGACATAAGAAATTGTAATGCGCGATGATCACTGTATACTTTTACGTGCTTACCAGAAAGAAAGAAACGGAATTTGTTAAATCCCCAAACGATTGCTAAAGCTTCTAATTCAGTAACGGAATAATTTTTTTCGGATTTTGTTAACACTCGGCTAGCAAAAGCAATGGTTTTCTGAACAGTAGTGTCATTTTCTGTTGCTTCTTGGAATGAGTGGGCACCAAGACCGACTTTAGAAGAATCCGTGCTAAGGCAGAAATCTTGTGACAGATCTGGATGAGCTAGTATTGGCGCGTTAAGTAGCGAATCTTTCAAAAAATTGAATTCCAACTGTGCTTGTTCGTCCCAGTTCCAAATAGTATTTTTTCCAGTGAGAGAACAAAGTTTTGGTGTAACAAGAATTTGCATATTCAGAAAACGACGGTAAAAATTTACGAGACCTAGAAAACTGCGGACTTGTTTTTTTGTGTGTGGGACTGGAATGGCTCTGATTGCTTCTAACTTTTCAGGATCCGGCTGAATGCTTTCAGAAGAAATAATATGTCCCAAAAACCTCACCTTTGACCTACCGAATTCAGACTTTTCCAAGTTAACTGTAATTCCAAATTCTGAAAAATACGTAACAAACTGTTGAGGATGCGATTATGTTGTTCCCATGAAGCTTCTGCTATTACAATATCGTCCACATATAAGGTGACGTGACGTTTTAAGAACACAGGTAATATGGAATATAGCCCGCGAATGAATGCTGCTGAAGATATGTTCAAATCAAAAGGAAGTTTCCGAAACTGATAACAAACGCCGAAACAAAGGAAAGCTGTGTATTTTCTACATTCTGGATGAAGTTCGATCTGATAAAAGCGGGATCTGAGATCAATAGAAGACAACACCTTTACACCATTAAAATTTTGAAGAAGTTCTTCCAACGTTTGCAGCCTGTCTGTTTCAGGAATGATGATAGTATTGATATGTCTCGAACCTAAGACAAGCCTGATCGATCCATTTTTCTTTTCAACTCTGCTGTGGGTTTGCTCTGTTGTGGCGCATTACCTGTCTGCATGTCGAGAGTCAGCACTGTTTTTCCGTTGGAAGGACAACACTACTTCTTCAAGACTGCATGGAAATCCACTACTTCTGTGTGCATTTTCTTTTACTGCTCAGACTTTGAGAAAAACACTGCAATTTTACTGTGACGAATGATGACTGTCTTTATGGACTGTGAGAAAATTTTAGCTTTTGACCAACATTGTATCAATAAGTGTGTGCATTTGATATCTTTGTTATTGTAATTATGAAAAATTTTTTCAAATCTGTACTGGCCACTGCTCAAACCAATTTGTAAAGTTTTTTGTGGGGAGCATGGGGGCTATGTAAGTAGGCTGTTTAGGTTTTTTTATTGGTAACGCCACCTCTGTATGAAAATCACTGGCTGTGCTGTGTGCAGTCTGTGGCTGCTTTGCATTGTTGTAATACTCGCCATTGTAGTGTTAGGCAGCTGGCTGTGAACAGCGCGTAGCGTTGCGCAGTTGGAGGTGAGACGCCAGCAGTGGTGGATGTGGGGAGAGAGATGGCGGAGTTTTGAAATTTGTCATGAACTGCTATATTTATATACGACGATATCAAGGTAAATACATTGTTTGTTCTCTATTAGTATCTTTCATTTGCTAACTACCCCTATCAGTAGTTAGTGCCTTCCGTAGTTTGAATCTTTTATTTAGCTGGCAGTAGTATCGCTCGCTGTATTGCAGTAGTTCGAGTAATGAAGATTTTTGTGAGGTAAGTGATTTCTGAAAGGTATAGTTTAATGTTAGTCAGGACCATTCTTTTGTAGGGATTTTTGAAAGTCAGATTGCGTTGCACTAAAAATACTGTATGTCAGTTTAAGCACAGTCTTGTATAATTGTTCAAAGGGGACGTTTCAACTGCTACGAGGTGAGGTGAATTTAATGCATGGCTCAATGCTAGCGGGCCCAGGGCTCAGGGAGTGCCGCTTCCGGCCAGCCAGGTGCAGAGGCAATGGGCTCGTCGCCGGAGACGGGTAAATCCCAGAGCTGGGAATATGAACGGCTGATATTTTCATTGCTTTTGTGCAAAATATGTTCAACAAACTGGCGGAGTACTCAGACACTCTCAAGTGGCCAAGTTGCAGCTGTTTGAGATTCAACAATAACTCACATCAAATATTAATGCAAATCTGATTACGTTTGAGGTCTCAGACAAATGTGCCGTATCCAGTGGCAAAATAATATTTTGTAAGTATTCTGTTTAGTTACTAAAATGTAGACTTTCACGGCCGGAAATATCATGTCCATTATAATTATCCGGGCTGTTATGCCGAGGTCGGTTGATGAATTCTGTGTCGATTACCAACGTTTCGTCTCCGACTGCTGGAGACATCTTCAAGGGGGTCCGTAGGTCGATGGAAGGTCCAACACACCCACTGGCTCGCTACTGACTGCCGTTAAATTCCGTGTCCGCGCGCTCCCACGCCGCGGCGTGACGTCACTTGTTTTGAAAACGTCAGTGCAATTGGCAGCTGTCCGTCGCCGTCGTTCGCCGTTGCCATCACCCAGTAGTGGGCGGGTGGTACACATCTTCTTTATCTCCGGCATTCATATACCGTTTAATTTCACGCCCTCCTCCTTTCGGTTGAAATTATTTGGGTGTTTAGCGATTTCGATTGCCTCCCTGTAGAGCCTTTCGTAATATCCGCTTGTGGCCGCTAGTACTTGCGTCTCCTCGAAACGAATATTGTGGTTCCCTTTCTGGAAAGCATGCTCGGCAACAGCTGATCATTCCGTTTCTCCTCTTCTATAATTTCCCTTGTGCTCTTCCAAACGCTTAGAAACCGTTCTTTTAGTGGTACCCACATAAACATCACCACAGCTGCATGGGATCCTATACACTCCAGCTTTTTCCAATGGTTTGCGAGCGTCCTCGGCAGGCTTAAGGTATTCCGGTATCTTCCTGGTGGGCTTGTAAATTACGGTAATATTCCGCTTCGTCAAGATCCTCCCTATTCTTTCCGTTACATTTTTAACAAACGGCAGAAAACCTTAGATTTTGCAGTGGCCTGTACGTCAGTATGATTTCTGCGTAGCTGCCTCAACGCAAGTTTTATATCGGCGGACGAATATCCGTTCTTCATTAGTGCATTGTGGAGATGTGCCATCTCAGCGTCGAGCAACTCAGGTTCACAAATATTTCTAGCTCCGTCCACTAACGTCTTGATAACACCCCGCTTCTGTTGTGGGTGGTGGTTCGAATATCGGTGCAAATAACGGTCCGTGTGCGTGGGTTTTCAGTGTACTGAGTGGCCCAAACTACCATTTTCGTTTCTAAAAACAAGCACATCGAGGAAATATAATTTGCCATCTACCTCCTCCTCCATTGTAAACTGAATTCTCGTGTTTATACTGTTCAGATGTTCGTGGAACCGGCTCAATTCCTCCCTACCATGTCTCCACAGCACAAACGTGTCATCCACGTATCGGAACCATACATTTGGTTTTTTGCTGGCAGTACCTAAGGCCTGTTCTTCGAATTTCTCCATACAGAAGTTAGCAATTACGGGACTTAGGGGGCTTCCCATAGCCACGCCATCCGTTTGCTCATAAAACCGTTCATTCCACTTGAAATATGTGGTCGTCAAACAACACTTAAACAATTCTGAAATGTCGGCAGGAAAAATTCGATCCAGCTGTTCCAATACATCATTAAGTGGAACCATGGTAAACAGCGATACCACATCGCAACTGACCAATATGTCCTCCGGCTGGACCACTATGCCATTCAATCTGCAGATGAAATGTGTCGAATTCTTTATATAAGAGTCCGAACGGCCCACATGTGGTTTTAACAGCGTAGTCAAAAACTTCGCTAACGAGTAGGTGGGCGAACCAATGGCACTTAGTATCGGTCTTAATGGCACATTTTCTTTATGAATTTTGGGCAATCCATAAAGCCTCGGTGGTAGCGCTACCGAATTGCAGAGACCTTTCTGTACACTCTCTTCAATGGAGGACTTTTTTATTAACCGCGACACAGTTCTGAGAACGTTGTTAGTGGGGTCCTTATTCAGCTTCCTATATGGTTGCGGATCAAGTAGATCAGTAATTTTACTCTGATAGTCGGCCACATCCATACCACTAAAAGAACGGTTTCCAAGCGTTTGGAAGAGCACAAGGGAAATTGTAGAAGAGGAGAAACGGAACGATCAGCTGTTGCGGAGCATGCTTTCCAGCCAGGGAATCACAATATTCGTTTCGAGGAGACACAAGTACTAGCGGCCACAAGCGGATATTACGAAAGGCTCTACAGGTAGGCAATCGAAATCGCTAAACACCCAAATAATTTCAACCGAAAGGAGGAGGGTGTGAAATTAAACGGCATATGGATGCCGGTGTTAAAGAAAATGTGTACCACCCGTCCACTACTGGGTGATGGCAACGGCGATCGACGGCGACGGACAGCGGCCAATTGCACAAACGTTTTCAAAACACGTGATGTCACGCCGAGGCGTGGGAGCGCGCGGACACGGATTTTAGCGGCAGTCAGTAGCGAGCCAGTGGGTGTGTTGGACCTTCCATCGACCTACGGACCCCCTTGAAGATGTCTCCCTCAGTCGGAGACGAAACGTTGGTAATCGACACAGAATTCATCAACCGACCACGGCATAACAGCCCAGATAATTATAATGGACATGATATTCTGTTTAGGTTTTAGTATTGGTAACGCCACGTATTACTCTGCATGAAAATCGCTGACTGTGCTTGAGCTGGTTGGAGTCATTGTTGGAATATTCGCTCGTGTAGTGTTTGGAAGCTGGATGTGAACAGGGCGTAGCGTTGTGCAGTTGGATGTGAGCCGCCAGCAGTGGTGGATGTGGAGAGAAAGGTGCCAGAGTTTTGAGATGGTACTATGAGCGGATGATATGGACGTATATCCATCAGAAAAAGGAAATTTGTTTAATTGGATGTCACAAAATTATGTATATTTTATGACATTTGAACACTATTAAGGTAAATACATTGTTTGTTCTCTATCAAAATCTTTCATTTTCTAACTATTCCATCAGTAGTTAGTGCCTTCAGTAGTTTCAATCTTTTATTTAGCTGGCAGTAGTGGCGCTCGCTGTATTGCAGTAGTTCGAGTAACGAAGATTTTTGTGAGGTAAGTGATTCATGAGAAGTACAGGTTATTGTTTGTCAGGGCCACTCTTTCGTAGGGATTATTGAAAGTCTGATTGCGTTGCGCTAAAAATGTTTTGTGTCAGTTTAGTGACGTTCAGAATAAGTAAAGAGAGAAATGTCAGTACATTCAGTTTCGGTCAGCTGTTTGAAAAATCAAATAAAGTAGAAGTTTACCAGCACAGTCACTCATACGTTTTCAAAGGGGACGTTTCAGTTTAAATATCTTTAAGATTGCAGAAGTTAATATTTCACAGCGAAGAAACATTTTCACTGTGACCCTCTGAAGTAACAACTTTTAATCGCTTCATGCGAATTCAACGAACGTTAGATGATAGCATTTCACGATAGGTATTTACCTCTAAAAACTACGTATCATTATAGATTTTATTTATCGATTTACTAAGTCTTTTACATCTTTTTCATTACACAAGTGTTTGTCGGAACATCATATTCTCCACATTTACACAGCAAATGGACACAGCACGAATACCTCATATTTTGTCATACTTATACTTTTATATAATGAATAGTTTACTACTATGCCAACAATTTTATTTAAATGTGCTAATATGAAAGTGTTCAGTCCCTTGTGTTAGCGGAAACCAGAGTTGAAAAGAGACCCAAAAGACGCCTTCGTCAAGAAGGCATAAGTAATTGCTTAAATAATATTTAGCTATAATCGGTAGTCATTTGTCGATAGCGCACCTGCATAAGAACATTGGTTTATTTATTTATGAACAAACCTTTATTTATAATTATTGTAATTTATCTGCATGTGACATATTGTTTACAACATTTATATACTGCATTAGTAAATGAGTAAAAACAACTTAGTAGCGTTTAAGACCGATATACTTTTGGTGGAGATGGCGTTCAACCAGTGCGAAGCAGAGGTAGCGGAACACTACGGGAGTCAAGTGGAGATTGGGACTTTTCGAGTGAAGATCTTACGGGAGCAATTCTGTACACCTTTTCGTTTGTGCTGGAAGCAGACGGACCTACCTGTGGTAACGTGTATCATTCGGACGTATAGGAGATGGACGCTGGCCGTTGAATAGCCGCTATGAGACTTTTCGCTTCTATCTTCACACTTGATGGCGAGTTCTGGAAGAAGGCAGACCTGTTTAGAGTAACGCGAGAGAATCAAGCGTATAGGTGATATTTTCTGGGCAGTAAGCGGAAGCTACAGTACTCTAATGCGAGACGTCTGAATGTAGTCTAGAGTAGGACTCCAACATTTGCCGCCAGATTTATTGAATTGAGAATAAACAGACCATGAGTTACTGCTGTTCTTATCGCGTGTGTTAATGTCTGAATTATCATGTTACTCTCTGAACTGTTTTGAGCTGATGAATGTTCGTGTATTGTGGTTACGAAATGGGCCTAGTTTTCCCTTATCATTGTTGGCTATTTAGTTTGAGGATTTTGCTACCATTCTCGCAACGCTCTCAACTCAGCTTCACTGCATTTGATAAGGGTATTTTCTGTCTGTGTTTTAAGTAAATGTTGTATGATCACTTCCCGTCTATTTGAAACATCCTGTTTTGAATTAAGGATATCCAACATAACTTTCTGTCGTCTTCATCAATTACAGACGTTAGAATAGAACACTTTTTAGTAAATTACTCATTTATCTTTTATTTTATGTTTCTGTGTACTTTACTGACGCGCAATTCTAGCCAACACATAAAATATTTAACTGCAGGATCACACTATAGGTTATTGTTTGGCAGCGAATTAACTGCGACGCGTGAATGTAGACGTGCGCGGCTCCACCCTGTGACTACATCGAGCTGTTCTTTCTTAAATAGAGACGTGCCCAGCCCCAGTACCTAAAGTGTGAGTAACCACAGGTAAAGACGCAGTTGGTTTGCTCGTTAGGCCTGCTATTTGGAAGAGAAACTGTACACCAGCAGTAATCGTTAGGTACCGTCGCAAGTACATGGGACTCCCTTATGCTGTTGAACTCATAAATGCAGTAGTTTTAATTGACTATTACATTTTACATTTACTGTCATTACATTTGTAGTAAGGAAAGTATCGCTATTCATATTATGGATGACTTTGTTAGATTTCTTTTTTTTTAATTTCACTTTGGGATACTTATTTTCATCTTGTTCCTGATATATCACAATTACATTTTGTTGATTGAGGAATATGTTGGATATACTGTCTACTTCATTCGGTTTCATGGATCAGATGTTAATAAGGGAAAGATTGAAACTTCCTGGCAGATTAAAACTGTGTGCCCGACCGAGACTCGAACTCGGGACCTTTGCCTTTCGCGGGCAAGTGCTCTACCATCTGAGCTACCGAAGCACGACTCACGCCCGGTCCTCACAGCTTTACTTCTGCCAGTATCTCGTCTCCTACTTTCCGAACTTTACAAAAGCTCTCCTGCGAACCTTGGAAGATAGGAGACGGGATACTGGCAGAAGTAAAGCTATGAGGACCAGCCGTGAGTCGTGCTTCGGTAGCTCAGATGGTAGAGCACTTGCCCAGAAAGGCAAAGGTCCCGAGTTCGAGTCTCGGTAGGGCACACCGTTTTAATCTGCTAGGAAGTTTCATATCAGCGCACACTCCGCTGCAGAGTGAAAATCTCATCCTGGAAACATCCCCCAGGCTGTGGCTAAGCCATGCCTCCGCAATATCCTTTCTTTCAGGGCGCTAGTTCTGCAAGGTTCGCAGGAGAGCTTCTGTAAAGTTTGGAAGGTAGGAGACGAGATACTGGCAGAAGTAAAGCTGTGAGGACCGGGCGTGAGTCGTGCTTCGGTGGCTCAGATGGTAGAGCACTTGCCCGCGAAATGCAAAGGTCCCGAGTTCGACTCTCGGTCGTGCACGCAGTTTTAATCTGCCAGGAAGTTTCACATCAGCGTACACTCCGGTGCAGAGTGAAAATCTCATTCTGGAAGGGAAAGATTGTATGTAACTCGATGGGCATTCTTCAAAAATCAAACGTGTTGTGAGTCAGTTTGGAATGCAATCTTTCTTGGAGAATCAGTTTTTGTGACTTGAACTATACATTTGAGAAAATTCGCCCCCCTCCCCCTCCTCCAACTACGATGGCATGGTGCAGCATCTGAGATAAAAAAGGTGATTGAGTAGGCGTTTCTGCATGATTAAAAGGTGCTAAGATAGTATGTGACACAGTACTTGCGGGTTGTTGGGTGTGCTGAAGGAATGTTAAAACTATTTGGACTTTTATGGACTGCCAGATAGTGCTTCTGATACGTATTTTGCATTTTGTTTATAAATATTTCATTTCTACAGTGGCATTTTGTTCAGTTTTGAGAGTTGTTTCCTCTCAGATATTTTTTGTTTTCATTTCTGTGGTGTCAAGAAAAAAGTTTGTACAGTGATATTCCATACCTTAATAATTAGGTGCCTTGTAAGTTGTTCAAGATTTAGTGGATGATTTTTCACATTTCTGAACTGAGGTGGAATTGGTGAAATTTTTTGTTGGATTTGCATACTGAGGTTATTCCAAAGTGTACGTAGGCTGTTTAGGTTTTCTTATTGGTAACGGCACGTAGCGCTCTGTATGAAAATCACGGGCTGTGCTGTGTGCAGTCTGTGGCTAGTTTGCATTTTTGTCTGCCATTGTAGTGTTGGGCAGCTGGATGTTAACAGCGTGTAGCATTGCGCAGTTGGAGGTGAGCCGCCAGCAGTGGTGGATGTGCAGAGAGAAAAGGCAGTGTTTTGAGAGCGGATGATCTGGACGTGTGTTCATCAGAAACAGTACATTTGTAAGAATGGATGTCATGAACTGAGATATATATATATATATAAATAATCACTTTTGAACACTATTAAGGTAAATACATTGTTTGTTCTCTATCAATATCTTTCATTTGCTAGCTATGCCTATCAGTAGTTAGTGCCTTCAGTAGTTTGAATCTTTTATTTAGCTGGCAGTAGTGGCGTTCACTGTATTGCAGTAGCTTGAGTAACGAAGATTTTTGTGAGGTAAGTGATTTGTGAGAGGTATAGGTTAATGTTAGTTAGGGCCATTCTTTTGTAGTGATTGTTGAAAGTCAGATTGCGTTGCGTATAAAATATTGAGTGTCAGTTTAGTGTTGATCAGAATATGTAAAGATAGTAATGTCTGAGTACGTTCAGTTTTACTCAGCTGCTTGAAAATCAAATAACGTAAGGGGTTTATCGGCAGAATCATTCATAAATTTTTCTAAGGGGGCATTTCATATGTCGACCCTTAGCCGAGGATACCTCACTGGAATCTTCTGATTTTTTCTTGTAGTTTGTGTAATTAGTGCAGCCTTTGTTTATTGCTAGTGCGTAATTGTAGAGAGAATTTCCTTTGTAGTTGTAGTTTTTCATTGTTGTACAGTAAAACAGTTGTGGCATGCATGTAGATTTGCACCAAGTATTTCGCAGCTGCGCTTGCAATTAACGAGATATTATTTTTAATGCTATGTTAATTTGTTTTCTTACTATGCTCTACAAATTGTGCTTTTCTGTGTTATCGTGTGAAATGTTGTGACAATAATGGCGTGTGAAAAACGTAATACTAGGCTCCAAAGTAAACTGCGAAATGACAGTGAAGACGAGAGTAGTGTGTTAGCGCCACCGTGTAACGAATTAACTAATGTTCTACATTGTAATTTGGTAATTGTGCATAGGGAAAAGGAACGGGCGGCAACTAATGGTGTGGACAGTGAAACAATTAGTGAAGATGGTAGCGTCATTACCCATTTCTCAAGCAAGTCAAGACACGTTTTCTGCTTTTCAAATGCGTATATTGGCTTTTCAAATGCACTGCCGAATAGCACTGCGGAACTTGTTTCAGACACCAGTGCATTGTTATTACAATTAATGCAACAAATTGGACAAAAGCTTCAAAAGTTAGACACAAGAATCAAACAAAATCAGAGACAAACTCAGCAAAAGCTTCAAAAGTTAGACTCAGTGGAACAAACGCTTGAACAAACACGTGAATGTTTAACTGCTGAGTTACTTAAAATAGAATGGAAATGTCAAAAAAGTCTGTAATGACATAAAAACACAAATTTGTGAGCATTTTCAATCTATTTTTTCACGACATGAAAATGCGTTTCTGAATCACGAAGCAGCCGTAATAGAACAGCCAACTATTGTTCATGAAGATAACGAGACCTTGCGGCCTAAAATTGACTCAGTTGCATCTACCGATTCGGTTACGCAACTTGAAAAAACTCAGGAAAACTTAAAGGACACAGTAGATACTCTGAAAATTGGTTCAGAAAGACACATGGAGGAAATTAGTTCATTATCAGATAAAGTAGTCGAGCTTTCGGATCATCTAAATCATTTATCTACGAAGGTAGATGATAATGTTAATGACACAAGACCTGTAGTCTTTAATGACACAGAATAGTACAAACAAATAAGGAAAGTGAAACAAAATCAGAATCAAATTAATATGCAACACAAAAGAGAAATCCGGGAAGTACAAGATCAGTTGGCACAAGTTATACAAAAATTATATATTTCAGGGGACACTCGCGCTCCACCCCGCGAAGAGAGACTTAGAAATACGGAAAAGCCGCAAAATAATAACACAGGGCATTTCGGAAATTATGAAAGAAATTGGCAAGGTACACAGAATTTTGAGATGGAACCGCCGACACGACGTAACAATGACCGATATGCGACTCGCCGACACGATGATTTTGACTATAAGCTGTTCATTACTACATGTAAATTCAAAACATTTAAGAATTCTGGCAACGACATTCATCCACAAGCGTGGCTTCATCAATTCTCTCATTGTTTTCCTCCCAACTGGTCATTAGAGCACAGATTAGAATTTATGTGTGGCAACTTAGAGAATGAACCAGTTGTGAGAAAGCGATCGGTCATTCACAATTGCCACAGTGAAGGAGAATTTTATCATGCCTTCCTCTCAACATATTGGTCTCAAGCCACACAACACCGCGTAAAACATAGCATCATAATGATGAAACATTTCGAACAATCTGAATTTTCCAGTCTTGTGAAATATTTTGAAGACATGTTGCACAAGAATCAGTATCTGTCAAACCCTTACAGCCCATCAGAACTCATCCGCATTTGCTTAATCAAATTGCCTGAACATTTACGACATACTATTTTGGCAGGACGTTGCAAAGACGACATTGAAGCTTTTCAGGGACTGTTACACGAATTGGAAATTGACACTGACAATCGCGGAACGCGAAAACAGGAGCACAACAATTACAGGTCACATCCGTCACAAATCCACGATGACAGAAATAATAAATGGACACGACAAGGCTATTCTTACAACATGTATCGTGACCAAAACAGACACCACCCGTATGACAACCGTTGGCAGAGTAGTAATAGTGACAGAGAAAGATCGCACTTCCGTAGAAATGAATATGACAGAGATAACCATAGAAACAGACAATATGGGAACAAAAACAATTATTATCAAGGCAGACAGAATAACTTCAGATGCAACAGTTCAGCGCGCAGTTACGATTCAGGAAGAAATTCCCCACCACGTGACCGGCAAGAAAGGAACTATGGAATCTACCGACATGACGACAGACGATATAATCGTAACGACAGACCTGAATTTCGTCACAACTGGCGAGATTCAAACAGCGCAGGGCCTTCTCGTCAAGGTGAATTTGTGGAAGTTAGGTCTCCTAATCCTAATAACGACGCGCTCCAACAAAGAGACAGACAATGACTCGCACCGCAGGCAGCCATGTGCGCCAGCTGCCTCAGAGAAAGATGACATAGAGGCTAACCTTGAGAAAAATTCCAGTATTCTTTACTGACGTATACTGCATGATAATTGCGTTCAAGCTGAAACTCATTTCACATATAAAACCGTTTATTGAAAGATAATCTGCTTTATAACTTTGTCTTTGCCATAAAACTTTTCACTTCACGTTTGTAGTACAATTTGTCACACTGAGAAACTGTTAACATGTAACAACGTTTTGAAGTTAACTATCCAGTCTAGAACCTAGGGAACATATTTAGACAGTATTTACGAGTGCATTGTTATAGTGAACAGACGACACAGTGTTATTGTGTGTGTACATTCTTGCTTGCTAGTTGCACTTTTACATAACGACTATAAGGCTCACATACTTAGAACTTATACAGGTACTGCTAATGAGATTTTAGTGCAACATTTTGGTTTACTTGACAATACATTCTTTATTTGAAGTACTTTCTGTGGGATTAAAGATGACTTAGCATTTGGTTTCTTTGACAGCTAAACGATTATATCACGTCGCTACTAATGTGTGACACAATTTACATTGTTGCTTTTGCAGTGTATCTGTTTTTCTGAATTCTTCTGGAAAGTAAAATATGTTTTAGTAGAAACTTTTGTAGTATAGCTACAGTGTGACAGCCTTTTTCGTAGAACAACAATACATTACAGTATAGTAATTTCTTGATCACGGTAATGTATGTAATAACTACAATATCTATACGCATAGCATTTCACTTTTGTTTATCATGAGGTAAGTACATTGACTTCTGCAGAACTTAGATTTCGGAGGACGATAACTAAGACACTTCCACAGAATTATCTTATACCAAGACGCACATTTAGCGCTAAAGGACACGTATCTGAGTGATTAATTTTGTACTTAAAACATTTATTTTTAAAGATTTTGGAATTGCAATGATACAAAGGTTTTCCCTTATACATTTCATTCCATTGCTGTAATCTGTAACACCTGAGGGTATAATTACATTAATCCTCAGGGTGTACACGCCTACTTTGTGTACCATGTGTCTGGCAAGCACAAGGAGCCCTAGCTAATATGATATTTGCTTATACAACTTTACGCATCGGTACCATGTTTCTCTAACACACAAATTACACAGCTATCTGATAATTTAACTGAGAGAAACATACATTTTTTTTTACTATGTCAGTGACAGATGTTTACGCAATTACACAGTTGGATAACTTCACACTTATGAAACTGTATTTTGTATGTACTTTGTGAACTCTTCATATTTTTTTAGAACCATTGCGATACTATGACAGCTTTGAATGATGTATTTGGTAAGGGAGCATGATTTTTAAAGTACGTTGGAGGTAGATGACACTATTGAAGTGAGCAGACCATTGTTTTTAGGTTTTGACATTATTGCCGAAAGCTACGACGTTTTTGATATTTGACTGAGGTGTTACGATGTTATTTTTACGACGACGATGTGTATTATGCTGTTGAGGTATGTTTATGATCAATAAGCTGATGCTATATGAGGAATTTGATTATGCTACATATTTATAATGATGAAATATTGAACATGTGTCGACGAATATGTATATGTGTAATAAGGTAAGGAATAATGCGTAGTGGTTAGGGACTCTGACTTGTGAAAAAGGATGTTGGAAACCAAGAATCGTACTTTAAGGGTTATGAAATGTGTGTAAATGAGTGAATGTATTACAATGCTGGCGAAAATGTTTTGGACACAGTTATATTTATGGGATTTTGTTTCTACAGTTTTGTAATGCAAATATTTCGACCTGTGAAATTTTATTTGTATCAAACTAACACTGTAGCAGGAACTGATATCGTAAATATTTCGGTAAGGAAGGTAGGTCACTGTAAGCACCCAGCTACGTGACAGTTGCCTGGAAAACAGCCATTAGTGTGTGCCTTTCAGAAGTACAGGTGGAGAGAAAAGGAGGCCATTATCCTCGCTATTGACATTTCTTTGTAGAAAGCTTCGCAAATATGACACGCTCACACTTCAAAACATACAATTACACTGTGGGGCTCTTAATTTATGATATTTTCTAAAATGCCTAGTGAAATGATGAGAAACGTTTTACATATATTGTATTTATAGTTGAGGGATTACTCATTTTGTTTAATATCTAGTTTCTAGCTGCACTGCAGCATTGGTTAGAATAATATTTATTAGATGTACCAATATAGATAATTTATGCCTACAGATCCAGTAAATAATAACTTTATGATCCACTTAAAAAAAACGAAGGAGCACAAAAAGACATTGCATAAATAATTTTTTTAATGAGTTGGTAATTTTCTTGCAGAGTAAGTTTTTGTGACGCATCACGCTAGTGTTAAGATCTGACATAGGTATTAGACATGGCCATTTTTACTGTAATATTTTTTCTGCTTGAGCTTTGTCATGTTTAGATGTAAGTTATAGCATTTGCTGCTGTTGTTCGCCAGGCATAGTTCTACTGAATTTTACCTTGTGTTAAGCCAGTTTTACTACTGATTTATTTTTCTTGTTTGCTGCACATTGCCTTATATTAGTTGTAATATTCAATTGCTTTGCTAATCTATATTTACTGCTGCTTGCTTTGCCAATTTCCATTTTTCTGTCATTGCTGTTTGTGTTAATATGTTGTGTTGCTGCATTGCCTCGTCCCTTAGTTTATGCATCTGAGCTCAGTAGATTTAAGTTAGCTTAAGAGGGGGTAGAGTATATAAGAGAATGAGTTGCAATGAATTGGGTGAAATGCATTGAGAAGCTATAAGAAAATGGTTTGGCAAAAAAAGGATTTTGAAAGAGGATATGAACAAAAATTAGGGTTTAGGGACAACAACTTTAGGTAGGATTTTCTTGGAAATAAATGATGAGGTAAGATAATGGAAATAAATAATGAGGTAAGAAGTACGTGAACATATAAATACAGAAAGCATGCATGGATTGGATTTTTTTGGTGGAAACAAATGTTGAAATAAGACGAAAGATCTATGGAATGAAGTTTTGGGTTGGACTGCAGTAGCAAATGTTACACTGAAAACAAACCCTGTCCTTTCTTTTTGTATTATTCCGCTATGTGTTTCTGTACTCTTGTGTATTTGTGTTTTTCCTGTCTTTATGTGTTTAGCTCATGACAGTTATGTTGTAGAATTTTTATAATACTATGTTATTTACTTTGTAAAGTTATTTACACATTATTCATGTGTTCTGCTTTGTTGCTCATGTGTGAAGTTGATGTTAACAAAAGCAGTTCTGATCTTTTATGTATGTACTTATGTCATAATTCCTGTAACACTGATGTATGTGTTATTTAGATTATTTTGTAAGGCCCGTATTACTACAAATGCTATCTGTATTGTTATGTTCTTTAATGATGTTTTCTGCATCATTGTAATTGTTATAAAATTGTAATTGACACCAGTTTATCAAATAAAGTAACTTGTAAGCATTCATTTCACTGCACACATTTCTGTTGGTCATAGTACATGCACAATATGTGAAAAAAAGAGGACTGTTAGTGTTTGGACGTGTGTTAATAATTCAGCAAGGGACTGATTAACAGCATTGCTGGTTCTAAGGACAATTCCAAAAACTTTGTGAGTGCACAAGTGGTGGTTTATGGACTTGCTATATTCTCCGCAAGACTCTTCGATGGTCATAGTGCACGTGCACAGTCGCAACAGATGGCTGCTGCCCGTCTCTACAAGGACTACAGTGGCACTGCATCTTTTATGGCCTACCAATACCACTATTTCTACAAGTACTGCAGTGGGTCTGCACCTCTGGTGGCCCACCAATACCGTGATCTCTACCAGGACTACAGTGGGTCTACTCTGTGGTGACCTACCTACCAATATTCTTCAAAACTTCGACTGACTCTGTGGTGGGTTTGCTCTGTTGTGGCCCATTACCTGTCTGCATGTCGAGAGTCAGCACTGTCTTTCCGTTGGAAGGACAACACTACTTCTTCAAGACTGCAAGGAAATCCACTACTTCTGTGTGCATTTTCTTTTACTGCTCAGACTTTGAGAAATACACTTCAATTTTACTGTGACGAATGATGACTGTCTTTATGGACTGTGAGACAATTTTAGCTTTTGACCAACACTGTATCAATAAGTGTGTGCATTTGATTTCTTTATTATTATAATTGTGAAAAAATTTAACAAATATGTGTTGGCCAGTGCCCAAAACAATTTGTAAAATTTTTTGCGGGGGGCATGGGAACTATGTAAGTAGGCTGTTTAGGTTTTCTTATTGGTAACGCCACGTAGCGCTCTGTATGAAAATCACGGGCTGTGCTGAGTGCAGTCTGTGGTTAGTCAGCATTTTTGTCTGCCATTGTAGTGTTGGGCAGCTGGATGTTAACAGCGCGTAGCGTTGCGCAGTTGGAGGTGAGCCGCCAGCGGTGGTGGATGTGCAGAGAGAAAAGGCAATGTTTTGAGAGCGGATGATCTGGACGTGTGTCCATCAGAAACAGTCCATTTGTAAGAATGGATGTCATGAACTGAGATATATATATATAATCACTTTTGAACAATATTAAGGTAAATACATTGTTCGTTCTCTATCAAAATATTTCATTTGCTAACTATGCCTATCAGTAGTTAGAGCCTTCAGTAGTTTGAATCTTTTATTTAGCTGGCAGTAGTGGCGCTCGCTGTATTGCAGTAGCTTGAGTAACGAAGATTTTTGTGAGGTAAATGTCAGCAGACCAACACCGACAACGATAGTTCAGGTATACATGCCGACATCGCAATCTGAAGATGAACAGATAGAGAAAGTGTATGAGGATAGTGAAAGGGTAATGCAGTATGTAAAGGGGGACGAAAATCTAATAGTCATGGGCGACTGGAATGCCCTTGTAGGGGAAGGAGTAGAAGAAAAGGTTACAGGAGAATATGGGCTTGGGACAAGGAATGAAAGAGGAGAAAGACTAATTGAGTTCTGTAACAAGTTTCAGCTGGTAATAGCGAATACCCTGTTCAAGAATCACAAGAGGAGGAGGTATAGTTGGAAATGGCCGGGAGATACGGGAAGATTTCAATTAGATTACATCATGGTCAGACAGAGATTCCGAAATCAGATACTGGATTGTAAGGCGTACCCAGGAGCAGAAATAGACTCAGATCACAATATAGTAGTGATGAAGAGTAGGCTGAAGTTCAAGACATTACTCAGGAAGAATCAGTACGCAAAGAAGTGGGATACGGAAGTACTAAGGAATGACGAGATACGTTTGAAGTTCTCTAACGCTATAGATACAGCAATAAGGAATAGCGCAGTAGGCAGTACAGTTGAAGAGGAATGGACATCTCTAAAAAGGGCCATCACAGAAATTGGGAAGGAAAACATAGGTACAAAGAAGGTAGCTGCGAAGAAACCATGGGTAACAGAAGAAATACTTCAGTTGATTGATGAAAGGAGGAAGTACAAACATGTTCCGGGAAAATCAGGAATACAGAAATATAAGTCGCTGAGGAATGAAATAAATAGGAAGTGCAGGGAAGCTAAGACGAAATGGCTGCAGGAAAAATGTGAAGACATCGAAAAAGATATGATTGTCGGAAGGACAGACTCAGCATACAGGAAAGTCAAAACAACCTTTGGTGACATTAAAAGCGACAGTGGTAACATTAAGAGTGCAACGGGAATTCCACTGTTAAATGCAGAGGAGAGAGCAGATAGGTGGAAAGAATACATTGAAAGCCTCTATGAGGGTGAAGATTTGTCTGATGTGACAGAAGAAGAAACAGGAGTCGGTTTAGAAGAGATAGGGGATCCAGTATTAGAGTCGGAATTTAAAAGAGCTTTGGAGGACCTACGGTCAAATAAGGCAGAAGGGATAGATAACATTCCATCAGAATTTCTAAAATCATTGGGGGAAGTGGCAACAAAACGACTATTCACGTTGGTGTGTAGAATATATGAGTCTGGCGACATACCATCTGACTTTCGTAAGAGCATCATCCACACAATTCCGAAGACGGCAAGAGCTGACAAGTGCGAGAATTATCGCACAATCAGCTTAACAGCTCATGCATCGAAGCTGCTTACAAGAATAATATACAGAAGAATGGAAAAGAAAATTGAGAATGCGCTAGGTGACGATCAATTCGGCTTTAGGAAAAGTACAGGAACGAGAGGGGCAATTCTGACGTTACGGCTAATAATAAAAGCAAGGCTAAAGAAAAATCAAGACACTTTCATAGGATTTGTCGACCTGGAAAAAGCGTTCGACAATATAAAATGGTGCAAGCTGTTCGAGATTCTGAAAAAAGTAGGGGTAAGCTATAGGGAGAGACGGGTCATATACAATATGTACAACAACCAAGAGGAAATAATAAGAGTGAACAATCAAGAACGAAGTGCTCGTATTAAGAAGGGTGTAAGACAAGGCTCTAACCTTCCAACCCTACTGTTCAATCTGTACATCGAGGAAGCAATGATGGAAATAAAAGAAAGGTTCAGGAGTGGAATTAAAATACAAGGTGAAAGGATATCAATGATACGATTCGCTGATGACATTGCTATCCTGAGTGAAAGTGAAGGAGAATTACATGATCTGCTGAACGGAATGAACAGTCTAATGAGTACACAGTATGGGTTGAGAGTAAATCGGAGAAAGACGAAGGTAATGAGAAGTAGTAGAAATGAGAACAGCGAGAAACTTAACATCAGGATTGATGGTCACGAAGTCAATGATGTTAAGGAATTCTGCTGCCTATGCAGTAAATGACGGACGGAGCAAGGAGGACATCAAAAGCAGACCCGCTATGGCAAAACAGGCATTTCTGGCCAAGAAAAGTCTACTAATATCAAATACCGGCCTTAATTTGAGGAAGAAATTTCTGAGGATGTACGTCTGTAGTACAGCATTGCATGGTAGTGAAACATGGACTGTGGGAAAACCGGAACAGAAGAGAATCGAAGCATTTCAGATGTGGTGCTATAGACGAATGTTGAAAATTAGGTGGACTGATAAGGTAAGGAATGGGGAGGTTCTACGCAGAATCGAAGAGGAAAGGAATATGTGGAAAACACTGATAAGGAGAAGGGACAGGATGATAGGACATCTGCTAAGACATGAGGGAATGACTTCCATGGTACTGGAGGGAGCTGTAGAGGGCAAAAACTGTAGAGGAAGACAGAGATTGGAATACGTCAAGCAAATAATTAAGGACGTAGGTTGCAAGTGCTACTCTGAGATGAAGAGGTTAGCACAGGAAAGGAATTCGTGGCGGGCCACATCAAAACAGTCAGTAGACTGATGACCAAAAAAAAAAAGTGATTTGTGAGAGGTACAGGTTAATGTTAGTCAGGGCCATTCTTTTGTAGGGATTGTTGGAAGTCAGATTGCGTTGCGCTAGAAAATATAGTGTGTCAGTTTAAGCACAGTCATGTATAATTTTTAAAAAAGGACGTTTCAAAAGGTTGTCGTGTGATTAACGTTGATTATGTTATTCTGTCTAGGATGGAGATATCTACAGTTAAAGGAAGATCAGAGAGGCACGTTTTGGAAAATGTCAGTCGAGAAGTGACAAAGTTAAGATGATGGAACATTCTGAGTCTAGTACTTTGTGCTTTGCTGTTTGATAGGAAAATGATAGTGTGGCCAACAGTGATTCAATTAATATGTCTGTGGTTGAGGTAGAGAGTACTGGGAAGATTGTGTTAGTGTTGTGGATCAAGAAGTCAATTCTGTTATTATAAAGAGGGATCTCTTGTTCCTAATGTGGCTCAGCGACTTAAGTCTACGAGTAGTTACGCTGTTTCAGGAGGCGGTTTTGAAACTTGTAATGCTTATCATATTCAACCCGAAGACAGGAGTATTCCTTCCCCGACTGTAATGTCTGCGATTATATATGAATAGTTTATTATTTCAATTATAGACAGAGTTGAGGCAACATAAGGCTATGCAAAGGAATGTGTGTGTATGTGTGACAAGTTCTATTCAGTTTCACAACTCATATAGGATTCCCAGACCGTTTTCTACGACATGAGAATAAAACATTTGCCTAGCTAAAAGGTAACAGGATTTGGAGATGATGTTTGGTTCTCCCAATCTGAACACAGTCTAATCTCGCAACTTTTCATGGAAGATGATGGAATGATGAGGACAACACAAACACCCAGTCTGTAGGCAGGTACCAAGATTCATCAGACCATGCAACGCTCTGCCACTGCGCGAACGTGCAGTGCCGATGGTCACGTGCCCATTTCAGTCGTAGTTGCCAATTTCGTTGTGTTAACGTTGGCACATGCTTTGGTCCTCGGCTGCGGAGGTCCATCGTTAGGAGTGCTTTTGGGCACTGTGTATTCAGACACATTTATACTCTGCCCAGTACTAAAGTCTAATGTTAGTTCCGCCACAGTTCGCCGTCTGCCCTGTTTTAGTCGTCTGCCCAGCCTACGACGTCTGACCTCTATATTGAGGAGTGGCCGCCTAACTCCACAACGTCTTTACGTGGTTTCATCTTGGTTTCGCCACTTGTTGAAGGCGCTCACCACAGCACTCCTCAAACACCCGACAAGTGGTGCAGTTTCCGAAATACTCGTTCCGGGCCTCGGGTCATCACAAAGTTCCTTCGGTCAAACTCCGATAGATCACGTTCCTTCCCCATTTTACTCACCGAGAGCACTATCGCAGATACTACATGTAACTGCGTGTCTGACTAGCAGTCATTCCTTGCCAGGTGTGAAGCTATCGCCTGGGTTCGTTTATATCGATTATAGGTCCGTGTTCAGTACGTTCTGGTTGTTCAGTATAGATGTAAATAAACAATGAATTTGCAGGTCTAGAACCAGATCTCAGTACTCAGTGCCATTTCATCCAAGTCTTTCAAGCCATCTTCAAAAGCGTTTATTGTGTAATCCTCCGCGCCAGAGACACACGCAGCACATTCGCAATAACCCCACTTCGTGAAGATGTGGCCACATATCCCTTGTCTCCATTGAAATGCGGTCGAGTCTCTACATTCGAGACGGAGAATATCAGGTCCTGCAACCTTTGTCGTTAAGTTCTGGGATGGACGTTCATTCCGGCGTTCTTACCACATTTCTGCGACATCGAAAACGTCTGCCACCCGACGACGACCCGAAGTGGTTCACGTGACTACAGGAGTGAAGCTACACTACTGGCAATTACTACACCAAGAAGAAGTCCAAATGATAAACGGGTATTCATTGGACAAATATATTATACTAGAACTGACGTGTGATTACATTTTCACGCAGTTTTGGTGCATAGATCCTGGGAAATCAGTACCCAGAACAACCACCTATGGCCTTAATAACGGCCTTGATACGCCTGGGCATTGAGTCAAACAGAGCTTGGATGGCGTGTACAGCTACAGCTGCCCATGCAGCTTCCACACGATACCATAGTTCATCAAGAGTAGTGACTGGCGTATTGTGACGAGACAGTTCCTCGGCCACCATTGACCAGGCGTTTTCAATTGGTGAGAGATCTGGAGAATGCGCTGGCCAGGGCAGCAGTCGAACATCTTCTGTATCCAGGAAGGCCCGTACAGGAAATGAAACATGCAGTTTTGCATTGCCCTGCTGAAATGTAGGGTTTCGCAGGAATCGAATGAAGGGTAGAGCCACTGTTCAAAGTGCCGTCAATGCGAAAAAGAGGTGACCGAGACGTGTAACCAATTGCACCCCATACCACCACGCCGGGTGATACGCCAGTATGGCGAAGACGAATACACGCTTCCAATGAGCGTTAACCGCGATGTCGCCAAACACGGATACGACCATCGTGATGCTGTAAATAGAACCTGGATTCATCCGAAAAAATGACGTTTTGCCATTCGTGTACCCCGGTTCGTCGTTGAGTACACCATCACAGGCGCTCCTGTCTGTGATGCAGCGTCCAGGGTAACTGCAGTCATGGTCTCCGAGCTGATAGTCCATGCTGCTGCAAACGTCGTCGAACTGTTCGTGCAGATGGTGGTTGTCTTGCAAACGTCCCCATCTGTTGACTCAGGGATCGAGACGTGGCTGCACGACCCGTTACAGCCATACGGATAAGATGCCTGTCATCTCGACTGCTAGTGATACGAGGTCGTTGGGATCCAGCACTGCGTTCCGTATTACCCTCCTGAACCCACCGATTCCATGTTCTGCTAACAGTCATTGGATATGGACCAACGCGAGCAGCAATGTCGCGATACGATAAACTGCAATCGCGATGGGCTACAATCCGACCTTTATCAAAGTTGGAAACGTGATGGTACGCATTTCTCCTCGTTACACGAGGCACCTCAACAACATTTCACCAGGCAACGTCGGTCAACTGCTGTTTGTGTATGAGAAATCGGCTGGAAACTTTCCTCACGTCAGCACGTTGTAGGTGTCGCCACCGGCGCCAACCTTGTGTGAATGGTCTGAAAAGCTAATCATTTGCATATCACAGCATCTTCATCCTGTCGGTTACATTTCGCGTCTGTAGCACGTCATCTTCGTGGTGTAACAATTTTAATGGCCAGTAGTATACATACAAAAGGGGTTTAATGCAACTCTGTTTTCATACACATTAGCACCTTGCTAGATTTTCTTTTGAGATACATCGGGGAATTTATGGATAAACTGGAAATCACTGAGCAGATCTGAAAGTGCCAGTAATGGTCTTCAGTCACTTATTCACTGTTTAATTTATAAAGTGCGCCTCTTAAATCATAGGATACTCCCCTCCCACCAGCCACTACTCATAATTATCCCAAGTTTAAACGATGGAAACTCCATGTAGGAATATCAACAATGTATGAAATGATAGATTGCTACTTACCGTAGACATGACATATTAAGTTGCGGACAGGCACAATTAAAAAACCCTTACATAAAGCTCTCGGCTACAGCTTTCATCAGCAAAAGAGAAACACACGCTTTTCATACACAAAAGCAAACACGCTCATGGACATATGAACTGCCGGAGTTGGCGGCCATGTGCGCGTGATATGTGCTTGGTTAGAGTATGATGATGATGAAAGCTATGGCCGAAAGCTTTATGCAAGTCCCCGTTACTTCTGCGCGTCTGCAACTTAACGTTTCTGCTCTTCAGTAAGTAGCAATCTCTTTTTCTGCATTGTTGATAATCCCAGACTTCTACTTTTGAAAACTTATGATAAAACTTACGGTGAGAAATAATTATTTACAAGAACTGTTCTGAAATTCATGTTTTTAAATCATAGTTTCTTATAATCAAAACAATAAGACGATAAGATTTAAAATGAGCAACACTTGCCAACGTCTTTCCCGTAGCAGTTTCACTTTGTGCCCTAGATGCGCTAGATGCATATCGGCACAAGTTGGTAGTCTTCGTGACTGTTTTTCAACTGCTATCAGCTGCAACGTTCAGACAGTTGCAGTGTAGCTATTTGGAGAACGTGTGTCCAGTACTAATTAATAAAGCGATTAGCGATGAACATATGTCTGGCTCATTGGGTCCACGTACGACTTCGAAACGACGTTCAGCTTATCTTGCGTACACCATACGTACACAAACCCACCCACCCACCGACACACACACAGACACAGACACAGACACAGACACACACACACACACACACACACACACACACGCACACGCACACAGTACCTCCCCCACGTCCCTGCCCATCGCATCACGTTAGTTACCCATTGTTACTTCCGCTGGTGCCGCCACAGCGGCAATTACAGTTACGTTGCGATTTAATAGAAGTATACTATTTTAAATCTCCTGTGCAGACTTGTTCCAGTGAGTAAAAAAAATAAAATGAATTAAAAAAAGTGTGGGAACGCCGTCCCGGTCGAAATTAAACTCTGTTCTCATTCAGATGTGCATCTATCATAGCGGTATGAGAACCGTTTTCGAATGAAGGGGCAGAAATTTCAGCAATTACAACCGGGCGCCCCTTGGGGAGGCTTGTAATACCGGCAAATTATTCGAAATAGGTACTTATAAACAACAGAGAATATGCAGCGAAACAATGTCAATAAGTAATGCAAAAACGTATGTTTCCAGGGCAGTGAGAATCTCACCAAAATCGTTCTAGGTATAACGCCGCTCCGTGTTATAAAATACTCATATGTTTAAGTTCTAAAATTTTAGTATTATAAAGCGACAGTACACCCAGAAGGATGTTCATGAGAATGTCGACAACTGACTGATTGCTACACACTAGAATATCTTTCGGTTAAAAGATATATGTGCGTAATATTTCTGTTAAATCTCGATTACACACCTCATGCAGCTCTGAAAACAGATGAAGTTTGTTCTATTATCTGTTTTGTTTGACATCAAACACATTAAGTATCTTTACTCATGTAGTTACAGCGTATTCGGACATCCACAGTGTTTGGTTTTCTGCGCCCGTCTCGCTGTACTAACATTCACTGGAAAACCGGAGTACACGTAGTTACGTAATGGGCTACGTAAAGGACAGCTTCATTTAGCTGATCCATCACACATGATATGTGCATAGCCCACATTGAATCGGTTTCACTACTTTATAGCGGACAACGCAAACTGTAAACCTACCTCGGCACAAGCAATCGAACGTGAAGTAAAAATTAATCATAATAGCTACAATGAAACAATAATTACCTTACAAACAGTCATCACTCAAAGATCTGAATCCCAGGAACTACCTATGCATTTGCAGTGAAAGTGCATCACATAATCATGATAATTTTAAAATTTTCGAGAAAAAGTTACTGTGGCTATCTATATCACGTAATGAGACCACGATAAAAAGACGAATTCGGCTGTATGATAAATCTTCATTTATGACCCAACTAGTTTCGCTGCTTTAGAGCCACATCTTCGGGAATACACATTTATTTCATAATTTACTTCCAACGATAACCAGTAGATGACGCAATAGTCTTTGTTCAGTTGTGAGAAAAGTGTTTAACCATTGAGAGGTTGGTAGTCCAATTTAAAATAGGGCAGACTGCAGGGAACATCTACCCGACACAAGAGGCGTAACATCGTTGTGACAACATGATGTCTCAGTGACCACGTAGACGAACTTAAATGAACCGGTGCCGGTGACAATAAAGAAGACACTGGCATGCACGTAAGAGAGCGTGATCGGCACCGCCACCGGATCAGTTAAGTTCGTCTACGTGGTCACTGGGGACACCATTTTGTCACGACGATGTTAAGCTTTAGTTTTCCTGTATCGGGGTGATGCTTCGTGTAGCCTGCCCTATTTTAAATTGGACTGCCATCGTCTTGATGATTAAACATTTTTACACAATTAGACAAAGTATGTTGGGTCATGTACTGGTTTGAAAGAAATTACAAAATAAGTATGTATCCCTGAAGATGTGGCTCTAAAGCCGGGAAACTACTTGGATCATAAATATTTATCACACAGCTGGAGCATTCTTGTTCATCATGGCAAAATTCCACAGCGGCGGATGCCCACAATTCAAAATTTGCTACCTGATTGTAGCCAAAGTGCCACTGCACATATAAACGATAACGTAGAAGTGGCAGTATTTATGTACACTGGTGTTCAAAACTTAAGGAAGAAAATGACTTTCGCATTATGTGTCACTGCCAAATAACACAGTTCGATGGAAATAGGACCATGCATCAAAAGAACTGCTGCAGTACAGTACAGAACGTAATTGAAAGATATACACTACTGGCCATTAAAATTGCTGCACCAAGAAGAAATGCAGATGATAAACGGGTATTAATTGGACAAATATATTATACTAGAACTGACATGTGATTACATTTTCACGCAATTTGGGTGCATAGATCCAGAGAAATCAGTACCCAGAACAACCACCTCTGGCCCTAATAACGGCCTTGATACGCCTGGGCATTGAGTCAAACAGAGCTTGGATGGCGTGTACAGGTACAGCTGCCCATGCAGCTTTAACACGATACCACAGTTCATCAAGAGTAGTGACTGGCGTATTGCGACGAGCCAGTTGCTCGGCCACCATTGATCAGACGTTTTCAGTTGGTGAGAGATGTGGAGAATGTGCTGGCCAGAGCTGCAGTCGAACATTTTCTCTATCAAGAAAGGCCCGTACAGGACTTGAAACATGCGGTCGTGCATTATCCTGCTGAAATGTAGGGTTTCGCAGGGATCAAATGAAGGGTAGAGCGACGGGTCGTAACACATCTGAAATTTAACGTCCACTGTTCAAAAAGCGGTCAATGCGAACAAGAGGTGACACAGACGTGAAACCAATGGCAACCCATACCATCACGCCGGGTGATACGCCAGTATGGCGATCACGAATACACGCTTCCAATATGCGTTCCTCCCCTCATGAACCATGGACCTTGCCGTTGGTGGGGAGGCTTGCGTGCCTCAACGATACAGATAGCCGTACCGTAGGTGCAACCCCAACGGAGGGGTATCTGTTGAGAGGCCAGACAAACGTGTGGTTCCTGAAGAGGGGCAGCAGCCTTTTCAGTAGTTGCAGGGGCAACGGTCTGGATGATTGACTGATCTGGCCTTGTAACACTAACCAAAACGGCCTTGCTGTTGTGATACTGCGGATGGCTGAAAGCAAGAGGAAACTACACCCGTAATTTTTCCCGAGGGCATGCAGCTTCACTATATGGTTAAATGATAATGGCGTCGTCTTGGGTAAAATATTCCGGAGGTAAAATAGTCCCGCATTCGGATCTCTGGGCGGGGACTACTCAAGAGGACGTCGTTATCAGGAGAATGAAAACGGGCATTCTACGGATCGGAGCGTGGAATGTCAGATCCCTCAATCGGGCAGGTAGGTTAGAAAATTTAAAAAGGGAAATGGATAGGTTAAAGTTAGATATAGTGGGAATTAGTGAAGTTCGGTGGCAGGAGGAACAAGACTTCTGGTCAGGTGAATACAGGGTTATAGATACAAAATCAAATAGGGGTAACGCAGGAGTAGTTTTAAAAATGAATAAAAAATAGGAGTGCGGGTAAGCTACTATAAACAGCATAGTGAACGTATTACAGTGGCCAAGATAGACACGAAGTCCATGCCTACTACAGTAGTACAAGTTTATATGCCAACTAGCTCTGCAGATGACGAATAAATTGAAGAAATGTATGATGAGATAAATGAAATTATTCAGGTAGTGAAGGGAGACGATAATTTAATAGTCATTGGTGACTGGAATTCGACAGTAGGAAAAGGGAGAGAAGGAAATATAGTAGGTGAATATGGATTGGGGCTAAGAAATGAAAGAGAAAGCCGTCTGGTAGAATTTTGCACAGAGCATAACTTAATCATAGCTAACACTTGGTTCAAGAATCATAAAAGAAGGATGTATACATGGAAGAATCCTGGAGATACTAAAAGGTATAAGATAGATTATATAATGGTAAGACAGAGGTTTAGGAACCAGGTTTTGAATTGCAGGACTTTTACAGGGGCAGATGTGGACTCTGACTACAATCTGTTGGTTATGAACTGTTGATTAAAACTGAAGAAATTGCAAAAAGGTGGGAATTTAAGGAGATGGGACCTGGATAAACTGAGTAAACCAGAGGTTGTACACAGTTTCAGGGACCGCATAAGGGAAAAATTGACAGGAATGGGGGAAAGAAATACAGTAGAAAACGAATGGGTAGCTCTGAGGGATGAAGCAGTGAAGGCAGCAGACGATCTAGTAGGTAAAAAGACGAGGGCTAGTAGAAATCCATGGGTAACAGAAGAAATATTGAATTTAATTGATGAAAGGAGAAAATATAAAAATGCAGTAAATGAAGCAGACAAAAAGGAATACAAACGTCTCAAAAATTAGATCGACAGGAAGTGCAAAATGGCTAAGCAGGGATGGCTAGAGGACAAATGTAAGGATGTAGAGGCTTATCTCACTAGGGGTAAGATAGACACAGGCTACAGGAAAATTAAACAGGCATTAGATGAAAAGAGAGCCACTTCTATGAATATCAAAAGCTCAGATGGAAACCCAGTTCTAAGCAAAGAGGGGAAAGCAGAAAGGTGGAAGGAGTATATAGAGGGTCTATACAAGGGCGATGTCTTGAGGACAATATTATGGAAAGGAAGAGGATGTAGATGAAGATGAAATGAGAGACACGATACTGCGTGAAGAGTTTGACAGAGAACTGAAAGACCTGAGTCGAAACAAGGCCCAGGGAGTAGACAACATATCATTAGAACTACTGATGGCCTTGGGAGAGCCAGTCCTGACAAAATTCTACCATCTGCTGAGCAAGATGTACGAGACAGTCTAAATACCCCAAGACGTCAAGAAGAATATAATAATTCAAATCCCAAAGAAAGCAGGTGTTGACAGATGTGAAAATTACCTATCAGTTTAATAAGTCACAGCTGCAAAATACTATCGCGAATTATTTGCAGACGAATGGAAAAACTGGTAGAAGCCGACCTCGGGGAAGATCAGTTTGGATTCCGTAGAAATGTTGGAACACGTGAGGCAATACTGACCTTACGACTTATCTTAGAAGAAATATTAAGGAAAGGCAAACCTACGTTTCTAGCATTTGTAGACTTACAGAAAGCTTTTGACAATGTTGACTGGAATACTCTCTTTCAAATTCTGAAGGTGGCAGGGATAAAATACAGAGAGTGTAAGGCTATTTACAATTTGTACAGAAACCAGATGGCAGTTATAAGAGTCGAGGGGCATGAAAGGGAAGCGGTGGTGGGGGAGGGAGTGAGACAGGGTTGTAGCCTCTCCCCGATGTTATTCAATCTGTATATTGAGCAAGCAGTAAAGGAAACAAAAGAAATATTTGGAGTAGGTATTAAAATCCAGGGAGAAGAAATAAAAATTTTTAGGTTCGCCGATGACATTGTAATTCTGTCAGAGACAGCAAAGGACTCAAAAGAGCAGTTGATCGGAATGGACAGTGTCTTGAAAGGAGGGTACATGATGAACATCAACAAAAGAAAAAAGAGGATAATGGAATATACTCGAATTAAGTCGGGTGATGCTGAGGGAATTAGATTAGGAAATGAGACACTTAAAATAGTAAAGGAGTTTTGCTATTTGGGGAGCAAAATAACTGATGATTGTCGAAGTAGAGAGGATATAAAATGTAGACTGGCAATGGCAAGGAAAGCGTTTCTGAAGAAGAGAAATTTGTTAACATTGAGTATAGATTTGTCAGGAAGTCGTTTCTGAAAGTATTTGTATGGAGTTCAGCCATGTATGGAAGGGAAACATGGACAATAAATAGTTTGGACCAGAAAAGAATTGAAGCTTTCGAAATGTGGTGCTACAGAAGAACGTTGAAGATTAGGTGGGTAGATCACGTAACTAATGAGGAGGTATTGAATAGGATTGGGGAGAAGAGAAGTTTGTGGCACAACTTGACTAGAAGAAGGGATCGGTTGGTAGGACATGTCCTGAGGCATCAAGGTATCACAAATTTAGCATTGGAGGGCAGCGTGGAGGGTAAAAATCGTAGAGGGAGACCAAGAGATAAATACACTAAGCAGATTCAGAAGGATGTAGGTTGCAGTAGGTACTGGGAGATGAAGGAGCTTTCACGGGATAGAGTAGCATGGAGAGCTGCATCAAAGCAGTCTCAGGACTGAAGACCACCACAACAACAATGTGCGTTCAGCTCGATGTCGCCAAACACGGATGCGACCATCATGATGCTGTAAACAGAATCTGGATTCATCCGAAAAAATGAAGTTTTGCCATTCGTGCACCCAGGTTCGTCGTTGAGTAGACCATCGGAGCCGCTCCTGTCTGTGATGCAGCGTCAAGGGTAACCGTAGCCATGGTCTCCGAGCTGATAGTCCATGCTGCTGCAAACATCGTCGGACTGTTCGTGCAGATGGTTGTTGTCTTACAAACGTCCCCATCTGCTCACTCAGGGATCGAGACGTGGCTGCATGATCCGTTACAGCCATGCGGATAAGATGCCTGTCATCTCGACTGCTAGCAATACGAGGTCGTTGGGATTCAGCACGGCGTTCCGTATTATCCTCCTGAACCCACCGATTCCATATTCTGCTAACAGTCATTGGATCTCGACCAACGCGAGCAGCATTGTCGCGATACGATAAACCGCAATCGCGATAGGCTACAATCCGACCTTTATCAAAGTCGGAAACCTGATGGTACGCATTTCTCCTCGTTACACGAGGCGTCACAATAACGTTTCACCAGGCAACGTCGGTCAACTGCTGTTTGTGTATGAGAAATCGGCTGGAAACTTTCCTCATGCCAGCATGTTGTAGGTGTCGCCACCGGCGCCAATCTTGTGTGAATGCTCTGAAAAGCTAATCATTTGCGTATCACAGCATCTTCTTCCTGTCGGTTACATTTCGCGTCTGTAGCACGTCATCTTCGTGGCGTAGCAGCGTTAATGACCAGTAGTGTACGCAATGAGATGAACAAAAATGACACTTTTATACAAATACAATGGTTACACTGAAGTCACCACTGCTTGGTAGTCCTTCTCATGGAGAATGCAAACGACGGGATATGGTTTCCGTCTCCGCATCGGTCATACTAGCCTTACCCATTGTTCTCTCGTGCGTAACGGACCGCCCCCATAATGTGGTTGTGGAGCCAGACTGACGGTATTCCATATGTTGATGGAATGTCCCTTTCCTTAGGCCCTTCGCACTAAGTATAGCCTTCCAAATTCCTTGTCTTTAATATGAGCGGGCGATTCACAGGTGGCCAACTGGTCCTCAGTTTCCTTTGTGAAAGTGGTTTCCTTATTTTCAGTTATAAGGTTTTGCTTTCCTCCTGGAGCAGGGGCAGGGTGGTTGTAGTTTTGGCCTCTCATCGTGTTTTCACGGCGTGGTACCCATCACCACTCTCCAGTGCAAAGACCTCTCTTTTATACCGCTGTTTCTCCAGTTTTTAGATTTGACCTACTCTTTTATGCCTTCTACTATGTGTGTTCATAGCTTCTTCATGATTTGACCCCTCTGATTGGAAACGTCCACTTTTCGCGGGCTCCTGTATCTCACGCACGTAACTTTTGAACTGCGGAACTGATGTCCTCACTCTTTAGTCCGATACCTCTGAGACTTCCCCTTAGAAAAATTATACAGGACTGTGCTTAACCTGACACACAATATTTTTAGCGCAACGCAATCTGACTTTCAGAAATCCCTACAACAGAATGGCCCTGACTAACATTAACCTATGCATTTCACAAATCGCTTACCTCACAAACATCTTGGTTACTCGAACTACTGCAATACAGCGAGCGCCACTACTGCCAGCTAAATAAAAGATTGAAACTACAGAAGGCACTAACTACTGATAGGGATAGTTAGCAAATGAAAGATATTAATAGAGAACAAACAATGTATTTACTTTAATAGTCATAATATATATAGCAGTTCATGACAAATTACAAAACTCGGCCATCTCTCTCCCCACATCCACCACTGCTGGCGGCTCACCTCCAACTGCGCAACGCTACGCGCTGTTCACATCCAGCTGCCGCTGCCCAACACTACAATGGCAGACAACAATGCAAACTAGACACAGACTGCACACAGCACAGCCAGTGATTCTTATACAGAGGTGGTGTTACCAATAAAAAAACCTAAACAGCCTACTTGCACCTCCCACAATCAATCAGTCACGAGTGTTTCCTTCCGCTGATACCATGCGATATTTTACAGCCACCATCCGCATTGTTCGACGATCCCTGTCAGAAGTACATGAGGTCCGCCTGGTCTTTGTTTTAGTGAGATTGTTCCTCTGCGTTTCCACTTCACAGTCACAGCTTCGACAGTCAAGCTAGGCAGCCTTAGAAGCTTTGAAATGTCCCTGATGGGTTTGTTACCCAGGGGTCATCCAACGACTAGTCCATGTACAAAGACAGCAAGCTCTCTTAATGGATCACTCTGCTATTACTGCTTCTCTACTGACATTAATTCCAGCCTCATTTGGACTTGCATATCCACAACCTCTGCTGGTCAATTCCCTAAGACAGAGGGGTTTTGTAAGTAGGCTGTTTAGGTTTTCTTATTGGTAACGCCACGTAACGCTCTGTATGAAAATCACTGGCTGTGCTGTGCGCAGTCTGTGGCTAGTTTGCATTGTTGTCTGCCATTGTAGTGTTGGGCAGTTGGCTGTTAACAGCGCGTAGCGTTGCGCAGTTGGAGGTGATCCGCCAGCAGAGGTGGATGTGGGGAAGTGAGATGGCCGATTATTGAGAGCGGATGATCTGGACGTGTGTCCATCAGAAACAGTACTTTTGTAAGAATGGTTGTCATGAACTGCTATATATATTATGACTTTTGAACAATATTAAGGCAGATACATTGTTTGTTCTCTATCAAAACCTTTCTTTTGCTAACTGTGCCTATCAGTAGTTAGTGCCTTCAGTAGTTTGGATCTCTTATTTAGCTGGCAGTAGTGGCGCTCGCTGTATTGCAGTAGTTCGAGTGATGAAGATTTTTGTGAGTTAAGTGATTTGTGAAACGTATAGGTTAATGTTAGTCAGGGCCATTCTTTTGTAGGGATTTTTGGAAGACGGATTGCGTTGCGCTAAAAATATTGTGTGTCAGTTTAAGCACAGTCATATATAATTGTTCAAAGGGAACATGAACGTTTCATATGTCGACCCTTAGCCGAGGATACCTCACTGGAATCTTCTGATATTTTCTTGTAGTTTGTGTAACTAGTGTAGCTTTTGTTTATTGCTAGCGCGTAATTGTAGAGAGAATCTCCTCTGTAGTTGCAGTCTTTCACTGTTGTGCATTAAAACAGTTGTGGCATGCATGTAGATTTGCACCAAGTATTTCGCAGCTGCGCTTGCGATTAACTAGATATTATTTTCAGTGCTATGTTAATGTGTTTTCTTATTTTTGCTCTTAAATTGTGCTTTTCTGTGTTATTGTGTGAAATATTGTGACAATTATGGCGTGTGGAAAACGTAATACTAGGCTCCAAAGTAAACTGAGAAATGACAGTGAAGACGCAAGCAGTGTGTTAGCGCCACCGTGTAACGAATTAACTAATGTTCAACATAGTAATTTGGTAATTGTGCATAGGGGATTGGAGTGGGCGGCAAACAATGGTGTAGACAGTGAAACAATTAGTGAACAAGGAAGCATTATCGATCGATCGGTCGGTGACAGCCCTCCTCAGGAATCGGGAATGACAGGACACAATCATGCAAATACTGCAGATTCAGGTTTTGGATCCTCACCGTTTTCTCAAATAAGTCAAGACACATTTTCTGCTTGTCAAAATGTGAATGTTGCCGGTGCAACTTCACTGCTGAAAAGCACTGAGGAGGAGGAGATTAGTGTTTTACGTCCTGTCGACAACGACGTCATTAGAGACGGAGCGCAAGCTCGGGTGAGGGAAAGATGGGGAAGGAAATCGGCCGTGCCCTTTCAAAGGAACCATCCCGGCATTTGCCTGAAGCGATTTAGGGAAATCACCAAAACCTAAATCAGGATGGCCGGAGGCGGGATTGAACCGTCGTCCTCCTGAATGCGAGTCCAGTGTGCTAACCACTGCACCACCTCGCTCGGTAAAAGCACTGAGGAACATGTTTCAGACACCAGTGCATTGTTATTATAGTTAATGCAACAAATGGGAAAAGGCTACAAAAGTTAGACACAATGGAACAAAATCTTCAAACGTTAGACTCAGTGGAACATACGCTTCATCAAACACGTGAAGATTTAAGTACTTAGTTAATAAAATCGAATCGAAATGTCAAAAAGTCTGTAATGACGTAAAAACACAAATTTGTGAGCATTTCAACCTATTTTTTCGCGGCATGAAAATACATTACAGAATTACGAAGCAGCTATAAAAGAACTGCAAACTACTGTTCATGAAAATCATGAGAACTTGCAAGCTAAAATTGACTCAGTTGCATCTACCGATTCGGTTACGCAACTTGCAAAAACCCAGGAAAACTTAATGGACACAGTAGATACGATTTCAACACAAATGGACACTCAGAAACTTGGTTCAGAAAAACACACTGAGGAAATAAGTACACTATCGGAGAAAGTAGCCGAACTTTCGGATCAGTTCACTAACATATCTGCAAAGGTAGATGATGATCTGAATGACACAAGACCTGTAGCCATCACTGACACAGAAGAGTATGAACAAATTAAGAAATTCAAACAAAGTCAGAATCAAATTAATACGCAACACAAAAGAGAAATCCGGGAAGTACTAGATCAGTTGGCACAAGTAATACAAAAATTACATATTTCAGAGGACACTCGCCCTCCAACACGGGAAGAGGGACTTAGAAATACGGAAAAGCCACAAAATAATAACACAGGGCTTTTCGGAAATTATGAAAGAAATTGGCAAGGTGCACCGAATTTTGAGATGGAACAGCCGACACGACGTAACAATGACCGATATGCGACTCGCCGACAAAATAATTTTGACTATAAGCTGTTCATTACTACACGTAAATTCAAAACATTTATGAATTCTGGCAACGACATTCATCCACAAGCGTGGCACCATCAATTCTCTCATTGTTTTTTTTTTTTTTTTTGTGGCGGCGTTCGTAGCGACAAGCAATTCGCTGTAGAAACGGCTTACGAAGTCACCGCCACACTTTTAGTAGCGGGCCGACCGGTACTCTGGAACAGTGAACAGAAAGAGGAAAACCCAAACACTCTGATTAAATAATAGTCGGTACTTATCTTTATTAATGAAGATACAGCAACACAGTAGTGAACTCGGTGTCTACAGAAATCTGTCTAGTTCGAGTCGGAGCGGCTAGGTCAGCGTCGGCTGACGACAAACAACAACTCTGCTGCGATAACACACAACTGACTAGCAAGTACACAATTCGGTGGCGAGTATACAACTGAGCGGCGAATACAGAACTGTCCTAGCGCTCGCGACTCCAGCGCTTAAGAACCCAGAAGCCAGCGGGGGCGCGCGCAGACTTGCGGCGATTTCCTGTCTCGCTGGCGCTGCTTATGCGGACGGCGTCCGGACTTTGATGCTGCCAACCTTTTGGCAGCGGGCTCGGGTGGCATTACTGGCTAGGATATAACAGTTTTCCTTCCAACTGGTCATTAGAGCACAGATTAGAATTTATGTGTGGCTATTTAGAGAATGAACCAGCTGTAAGAATGCGATTGGTCATTCACGATTGTCGCAGTGAAGGAGAATTTTATCATGCCTTCCTCTCAACATATTGGTCTCAAGCTACACAAGACCGAGTAAAACATAGCATCATAATGATGAAACATTACGAACAATCTGAATTTTCCAGTCTTGTGAAATATTTTGAAGACATGTTGCACAAGAATCAGTACCTGTCAAACCTTTACAGCCCCTCAGAACTCATCCGCATTTGCTTAATCAAATTGTCTGAACATTTACGACATATTATTTTGGCAGGACGTTGCAAAGACGACATTGAAACTTTTCAGGGACTGTTACAAGAATGGGAAATTGACACTGACAACCGCGTGACGCAAAAACAGGAACACAACAATTACAGGTCACATCCGTCACAATTCCACGATGTAAGAAATAATAACTGGACACGACAAGGCTATTCTTACAACGTAAATCGTGACCAAAACAGACACGACCCGTATGACAACCCTGGCAGAGTAATAATTACAGAGAAAGATCGCATTTCCATAGTAATGAAAATAACAGAGACAATCATAGAAACAGACAATATGGCAACCAGAACTATTATTATCACGGGAGACAGAATAACTTCAGACGCAACGGCCCACCGTGCAGTGATAATTCAGGGAGAAATTCTCCACCACTTAACCGACAAGAAAGAAACTACAGGAACTACCGACATGATGACAGACGATATAATCGTAACGAATGACCAGAATTTCATCAGAATTGGCGAGATTCATACAGAGCACTACGTGGCGTTACCAATAAGAAAACCTAAATAGCCTACTTACATACATGACTCCACTGCTTTACCACCTATTCTTTTACTGAAGAATGAAGAACCACCGAACAGAATCAGAGAGCTTCTACCTTTCCCGAATACACGTAAACTTCGACACAAAGACATAATTGAGTTGGCTATTAAAAATATAAAATCTGCAGCAGACAAAAGGAGAAAACTACACGGTAAAGCAAATGCAAAGAAATTATATTCCACAAATTTCGGGATTGCAGCCAGATCTCATCGACTTCTTTCCACAATATTTCGGCTGACAATCTTACAGCCATCTTCCGGCGAGTGTTTGACACTGCAGATTGCTAGTTTTTTTTTTACTTTATTGTTATTTTAAAACCTGTACAACAGGCAGGCTGTCAGCAGCACACTACGCTGCTCTTCAGCCATAGAATATACAAGGAGCAAAAACAGTGAGAAGACACATAAGTTACAGAATTTCGGGATTGCAGCCAGATCTCATCGACTTCTTTCCACAATATTTCGGCTGACAATCTTACAGCCATCTTCCGGCGAGTGTTTGACACTGCAGATTGCTAGTTTTTTTTTTACTTTATTGTTATTTTAAAACCTGTACAACAGGCAGGCTGTCAGCAGCACACTACGCTGCTCTTCAGCCATAGAATATACAAGGAGCAAAAACAGTGAGAAGACACATAAGTTACAGAAACGGTGGGCAATAAAACAGGAGACACATAGAGACAAACACGGAGCCGTTCACTTTTGTCGATAATCCACACTGCTAATTGATGAGACGATGCACAAACACTGAAGATGACGATGGCACTGGTGAACGATGGAGTGTGACAGTGAACACTGAACACTAAACACGACGGCACACACGAAACACTGATGGCGGTGATCTCCAGCGCGCGAATGTCCACTTGGCGTGTGCAAGTCCGGGGACCTGCCACGAGGGGAACAGGGGTGAGGTGGGGGAGAGGGGAGAAAAAGGATGCCAATGGCTGAGGAGACAGGGGCAGGAGGAGAGGGACAGGGGAGGCGAGGCCCAGGGGAGGACGGGGGAGAAAAGGAGGTGGGAGGGAAAAGGGAGAGAAAGGAGAGAGGGTGCCCAGTGGAGCAAGCACAGGAGGAGGGTGGGAGGATCAAAGTTGGTAGGAGGGGTAGATGGAGAGGAGGAGGGCATCATCAGGGAGGGGGAGCTGGCGGAAGCCACCTTGGGAGAGGGTAAGGAGGGTGGAGAGATGGAGACCGGGTGTGATGTGCAAATACAGGCACGGCAGCGGGCGGGGGTGGGAGAGGATCGGGGAGACGAGTGGGTGAGGAGGATCGAGTTTGCGGGAGGTGTACAGGAGCAGTATCCTTTCAAGAAAAAGGAGGAGGTGGGGGAAGGGGATGAGATCGTACAGGAGCCGCATGGGGGAGGGGAGACGGATGGGATAGGCGAGGCGGAGAGCATGACGTTCAAGGATTTGGAGGGATTTATAAAAGGTAGGGGGGGCAGAGATCCAAGCCGGATGGGCATAACAAAGGATAGGGCGGATGAGGGACTTATAGATGTGGAGGATGGGGGAGGGGTCCAGACCCCACGTACGGCCGGAGAGGAGCTTGAGGATACTGAGTCGGGAGCATGCCTTGGCTTGGATTGTCCGGAGGTGGGGAGTCCAGGAGAGGCGACGGTCGAGGGTGACGCCAAGATACGTAAGGGTGGGAGTGAGGGCGATAGGACGGCCATAGATGGTGAGATAGAAATCAAGGAGGCGGAAGGAAGGGGTGGTTTTGCCTATAATGATCGCCTGGGTTTTGGAGGGATTGACCTTGAGCAACCACTGGTTGCACCAAGCGGTGAACCGGGCAAGATGGGATTGGAGAAGGTGTTGGGAGCGCTGTAGCGCTGTAGGGTGGGAGCAAGGGCAAGGAAGGCGGTGTCATCGGCAAACTGGAGAAGGTGGAAGGGGGCTGACGGCGGCGGCATGTCCGCCGTGTACAAAAGGTACAGAAGGGGGGAGAGGACGGAGCCTTGGGGCACACCGGCAGAGGGGAAAAAGGTGTAGGAACCGGTGTTATGGATGGTGACATAGGAAGGACGGCGGGAGAGAAAGGAGCCGATCAGACGGACATAGTTAATGGGAAGGGCGAAGGTTTGGAGCTTGAAGAGGAGACCGGAATGCCATACGCGGTCAAATGCACGTTCGAGGTCCAGGGAGAGGAAGTTTGCGGAGCGACGGGAATTAAGCTGTTCAGAAAGGAGATGAGTGAGGTGAAGGAGAAGGTCGTCGGAAGAGAAGGACGGCCGAAAGCCACACTGGGTGACGGGAAGGAGGCGGTGCTGGCGGAGATGCTGGTGGAGATTGCTAGTGCAATTCGCTCTATTTATACGTAAAAGTGCCGTAGGCGCGCATGTGCAAACTACCGCAGCATGCGCGCCACCTGTCGATTCCAGGCCCTCTGCAATATTACTGCATCTATGGAGCGCAAACGAATGCGTGAAAAAAGTAAAACATGCACGCAGACGTGTCCAAAACAATAAAATGCAAAATTTCAATGATAAAATTAAAATTACTTGTCGCTCGACATGTCAGAAGCCATAAAAAGTTTTCTTTTGGTTGAAATTAAAGAAATCAACGTGTCCCAGGCCTTATTCAATAAAAAGCCGCCATCACGATTAATGAAATTTTCCGCTAAACGTATTTCCACGGATTCCTTCACAACTGTATCCCAGAAGGATCTCGATGGGGCCAAGATTTTCGTGGCCGAATAATCCATAGTATGTCCTGCTTTAAGGAGGAAAAAACGTGACCACCCACAAGATCAAGAGGATATGGAGGTGTTTAAGTCCAGAGCATTTCTCCCATATGTCGGGAACATTTCATCGAAAGCAGGCAGAATTTTAAAGAAACATCGTGTGAAAGCAATCTTCCGGCCACCTACAAAGACTCGTGCTCTTCTGGGCTCAGCCAAGGATGATCTGGGATTACGGAAGGCTGGAATTTATAAAATACCTTGCGAGTGTGGGAAAGCCAACATTGGTGAAACCACACGCACAGTACACGACCGCTGCGTTGAACATGAGCACCACACTCGCCTTTTACAGCCCAGTAAGTCGGCCATAGTCGAACATTGTATTTCCACAGGACATACTATGGATTATTCGGCCACGAAAATCTTGGCCCCATCGAGATCCTTCTGGGATACAGTTGTGAAGGAATCCGTGGAAATACGTTTAGCGGAAAATTTCATTAATCGTGATGGCGGCTTTTTATTGAATAAGGTCTGGGACCCGTTGATTTCTTTAATTTCAACCAAAAGAAAACTTTTTATGGCTTCTGACATGTCGAGCGACAAGTAATTTTAATTTTAACATTGAAATTTTGCATTTTATTGTTTTGGACACGTCTGCGTGCATGTTTTACTTTTTTCACGCATTCGTTTGCGCTCCATAGATGAAGTAGTATTGCAGAGGGCCTGGAATCGACAGGTGGCGCGCATGCTACGGTAACTTGCGCATGCGCGCCTACGGCACTTTTACGTATAAATAGAGCGACTTGTACTAGCAATCTCCAGTGTGAAACACTCGCCTGAACATGGCTGTAAGGTTGTCAGCCGAAATATCGTGGAAAGAAGTCGATGAGATCCGGCTGCAATCCCGAAATCTTGTGGAATATTCGATACGCCGGGAAAATTTCTAGAGTCACAAGAAATTATATATTGGTCAGAAAGTTCTCATTAAAGCTCATTCATTGTCATGTAAGAAGAAACACTTGAGTCACAAATTCTTTCTAGTTTACAATGGACCTTATAGAATCCGACGTATACCACATGATAATTGCGTTGAAGTTGAGACTCTGCGTACTAGGAAGAGTAAAGGTTTACACCACATTTCACATGTAAAACCGTTTATTGAAAGATAATCGGTTTTTTAACTTAGTCTTTGCCATAAAACTTTTCGCTTCACACTAATAGAACAATCTGTCACACTGAGAAACTTTTAACATGCAACAAGGTTTTGGAGTTAATTATCCAGTCTAGAACCTAGGGAACATTTTTAAACAGAAATTACGAATGCATTGTTATAGTGAACGGACTACACAGTGTTGTTATTTGTACATTCTTGCTTGTTAGTTGCACGATTACGTAACGACTATCAGGTTTACATACTTAGGACATATACTGGTACTGATAATGAGATTTTAATGCAACATTTTGGTTTACTTGAAAATACATTCTGGATTTATAGTACTTTCTGTGAGATACCAGATGACACAGTGGTTAATTTATGTGACAGCTACACGATTTTATCACGACGCTACTAACGAGCGACAATTTACAATTTTGCTTATGCGGTGTTTCTGTTTTATATCTGCACAGTTTTCTGAATTCTTCTGAAAAGGAAAACATGTTTTAGTAGTAACTGTTGTGGTATAGTTACAATGAGACAGCCTTTTCCGTAGCACAACAATACGTTACAGCACAGTACTTTCATCATAACGGCAATAAGCGTAATATGTAAGATATCTATACGCAAAGACTTACACTTTTGTTTATCATGCGGTAAGTACATTGACTTCTGCAGAACTTAGCTTTTGGAGGACGATAAATACGACACTTCCACAGAGATTATCTTACAAAAAGACGCACAGTTTAGCGCTACAGTATACGTATTTGAGTGATTAATTTTGTACTTAAAACATTTATTTTTAAAGATTTTTGAATTACAATGGTACAAAGGTTTCCCGTGATACATTTCATTCCATTGCTGTAATCTGTAACACCTGAGGGTATAATTACATTAATCCTCGGGGGGGTACACGCATACTTTGTGTACCATGTGTTTGGCAAGCACAAGGAGCCCTAGCTAATATGGTATTTGCTTATACAACTTTACACATCGGTACCATATTTCTCTAACACATAAATTACACAGCTATCTGATCATTTAACTGGGACAGACAAACATTTATTTTACTACATCAGTGACAGATGTTTACGTAATTACACAGTTGGATAACTTCACACTTATGAAATTGTATTTTGTCTGTACTTTGTGAACTGTAGTACCAAATGTTACACTAAAAACAAACCCTGCCCTTTCCTCTTGTGTTATTGTGCTATGTGTTTGTGTCCTCTTGTATATTTGTGTTTTTCCTGTCTTTATGTGTTTAGCTGATATGAGTTATGTTGTGGAATTTTTCTAATAATATGTAATTTTCTTTGTAAAGATGTTTAGGCATTATTTATTCTGTTCTGTTTTAATGCTCATGTGTGAAGGTGATGTTTCAAAAGCTATTCTGATATTTTATGTATTTACTTATATCATAATTCCTGTAACACTGATGTATATGTTTATTTCTATTCTTTTGTAAAGCCTGTGTTACTACAAATGTTATCTGTATTATTATGTTTTTAATGATGTTTTATGTATCTTTGTAGTTGTATTCTCATGTTACAAAATTGTAATGGACACCAGTTCAGCAAATTAAGTAACTTGTAAGTTACATTTCACTGCACACGTTTCTGTTGGTCATAGTATATGGACAATATGTCAGAAGTAGGGACTGTTAGTGTTTGCACGTGTGTTAATAATTCAGCAAGGGCTGATTAACAGCATTGCTGATTCTAAGGACAATTCCAAAAACTTTGTGAGTGCACAAGTGGTGGTTTATGGACATGCTATATTGTCTGCAAGACTTCCAAGGACAATTCCAAAAACGTTTTGCGTGCACATTGGTGGTTTATGGACTTGCTATATTCTCCGCAAGACTCTTCGATGGTGATTGTGCACCTGCACAGTCGCAACAGATGTCTGCTGGCCGTCTCTACAAAGACTACAGCGGGTCTGCATCTTTGATGGCCCACCAATACCATTATTTCTACAAGGACTACAGTGGGTCTACACCGTTGATGACTCACCAATACTATTATTTCTACAATGACTGCACTGGGTCTGCACCTCTGGTGGCCCACCAATACCATAATCTCTACCAGGACTACAGTGGGTCTGCTCTGTGTTGACCTACCTACCAATATTCTTCAAACCTTCGACTGACTCTGATGTGGGTTTGCTCTGTTGTGGCCCATTACCTGTCTGCATGTCAAGAGTCAGCACTGTCTTTCCATTGGAAGGACAACTCTGCTTCTTCAAGACTGCGTGGAAATCCACTACTTCCCTGTGCATTTTCTTTTACTGCTCAGACTTTGAGGAAAACACTGCTATTTCACTGTGATGAACGATCAGGACTGTCTTTATGGACTGTGAGAAAATTTTAGCTTTTGACCAACATTGTATCAATGAGTGTGTGCATTTGATTTCTTTGTTATTGTAATTATGATTATGACAAATTTTTTCAAATCTGTATTGGCCACTGCCCAAAACAATTCGTAAAATTTTTTGCGGGGAGCTATGTAAGTAGGCTGTTTAGGTTTTCTTATTGGTAACGCCACATAGCGCTCTGTATGAAAATCACCGGCTGTGCTGTGTGCAGTCTGTGGCTAGTTTGCATTGTTGTCTGCCATTGTAGTGTTGGGCAGTTGGCTGTCAACAGTGCGTAGCGTTGCGCAGTTGGAGCTGATTCGCCAGCAGTGGTGGATGTGGGGAAGTGAGATGGCCGATTTTTGAGAGCAGATGATCTGGACGTGTGTCCATCAGAAACAGTACTTTTGTAAGAATGGTTGTCATGAACTGCTGTATATATTATGACTTTTGAACAATATTAATGTAAAGACATTGTTTGTTCTCTATCAAAATCTTTCTTTTGCTAACTGTGCCTATCAGTAGTTAGTGTCTTCAGTAGTTTGAATCTTTTATTTAGCTGGCAGTAGTGGCGCTCACTGCATTGCAGTAGTTTAAGTAATGAAGATTTTTGTGAGGAAAGTGATTTGTGAAACGTATAGGTTAATGTTCGTCAGGGCCATTCTTTTGTAGGGATTTTTGAAAGTCAGACTGCGTTGCGCTAAAAATATTGTGTGTCAGTTTAATAATTGCTCAAAGGGGACGATTCAGTGTCTGTGCAGTTGGGTAACTTTACACATGTGTGCTGTTGCGGCATGTATTTTGACATCCGCGGAAAACACATCGGTAGAGGCCAGGATACCTTTTTCCATATTCCGATACTCCTTATCAAAATAAATGCATTAGTTTGGTTATGGGTAGGAACAGGCAGCCACAAATAATAAATCAAGTTACATTAAAGTAGTAGAATTGTCCTGACAACCCATTAGAGAGAAAGCCACAGAAGGCATCGTTCTTGATGCTTTTCCGAGAATTATTCTCTATAAATGGACTCTCGCTAAATTTTGAGAAAACACGCTTTATTCAGTTGTGTACAACAAAAACAATCTTACCAACAATTTATATCGCACATGAACACAAGTCAGTAGATGTGGTAAAACGCTCCAAAGCTTTTGGTGCACATATTGATGAAAACGTCAACAGAAATAAGCATGTTACTGAGCTACTGAAACAGTTAAGTTCAGCTACCTTTGCTCTACGTATAACTACTAATGGATACAAGCGAATGTTCCTCCCTACATATTTTGAATATTTACACTCAATAATATTCTACCAAATAACTTTCGGGAGTAGCTCGTCACTCACAAATAACGTATTGATTGCACAAAAGCGGACAGTGAGAATAATGTGTTGTATTGACGTGGCATCGTGATGTCAGAAACTCTTGAAGGAGTTAGACATTTTGATTCTACCGTTACAAGACATATATTCGCAAATGAAATTCGTCATAAATAATGCATAAAAATTTGAAGCCAACTGTGATGTCTGTAAACACTAAATCACAAATTATCAAAGATGTCAGTGCCTCAGAAAGGAGTTCAATAGGCAGCAATAAAAACTTTTCACCATTTGCCTAATAAAATGTCTGAGAGGTACCAAAGCAAGTTTTAAATCTAATGTAAAATCATTTCTCCTTGACAACTTCTCCTATTGCATGGACGAATATTTTGGTGGCCTGGAAAACTTTAAAAAGAGTACTTCCCTTTTGGCCTCGTTTCATTTGTAGAACGAAATATATTTTTGTTTATTAATGTTACCAGTAATGATGTACACGTATCCTGTAAACAGATTTGTTTCACATCAGTAATGAATGGAACATTAACTAACTAATCGGCTGAGTCCCTTCTGAAAGGTCTTCAGATGCACTAATGGAGGAATGCGATAACGGGAGCGGAACTAATTTCCAACTTAAGATTTTCTGCCTTCTGGCTGACTGCTTCTTATCAGAAACTCCAGCATGCGGAACGCGTTTCATCAGAAATTGGAGTGGGGATGAATTAAAAGCAGCCTTGGTAATCAGTGGTAGCACACAAGGCGCTTCTCAGTACTTGTGACGTCTGCTTTTAATGGACAGGGAACAGATTTTCGGAGTGCAACGGCAGGCGAAAGGGCTCCTAAATCCCTCTGCGTCCGGATGAAAGACGGGAGTCCAAATACATAATTGGTCAAGAAGTCGCTATTACGACTGCAGGCTCGTCAGCGCAGAATGTGGTACAATCTGAGACCCTTCGCTGCCCGAAGATGAAAAGACGTTTATCAGCGAACTCGCTTGTGTACGTGGCAACAAGAGGCAGTGAGCAGGTTTGTCAGTTCGGTGACGTTAGTCAAACGATGGCCGAGAAGGTAAAGTACAATCTCGAATCGAAAGAACTCTGTGAACAATAAATGTGTTGTAATCTTCTCACTTTGTCAGTATACTATATAATCGACATTGATTACGTTTAGGTAATTTGTTGGTAAAGCATCGGAAATGACTGCCGCGTCTGCGGATAAACGACTATATATATATATATTCATTTACGTCGATATACCTCACAATAATATCATACATGGTCAACCACAAATATATATTGTAATAAAGTTAATAAAGAAAATCTTGACTCTAACGCTCTACTATAGAAAATAATCATGAGTGCATTCACTTACGCGGACAACCACAATTGTTTTAATGAAGAATAGCCTGAATCTAACGTAGAAAACAACAATTTATCGCGAATGCATTCATAATTGCATAAAGTTGATGAAGTAACAAAAATATTAGTTTTACCTCGCTTTCAATTACTTCTTTCCTCACTTGTTCTTCATAATAACATTTTACAGAAGACCTGTGTTCCTTACCTAGAAGAAAATTAAATAGATGTATAAACGCAATACAGCGAGAGCCACTCAGAACAGTTAATAAATGAGTGTCGTTCGTTCGAGTGCCCCCGCAGGAATCAGTCAAGACAGAGGTCAAAATACACTCCTGGAAATGGAAAAAAGAACACATTGACACCGGTGTGTCAGACCCACCATACTTGCTCCGGACACTGCGAGAAGGCTGTACAAGCAATGATCACACGCACGGCACAGCGGACACACCAGGAACCGCGGTGTTGGCCGTCGAATGGCGCTAGCTGCGCAGCATTTGTGCACCGCCGCCGTCAGTGTCAGCCAGTTTGCCGTGGCATACGGAGCTCCATCGCAGTCTTTAACACTGGTAGCATGCCGCGACAGCGTGGACGTGAACCGTATGTGCAGTTGACGGACTTTGAGCGAGGGCGTATAGTGGGCATGCGGGAGGCCGGGTGGACGTACCGCCGAATTGCTCAACACGTGGGGCGTGAGGTCTCCACAGTACATCGATGTTGTCGCCAGTGGTCGGCGGAAGGTGCACGTGCCCGTCGACCTGGGACCGGACCGCAGCGACGCACGGATGCACGCCAAGACCGTAGGATCCTACATTGTGCATGCTCTGTTGCCTGTGTCTATGTGCCTGTGGTTCTGTCAGTGTGATCATGTGATGTATCTGACCCCAGGAATGTGTCAATAAAGTTTCCCCTTCCTGGGACAATGAATTCACGGTGTTCTTATTTCAATTTCCAGGAGTGTATGTGCACATCAAGTTAAAACACTAGATGATCTAAACTAGAAAATTAGGAAAGCGATAACTTAAATTGACTCTCTCGTCTATGAACTTCAGAGATATTTTTCTAAGTGAATATTATAATAATATTTCGTAAAAATTATACTGGCTTGGCTTGCATAACGCATGATGAACCGTGTTAATATATCCAACCATGGATTAAATAATCTGGTCTCCAGTCTTCAGGAGACATTTTGTTTCTGTAACAAATTGGCCATAATCACATTTAACGTTACAATAAATCCCACGTATATTCATGAAGTCGTTCTTTAGTTAAGCAAGAGAAAATCCTCACATCAAATGGATCACGGCATGTAAAGACAAAATTCATCTTGAAAGGTTTGACGCACCGCGCCACGAATTCCTCTCTTGTGCCAACCACTTCGTCTCAGTGCAGCACCTGCACCCCACGCCCTTAATTATTTTTTGGAGGTATTCCAATCTCAGCCTTCCCCTACAGTTTTTACCCTCTACAGCTCCCTGCAGTACTACGAGAATTGTTTCCTGATATCTTCACGCTCGTCCTGTCATCTAATCCCTCCTTCTTGTACGTGTTTTCGGTATGTTCCTTTCTTCGTCGGTGTTGTGGACAACATTCTCATTCTTTACATTATCAGGGCACTTAGTTCCCAACATCCTTCAACTGCACTATATCTCAAACGCTGCACGAGCGCTGACTTCCCCGTGCATAGACGAACCCGCTACACAGTTCGTACTTTACAACTGCCTAAAGTAACGATAAACAATTCGAATGTTTTATCTATCACAGTAACAGCCGACGCGATTATAATTAGTTAGTATAATCTTTACTGCTATGAATTCTGGTGCACAATATTTTAGAAATACTGGGTGATCAAAAAGTCAGTATAAATTTGAAAACTTGATAAACCACGGAACAATGTAGATAGGGAGGTAAAAATTGACACAAATGCTTGCAATGACATGGGGTTTTATTAGAACAAAGAAAAACAAAGATCACAAAATGTCCGACAGATGGCGCTGGACAGCAAAACGTCAGTGACTGCGCATGACAATCGTGTATAAAAGGAGCTGTAATGAGAGAGAGACTCAGATGCGCCAGCAGTCGCAGCATGTTGACGTTACCTGAAAAGGCGCTTTTAGTGAAGCTGTATTATCAGAATGGGGAATGTGCTAGTTCAGCGTTACGATCCTATCGCCATAAGAAGGGGATTCGAAAATGCAAATGCAGCTGTGGCAAGAATGATTTCGAAGTTCGAAGCCACGGGTTGTTTAAACCAGGGGTCTTCAACCTTTTTAGTCTGCGGGCCACATTGACTCCTCCACGAAGTCATAAGGGCCAACATCTTCCTAGTGGGATTAAAGCACCCTAACACTCCATGATCACCGTAATGTAAGACTAAAGGATAGATGAAATCGCAAAGCCGGCCGAAGTGGCCGTGCGGTTAAAGGCGCTGCAGTCTGGAACCGCAAGACCGCTACGGTCGCAGGTTCGAATCCTGCCTCGGGCATGGATGTTTGTGATGTCCTTAGGTTAGTTAGGTTTAACTAGTTCTAAGTTCTAGGGGACTAATGACCTCAGCAGTTGAGTCCCATAGTGCTCAGAGCCATTTTTTTGAAATCGCAAAAATCTAAGGTTGTGGGAATAGCTAGCACTGAAACGAACTACGATTTTTTTTTACTTACATAATTTTGATTGGTGTACGTACCTGACCAAAATTCTGGCGTATTTTATTCTAGCGACTTTCACTGACAAAAAAGTATGTCAACTGTACATTCTTCACGAAAGCGTCCTGCAAAGTTAACGAAATCTCAAAATCATTGTTAGCAACGCTATTACTGCAAGACGTAACAGGGGTAGAGTATGTCAACGCATTATTATTTCAAGCGGAGCAACAATAAGTTTAGTTATGTAGTCCTGTTGCGAGTAGCAGAGCCAATGTCGCGGTGTATTGGTCGCGATGGGCCTCGAAACTCAATTGTTGGCAGTATAGGTAGCACTTCAAATATTTGGCGGGCCGGATACCGGGGATGTCCGGCCAGTTAACGCGGGCCGGTTTCCCGGACCTCGTGGGCCGGTTTCGGCCCGCGGGCCGAAGTTTGGAGACCCCTGGTTTAGACGATAGACCTTGGAGTGGCCGACCGAGCACAAGGCGTAATGCTGCTGAAACAGTTCAGGAAGAAATGGAGACTGTAGCGGGTTCGTCTATGCACGGGGAAGTCAGCGCTCGTGGAGTCGCACGTCGCACCGGCATTCCATACACTACTGTTACGTTGGCACTTACGCGTACCCTCCGATGCTATCCGCAAAAAATCCATCGGCATCATGAACTGTTACCTGGCGACTTAGTGAAGCGGAGGGCATTTGCGGTGTGGGAGTTTCAAAAGATGGCGAAAGATGACGATTGGTTGAGTAACGTGTTGTGGACCGACGACGCTCATTTCACGCTCCGAAGGTTTGTCTACACCCACAACTGCAGAATTTGGGCTACCGAAAACCATAGAACTGTCGTGGAAACTCCATTGCATGAAAAGGAAGTCAAGGTATGGGTTGGATTTACCACATCTAACGTTATCGGGTCTCTTTTTTCGAAGAAATGCGTGATTCTGGTTTTGTAGCTGCTACCGTGACTGGTGAGAGGTACGCCGACATGTTACAGAATCGTATCACCCCCAGCCTAGCTGATAAACACCTGCTGGAACGTACGATGGAGGATTGCGCTCCACCCGATATTGATAGACGCTTGAAAGATCTCTTGCGCGCGTCGTTTGGTGATGATCGTGTGCTCAGCCGCCACTTTCGTCATGCTTGACCTTCCAGGTCCCCAGACCTCAGTCCGTGCGATTATTAGCTTTGGGGTTACCTGAAGTCGCAAGTGTATCGTGATCGACCGACATCTCTAGGGATGCTGAAAGACAACATCCGCCGCCAATGCCTCACCACAACTCCGTACATGCTTTACAGTGCTGTTCATAACCTTATTCCTCGACTACAGCTATTGTTGAGGAATGATGGTGGAGATATTGAGCATTTCCTGTAAAGAACATCATCTATGCTTTGTCTTACTTTGTTATGCTAGTTATTGCTATTCTGATCAGATGAAGCGCCATCTATCGGACGTTTTTTGAACTTTTTCGGTTCTAATAAAACCCCATGTCATTCCAAGCAGGTGTGTCAATTTGTACCTCTCTATCTACATTATTCCGTGATTTATTCAGTTTTCAAATTTATACTGACTTTTTGATCACCCGGTACTAAAATTCACCCTAAATCCTACTTCATTTAAAGGAGAATCATGACATCAATACACAAAAGAACGAAGTATAGCTACATAGGAAGAAATAATTTAGTTGATTTGCCGCGTGTCCAGACAGCTGTGCGCGTTAAAGCGCAGATTTCGAGCAAGGGATGTGCACCGACTCTGATCGCATCCGCCTAGAGGACTGACGACAGGGATCGGTATGCTGGGAAGCCTGGTTGTCGTTTTTCGGCAGTTTCCTACATCCCATTAAATGAATACCGAGCTGGTACGCAAGTCCCACCTCAGTTACACGATTCGCAAACATTCAGAAAACTTTCGCTCACTTACAAGTGAATAACACTACACACAGGCAGCTGGGGTATTTTATTCCGTCCCAAAGATTAACGGAGTGACGAGTAGGAGGGCATATAGCCACCCGTTAAACTAACAGTGCCAAATCCGTTCATAAACACACCGACTCCTACGCCGATGGCGGACAGAGACACGGGAAGAAGAAGAACAAATATTGGCTTGGTTTGCCAGATTCAATGGTTTCCGCAATTCTATTAAATTTTAACTTCAAAATGTATTCCTTATCGTAACTACTCAATATTTAGCTGATGACTAATTATTCAGTAACAACATGAACTTTGAATCTAAAAAAATATTGTTTTCCTTTTTTGTAAAATTATTATATTCAACATTAATTAAATTTAGTATTCATAATGTAGCAGTTGGAATATAAGACTGTAGGGCAAGCATCCAATTCCAGCTCATAATTACGTTCAGTTAATTATGACTATGAACTTATGAATGATGTTTATAAAAAACATATGTTGTCCTAAAATTCCTCAAAGCTAAAAGTGGGAAGTGATCCAACCTTAGATGCTGCATGTGTGAAGTAGCAGCTTGTGCTACCAATGTTTGTTAACTCAAAATTACATGTACAATATCTCTTCTCTAAACGTTGATATTCCCTTTATTGTTGTTGAGACTTAATTGTAAGTAACCGTTGTACTGTGACCCTTGCAATGTGCAGTGCCCCTCGCAGCCCTAAACAGTTGCTGTGCACATATTGGCTGCGACAGGTCCTCAGACACAACCACACACCCATCTCATTCCGCACTCGCGGCTTTGCCACTTCTTCTCCTTGGAATCTGCTGCTGCCATTTCCCCCAGTAACTCTACACAACACGAAACCTCCGACTTTATCAATGTGTCTCCTGTACTGATTTTACAAAATCGTTTTCAGCTGTTTCAGGTAATATTTCATTTATAGCAAATGCACTTCTCATATTCAGTCTATAACTTTTAATCAGATGTAAAACTTATCATACATAACAAAACATTAAAACCTCCTTCGTGAATAAGAATGAAATTAAGTATTTCAGTGACAATGGTGTACTAAATCGTCACATACTGCGCTGTAGTGTCACAAGTTAGGGCCGATATTATTTTGTTTATTGTCCCCTATAGTACAGCAATGAAGCACGTTAAGTCTTACCGGTCTTCGTTTCGGCTGAAAGCTTCTACGTTTCACTTCCAAAAACTGCTGAGCAATTTAAAACACAAATTTCATTGACATTAACTACAACACGTAAATAACTACAGCGGCCAATAGTGTCAGCTTCCTGGGTTCTAAAAGTAGTTAGTAAGTAAAGAGACTAAATCCATACGTAGACGCCCCTGTGTAACACACACACACACGCACACACACACACACACACACACACACACACACACACACACTCAGACAGAAACTGCTCGATTATAATTTAATGCGTACTTTAAAAAGAGTTCTTCCAGTAATTTATAAATTTTGATTTCATTATTGTCAAGAATATAGATATACTCTAGGGTAGTTCTAGTTTAAGCGTTTCCGTGAGTAACCACTCGGGTTCTACTCTGCGTTATAAGGCACAGGAAGCATATGTGCTTTTCCTTAAACGTACTACAGACATAGTGTGGGAACCGTATGACACAAATCCGTTGATAGTGAAGTAGACGTTCTTGAATTTCAGTCTGGAAATGATAGCTGCGAACCCGCCTGATCATATTTTTCTGTGTTGCTTGCTTCTCTTTAACTTTTCAAACAATAAACTGTTTTAAATACAAAAATATTTTTGCCAGAGAATATTGATGAAATGAGCAGACGTAGGGGCTGGCTTATCAGATTTTTGCCTGAAATAAAAGACAGTTTCTAGAACGTTGTTTGTGTTGCTAAACCAGGTCATACTGTTATGAAAGGGTCATATGACGGTAAAGGGAAATACATGGCTCTCTCTTTTGGCAAAGATAGTACATTTATTTTCTTGTATGCTGATACCTACAATGGCTTAATTCCCGGCTGACAACTGCTTATCGGACCGAAGAAAACGTCAGAGTGGCACGAGGAAATGAATATGAAACTCTTTTAAATTGATTCAAAAGTATGTTGTCATCAAACTTAGAAACTCCATGACTAAAATTGGTCTCGACAATACTCGATACCACTCAGTTTTGAAGGACAAGTCTCCAATCCCGTCCTCTCACAGACGTTATTCAGTGCTTACTATAGCACATAGTTAGACTGAAATTGATAAACGGAAAAAAGTATTATTATTGGAGCTCGTGTCACTTCGTACGTCACAATTGCCTGCATAAGTTATCCACGACGTAGCTTAGAAACACAGACATAGTCATAAGACCACAGCCTTATCACAGCCACTATAATGCAGTTGAACTCATTTGAGCGTAAGTGAAACGGTGCGTTGCTCGCGAAGTGAATTCGAGAAACTGACTATTGATTGCCTGGATAACGTCACCAAAATCAAGAGGAGCACTGTTGCGGATCTTACGAAGCGTGGACTAATGAAAGTACTGGGTTGCACAATTTATTGCTGGTTGTCGGTGCTCATCTACTCCGGACAGTTATAGTGATTCTCACATCATTAGCTATCTTCTTTCGGTCAACGTAGCAGTCTGCATCTAGAAATTGGCGGAAATATGCAAACCAAAAAAAGTTCATATACGTTTAAACAGTATACATGATTTCTGTGTGCCTTGCCTTTGTCGCCTACAATCTGTAACCTGTAATGCGCTAGCTTCTGAAGGCACTATGAGGATTGTTCCAAGCTTCTATCGCTGATTTCTGTCTTGAGTTTGTTCGTAAGGGTCACCTTTAATCGCCCTTAATAAAGTGAGAGTGATGAATAATTTTGGCGCAAGCTGTCGACCTCGGTTTTGTCGGATAAATTGCGCATCACGAGGTTGTGATTAAGTTAATACCTCAGTCATTAATCACTTGACATAAGCTCTCGACGAAGCATTTCGGATTACCGGCAAACACCACGGCGACCGCTGCCAACGTAGCTCAGCGTTACACATAAGTAAAGAGGCCATCACTCTTTGAATAATATTGTCAATCCGTCAACATAAGGACCGTCTCAGGTTGCGTACTGACGTATTGTCTGTACCAGAAATACTGGGGAGCAGCATTGATTGCCCCAAAAATGTCCTCCATATGGTCAATACCTACGGAGCGTATGGGATCGACCATCAAAGGTTCCATAATATTCGCCATTCAGATGTTGACACAGTTTCATGAGTCAGCCAAACAGCGTTGGTGTAATATGTTTATACTAGCAGTTCGGCTTTGAGCATGACATCTCTCAGAGTCAGGTTGTCGACTAGCCTTTTAACACAAAATGCGTTTTAATGAACTATGCAGTAGTAGTCGTCCTTATCACTTTACGGCGGTCAGAGGAGGATTCATTATGTTATTGCTTTCATTACTAATTTGGAAACTTAGTAGGCCTTGCCATGTATGTACTATGAAGACGTGAATTACCTGTCTGTATATTTGATAGACATATGTAATTACTTCACGTTCTCAATACCATTTCCGCTAATATCGTTTGATGATGATACAGCACTAAACTTCAAGCTTTCGAATAACATGCCTGTCGCCGGAAATGTCAACTATACCTACTAGTGTTACCTGAATGGTTCCAATCTGCCACGCTGGCTGCTACTGCTAGGAATAAAACGTCGTATTATTATGCTGTCATCACTATAGCGCAGTTTCAGCTGTACAGCCATTTTCAAGTAATTATACAGTATAACCCATTGAACGGACATACTTCAGGTACAGCGAATCATCTATCAAGTCACAAAATAGTAAAAAATAAATAAATAAAAGCTGAATGTGCTTGCTGAACAGCAGTGATGCAGCTTAGCACTTGGGTGTGTAGGAGCATACGTGACATTTCTTTAGTCATGAAGTTCAGTCAACGCCCGACGTTTCCACGATTAAATGACTGCCTGAATGGCTAAGCAGAATCGAAGAACGTCCATTTTATGGGCTATACTATATATTTAGTTGAAAATGCCACTCAGCCAAAATTGCGCAGTAATCAATGAAAAATAAAAGAATCTTTAATGCATGCAGTGACAGACAATGTGGCAGACTGTTATCATTCAGAAAATTTGTGGTGGTTGTGAATTACAGCGATCCTAATCATTCAAATTTCTAAAAGTGTACTTCCCATGATGATGTGTGCAAAATTTCTGTTCAATCAAACAACTGCAAGGCAAATACGAACAAGTACAAAGTTCTGGAGTTTTCATCCATAAGATGTTCAAAAATGTTTCAAATGGCTCTGAGCAGTATGGGACGTAACTGCTGAGGTCATCAGTCCCCCAGAACTTAGAACTACTCAAACCTAACTAACCTAAGGACATCACACACATCCATGCCCGAGGCAGGATTCGAACCTGCGACCGGAGCGGTCGCGCGGTTCCAGACCGTAGCACCTAGAACCGCTCCGCCACCGTAAGATGTTTTTAACAAATTATTTTTTGTGTTTATTTTGTTAGCAGTCACTTGCTAACACTAGTAACAGAAATAACTACAAATTGTCATTCTCTAATGTAGCACGTGCTCTCTTTTTTCGTTAGCACACTATTTGCTGTTGCTAAATTGGTAGGTACGAAAAAACGTTTTAATTTTGCTCTCTTTTGTTATGTTACACGACTGATCATTAATAATAATATTATTGTTATTATTTAATTAAGTATTGTTGTTTCTTATAGCTTATTTGTAACCTCCGTACTTTTGCGTAATTTTTTTTTGTTTTTTTGTTATTATGTCGAACAATCTATGTTGCTGGTTCGATACGGGTTCTCTACGCTTTATTCCTAAACTTATAAAATGGCAGCAGCTACTTGCAGCAGCTCATCACAAAAATTAAAAAAAAATTCTTTTACGTTTCCACACTAATCAGATGAATCAAATTATGTTGAACCAGCAAGTTTTGAAGGTTTACTTCTACAAGCTATGAATCGTAAAGCTTACGACAAAGACAGCAAAGCATTGACGATACGACAGTTTTCATTTCTCGGTGAAAACTATGTGCTCCTATTATAAAGAGATGAAATTTTTACAGAAACGATAGACAACGAAAAATGTGAGATACATGTACTTTGTGGAAATGATGGATGATTTCTCTGGCGTAGTGCATTCAGATCTTCGAGACAGATGAGAAATGGCAAGTAGAAGATCTGTCTAAGCCTCAGTGCCGAAAAGGAACACTTGTCTCCATCACAAGTGTAGAACAATACTAGAACACAAAGGCGAGAGATAACGGAAGCCCGCTCCAATGGAGACTACCAGGAGCAAAAAGGACATAAGAAAATTTTGAATAACTTTCGCCACTCATTGACTTCTAGCATCAAAAACAAATGATTCAACTTCAACGTATCAAAGCAGCGGTACTAGTGACGACAGTAAGGACTCTGTCATCGTTCAGCAAAGGACAGCAACTGCAATAACGGCAACAGTAGCGGCAGCAAAGGGTCCAAGAAGTGGAGGTTCTTTGCAATTTTTACTCCCAGACTCACCGATGTTGTTAACATGAGCAACATCAATGACAGAAATGGGGTTTACATAACGGCTGCTACACGAAGTTTCAGACATTTTACTGAACGTCTGGTAATAAACTGTTCTACTTTTCGAAAACTCGGTTTTAATGATGCGACACACAGAAATATAAGGCACACATTTATCCATAGTGATTACATCTACATCTACGTGATTACTCTGCTAATCACAATTCAGTAACGGTTCAATGAACCACCTTCAAGCTGTCTCTCTACGGTTCAACTCTCGAACGGCGCGCGGGAAAAAACGAGCACTTACATTTTTCAGTAGGAGCCCTGATTTCTCTTATTTTATCGTGATGCCAACAGAACGTTTCCGCAATCGGTGGAGAAAACTGATGATTGAAACTTCATGAGAAGACCCCGTCACAACGAAAAACGCCTTTGTTTTAATGATTGCCACTCCAATTCACGAATCATGTCTGTAGCACTATCTCCCCTATTTCGCCATAATACAAAACGAGCCGCCCTTCCTTGAAATTTTTCGATGTCATCCGTCAGTCCCACCTGATACGGATCACACGCCGCACAGCAATACTCCAGAATAGGGCGGACAAGTGTAGTGTAAACAGTCTCTTTAGTAGATCTGTTGCACCTTCTAAGTGTTCTGCCAATGAACCGCAGTCTTTGGTTTGCTCTACCCACAACATTATGTATGTGATCGTTCCAATTTAGGTTATTTGCAATTTAATCCCTAAGTATTTAGTGGAATTTACAACCTTCAGATTTGTGTGACTTACCTCGTAATCGAAATTTAGCGGATTTATTTTATTACTCATGTGAATAACTTCACACTTTTCATTATTCAGGGTCAATTGCCACTTTTAGCACCACACAGACATCTTATCTAAATCATTTCGCAATTCATTTTGGTCATCGGATGACTTTACAAGACGGTAAATGACAGCATCGTACGCAAATAATCTAAGAGACCTACTCAGATCGTCTCCTATCTCGTTAATATCGATCAGGAACAATGGAGGGCCTATAACACTCCCTTGGGGAACGCCGGATATTACTTACGTTTTACTCGATGCCTTTCCGTCTATTACTACGAACTGTGACCTTTCAGAGAGGAAATCACGAATTCAGTCGCACAGCTGAGGCGATATTCCATAGGCACACAGTTTGCTTAGATGACGCTTGTGAGGAACGGCGTAAAAAGCCTTCTGAAAATCTAAAAATATGAAGTCTATTTGGCATCCCCTGTCGATAGCACTCATTACTTCATGAGTATAAAGAGCTAGTTGTGTTCCGCAAGAACGATATTTTCTGAATCCGTGCTGACTATGTGTCAGTAAATCGTTTTCTTCGAAGTACTTCATAATGTTGGAATACAGTACATGTTCCAAAATCTTACTGCTAATCGACGTTAGTGACATGGGCCTGTAATTCAGCGGATTACTCCTATTTCCCTTTTTGGGTATTGGTGTGACTTGAGCAACTTTCCAGTCTTTAGGTACGGAAGTTTCTGTGAGCTAGCAGATGCATATAATTGCTAAATATGGAGCTATTGGATCAACATACTGTGAAAGGAACCTGACTGATGTACCATGTGGACTGAAAGCTTCGCTTTTATTAAGTGATTTAAGCTGCTTCGTTACACCGAGGATATCTACTTCTATGTTTCTCATCTTGGCAGTTGTTCTTGACTGGAATTCGGGAATATTTACTTTGTCTTCACTGTTATCAGTGACTTCACCGTTGTTATCGCGCAGTGAATGTACTGACTGGGTCTTGCCACTGGTGTGCTTTATGTATGACCAGAATCTCTTTCGATTATCTGCCAGATTCCAAGACAGAGTTTCGATGTGAAAATTATTAAAGCGTCATCTCACATTGAAGCACACGCTATATTTCGAACTTCTGCAAAACTTTACCGATCTTGGGGATTTTGCGTTCTTTTAAATTTGGCATACTTTTTTCGTTGCTTGCGATCTGAGCTGCTTTGTTTACCATGGGGGATCAATACCATCACTTATTAATTTATGTGATATATATCTCTCATCGCCGTCGATATTGTCTCTTTGAAATCATTCCACATCTTTTCTACGCTTACGTGATCAGATCGGAAGGAGTGGAGACTGTCTCTTAAAAAGGCGTTAAGAGCATTTTTATCTGCTTTTTTAAACAAATGTACTTTGCGTTTCTTTTTCATGGTTGTGGGTGTTGCGGTATTCAGCCTAGCAGCGACTGCCTCGTGGTCGCTAATCTTTGTATTCGTCATGACAATCCCTACTTGTCCAGGATTTTCTTGTCCAGGATTATTTGTTACCAACAATTATTGTTTCACTGGGAAAGAAAAAGGCTCCCAGCATACACAGGTGTTGACAAACTCACAGTAATAATAATATTTAAAGCCAAGGAATACTTTCGGGGTGTCTACGAAATCCTAAGATCTTTATAAGGAGAGGAATCCGTAGTTACTTAGGAAATAGTAAACAAGTGGTTTACAACCGATAAAGTTCAGGCACGCCGTTGCGTTTCGGTAACAAGAAACATACGTCGATTAATGGGTGACTCTATAAATTTAAAAAAAAGCATAGTCGTAATCTGTTGTACCTCCATGGCCGCCATCACATTGTACAGTTAGTTTTGAGGAACTGTTTCGATAAAGTACAGCGAAACACCCAGTACACACATGACGTTTTGCAAAAGATTTATTGACATCTGGAGAAGACCGAGAAGATGGCTCATATGATTATAGTAATGAAGTGCAATATGCCGTCCGTTTTGACATTCTTCGATTGCATGAACACCAGCGTTCCACACAGAAACAAAAGCGAGTAATTCCATATACGTTTTGGTGGTATCTAGCGGTATTCTGAAGAACTGGATACCTTTTTGTATACCAGGAGCTGTAAGTTATGCTTGATGGATGACAAACAGAATTTTTGCCTTCAAAATCTCTGTCTTTTAACATCAACTTCAGTTATCGCACGGTTAGAATACCTCTTTAAGAACGATACATAGAGTTTTACTAAACTGAAAGTAGGAACCGGACTTCTGTCATTACAAGCAAAGAAAGCACTTTGTCATGATTTCTTATTCATAAGTGAACTGATTATTGATCTACAATCAATAAAGCTGCAAAAAATCCCAACTAGATATGGTACTTATTTACTGAGGTGCTCCTTTATTTGATTATGATAGTCGAACGGATGATAAGACAAATATGGCGTAAGTTATGTTGTAAGCATATGGTTCCTCTTCCTTTACAAATATAGATTTCTCGTCCATGGTAACGAAGAACAAGAACGTTCTTTCGTTGATTGTTTAACAGCACCTTCTTCCTAGATACAGACCCTTAAATATGGAACGTCGATTCTGAATACAAAAGTAGTAATAAAAAAAAAGTCAGGAGGCAGTTGCGTACAGAAAGCGGTATCAAATTCTTCGGGGATTACAGTAACATCTTCAGAAAATGTGACGCTGAGAAACAATTTATTTCACAGATAGATGCTGGAGACCATACGACATACGCAACTGTGTCAGACAATACAATGAAGTTCATGGAAGTGTATTCCGGCTTTCCAACTAATTGAAAGGCTCTTTGCCTTTTGCTGAATGTGTGTCGATTTCTCGTTTTGCCGAACACCTGATAAAACACGGACATGAATTATCTAACGGGCAACAGAAAACGAAAATTATTAGCGTGAACAATTACAGCCAAAAACTCCTAAAATTACTGGAGAACATTCATATACAATGAGCCTTTGGGGACAAGACAGTAATTAATTTTCAAGCCAATATAAACTATATCTCACTGATCGTATTAGCTAGTGAAACAAACAATAACAGTGATGCAAAACACAACAAGACTAAATAATAAATTAATGTCTCTCTGCCTCTCTCTCTCTCTCTCTCTCTCTCTCTTTTTCAGACACACACACACACACACACACACACACACACACACACACATACACAAATACATATGCAAATTCAGTCCATTCACACGAAGAACAACACGCTGACACGCATAATAAAACACACACACACACACACACACACATACACATACATACATGCGCAAGCCAAATGAACAACTATCAGACTACTCATAGACACCACAACAAAAACCAAAGATGAAAGATAAACACACAACAACACTTGGCAACACTACGCATTGTAAACACATGCATTCAGAGCATAGTGAAAAGTGTAAGTGAAATATCGAAATAAATGTGCTCGAAGAATCGCCGTAAATCGACCATCTGGAATACGCAGTCCGACTAAATGCATCTCCAGGAAGACACAGATGGCTTAACATCAGAAACTGTAAGTTACACTAAGTGATAATTTGATCTCTCGAAATTTGTGCTCCAAAAGTTGCTTCTAACCTGAAAACAAGAGCAAATGAAATATAGTAACATGTTTGTAACTACATAGTAATGCAATCATTATATACATACGTCAAACACGTACCACTGATGAAGATGTTTCACAAATAAAAGAATCGAAGTGCGAATGGCGAGAAACGAACTGTCTCTCATTTAATGAGAGATGAAAACACCTCCATGAATTTTAGAGCAAGTGAAGAACCACGGAAAACGAATAAAATTACGATAATACGAGGAAATGAAAGCTTTCAGTCTCGATTGCCTTAGTTGCTGCTGAATCTCCCTTATTGTGTGGTCATGGTCCATGAAACGATTCCGCTCCTGACGTTTCGTACAGAGCTGACGCTGGCCATCTTTAGATACGATCTTGGTTCCTTTTTACGAAAAACAAACGTTCACTTCCTGTTCATTCACGTCATGTTCTGGTTCAACATTAGTTGCAAATGTACACGCTGTAGTTGCGTGCATTAATAACGAAAGCATTATTTTTCATAAATTTAAGGGCTATTTCAGGATATTTTGGAAAATTTTCGTTAAATTTTTTTTACAGAATGTGTATTAGGTTCTGTGTTTAACGTGATATGTCCCCATAATTTATTTTCAGAAAAACAAGTAGACAATGGAGATAGGGAAGCATACAGTACTTTTAAATGGAGTTAATTTATGTGTACACTATTTCCTAATTTCAAAGCTATTCTAAGCGTTCCTAAGAGTAATCTGATTCCCCACAAATTTTGGTCAAGGTGATAGTTGACTGTAGCAGCCTTAATAGATGGGAGAAAAAAAATATTTTTGTTCATGTTATGATCTTCAATCCAAAGACTGGTCTAATATAACATTCCACGTTAATCTATCATGTTAGAGCCTCTTCTTCTCCGAGCAGCTACATCCTTTTGAACCTTCTACTGGGTTAAAGCCTTGGTCTCTCTCTACAATTTTTACTCCGCACTCCCCCCCCTCCCCTCCCCCACACTTCACTCCGTTACCAAACTTAGGATGCCTCGATGCCTCCAGACATGCGCCATTAACCGAAGCCCTTTTAATAATGTTGGACAATAAATTTCTTTTTCCACAATTTGATTGAATATCTCGTCATTACTTACTCGATCTATCCATCTAATTTCCAACATTCTTCTGTAGTAATCCATACCTTCAGAGAAGACTTCATAACACTTAGATTTATATGTGATGACAAATTTGTCTTCTTCAGAAATATTTTGCTTGCTATTGCCATTTCGCATTTTAGACCCTTTCGTCTGCTGCCACCATCAGTTATTTTGCTGCCCAAATCGCAATACTCGTCGACTACTTTTTGCATCTCATTTCTTGATCTAATTCCCTCAGTATCGCCTGATTTCATTATGCTGTATTCCGTTACCCTTGTTCTACTTTTTTTGATATTCATCCTATAACCTCTTTCTGAAACACCATCCACTCTGTTAAACCGCTCTTCCAAGTCCTTTCCCACGTGTGACATGATTATAATACCATCGGCAACCGTTCGAAGTTTTATTTCTTTTCCCAGAACATTAATTCTCTTTCGAAGTTGCTCCATGGTTTCCTTTAGTTTCTGATCAGTTTGCAGTTCTCTCTTCCCTTCGAAGGGGAATAATCAAGGCAATCCAACTGGACATATTAACGGTTCATTTTTTACCGATGAGCAAGGTAATATAACGATGGCCATTTTATATTTTATGATTGACTGGTACTTTATCTACCAAGGTGTTGAACCTTTCTCAAATCGTGTGACGTGGCATAAAAGCCTTTTTTCCCCTGAATTTGCCTTTCACACGATTGTAAGTTAACAATAGATGTGATTTTTACTGATACAGTCAGTTCGTTCAACTTGTACCTTGTAAGAGTAGGTGTACAGCCTGGCTCACTCTTGTTGCTACTGTTCCGAAAAATTTTCTTATTAATGTTGCTTTCTACACGAACTCACGTCACAGCCTAATGATTATTCTGGTATATCCAGTTCATGTTCAACCTGCACTTTATGTATGCGTGATCTGAAGATCGTAGTTACTCGCAAATGAATCTAGGAAGTCATTATATTTCCAATGCTTTATGTAAATGTGGTCTGGACATTAAAATGATATCGTAAAAATGTTTCACATATTTTAATAAACCAGGTAAAGGCCGCTTTCTCCATTCCTAACAAACTCAGAGATAACTGAAATGATGGTACTGTGTTCCGTCGTTTAATGTTGTGATTATTACACCGCCGCTCTCGTCGTGTATCCACCTGATCTATATGACTGGCACGGTGGTTTCTCTCTTTATAATGGCTATTATTTATTATAGCTTCCACTCTGAATATACCCTTTCATGTTTTCATCCATCAAGTCTATAGTATCTAAAATAGACCTCGATATTTTATTCTGAACACTGATCAGTTTTCCGTAGTTGTGTATGGGCAACATCACCTTCAATATCCTCATCAAATTAGAGCAAAACGTAAGAGTGTCACAATATTTTGTCTTATTCAACTACTCAAAATACGTTCTCAGACTACCGTGACGTATCTGGAACAGTTCCAGTTTAAAAACTTCCTTATGTAACCGCTTCTTCACTCCAGCACACCAGTATTTGGCTATGAAAACGTTTTACAGCTCATTATATATTCTACAGTATTCAGATATTTCTGTAGCCCATAACGTGACGACCCCCTGCATACATCATTGACCAACGCAATTTTTTGTGCGTGGGGCCAAGATCGTGAATTTTATCCTGGGGAAGGTCTTATAAATATCACAGGGTGAACGTTCTTTTTATCTGGTACAAATACCTGAAGCTCCTTTGTAGAATTAAGTTTCCCTCCATCTTCAGGGAAGTACGGTATGATTAGGTCCTACAACACACAGTGAATTGTGCCACAGTGGAGTGAACAGGTTAGAGTGCACACTCTGTCTTGTTTAGTATAGGTTCAAGAACGAAATTTTTCTCAGAGCTTGATGTAACTGATTTGTGGTCTTGTACTATCTACGGACTACGAATTCGAGCATGGAATGTCAGAAGTTTGAAATTGGTAGGGAAGCTAGAAAATGTGAGGAGGGAAATGCTAACGCTCAGTGTAGTTATAGTGGTGGTCACTTAAGTAAAATGGAAAGAAGGCAATGAATCATTTCTGGTCAGGCATGTGTAGGGTAGCATCAACGGCAGCAGAAAATGATATAACGGGAGTGGAATTCGTTATTATTAGGAAACTACGGCTTAGAGTGAATTACTGTGAACAAAGCAGTGATAGGGTAGTTCTCATTAAAACTGACACTAAACCTACGTCACTAACATAGTTCAGGTATACTTACCGACGTTGCAAGCAGAGGAGGGAAAGATAAAGAATGTGAGAATATCGAATAAGTAATTCATTACGTAAATGGAGATGAAAATTTAATACTGAAGGGGAACTGGAATGCGGTTGGAGGAGAAGTAGTAAGAGTCAAGGTTACTTGGGAATATGGGCTTGGTTGTAGGTAGGAGACAGGAGAAAGACTGATCAAGTTCTGCAATACATTGCAGCTAGTAATAGCGAATAATCTGTTCTGTTATCTCAAGAGGAGGAAGTATACATGGATATGGGCAGGAGATATGGGAATGTTACGGTTAGATTACTTCATTGTCAGGCAGAGATTCCCAAATCAGATATTGGATTGTAAGTCATGTCCAGCAGCAGATACAGAATCATATCACAATTTAATAGTGATGAAGTTTAGGTTGAAGTTTAAGGGACTAGTCAGGAAGAATCAATGTGCAAAGAAGGTGGAGTATGGAAGCATAAAAGAATGAAGAAAGACGCTTGAAGTTCTCTGAGGTTGAGGAGACTGCGATAATGGATTCCTGAGTAAGCAGATCAGCTGAAAGGGAATGAACATTTATAAAAAGTCGAATCAAAGAAAAACATAGGTACAAGGAACGTAACAGCAAAGAAACCGTAGGTAACAGAGGAAATACCGCATTTCATTGACGAAAGAAGAAACTACAAATACACTCCTGGAAATTGAAATAAGAACACCGTGAATTCATTGTCCCAGGAAGGGGAAACTTTATTGACACATTCCTGGGGTCAGATACATCACATGATCACACTGACAGAACCACAGGCACATAGACACAGGCAACAGAGCATGCACAATGTCGGCACTAGTACAGTGTATATCCACCTTTCGCAGCAATGCAGGCTGCTATTCTCCATGGAGACGATCGTAGAGATGCTGGATGTAGTCCTGTGGAACGGCTTGCCATGCCATTTCCACCTGGCGCCTCAGTTGGACCAGCGTTCGTGCTGGACGTGCAGACCGCGTGAGACGACGCTTCATCCAGTCCCAAACATGCTCAATGGGGGACAGATCCGGAGATCTTGCTGGCCAGGGTAGTTGACTTACACCTTCTAGAGCACGTTGGGTGGCACGGGATACATGCGGACGTGCATTGTCCTGTTAGAACAGCAAGTTCCCTTGCCGGTATAGGAATGGTAGAACGATGGGTTCGATGACGGTTTGGATGTACCGTGCACTATTCAGTGTCCCCTCGACGATCACCAGTGGTGTACGGCCAGTGTAGGAGATCGCTCCCCACACCATGATGCCGGGTGTTGGCCCTGTGTGCCTCGGTCGTATGCAGTCCTGATTGTGGCGCTCACCTGCACGGCGCCAAACACGCATACGACCATCATTGGCACCAAGGCAGAAGCGACTCTCATCGCTGAAGACGACACGTCTCCATTCGTCCCTCCATTCACGCCTGTCGCGACACCACTGGAGGCGGGCTGCACGATGTTGGGGCGTGAGCGGAAGACGGCCTAAAGGCGTGCGGGACCGTAGCCCAGCTTCATGGAGACGGTTGCGAATGGTCCTCGCCGATACCCCAGGAGCAACAGTGTCCCTAATTTGCTGGGAAGTGGCGGTGCGGTCCCCTACGGCACTGCGTAGGATCCTACGGTCTTGGCGTGCATCCGTGCGTCGCTGCGGTCCGGTCCCAGGTCGACGGGCACGTGCACCTTCCGCCGACCACTGGAGACAACATCGATGTACTGTGGAGACCTCACGCCCGACGTGTTGAGCAATTCAGCGGTACGTCCACCCGGCCACCCGCACGCCCACTATACGCCCTCGCTCAAAGTCCGTCAACTGCACATACGGTTCACGTCCACGCTGTCGCGGCATGCTACCAGTGTTAAAGACTGCGATGGAGCTCCGTATGTCACGGAAAACTGGCTGACACTGACGGCGGCGGTGCACAAATGCTGCGCAGCTAGCGCCATTCGACGGCCAACACCGCGGTTCCTGGTGTGTCCGCTGTGCCGTGCGTGTGATCATTGCTTGTACAGCCCTCTCGCAGTGTCCGGAGCAAGTATGGTGGGTCTGACACACCGGTGTCAATGTGTTCTTTTTTCCATTTCCAGGAGTGTATGTTCAGGGAAACTGAGGAAAACAGAAATACAAGTCACTCAGGAATTAAAAAAAAAAATACAAGAAGTGCAGGGAAACAGGTGAAATAGCTGCATGACATATGTGGATAAACCGAAAATGAAGTTGCTGTCGAAAAGACCGACTCAGCATAAATAAAAGCCAAAATAGATTTTGGTGAAATTAAAAGTAAGGTCGGTACAATGGGAATTCCACTATTAAATGTAGAGGGGAGAGCGGATATGTGGAAAAGTACACTGAAGTCCTCTATGAGGGAGAGGAATTGTCTGACGACATGATGAAGAAAGTAGTAGGAGTCGGCGCTGAAGAGACAGAGGACGCAGTATTTGAATCAGAATTTAAAAGACTTTGGGAGGTTAAAGATCAAATAAGGCTGAAGGTACAGCTAACACTCTATCAGAATCTCTAAAATCATAGGGGGAAGTGGCAAAAAAATAAAAAAAAGACTGTTCACTTTGGTGCGTAGAATGTATGAGACTGGCGATATAGTGTCAGACTTTCGGAGAACCGTCATCCACACAGTTCCAAAGATAGTATGAGTCGACAAGTGAAAGAATTATCCCGCGATCAGCTCAACAGATCATGCATCAAAGTTGCTGACAAGAATAATGTATAGGAGGATTCAAAAGAAAATTGAGGATCTGTTAGATGACGGTCAGTTTAACTTTAGGAAAGGTAAATACACCGCAGAGGCAGTCTTGACGTTGCGGTTCATGATGAAAACAAGACTGAAGAAAAATCAAGACACGTTCACAGGATTTAAGGACCCAGAAAAAGCATTCGATTTCGTCAAATGGTGCAAGATTTTCGAACGTCAGAGAAAAATGGGAGTTAGCTGCTGGGAAAGGCGGGTAACACACAATGTGTACAAGATCCAGGAGGGTACGATAAGCCTGGAAGACCAAGAACGATGTGCTCGATTTAAAAAGAGCTTAAGCCAAACAGGGAGGTCATCACCATCGGATTGGGAAAGGATGGGGAAGGAAATCGGACGTGCCGTTTCAAAGGAACCATCCCGATATTTGTCTGAAGCGATTTAGCCCTTTCGGTCATGGCGTCCTCATATAAGGACATACTAAATAAATGCTTAATATACTAAAATTCGTTAAATTTTACCATTTGTGATTGTTGTCCTCATATTGTCACACGCAGAGTGTTTATTTGAGAACGATGTAGACATCTTCTGTCAATCTGTGATACCATGTAACATAACTGAATGTGCACAGTCACATGGACGCTTCCCAGTAATCTTTGTACTTTCCATCAGCCTGTTAATATCTTCTGAGTTTAGGTTAAAAAAAAAATTCTTGTGCGTATTAAGGTGCACTGTTGAAGGTGAAAACTAAAGGTGTGTTTCAGAACGAAAGGGAAGTTACATATTTGTAACTTTATACATGTCTCCAAATGAGGACATTGTGATTGAAAGGTTGTAATAGCACAGAAATTTAGGACATTATTTCACTGTCCTTTTAGTCATCTCACGGTTATTTAACAAAGCCCCAAATCTAAGATAGACGAAGGCCACAGAGGAAGAAGTTGTAGAGCTCCTTAATTCTTCTGAAATTGACGGTCTATCGATGAACCTGGCGATAATTTTGAAAAAGAGGACAATGATGGAAGAAATGTTAGAAGTTTTATACCACACGGTAAAGTGTAAGCTAAGTAGCCTAGACGCAAATCCCGCTAACTGCATGGTAAGTGACACTGAGATAATGAAGAAACACTCGCCCTATCCAAACGACAATGCATTGACAGCGAGAATGTTATTGTTGCGTACGAATTTGTTACAGAACAGTCAATCTAAAACTAAATGAGAGAAATACCCATTCTGATCGTAACAGCCTGAAACGTAGCTTTGAATGTCCTCATTGGTAAGTCTGATGTCTGTTCACGGGCTATGCGTCCGGACATGGCATGGCGACAGTCACGCCTATTGGGGATCTATCGGGCTTTGCTCTCGAAGGCAACTTGCAGTTAGCTGCTTTTGAAACCGAACAAGATTTTCGACAGCCATGTTTTTTCATGCAATTGATATTGCATGTGTAAATGCATGGACTGAGTAGAAGAAAAACGTATCAGAATTAGATGTTCCTAAAAATAAGACACTTGATTTTCTTCACTTTAGGGCAAATGTGGTCGAAGTACTGACAAAAATAGATAAGCCAGCTGCCTGGAAAAGGGGGCGTCCCACTTGTGAGAGTTCAAGTACTTCAAAACGAGTCAATGTAGAAGCTCGTCCCGAAGCTTTGGGACAATGCTGAACACCTTCCAGTGGTCAGTAACAAAAAATCGTTTGAGAGAGATGGGAGACACCGGGTTGCAAAGGCAAAACCAAATTTTATTGTGTAAAATGTAACATTCACTTATATCTGGATAGAAAAAAATTGTTTCTTTGATTATCATTCTTCACAAGGGTAAAACCATAGTTTAAGTATATAATCATTAAATAAGCTTTGTGTAATTTACATATTCTGATGAAATAAAATACTTTGAGTTTCCGACTTATACCGCACCTACGCCGGCCGATGTGACCGCGTGGTTCTAGGCGCTTCAGTCTGGAACTGCGCGTCCTCTACGGTCGCAGGTTCGAATCCTGCCTCGGGCATGGATATGTGTGATGTCCTTAGGTTAGTTAAGTTTAAGTAGTTCTCAGTTCTATGGGACTGATGACCTCAGATGTTAAGTCCCATAGTGCTCAGAGCCATTTCGACCGCACCCACTTGAACACAATGTCCTCATTTTGGAACGAGTTGTATCCCCCCTATGGGCGCACCTCGTAATATTTTATGCATCTTAGAAATCATAGTTTAATTCAAAGGACTGGATGGCAAAGCCATGATTTTTTTTTTCAGGGAAAAAATAATTCGTGACCGAAAGGGTTAGGGATCTCTCTCGGTACGTGAAAAAGAATTACAGGATCTGTTGAATAGAATGAACAGTCTAATAAGTACAGAATATGGATTAAGAGTAAATCGCAGAAAGACGAAAGTAATGAGAAATATGAATGAGGAACTTCTCCACAGAATCGGTGAAAAACGGAATATATGTACAACACCTACTTGGCACCGCCACCTTTACCCTACGAGAAAAATATGAGGTATGCCTCTTAAGGCGTTGGACGTAATCATTCCCAAAAATGTTCCCAAGGCGATAGGTTCCACAGTGCTATAATTCCTTTTTCAGTTACATGATTACAATTAGTAAATGTGTACAAACGAAAATGCTATAAAACATAATCTTCCAAAAATATGTTATTCAAAGGATAAGAAAAACTAGCATTTGTCTATTACTCTTTGTACTTCAGGTAATCTAATCTTTCTTCATGAAACGGTGCAACTGAATTTTTCTTGTCCACTGCCATTGGCGTTTTCTATCTGCAATAGTGTCGTGTAAAAATATTTACAAGAGAGTCATTCTGCTTTGTCACTGCTTAGAATTCATGATATTCTGTCTTCAGTGTAACGATGTGTGGGATTTTAAGCTGAGCCTAGTACTCCCCAGCTAGAGGGAGGGGTGCGGGCTAACGAAAACACCGTGCAAATAATTTGTGAAGAGTGTACAGTACCTCGGTGTTCATTCGAGGGCGTTGTGAGCGTTTCAGATACCACCAGTATTGAAGCTCCATTTTCTCCCATTCGCTGAAGAAGCTGTTGATGGTCATTCCATTGAAATATCTAAGCACATAATATTTTGCCTGTGGAAATAAGATTCATTTGAACAAACGAGCGTCTGAGGTTCAGTAGCGTCAGGTATAATACGGAGATAACTACCTAAGATCCTCTCTGTCCATCGACAAATGCCGGACGACGACACGCACTTGAAGCCACATTCATTGGGGCCTTTGTCTTGTCGCACGTTTCTTGTTGGTGGCTTGATACCATCTCGCACGTATTGTGGTAGGCAGAAAATGATGGTGTATCGTTTCCCACATTTGTGTCCAATGGACATTTGGAAACTCGGTTTCTACCACAGAACCGCCCGCAGAAGAGTGGTGTAAAAATCTTTTTAACTTTCGCATTGTGGGGGGATCTGAGACCACGTAACTGTTCTCGAGAATGAATGTAGATACAGGGAAGAGCTGTTCTGTGACGTATGCCACCCATACCAGTAGGACGTTAGAGACCAGAAAACAACCTCCTATAGACAACGTATGAGAGAGGCGAGTTGACTGGTCCATTTCTTCCACATATTGCTCACGTAGAGGGCATATGTTTTTTTTCCCAGACGTTAACCACTCTCAGCTCTACATCACGCAGGGGGAGAGTGATAGTGTCAGAAGGCACTTTAAAAAATTGTTTTGTGGATAGGAAGTAACCAAAGGACTCCAAAAGTCAGCAACCTATTATCGGTGGTAAGGGGAGGACCTGTGAGACGTGACTGAGTTTTGACAGCACATAGAGTTTCAAGTACTCCACGCAGTGTAGTTGGTTCTGCGTACCACCACGCATACGATCTCCATCGATAGTTTTCCGGGGCCGTTCTTCACTCACCCCTTATAAAAATGACTCTCAAATAATTCAGTTTAGTAACTGGCGGAAGCGAGGCAATAGCATCGCACCTGATACCGCGACTGATATGCAGTGCTGCTAAATTGTTGATGTTCAGAAGACTGTACTCGGCCGGTCCATATCGCTTGATCCAATTTAGTAAGCTGTGGACTTCACTGGTGGAACGAACCGGCAGTAGGAGTTCGTCGGCTTATGCCCTATTGCATAAGGTCGTGTCCTACAGGGTGATGCCAGGGAGTTTTTGGGTGAGGCCTCCTCCTCCTCCTCCACCGCCCCCCCCCCCCCCCCCGGAGGAGTGTCTCAAGCGCTGTTGCATAAAGGTGGGTAGAAAGGGGGCAGCCTTGTCGTTTTTTTTTTTTTTTTTTTGGTCATCAGTATACTGACACTGTTGGCCACACTATCATTTTCCTATCAAACAGCAAAGTACAAAGTACTAGACTCAGAATGTTCCATCATCTTAACTTCGTCACTTCTCGACTTACATTTTCCAAAACGTGCCTCTCTGATCTCCCTTTAACTGTAGGTATATCCATCCTAGACAGAATTACATAATCAACGTTAATCACACGACTACCTTTTGAAACGCCCTCTTTGAAAAATTATACATGACTGTGTTTAAACTGACACACAATATTTTCTAGCGCAACGCAATCTGACTTTCAACAATCCCTACAAAAGAATGGCCCTTACTAACATTAACCTATACCTCTCACAGATCAGTCTACTGACTGGTTTGATGCGGCCCGCCACGAATTCCTTTCCTGTGCTAACCTCTTCATCTCAGAGTAGCACTTGCAACCTACGTCCTTAATTATTTGCTTGACGTATTCCAATCTCTGTCTTCCTCTACAGTTTTTGCCCTCTACAGCTCCCTCTAGTACCATGGTAGTCATTCCCTCATGTCTTAGCAGATGTCCTATCATCCTGTCCCTCCAACTTATCAGTGTTTCCCACATATTCCTTTCCTCTCCGATTCTGCGTAGAACCTCCTCATTTCTTACCATATCAGTCCACCTAATTTTCAACATTCGTCTATAGCACCACATCTCAAATGCTTCGATTCTCTTCTGTTCCGGTTTTCCCGCAGTCCATGTTTCACTACCATACAATGCTGTACTCCAGATGTATATCCTCAGAAATTTCTTCCTCAAATTAAGGCCGGTATTTGATATTAGTAGACTTCTCTTGGCCAGAAATGCCTTTTTTGCCATAGCGAGTCTGCTTTTGATGTCCTCCTTGCTCCGTACGTCATTGGTTATTTTACTGCCTAGGTAGCAGAATTCCTTAACTTCATTGACTTCGTGACCATCAATCCTGATGTTAAGTTTCTCGCTGTTCTCATTTCTACTGCTTCTCATTACCTTCGTCTTTCTCCGACTTACTCTCAACCCATACTGTGTACTCATTAGACTGTTCATTCCGTTCAGCAGATCATTTAATTCTTCTTCACTTTCACTCAGGATAGCAATGTCATCAGCGAATCGTATCATTGGTATCCTTTCACCTTGTATTTTAATTCCACTCCTGAACCTTTCTTTTATTTCCATCATTGCTTCCTCGATGTACAGATTGAAGAGTAGGGGCGAAAGGCTACAGCCTTGTCTTACACCCTTCTTAATACGAGCACTTCGTTCTTGACCGTCCACTCTTATTATTCCCTCTTGGTTGTTGTACATATTGTATATGACCCGTCTCTCCCTATAGCTTACCCCTACTTTTTTCAGAATCTCGAACAGCTCGCACCATTTTATATTGTCGAACGCTTTTTCCAGGTCGACAAATCCTATGAAAGTGTTTTGATTTTTCTTTAGCCTTGCTTTTATTATTAGCAGTAACGTCATAATTGCCTCTCTCGTCCCTTTACTTTTCCTAAAGCCAAACTGATCGTCACCTAGCGTATTCTCAATTTTCTTTTCCATTCTTCTGTATATTATTATTGTAAGCAGCTTCGATGCATGAGCTGTTAAGCTGATTGTGCGATAATTCTCGCACTTGTCAGCTCTTGCCGTCTTCGAAATTGTGTGGATGATGCTTTTCCGAAAGTCAGATGGTATATCGCCAGACTCATATATTCTACACACCAACGTGAATAGTCGTTTTGTTGCCACTTCCCCCAATGATTTTAGAAATTCTGATGGAATGTTATCCATCCCTTCTGCCTTATTTGACCGTAAGTCCTCCAAAGCTCTTTTAAATTCCGATTCTAATACTGAATCCCCTATCTCTTCTAAATCGACTCTTGTTTCTTCTTCTATGACATCAGACAAATCTTCAACCTCATAGAGGCTTCCAATGTATTCTTTCAACCCATCTGCTCTCTCCTCTGCATTTAATAGTGGAATTTCCGTTGCACTCATAACCTTACCACCGTTGCTTTTAATGTCACCAAAGGTTGTTTTGACTTTCCTGTATGCTGAGTCTGTCCTTCCGACAATCATATATTTTTCGATGTCTTCACATTTTTCCTACAGCCATTTCGTCTTAGCTTCCCTGCACTTCCTATTTATTTCATTCCTCAGCGACTTGTATTTCTGTATTCCTGATTTTCCCGGAACATGTTTGTACTTCCTCCTTTCATCCATCAACTGAAGTATTTCTTCTGTTACCCATGGTTTCTTCGCAGCTACCTTCTTTGTACCTATGTTTTCCTTCCCAACTTCTGTGATGGCCCTTTTTAGTGATGTCCATTCTTCTTCAACTGTACTGCCTACTGCGCTATTCCTTATTGCTGTATCTATAGCGTTAGAGAACTTCAAACGTATCTCGTCATTCCTTAGTACTTCCGTATACCACTTCTTTGCGTACTGATTCTTCCTGACTAATGTCTTGAACTTCAGCCTACTCTTCATATTGTGATCTGAGTCTATATCTGCTCCTGGGTACGCCTTACAATCCAGTATCTGATTTCGGAATCTCTGTCTGACCATGATGTAATCTAATTGAAATCTTCCCGTGTCTCCCGGCCTTTTCCAAGTATACCTCCCCCTCTTGTGATTCTTGAACAGGGTATTCGCTATTATTATCTGAAACTTGCTACAGAACTCAATTAGTCTTTCTCCTCTTCCATTCCTACTCCCAAGCCCATATTCTCCTGTAACCTTTTCTTCTACTCCTTCCCCTACAACTGCATTCCAGTCGCCCATGACTATTAGATTTTCGTCCGCCCTTACATACTGCATTACCCTTTCAATATCCTCATACACTTTCTCTATCTGTTCATCTTCAGCTTGCGATGTCGGCATGTATACCTGAACTAACGTTGTCGGTGTTGATCTGCTGTCGATTCTGATTAGAACAACCCGGTCTCTGAACTGTTCACAGTAACACACCCTCTGCGCTACCTTCCTATTCATAACGAATCCTACACCTGTTATACCATTTTCTGCTGCTGTTGATATTACCTGATACTCATCTGACCATAAATCCTTGTCTTCCTTCCACTTCACTTCACTGACCCCTACTATATCTAGATTGAGCCTTTGCATTTCCCTTTTCAGATTTTCTAGTTTCCCTACCACGTTCAAACTTCTGACATTTCACGCCCCGACTCGTAGAACGTTATCTTTTCGTTGATTATACAATCTTTTTCTCATGGTAACCTTCCCCTTGGCAGTCCCCTCTTAATGGGCAGTGGACCCACCATCAGATCGATGTTGGGTCCACTACCCATTGACCTGGATATGAGTGCTTGCTGCTGCCAAAAGATGTTGCAGGGTGTCGGTGAGGTTCAGGGGGAATCACATACGGTCCATCACCACTAGGAGAAAGCTATGGTGCACCTTATCGAAGACCTGACCGAAATTGATGGAGACGATCGCGGATTTGAGTCAGCACGCTGGGGCAATCAGTATTTAGTCACTGCCGTCGCCAGTGGCCATTTGTATGCCACAGGATGGGGCGAGCTCAACGGAGAAGTCGCATGGCCTACAGTAATTCTCCCAGTAATCTGTTGCGAAAGCCTTAACTCGCGATCCTTCTTTCCTGAGACCCCAACGCCCAACGCCGTCGTTGTAATGTATAGGATGACGTGCGGGGGGGGGGGGGGGGAGGAGGGAGGTGAAGGGTGATCTCCTGGGGTAGGCACCATTGGATTTCGACATGCGTCACCTGTCTCCTCAGCAGAGGCAAGATCGGAGTCCCGTTGCTGGATCAGTCCCAGTGTCACACCTAAACCATATGCACACTTGCAGGACTCAGGGCATCTCAGCAGGAGAATGCTCCACTATTTCTCTTACAGATCTTCTCTGCCTGAGGCACAACAGCGACCTTCTCCACCAGCATCTTCAACAACCACAGGAAAATGCACCTGCTGGAAATTTCGACACCAGTTACCCCAACACCACATGTTTGGCAGCTGACGCTCCCATTTCCACGGTCGTCTAGGGTGAGGGCTCCAGATCTGTAATCGCTCTAGACAGTTACGACTGCGACGTCAACCTCTGGACGTCGAGACTATTCACCACCTCTTAAGAAACAGTGGGTTGGAGGGATTGGGGGGATGTAGTGCGCGGGCATATAGCCAACGAATATAGCAGGATAGCACCACAGATAGCCAGATAGCCACAGAAACGAGAGCCAAAGCATCAAGAGTTACAAGTCTCAACAACAATCAAGGCGTGTTGTCAAGCGGAACTCAGAATGCCACCACTGCGACTCTTGCCACTCGCCTGCCCAGAGGTGGCCGCCACATCGCACATGGCGTTCAGCTCACGCGGAACTACACTACTGGCCATTAAAATTGCTGCACCACGAAGATGACGTGCTACAGACCCGAAATGTAACCGACAGGAAGAAGATGTTGTGATATGCAAATGATTAGCTTTTCAGAGCATTCACACGAGGTTGGCGCCGGTGGCGACACCTACAACGTGCTGACACGAGGAAAGTTTCCAACCGATTTCTCATACACAAACAGCAGTTGACCGGCGTTGCCTGGTGAAAAGTTTTTCTGATGCCTCGTTTAAGGAGGAGAAATGCGTAACATCACGTTTCCGACTTTGATGATGGTCGGATTGTAGCCTATCGCGATTGCGGTTTATCGTATCGCGACATTGCTGCTCGCGTTGGCCGAGATCCAATGACTGTTAGCAGAATATGGAATCGGTGGGTTCAGGAGGGTAATACGGAACACCGTGCTGGATCCCAACGGATCACTAGCAGTCGAGATGACAGGCATCTCATCCGCATGGCTGTAACGGATCGTGAAGCCACGTCTCGATCCCTGAGTCAACAGATGGGGACGTATGCAAGACTACAAGCATCTGCACGAACAGTTCGACGACGTTTGCAGCAGCATGGACTATCAACTCGGAGACCATGGCTGCGGTTACCCCTGACGCTGCATCACAGACAGGAGCGCCTGCGATGGTGTACTCAACGACGAACCTAGGTGCGCGAATGGCAAAACGTCATTTTTTTCGGATGAATCCAGGTTCTGTTTACAGCATCATGATGGTCGCACCCGTGTTTGGCGACATCGCGGTGAACGCACATTGGAAGCGTGTATTCGTCATCGCCATACTGGCGTATCACCCGGCGTGATGGTATGGGGTGCCGTTGGTTACATGTCTCGGTCACCTCTTGTTCCCGTTGACGGCACTTTGAACAGTGGACGTTACATTTCAGATGTGTTACGACCCGTGGCTCTACCCTTCTTTCGACCCCTGCGAAACCCAACATTTCAGCAGGATAATGCACGACCGCATGTTGTAGGTCCTGTACGGGCCTTTCTGGATAAGGAAAGTATTCGACTGCTGCCCTCGCCAGCACATTTTCCAGATCTCTCACCAATTGTCTGGTGAATGGTGGTCAAGCAACTGGCTCGTCACACTACGCCAGTTACTACTCTTGATGAACTGTGGTATCGTGTTGAATCTGCATGGGCAGCTGTACCTGTACACGCCATCCAAGCTCTGTTTGACTCAGTGCCCAGGCGTATCAAGCCCATTATTACGGCCAGAGGCGGTTGTTCTGGGTACTGATTTCTCAGGATCTGTGCACCCAAATTGCTTTAAATGTAATCACTTGTCAGTTCTAGTATTATATATTTGTCCACGGAATACCCGTTTATCATCTTCGTTTCTTCTTCTTGTAGCAATTTTAATGGCCAGTAGTGTATTTGCTTCCACCATGATACGAGGCTGCAAATAGTCCGCAAGACATTGTACCGCCGACACTATACTTAATGCGCCGCACGCCCAGTGTCCGGCGTTGAGGCCTGCTCACCGCCCTTGAGAATGCCGCATGTGGAGCGTTTCTCGAGCCGCCAGCTGCCAGCCGTCCACGTCTATACTAGGGGCGACATGGCGTCACGTAACTTTGGCACCAGGACTTTAGTTGATGTTGGCGGTAGTGGTAAGTTCCTATGGGACCAAACAGCTGAGATCATCTGTCCCTAGGCTTACACACTACTTAATCTAACTTATACGGTCTTTCGCTAAGGAAACACACACACACTCGAATCTCGGAAGGGGGGAGCCGCGCAAGCCGTGGCGACTCAGACCGTGCGGTTACTCAGCGCGGCCCCAGGACTTAAGTATTCTATGTTTTGTTACTGTGCTGAGTTCTTGGACAACAGTCCTTGACTGAAGTCCTTACGGACACAGACTTTGCCTGCACAGAGTCGTGAACTTACCAACTACAACAAATATTTACAATTCCTTATCAGACTGCATAAGTACATTAACAGAGGTAGTTATCTTCACTAGCAGAATTTGTTGTGACTTCCTTGTGTTAATTCAAATAGCTGTTATCCACAGAACTGCAAGGTGTGATTTCATGTTGCTATTCGTAAATGCTTTAGTCCTTATCTACCTGGGAGTGAATTCTCGTATACCAGGCTGTGGACTGACCACTTCACTTCTTTGTATGGAACTAAAATACAAGAACAAGGAATTTGAATTGTTAAAAACCAATCAACGGCCAAGATCACATAAAATATTTTTTATCTAAGGCAATCGGTTTTAACAGCCTATGTTATCATTATCAGGTCTTAAAATGTTTTGTTGTAATACATGTTCGTTTCACGCTGACCTCACGCGCACAAGATGTCAAGTGGATAAAAATAGCACACTATAAAAGGTTTGTTTTCTAATGTGCTATTTTTATCCACATGACATCTTGTGCGCGTGAGGTCAGCGTAAGACGAACATGTATTACAACGACACAGTTTAGGACCTGAAGGTGACAGCATACTCTGTTGAAACCAGTTGTCTTAAATTACAGAGAATATTTTATGCGACATTGACTGTTGAATGGTTTTTAACAATGAAAGTGATCGCCTTCAGTCTCTCAAAATGAGAAGTTTCAATCAGGAAAGTGACTGTTTAAACGTGGTTCCTATATCCCAGTGTGATATATCACGACTCAGAAACATTCATCTCTGAAGCATGCGAGATGGTTGGACGCACATTCCTCACAACAGAACCAGTTTCAGCACACGCTAGGAAAAAGTTGCGACCAGACAGAGAATGCGGGAAGTTTCCTTTTTACGGATATGCTTTAAGTAGACAAGTGATATTTTCGAATATCTGAATATTTTCTTACAAATATTCCAGGTTCAACGACCGACAATTACACAAAATGACTGCTGCAGCAAATGAAATGAAACTTGGCTTGTACTGTTCTCTGAGACCGTCAGTAAAACACAGAAAACAATGTTTATACTGTTGGAGAGAATTTCTGCTTTTGTGCAATCAGTGTCATTTCAAGTTAAACACTCGAGGTTGTGAAGTAAATAAATCTTAACAGCTTAACGTTATGTGGACAGTAATGTCGACAAAGGCAGAGCACGAGCTTAACGACGCAACGACCTTAGCTCGAAGTGGTGCTTTAGCTTCCTTCAGAAAACATTCTGTATTCCTCTTGTAGCCACCGACAAACGACAAGAAAGTTGGGTGACAGGAAATGTGCGCTGCAGTTCTCTTGCGTCCGTTGCTATTTGCTTTACGATGCGGATCTCTGTTCCGTAGGCGGGTGATTCATTATCTCGGTAATTCATTATCGTTAAAATGATTGTTACTGAAGGGAATAATTGGTCTGGGGAGCCTAGAGAGAAGGGATGAAAGCAAAGATCAAGAATACACATACAAATCCAAGTTATTGCCGTAATAATATCACAATTTTCCACCGATACTGAACATATTTCAATTCTGAGCCATTCTCAAATTACGTTTGGGAAAAGTATTTCTATGCTCTCAGCATCACCGTTATTACTTTAGTATTACTCCTATGATTATTATACTGTACAGGGTGATTACAAATGATTGAAGCGATTTCATAGCTCTACAATAACTTTATTATTTGAGATATTTTCACAATGCTTTGCACACACATAAAAAAACTCAAAAAGTTTTTTTAGGCATTCACAAATGTTCCATATGTACCCCTTTAGTGATTCGGCAGACATCAAGCCGATAATCAAGTTCCTCCCACACTCGGCGCAGCATGTCCCCATCAATGAGTTCGAAATCATCGTTGATGTGAGCTCGCAGTTCTGGCACGTATCTTGGTAGAGGAGGTTTAAACACTGAATCTTTCACATAACCCCACAGAAAGAAATCGCATGGGGTTAAGTCGGGAGAGCGTGGAAGCCATGACATGAATTGCTGATCATGATCACCACGACCGATCTATCGGTTTTCCAATCTCCTGTTTAAGAAATGCCGAACATAATGATGGAAGTGCGGTGGAGCACCATCCTGTTGAAAGATGAAGTCGGCGCTGTCGGTCTCCAGCTGTGGCATGAGCCAATTTTCCAGCATGTCCAGATACACGTGTCCTGTAACGTTTTTTTCGCAGAAGAAAAGGGGGCCGTAAACTTTAAACCGTGAGATTGCACAAAACACGTAAACTTTTGGTGAATTGCGAATTTGCTGCACGAATGCGTGAGGATTCTCTACCGCCCAGATTCGCACATTGTGTCTGTTCACTTCACTATTAAGAAAAAAATGTTGCTTCATCACTGAAAAAAAGTTTCGCACTGAACGCATCCTCCTCCATGAGCTGTTGCAACCGCGCCGAAAATTCAAAGCGTTTGACTTTGTCATCGGGTGTCAGGGCTTGTAGCAATTGTAAACGGTAAGGCTTCTGCTTTAGCCTTTTCCGTAAGATTTTCCAAACCGTCTGCTGTGGTAAGCTTAGCTTCCTGCTTGCTTTATTCGTCGACTTCCGCGGGCTACGCGTGAAACTTGCCCGCACGCGTTCAACCGTTTCTTTGCTAACTGCAGGCCGACTCGTTGATTTCCCCTTACAGAGGCATCCAGAAGCTTTAAACTGCGCATACCATCGCCAAATGGAGTTAGCAGTTGGTGGATCTTTGTTGAACTTCGTCCTGAAGTGTCGTTGCACTAGCCGGCCGGTGTGGCCGTGCGGTTAAAGGCGCTTCAGTCTGGAACCGCGTGACCGCTACGGTCGCAGGTTCGAATCCTGCTTCGGGCATGGATGTGTGTGATGTCCTTAGGTTAGTTAGGTTTAAGTAGTTCTAAGTTCTAGGGGACTGATGACCACAGAAGTTAAGTCCCATGGTGCTCAGAGCCATTTGTCGTTGCACTGTTATGACTGACTGGTGTGAGTGCATTTCAAGCAAGACATACGCTTTCTCGGCTCCTGTCGCCATTTTGTCTCACTGCGCTCTCGAGCGCTCTGGCGGCAGAAACCTGAAGTGCGGCTTCAGCCGAACAAAACTTTGAGTTTTTCTACGTATCTGTAGTGTGTCGTGACCATATGTCAATGAATGGAGCTACAGTGAATATATGAAATCGCTTCAATCATTTGTAATAGCCCTGTACTATTATTTTAATGTTAATGTTGTTTATTATCTTCTGCTACATTTCTTACAGTACCATTCATAAGTGAAACTAACGACAAGGACATGCTTCGCACTGGTAGCATTAAGTATGTATGGGCAGACGATTTGTATGGCATAGCGTATTTTGTTTGATGGTCACTGCAAAGAATTAGGAATAAATTTCAGAGAAAAACGTTAAGCAACTGAATATCATCACTCTCTTGTAACCTGTGCGTCGGAAGCTGCTCACAGTGCGAAAGTCGTCCGCAGGCATGAATGTTTTGTGTTCCATAATGAATTGATGTTCGGAGTGACGTCTCATGGGAATGATGGGAACACATCGTGATATAACTAATATGTTTATAACAAATGTAAATATTGTATGTGTATCATGGGTGTATCTGTGCGTGAGTGGTTCAGTGTGTATCAGGGGCTGGCTGAGGTGGCTCAAACAAAGGAAAAAAAATAAGACTTAACACGCATGATGATTATGTTCAGCTCGTGTTGCAGCACTACTTTCTGCACTGTGATGGACAGTTTAGACTGGTAGCCACAATTTTTGTTCGAACTCTTTGTGGCATGATTCGTCCCCGTCCACAAGTAGAATCACTACCACATCAAGGTTCAGCGCCCACTCTGGTGGCGAACAACCCGTGTATTTGTCCGGGGCGTCAAATTTATGGGCTCCATTTTGACAGTAGACGTGAGAAAAACATTGATGTGCTAAATATTCAGCGACAGAAAAGTATTACTGCATGTAAACATAAAATGTAAGTTGTCGTCAGGCGTGTGGTTTCCGTCATGTTGGTTATCTAACTTTTGATTATTATGATGACGGGTTTGGCTGCACAACGTGTTACTGTGCAATCGAGCCGCTCTCGGAGACATAACTGTTGCGGTTGCGTGACCTACTATTACGTGGATAGCGGTCAAGCGAGTGGCAGCTGGGCAACATTCTCGTTAAGAATTAGCCGTAAGAATAAAAAGTTTGTTCCCATACCAAGCACGACATCAGCCCACCAAAGATCCAAAGGCACAATATACAGAGTCGCCAGAAAAATGTATACACATTTTCTCAGGCTCTATCAAGATATCTATGTTGTCGTTCAATTTGAGTTATGAGTGTGTTGTAGTACGGTCATTGGCTCAACAGATGTTAGTACTTTCATCTCGGTATTGAGAAAACAAAATGGCTGGAGCATTCTTAACATTCGAGCAACGAAAATGTACTATGAGGTGGGTTTTCAAGTTTGATAATGCCGTTGAAGTGCCAAGTCAGTGGAGTTGGGAGTTTGAAGCAGAACCTCCACAGAAGTCTAGGAATAATTCTGAAAGCTGCAAAGTGGAAAGTTTACATTCCATGATTACTGCACGCAATTAATGTCGACGATCGCCGAATGCAATTTTGCGAATGGTATCAGGAAATGGTAACTGATGACGAACAATTTGCGACGAAGGTGATGAAGCACATTTTAAGCTTAATGGAACCGTGAATCGGCATAAAAATGTGTACTGGGCACCAGAAAACCCGCATGTGGATAAACCGGGCATTCTACCAGGGGTTCTCGGGTGATGTGGACTATCATCTAGGGGCTCAGTAGGACCCTTTTCCTTTGATGCTAGTGTCAGTGGAGGAGTGTACCTGGAAATGTTACGCACATCCATTTTACCAGGTATAAGTGCACTTCATGGAATTGATGAAGGGGTCTTCTACCAACAGGACGGGGGCGCAACCACACTACCACCTAGCCGTACGACTTTCCTGGATGACAATTTTCCGTGCCAATGGACTGGACGAAGAGGGCCCATTGAGTTACCTCCACGGTCACTAGATCCAACACCTACGGAGTTTTGCTTGTGGGGAACTGTCAAAGATATCGTCTATCGATGTAAGCCACGCACGCTGGAGGAAATTCGCCAGGAGATAACAGAGGCATGTATAGCGATCTCCAACGTAAAATTGACTGACCTAGTTGTGGCGACCGCTCGTCACTCTTTTATTTTTGTAGCTTCCAACGGTGAAAATTTTGAAAATTTAAAGTAACCATGTGCTAAACTGAAGGTTGTACAAAATATGTGATCAATTATTAAAATCAAAATAAACACATAAGTAATACTTTTCGTTTCTTATAGTGTGTTTAAATTTTTCTGGCGGACTCTGTAGAGTACATTTCTTAAATTTTACTATCGATCAAGTAGTAAATCCAATACACGACAGATTTGAATAACTTTGTTATCATAGCCTCCCCCCCCCCCCCCCCCCCACGAACTATGGACCTCGCCGTTGTTAGGGAGGCTCAGCGATACAGGTAGCCGTACCGTAGCTGCAACTACAACGGAGTGGTTGAGAGGCCAGAGAGGTGTTGCAGGGGTAACAGTCTGAATGATCTGGCCTTGTAACATTAACCAAAACAGCCATGCTGTTCTGGTACTGCTAACGGCTGAAAGAAACGGGAAACAACAGCCGTAATTTTTCCAGAAGGCATGCAGCTTTACTGTATGGTTAAATGATGATGGCGTCCTCTTGGGTAAAATATTCCGGAGTTAAAATAGTCCCCAATTCGGATCTTCGAGCGGGAACTACTCAGGAGGACTTCGTTATCAGGAGAAAGAAAACTGGCGTTCTACGGATCGGAGCGTGGAATGTCAGATCCCTTAATCGGGCAGGTAGGTTAGAAAATTTAAAAAAGGGAAATGGATAGGTTAAAGTTAGATATAGTGGGAATTAGTGAAGTTCGGTGGCACGAGGAACAAGACTTCCGGCCAGGTGAATATTGGGTTATAAATACAAAATCAAATTGGGGTAATACAGTAGTAGGTTTAATAATCAATAAAAAACTAGGAGCGCGGGTAAGCTACTATGAACAGTGTAGTGAACGCATTATCGTAGCCAAGATAGACACGGAGCCTGCCCCTACCGTAGGAGTACAAGTTTATATGCCAACTAGCTCCGCAGATGACGAGGAGATTGAAGAAATGTATGATAAGATAAAAGAAATTATTCAGATAGTGGAGGGAGAAGAAAATTTAATAGGCAAGGGGGACTGGAATTCGATAGTAGGAAAAAGAAGAGAAGGAAATCTAGTAAATGAATATGGAATGGGGGTAACGAATGAAAGAGAAGTCGCCTGGCAGAATTTTGCACAGAGTATAACTTAAACATAGCTGTCATTTGGTTTAAAAATCATGAAAGAAGATTGTATACATCGAAGAGGCCTGGAGACACTGGAAGTTTTCAGATACATTATATAATGGTAAGACAGAGATCTAGGAACCAGGTTTTAAATTGTAAGACATTTTCTACAACTGAAGAAACTGCAGGAAGCTAGGAATTTTAGGAGACGGGACCTGGATAAACTGAAAGAACCAGAGGTCGTAGAGTATTTCAGAGGCAGAATTAGGGAACGATTGACAGGAACATGGGAAAGAAATACAGCAGAAGAAGAATAGCAGATGGAATAGTGAAGGCAGCAGAGGATCAAGTAGGTAAAAAGACGAGGTCTAATAGAAATCCTTCGGTAACAGAAGAGATATTGAATTTAACTGATGAAAGGAGAAAATATAAAAATTCAGTAAATGAAACAGGCAAAAAGGAATACAAAAGTCTCAAAAAAGAGATCGACAGGAAGTGCAAAATGACTAAGCAAGGATGGCTAGAGGACAAATGTAAGGGTGTAGAGGCATATATCACTAGGGGTAAGATAGATACTGCCTACAGGAAAATTAGAGAGACCTTTGGAGAAAAGAGAACCACTTCTATGAATATCAAGAGCTCATACGGAAACCCAGTTCTAAGCAAAGAAAGGAAAGCAGAAAGGTGGAAGGAGTATACAGAGGGTCGATACAAAGGCGATGTCCTAGAGGGCAATATTATGGAAATGGAAGAGGATATCTACATCTACATCATACTCGGCAAGCCATCTAACGGTGTGTGGCGGAGGGTACTTTCGGTACCATTATCAGACCCCCTCCAACCCTGTTCCACTGGCAAATAGTGCGTGGGAAGATTTATTGTCTGTAAGCCTCTGTATTGGTCCTAATTTCTCGAATTTTCTCCTTGTAGTCAATACGCGAGATGTGTGTGGACGGAAGTAAAATGTTGTCTGACTCCTCCTGAAAAGTGCTGTCCCGTAATTTCAGTAGTGACTCTCTCCGTGATGCACAACGTCTCTCTCGTAACGTCTGTCAGTGGAGTTTGTTTAACATCTCCGTAACGCTCTCTCGCAAGCTAAACGATCCGGGGACGAAACGCGCCGCTCTTCTTTGGATCGTCTCTATCTCCTCTGTCAGTCCTACCTGACAGGAATCCCAGGTATATGAACAATACTCAAGAATCGGGCGAACAAGCGCCTTATAAGCCACTTCTTTCGTGGATAAGTTGCTTTTCTCTAAGATTCTTCCGACGAATCTGAGTCTTGTGCCTGCTTTTCCCGCTATCTGTTTTATATGGTCATTCCACTTCAGGTCGCACTGGATAGTTAGGCCTAGATATTTTACGGCAGACGCTGTCTCCAGCTGTTTGTCATCAATAGTGTAGCTGTACAGTAGTGGATTTCTTTTCCTATGTACGCGCAATATGTTACATTTATTTACGTTCAGGGTCAACTGCCAGAGTGTGCAACATTCATCAATTTTCTGCAGGTCGTTCTGCAAATTCATACTATTTTCTGGCGTTGTTACTTTGGAATAGACAAATGCGTCATCGGTGAATAACCTTAAAGAGCATCCAACGCTTTCTGCTATATCATTTATAGGCCTAAATATCGTGAACAGCAACGATCCTATCACACTTCTCGGTGGTACGCCGGATATTACCTTTACATCTGATTTAGATCCGTTAAGAGCGACGTGTTCAGTTCTGTCTGCAAGAAAGTCTGCTCCGATACTCCGTAAGCTCGTATTTTTTTCATTAAACGGCAATGCGGTACGGTGTCAAATGCCTGACTGAAATCAAGGAACACGGCATCAGCCTGAGCGCCGTTGTCCACTACGCTGTGGATCTCGTGGAGGAACAGAGCGAGTTGAGTTTCGCAGGATTTCTGTTTGCGGAATCCTAGTTGATTTTTATAGAGGTGCTGTTCATTTTCCAATAACGTCATAATTCTTGAGCATAAAACATGTTAAATAATTCTACAACAAAAAAATTGTTCAAATGGCTCTGAGCACTATGCGACTTAACTTCTGAGGTCATCAGTCGCCTAGAACTTAGAACTAATTAAACCTAACTAACCTAAGGACATCACACACATCCATGCCCAAGGCAGGATTTGAACCTGCGACCGTAGCGGCCGCTCGGTTCCAGACTGTAGCGCCTAGAATCGCACGACCACTCCGGCCGGCAATTCTACAACAGATTAACGTCAACAACAACATTGTGTGGATCTGTCTTACGGTCTTTCTTAAAAACAGGTATGATCTGCTCTTTTTTTTCCAGTCGTTTGGTACGTTTCGTTGCTCAAGCTATCTACGATAAATTACTGCTTGAACGGGAGCAAGTTCTTTCTCATAATCTTTGTTGAACCTTGTAGGAATCTCATCTGGTCCTGAAGCCTTTCCACTACTAAGCGATTGTAGCTGCTTTTTAGTTCCGCGACCGGTTACCTCAATATCTGCCATTTCGACGTTCGCACAACGATTGAAAAAAGGGATAGTGTTACGATCTTCCGCTATGAAACACCTTTGGAAGACCGAATTCCGTATTTAGGCATTCTCCCTGTTATCTTCCGTTTCGGTGCCGGTGTGGTCGCTGAGAGAATGAATAGATGATTTTGACCCACTTACTGATTTTAAATACGACCAAAATCTCTTAGGGTCTTTACTCAGGTCGGTTGACAACATCTTACTTTCAAAATAATTGAACGCTTCTCTCACTGCTCTCCTACGCTCATTTTAGCTTCGTTCAGCTTTTGTTTGTCAGTTAGGTTTTTACTTCTCTTGAATCTGAGATAAAGTTCTCTTTGTTTACGTAGCGCTTTTATAACACGGCTATTAAACCATGGTGGATATTTCCCATCCCTTAAAACCTTACTCGGAACGTACTTGTCTAGGTCATATTGAACGATGGATTTGAATTTTTCCAATTTGTTCTCTACATCTTCGTCCGCAATACCGAATATTTGCTGCTGACTGCTGAGACATTCTGAAATTTGTATCCTGTCACCCTTGCTGACCAAATATATCTTCCTACCTTTCTTAACATTCCTTGTAGGACCCGTCGTCATAGATGCTGTCACAGCCTTATGATCACTGATACCTTCCTCTACGTTAACTGATTGGATAAATTCAGGTCTGTTTGTTGCCAGGAGGTCTAAGACGTTACCCTCACGAGTTGCTTCTCTAACTATCTGCTCAAGGTAATTTTCGGACAACACATCCCGAGCAATGCCACACGAGTCCCTGTCTCTGGCACCAGTTTTGATGGCATAACACTCCCAATCTATACCTGGCAAGGTCACCCCCTATTACAACGGCATGATTAGGAAATTTACTAATGATATTCTCGAAGCTCGGTCTGAGGCGCTCTACAATTACAGATCCTGACCCAGTTGGTCTACAACAGCATCCGATCACCATTTTTGACGGTTCTTTGATACACAATTTCACCCAGATTTATTCACATTCGGAATCCGTGATAACCTCGCTAGATTTTATCGAATTTTTTACATCAATAAACATTGGCGATTAACCTATTCTTATGATAAACATTCCAGTCTGAACTTAGGATTCCGTTGTTATTGACGTCTGGCTTCAACCAGCCTCTTGTTCCCAATACTATCTGTCCATTATAACCTTCAATAAGCGATACTAATTCGGGGACCTTTCCTTGCATGCTCCTGCAGTTTACTAAAATCATATTTATCTTTTCTATCTCTGATCTGCTAGGATCAAGATTCTCTGAATTCGGTGTGGCTGATTTAACAGGCAGATCTTGTTTTCTCCCAAGGTACGGGTCCTCTAACCTAAAAAAGGCCCCATGTACACGTCACACTTACTCCGCTACCCTAGTAGCCGCTTCCTGCGTGTAATGCACTCCTGACCTATTAACGGGAACCCTACAGTTCTGCAACCGATAGTGGAGGTCGAGAAATTTGCATCCGATACCATCGCAGAGCCGTATCAGCCTCTGGTTTAGACCTTCCACTCTGCTACAAACCAGAGGACCGCGGTCAACTCTAGTTACGATGCTAAAAATAGAAAGCTTAGCCTGCACCCTGCGTGCGTTGCTAGTCGCCTTCACTAGATCAGCCATCCACCGAAAGGAGCCGAGGATGGCCTCAGAACCCAAGCGGCAGGCGTCATTCGTGCCGACATGTGCCACTACATGCAGCCGGGTGTACCCAGTGCGCTCGATACTCGCCAGCAGGGCCTCCTCCACGTCACGGATGAGAACCCCCGGCAAACATACTGGAACTATTTCTCGCCTTGCCTGCTATCTCCCTGAGGGTCTCCATCACCCATCTAACATTGGAGTTCCCAATGACTAGCATACCCACCCTCTGTACTTATCCGGAGTGGGCAGGAAAATCGACCGCTGTCCCAACAGGAGAGGAATCCCGTGCTGTCTCAGACTTATCATCAACACTGAGAAGCACGTCGTACCTGTTGCTAAGACGTAGGAGGCCAGCAGCACGGCCTGATCGCTCTTTCTCCTTTCCCCAGTGCCACGCCAACCCACCACTCTCTGCCACCCACTGTGGAGTGAGGATGGTCCGATCAGATGTTGCGTATGGGGAGCCGCAGTGACGTCCGGGCCAACAGGGGATTCCAGTGACACCAAAGATGTCACAGGTCTCGTCACTGGCGTCCCGACGTCACCGCAACTTCGAGCATTAGCCAGAAGCTTGTCGACGGTAGTCAACACAGCTCGCAGCTTCCAAACGTTTACGGACAGCAGCCAACTCTCCTTATGTCCACTCACAACAAGCACAGACCCTAGCCATTTCGTACTGTGTGTAAAATAGATAGGGGTGGCCGAGCGGCTCTAGGCGCTACAGTCTGGAACCGCTCGACCGCTACGGTCGTAGGTTCGAATCGTGCCTCCGGTATGGATGTGTGTGATGTCCTTAGTTAGGTTAAAGTAGTTCTAAGTTCTAAGGGACTGCTGACCTCAGAAGTTAAGTCCCATAGTGCTGAGAGCCATTTGAACAATTTTTATAATATAGATATGAGGTCTCAAATGGCGCTACTGACTTTGAAAATATACCAAAAGAGAATAAAGCAACACTAAAAGTTGGTGTGCATATTTCTCACTGAGCTCTGAGACCGCAAGGTATTAAACAGAAATAAATTTCTCTACACAGAAAAAATACACAAGGAAGTCGCCCTACACAAGGATATTCACAACACTTACGCAAAAACAAAAAGTACGAGTAATTTTCTAACCTCTTATCTACACAGTTAAGTATACAAGTACAGCTCACTTCTTTGCAGAAGCACGTGAACAAAAAACAAAGACTAAATTAATTTACAGTTTATCTCACAAGTGCTGCTGCTGCTGCTCTGCTGCGCGTCCTCTCGGCTCGACGTAGGTTAATATTAAATGGGAGATATAATACTCCTTGCAGAATTTGACATAGCATGAAACACCGAAGTCGAAACAAGGCCCCGGGAATAGACAACATTCCGTTAGAACTACTGATAGCCTCTACCATCTGGTGAGCAAGATGTATGAGACAGGCAAAATACCCTCAGACTTCAAGAAGAATTTAATAATTCCAATCCCAAAGAAAGCAGGTGTTGTCAGGTGTGAAAATTTCCGAACTATCAGCTTAATAAGTCATGGCTGCAAAATACTGACAGAATTATGTACAGACGAATGGAAAAAGAAGCCGACCTTGGGGCATATCAGTTCGGATTCCATAGAAATGATGGAACAAGTGAGGCAATACTGACCCTACGAGTTATCTTAGAAAGTAGATTAAGAAAAGGTAAACCCACGTCTCTAGCATTTGTAGACTTAGAGAAAGCTTTTGACAATGTTGCCTGGAATACTCTCTTTCAAATTCTGAAGGTGGCAAAGGTCAAAGACAGGAAGCGAAAGGCTATTTACAATTTGTACAGAAACCACATGGCAGTTATAAGAGTCGAGGGGCCCGAAAGGGAGGCAGTGGTTGGGAAGGGAGTGAGACAGGGCTGTAGCCTATCCCCGATGTTATTCAATCTGTATACTGAGCTAGCAGTAAAGGAAACAAAAGGAAAATTCGGAGCTGGAATTACAATCCATGGAGAAGAAATAAAAACTTTGACGTTCGCCGTTGACATTTTAATTCCGTGACAGACAGAAAAGGGGCTGGAAGAGCAGCTGAACGGAATGGAAGTGTCTTGAAAGGAGGGTATAAGATGACTGTTAACAGAAGCAAAACGAGGACAATGGAATGTAGTCGAATTAAATCGGGTGATGCTGAGGAAGTCAGATTGGGAAATCAGACACTTAAAGTAATAGATGAGTTCTGCTATGTTGTTGTTGTTGTGGTCTTCAGTCCTAAGACTGGTTTGATGCAGCTATCCATGCTACTCTATCCTGTGCAAGCTCCTTCATCTACCAGTACCTACTGCAACCTACATCCTTCTGAATCTGCTTAGTGTATTCATCTCTTGGTCTCCCCCTACGATTTTTACCTTCCACGCTGCCCTCCAATGCTAAATTTGTGATCCCTTGATGTCTCAGGACATGTCCTACCAACCGATCCCTTCTTCTAGTCAAGTTGTGCCATAAACTTCTCCCCAATCCTATTCAATACCTCCTCATTAGTTACGTGATCTACCGACCTGATCTTCAACATTCTTCTATAGCACCACATTCCGAAAGCTTCTATTCCCTTCTTGTGCAAACTATTTATTGCCCATGTTTCACTTCCATACATGGCTACACTCCATACAAATACTTTCAGAAACGACTTCCTGACACCTAAATCTATACTTAATGTTAACAAATTTCTCTTCTTCAGAAACAATTTCCTTGCCATTGCCAGTCTACATTTTATATCCTCTCTACTTCGACCATCATCAGTTATTTTGCTCCCCAAATAGCAAAACTCATTTACTACTTTAAGTGTCTCATTTCCTAATCTAATTCCCGCAGCATCACCCGACTTAATTAGACTACATTTCATTATCCTCGTTTTGCTTTTGTTGATGTTCATCTTATATCCTCCTTTCAACACACTGTCCATTCCGTTCAACTGCTCTTCCAAGTCCTTTGCTGTCTCTGATAGAATTACAATGTCATCGGCAAACCTCAAAGTTTTTATTTCTTCTCCCTGGACTTTAATACCTACTCTAAAATTTTCTTTTGTTTCCTTTACTGCTTGCTCTATATACAGATTGAATAACATCGGGGAGAGGCTACAACCCTGTCTCACTCCCTTCCCAACCACTGCTTCCCTTTCATGCCCCTCGACTCTTATAACTGCCATCTGGTTTCTGTACAAATTGTAAATAGGCTCCCACTCCCTGTATTTTACCCCTGCCACCTTTAGAATTTGAAAGATAGTATTCCAGTCAACATTGTCAAAAGCTTTCTCTAAGTCTACAAATGCTAGAAACGTAGGTTTGCCTTTCCTTAATCTTTCTTGTAAGATAAGTCGTAAGGTCAGTATTGCCTCACGTGTTCCAACATTTCTACGGAATCCGAACTGATCTTCCCCGAGGTCAGCTTCTACCAGTTTTTCCATTCCTCTGTTAATAATTCGCGTTAGTATTTTGCAGCTATGACTTATTAAACTGATAGTTCAGTAATTTTCACATCTGTCAACACCTGCTTTCTTTGGGATTGGAATTATTACATTCTTCTTGAAGTCTGAGGGTATTTCGCCTGTCTCGTACATCTTGCTTACCAGATGGTAGAGTTTTGTCAGGACTGGCCCTCCCAAGGCCGTCAGTAGTTCTAATGGAATGTTGTCTACTCCCGGGGCCTTGTTTCGACTCAGGTCTTTCAGTGCTCTGTCAAACTCTTCACGCAGCATTGTATCTCCCATTTCATCTTCATCTACATCCTCTTCCATTTCCATAATATTGTCCTCAAGAACATCGCCCCTGTATAGACCCTCTATATACTCCTTCCACCTTTCTGCTTTCCCTTCTTTGCTTGGAACTGGGTTTCCATCTGAGATCTTGCTAGTCATGCAAGTGGTTCTCTTTTCTCCCGAGGTCTCTTTAATTTTCCAGTAGGCAGTATCTATCGTACCCCTCATGAGATAAGCCTCTAAATCCTTACATTTGTCCTCTAGCCATGCCTGCTTAGCCATTTTGCACTTCCTGTCGATCTCATTTTTGAGACCTTTGTATTCCTTTTTGCCTGCTTCACTTACTGCATTTTTGTATTTTCTCCTTTCATCAATTAAATTCAGTATCTCTTCTCTAACTATAGTGAATCAGAATCCCATTGCATTGAAGTGGGATCAACTATAGCTTTGTTTTCAGAAAGAAGTGCAGCATGAGGTCTATTTACCAATTAGGTGAACTGAAAAGCCATTACCAAAGAATAATTCACATTTTAGCTGTTGGCATATTATTTTCCTGTGTCATTACAGCAAGGTGTTAACTCTAGCCTCCCAGTGGGTAATGTGAGAAGGCAATAACATTTTTCAAAGAATTTGGAAATATATATTTCCCTGCAACCTACAGACTGTAGCTTACCACACTACAAAGCCGCCACTACAACTGCGAAATCAAAACACCAAGTATCCACTGACATCTGAGTCTTTATCTTCTTCGCACATTACACTACAACAGCAAATCCTCTTTATTTACTTACTTTGGAGACAGGTCTTTGCTCACTACCCTAGCAACTGAAATTGAATATACAGTACTCAAAGTACTCTTTTGTTCGCTTAACAGACAAAGTCCGATAAATGCAGCAATTCTGTGCACTAGCAATGCAGACAGCACTTAGTGACAACAAATTAACAGGGAACTGGCTTTTTTCATTGATATTACATACACTCAAGTCTGTCACTTCAAGGAAAGTATCTTGTTTACTCTTAACATTTATGAGAAAACCAAAGTATTCGTGTGCCAAACTAAGACCATTTGAAAGGCGATTTGCTACAGGAAAAGCTTTTCATCGCTACTATTACCTTCATGTTTCACAGCTTATCAACAAAATACTGTGCAACTCTGTCAAGTCATTTGACACAAGTTTTAATGACCTGCGCACCCTTAAAAGAAAAAAAACGAAAAGAAAAGAAAAAAAATTTAGCACATCATTTTCCACTGCACCACATACTGTGCCGTCGGAAATGCTATTAGAACTGACTCATTTGCAAAACTGCATTCTGCTCAATGACAGATCTTGCAACATAACCAATTTGTTAAGACAGTATCATGATATTCATGCAAAAGAGTTTCTGAAACTTCACAGGAAGCAGATAACATTACATAAATGTTTAGCTCAAAATATTGTTGTTAAAACTTGTTTTCTGTAATGATAAGGATAAAAACTGCAGAAAGGTCCCAGATCCATGACCCAGCACCGAAGATCGTTCTGCGTACTGCAGCAGCAAGGAGCCTCACTATGAATATTTTGAATCTTGTAATGACAAAAATATGTCCTGTTTCAGAAACCCAATAAAGTATCTGTATTTTTCAGTTGAACTGAATATTTCTGTTGAACACATCCCATTACAATGTATCTGCTTGCTCATGGTCTTCTCACTACTCGGTTTTGGGATATGCATGGTGTTAACTATTCACATGCAACTCATTTGCAGCGGCTCCCCGACTGTCCGCATGCGAGCCATTTGCATGTCACTGCTTGGCTGTGCACACACGCATGCTACTACCAGCCAGTGGGCACACATGATGGAACAGCCTAACCAAATGTGTCTGAAAGCAAATAATTGCTATATGTAGTCATTACGACACGTGTCTTGGCGAGAATAGTGTCAAAGAGCCTTCATGAACCTACTAAGCAGCTATGAGCTGCTATATGAGGAGCCAAATAGGTGATGATGGTCGAAGTAGAGAGGATATAAAATGTAGACTGACAATGCCAAGAAAAGCGTTTCTGAGAAAGAGAAATCTGTTAACATCGAGTATAGATTTAAGTGTCAGGAAGTCATTTCTAAAAGTATTTGTGGTATAATATGGACGATAAATAGTTTAGACAAGAAGAGAATAGAAGCTTTCGCAATTTGGTGCTACAGAAGAATGCTGAAGATTAGATGGATGATTCACGTAACTAATTAGGAGGTACTGAATTGAACTGGGGGGAAGACAAATTTATGGCACAACTTGACCAGAAGAAGGGATCGATTGGTGGGACATGTTCCGAGGCATCAAGCGATCAGCATCAAGCGATCACCAGTTTAGTACTGGAGGACAGAGTGGAGGGTAAAAATCGTAGAGGGAGACCAAGAGATAAATACACTAAGCTGATTCAGTAGGATGTATGGTACAATAGTTACTTGGTGATGAAGAAGCTTGCACTGGATAGAGTAGCATGGAGAACTGCATCAAACCAGTCTCTGGACTGAAGACCACAACAACAGTAATCATAGTAACTAATTTCAATTTTTATAAAACTTTGCGTTCGACTACAGAAAATCGTCTTAATAGTTTGGCCAGTCTGGCAGCTGAGCATGAAATTGCTGATCACACAAATATAAAAGATGTAATAAGGAAGGCTGCAGAACTGAAAGTAAGAAAAAAACGTTTTTGCGATTGGTTGATTTATCTCGTTTCACTTTCAAAATCAAGGCATTTAGACACGTAAAAATTACGCGGTAAACAATTTGTGGCTGCTGTGGGCGTCTCTATACACATCCAGCTGCGGCGTTTCCCCAAGTGCTGCAGATGTGTATATTGGCGCCGCTTTGGTTTCCCCACAGTGCTGTACACATCTGTACGCGCCTTGAACTGCCGACATCCCGCTTCTGCAAACGAGTTACTTCCATATCTGGGTGAATAAAGAAGTTTCGAGTCTTTATGACTCAACGTATGTGCCTGATTGCGTGCTATCATTTGCAGAAAACCTCGCTTCGATGTCTTGAATCGTTTATGACATCTGATGGTGATAATCAGCACATGAATCGCGATGAAGACTTGAATGGGATTGTCGCCAGCGACTGTGTTTTGGCTACAAAAGCCAATAATTAGAGAACGAAATAAAACATCGCTGTCCTCTCAGTTTTAAGTAAAATTTAAATATCGTATCTGGATTTCATTCATTGCAATGTATAAGCTAAAATCAATCATACGCAAAGTTTATGCAATATTTTTTACTTCAGCAAACACTTTAAAATATCGTGCACTGTTTCATTTAATTTGGTGCAGCACCATAAGTAACGAAAAGAAATATAGTTCTTTTTCTAGTGAAGATAAAAAATTGTAAGATGTGCAAATTTAAAATTTTCCCACCAAACAGTTTTTGAAAACTCGGATAATAAGAATGTCATACCGGCGCAACGCCGCTCTTCAGTGTAGACACCACCATTTGGGGACCATTACACTCACAGTAAAAGAAGCCTTAGCTCGAAATGCTGAGAATATGTCTGTAGGAGCGAATGGGTTAACTCCTTTCTACTGTTTTGTACTGCTTAATTATGAATGTTATGTCATATGTTTCTCCCTAAAAGTATGTTTTCTTATTAATATTTCAATTTAAGCAAAATAGTAAGACCGGAGAAATTGCCTTCCTATGTATATAGGAGGAGGGGCGGGGAGGGGGGGGGTGCAATTTCTCTTTTTATCTGGGGCGACATAACCGCTACAGCGGGACTAATGGGTTTGTTTCAAAGAAGGAAGAAAGCTAAGAGATGAGCCATCTGTTGCGCTGCTAACAGAAGGCACTGCGTGTAAACGAAGCAAAGTTGCTGAAGCAGTTTAGCGGAAAACGTCTTAGTTGTAGCATAAAAAATGCACCACATGTTTTGGGTGCACATATTTTTTCGTTATGCAGTTGTTCTCAAACTTCTGCCAGAAAATTGTTGCTTAAAAATATTTGGTTATTTCATATTCTAGTTATGAAATCACACACTAAAGACGAGGTGGTTATCTTTTCGTTATAGGTCACGTACTTTATGATACGAGGGTCATCTGGAAAGTAAATAACGTTTTGTTTACAACGTGACGACGTCCTGCCCCCCTCCTTCCCCCTCCCCCCAACACTCCCACAACCGAGCAGCCAGTGACCTTGGAACTTACCCGCGTCAGTTTGGCGGCAGGTACTATCCAAAACGATTGCTTACTGCTGAGCTGTACGGCTTTAAAACGTGTGACAAAACTGACGATCCTGCCAAGTATGAAGTGCTCAGCGTTATCCGCTTTTTCAACGTGCAAATTTTCCAAGCCAGATAACTGAGGTTTACGGTAATATGATTAACGAAGCGTCAGTTCGGAAGTTGTGTTATCATGTTTGATGGCGGACAGAAGAATGTTCACGGCGGAGACTGCTCGGAACGACCCTCAGTGGTAGCTGACAGACTCAAAGCAAGGACTGAAACAAAAACCCAAGAAGTAGGTGTTTCCCAGTTAGTGAACTACACTCATTCTTTCCAGACATTTCAAGAACTGTGTTGTACGACATTTCTAGTGCAAATTTCGGCTATACAAAACTGTGTGTCAGGTGGGTTCATCAAATTTTCTCAGACGAACGTCAAACCAAACGAACGGCAGCTGGATTGACATTTCTCAGTCGCTATAAGAAAGACGGTGACGAATTTTTGAATCACGTTGTCACTGGTTACGAAACTTGAATATCACACTTCGCACCAGAAACAAAGCGTCAATCAGTGGAACGGCATGTTCGCAATCTTCAGTGAAACCGAAAAAAGCAAAACAAATTTTGAGCACCTGAATTATTATTGGTACGGTGTTTTGGGATCGTAACGGTGTGCTGATCATCTGCCACATGCCTAGAGGCGAGACCATAAATGCAGCTCCTTACTATAAGACGCTTCAACTACTTCGCTGTATCTTTAAAAAGATGCAGCGCAGAATGATTACCAGTGAAGTCCCTTCCTTCACGATAGTTCGCGTCCAAATGCAACGGGAGCGACACAGGACTTGATTCAGCAGTTTCTGTGGGAAGTGTTTCAACGTCCGCCATACAGTCCGGAGTTAACCCCAAGTGATTATTATTCATTCCCCAAATTGAAAGACTTTTTGGGTGGACAATGCTACAGAAGTGATGATGAACTTAAAGAAGCCGTTAATCAGTGGTTCATCAATTGGCGGCAACTTAGGACGCAGGAAGCATAGAAAATGTGGTAAAACGGTACGACGAGTGTCTAAAAATTTTGACTATGTGGAAAAGTATCTTGGGTATCAAATTGTACGAAAAATACAGTTACATTTGATTATATCAAGAAAAATTTCTATAGTTTAAGAATTTAATTCTCGTATTTTGTTTAAGGAGAGATCGTAGATTTGAGGTTCAGTTTTTGAAATTTTATGATTATTGTTACATACACTCCTGGAAATGGAAAAAAGAACACATTGACACCGGTGTGTCAGACCCACCATACTTTCTCCGGACACTGCGAGAGGGCTGTACAAGCAATGATCACACGCACGGCACAGCGGACACACCAGGAACCGCGGTGTTGGCCGTCGAATGGCGCTAGCTGCGCAGCATTTGTGCACCGCCGCCGTCAGTGTCAGCCAGTTTGCCGTGGCATACGGAGCTCCATCGCAGTCTTTAACACTGGTAGCATGCCGCGACAGCGTGGACGTGAACCGTATGTGCAGTTGACGGACTTTGAGCGAGGGCATATAGTGGGCATGCGGGAGGCCGGGTGGACGTACCGCCGAATTGCTCAACACGAGGGGCGTGAGGTCTCCACAGTACATCGATGTTGTCGCCAGTGGTCGGCGGAAGGTGCACGTGCCCGTCGACCTGGGACCGGACCGCAGCGACGCACGGATGCACGCCAAGACCGTAGGATCCTACGCAGTGCCGTAGGGGACCGCACCGCCACTTCCCAGCAAATTAGGGACACTGTTGCTCCTGGGGTAGCGGCGAGGACCATTCGCAACCGTCTCCATGAAGCTGGGCTACGGTACCGCACACCGTTAGGCCGTCTTCCGCTCACGCCCCAACATCGTGCAGCCCGCCTCCAGTGGTGTCGCGACAGGCGTGAATGGAGGGACGAATGGAGATGTGTCGTCTTCAGCGATGAGAGTCGCTTCTGCCTTGGTGCCAATGATGGTCGTATGCGTGTTTGACGCCGTGCAGGTGAGCGCCACAATCAGGACTGCATACGACCGAGGCACACAGGGCCAACACCCGGCATCATGGTGTGGGGAGCGATCTCCTACACTGGCCGTACACCACTGGTGATCGTCGAGGGGACACTGAATAGTGCACGGTACATCCAAACCGTCATCGAACCCATCGTTCTACCATTCCTAGACCGGCAAGGGAACTTGCTGTTCCAACAGGACAATGCACGTCCTCATGTATCCCGTGCCACCCAACGTGCTCTAGAAGATATAAGTCAACTACCCTGGCCAGCAAGATCTCCGGATCTGTCCCCCATTGAGCATGTTTGGGACTGGATGAAGCGTCGTCTCACGCGGTCTGCACGTCCAGCACGAACGCTGGTCCAACTGAGGCGCCAGGTGGAAATGGCATGGCAAGCCGTTCCACACGACTACATCCAGCATCTCTACGATCGTCTCCATGGGAGAATAGCAGCCTGCATTGCTGCGAAAGGTGGATATACACTGTACTAGTGCCGACATTGTGCATGCTCTGTTGCCTGTGTCTATGTGCCTGTGGTTCTGTCAGTGTGATCATGTGATGTATCTGACCCCAGGAATGTGTCAATAAAGTTTCCCGTTCCTGGGACAACGAATTCACGGTGTTCTTATTTCAATTTCCAGGAGTGTATTTTCAGAAAAAATTTTTTATTAAGTCTAAGGAAATTAAATTGTAGTTGAGTTAATTTAAATCAGTCATTTTCCATACCCCAAGAATCTATTGATTTTCAATTACTTAAAAACCATTATCAAAAACTATTAACCAAGAATAATAGCAATGCTTTTAGACTATACATTGTATTCGTAGCTCTGTTAACCAGAGGCGCTGTGGCTACGAGAGCAATTTGCACTTGCGTAAGTCAAACTGAGTAGAGAACCGAATTTTCCATTAGTTAAATGGAACACGGACCAACTTTACTTTCAAAGTAAACAGTTTTCTTTTAATTGTCTATCATTCCCACAGGTTATGATTCTCTCAAGATTCTCACAATTACATTTATCTATACATTCTCGCAGATAATTTTTATCGCTACTTATAGATTCCCTGTTTTGTATTGGCAGAACCCGACAAATAAGTGAACTAATTAGGCCTGTTGTCTTGCAGGTTAATTATTGGAACCGCTCAAAATTGAGTAAATACGTTAAGAATTAATACTCGGTGGTATAGAGGTTAGTATCTGAGAAGATACCCAAAGTACAATTCCCAATGTCATGAATTTGAGTTTTCAGTCGTTTCGTCAACGGGAACGATTCGGATGTGTGAAAACTGCTATACTGGACCATGCTTTGGAGCTCACATTAAAGTGTAGGACCCCTATAAGTGGCCAGGAAATTCAGTTTCAAAGGGTACAAGACCTCTAGCTTAGCAACTAGACGTACCAAGGGCGCTGTAAAAATGGTTTCCCTCCTCCAAACGACGTTGTAATTGTAGTGGCGTGGCAAGACAGCCAAGCCACTCGGAGGTAGCCGAAAGGCACGCGTTAAGCTCACGCAGATTGGCGTGAGGTCTGGAACAAGGTAAAGTAATTATCCTATAAAGAAAAGAACGTAGTTCTTGGAATACTTAACTTTAATCCACAATTGGAGAACATCGCTCTGGTTTAGACATTATTACACTGAATATAAACTGGTAATGGCGCCTTGCTAGGTCGTAGCAAATGACGTAGCTGAAGGCTATGCTAACTATCGTCTCGGCAAATGAGAGCGTATTGGTCAGTGTAGCTTCGCTAGAAAAGTCGGCTGTACAACTGGGGCTAGTACGTCTCTCTAGGCCTGCCATGTGGCGGCGCTCGGTCTGCAATCACTGACAGTGGCGACACGCGGGTCTGACGTATACTACCGGACCGCGGCCGATTTAAAGGCTACCACCTAGCAAGTGTGGTGTCTGGCGGTGACACCACAGTAATAATTTTTATTAATTTGATTCATATTAATAACAGATCTCACACGCACTTCATCGCAAACCAATACGGAAATGATCACACCTTGCCTAAGACGAAGTGAACCAGTTGTGAACATTATTTCTAAGTCAATTAATAACTTCCTTTTATTGCCACCACGATAGTTCCATAGGACGCAGCTAGTGGTGTGGTGCTAAAAATGCACAAAATTTTATGTAGCCAAGCGTGAGCTCGCTGCTGTATGGAAACGGGATCGTAATTGCACTTTGCTTAAAGTAATTGAGTAATGCGGTGCGAGGAATTGAGTAATACGGTGTGCGGGAAAATCGTGCCCTCCTCGACTCGTCTAGAAGTTCCGTAGCGGATGCTTGGAATGGCACAACCGTATGGGAGTTCCCTCTGGAGGCATTCCGAGCAAGATCTCGAGGTACGGATGACTTCACGAAATAGTAGCCTTTGCTAAATGTGAACTGGAATTTATCTAACTTCTGAATAAAGGAAGAAGTGTGGAATGGGACCTCGGTATTCAGACTGCACTTAAACAGGCAATATCTGAGCATTGGTTAATATATTTGACAAGTATACGGAACCTTTTGGAGACATACGGAGGGAGCAAATGCTTTGGTGAGTAGATGTTCAGTACTTACATAATGTATGGACGTGTCTGTTAACGCTACGTAAAATACTAACCTCGGAGCTAGTAACGAGCTTTTACAAGTCCTAACGAAGTTCGGCCTCTTTGCCGTGTGTTTCGAACTGATTCTGAGTAGCAGCAGGACTTGAATCTGTGAAAATACAAGTCAGCTGTGCGTCGATCAGTCGTTGACTTTTGTGTTATGGACGAGGGAATTTTTAACTGTGCCGAAATTCAGAATGACATTAGTTCTCATTCTTTAGTTAAGACGTAGCTTCTCCGATATGGGTAGATGATTCTGGAACTTGTTTCTAAATTTGTTTCTTTTTCGATGTTGCTTAAGTTTCCTAGACGCTGCTGTTCTATTGTTGCGTGACGGACATCAGTATGTTACGAAATCCACGGTACAGAAGTGAGCAATACCCTATAGCTGAACGTTCTTCTCGCTAATCCGTTTTGCAGCAATGACGAAATGTCCTGCGTCATTATTGTATTTACAATTTTTCAATTTCGGAGAAATTCAAGTTCTAAAATATTTCTGCACGCATTTAGCATTTTCCAGTTACGCCCTCTTCGTTGAGATTATTGATCCTCCCAACTATCCCTCCGCTTTGCTTAAGGTCTTCTGCCCACTGGGTAAAAATTCATCATTAATTTTGTTACTCTGTCGTCTTCCATTCTTGAGACAATATTCTTCCAGTTGTTCCTATATTCCTAAAGCTGCGTTCACACTGCAGGCCCGACTGGGACAGTGAAAAGGGGAAAATCCACTTCTCGATTTTACAGGTTGTAAAAACTCTCGGCGGTATATAAGACTATGAAGTATTGTTTTATGACCTTGTATTTTCTTTAAAAACTTTATTTTTCTTGTGAAAAAGGAAAACCGCATACTTTTCGTTTAGCGCGAGTTTTTAGTTCTGTCACGTTTGTCATCCAATTTTGAAGAAAGTGTGCCGTTAAAAAAATCTGATTTTTGTACTTGCGGTAGTGTAACGTCTTAGTTTCTTAGTAAAACATTTACCTTTACGTAATTTGTAACAGCCATCGTGAAAGGACGCTGTTTGTCAAACATGTGCAATTGATTTACAAATTTTATAGTGAAAAAGTTTGATAGCGGGAAGTTTACTATTAGATACGTCTTGGACCTTATATTATTAAGAGTGAAATGTAGGTAAAAGTACATAAAAGTTTTGGAATGTTAGCGACACTGATATTTGTCTTCGATCACAAGCCAATGCGAGTTACGAAGTGGCGCCAGCGTCGCGATCGCAAGCCTATGGAGTTTGCGCGTGGCTAGCATAGTGCCAAACACTACAGGATAGAAACAACGAATTACTGAAGATTACTTCTAGCTTAGTATTGTGTTGCTTTAAATAACGAATTTTCCCCCGGCGACTTCCAATTACATTGGCTATGGTTTACATTGGGCCGCACTTAGTGGAATCTACATTTCGTAATATCAACTAGAAGAGAGAAATAAATGAATCTAAGATGAGACTTTTTTGTGGATGGGCTAAAATAAAAGCTGCAACTTTCTACATAATTGCTTTCTAGTTGGAGATGAAAAACGGTAGAGGCCAAACTGTTGAATCCTGCCTAGTTTTCAAAGATGGTGTATCTAGGAAACCTGCTTCTCGGATTGCTAGACAACAATTCAAGTAAATCGTATTAATGAGTTTCATTACGAGAAGTACATGACAACACTTAACTTTATGTTAAACAAGTGTGTCAGACAAAATAAAGAATGTTCTTCAGTACATACTATTCCTGAGTCGCTAGTCCGGAATTACCTAATGTTCTTGCTGCTGTAGAAGTGAGCCGCGACCAGTCGGCTCGGCGCTTACGTCCTCTACGCATAGAAGCCGCTGTTGTCACGTTGTCGTCTCGGAGTGGGGTCGGTCAGTGTGCAACTGGCTGACGTCGACTCCCCCCCCCCCCCCCCCCCCAGTAAAGCGACGGACCGTCGTCGTATAGGGAGCACAACAACGGCAGGGGAGGGAGGATGCTCTGAAGAACTGGAAGTTCTGGCTGCACGGGACGTCAGGCTTCTAGCCGTACACCGACATCTGGCAATCACTCTGGAGCAAATTTCCCCCAAAAAACGACCAAGCTCCTGAGGCCCGTATTCAGATGTAGAAGACGTCAGCTGCTGCGGCATGGCCGAGTGCAGCTCCATCGGTAGGATGGGAGGAGGCGGAGGAGGCGAAGCCTCCATGGGGTCGATCCGCGGTGTCGTGATGACACCCTCTGGCGGCTGCTGTGTCCGCTCTGTCCTCGGATCCGTGAATCTAAAGGAAGAGATACGGAAGAATAACCGTGCATCTGACAATGCCGAATTTGATTGTGATGTCTGGGCCTGATATGAGATACATCCATGCGTCAACGCTCCAATACGCCCAACGTCTGATGCCGCTGAAAATCCTGAAAAACACAATATCATGCGGCACGAAGCGATGCTTGTGGCCTTCCTTTGGCGCCGGATGCTGAGGTGGGTGGAGCAGGTGGAGCAGTGCTGGCTGCCGTGAAGAAATTCCACCGACGAGGGTCCGTCTCGTGGATACGAACAACGGGAAACGAGAAAAAGCTGCAATGCTTGATCCCTGGTGTGTGCGGTGCGAGGTTTGCCCATCTTCCGCTTGAAGGTTCAGACAAAACATTCTGCTTCTCCGTTTGACTGTGGATGGAACGGTGCACTAGTTAGGCGCAGTATGCAGTTTCAGTCACAAAAGGTTTCAACATCATTTGAGGTGAACAGGAGGCCGTTGACAATGTGACTTCAGGCAAACCTTCGAGGCAAAAAATAGAGGATAACACCTGAATTGTGCTACATGACATCGGGTTGATTAGCACAGCAAAAGGAAACTTGCTACAAGAATCTAACACAATGAGCCAACGAGTGTTCCAAACAGGTCCTGCAAAGTATATGTGCACAGGTTTCCATGGTGATTGCGACTTAGGCTAAGCAGAAAATTTTTGTGGCGGAGCGGACAGATTTTCCGCACATGCGTGACACTGTGGCGTTATCTGTTCCATTTGGGTGTCCTTACTCGGCCAGATACAGAGTCGAAGCGCTAACTGTTTCATACGAAAAATCCCCAAGTGTCCTTGGTGAAGTAACTGCAACACTTCTCTTTGCAAAGCTTTTGAGACCGCCACACGTGACTGTCCACTGTCATTTTGAAGAAGAATCACACCTTCGTGTACAGCAAGGCTATCCTGACGGGCAAAGTACTGATGCACTACAGAGTTCTTTACGGTATGTAATGAGGGAGGCCAAAATGTGAGAATGTATTTGAGAAAAATGTTCCAATCTGAATGAGCTTCCGCGGCCTGTGCAATTTTCCGATAGTTCAGATGAACGCATTTAAGCTATTCCGAATCCTGAGCATCAATCTGACAGCAAGATTCAGCAGAAGCGTCGAAGTCCAAATTAGGGCCAATGGGAAGGCGTGAAAGTGCTTCCGCATTACCATGTTGAGTTGTCAGACGGTACACAATCTCGTACTGGTATTGAGACCACAACAAAGCTCATCTTTGCAATTTTTGGCCACTTCGTACAGGAACCGGCTTCCTCGGATGAAAGAAGGATTACAATGGCTTGTGACCCGATACTGAGCCGAATTTTCTGCATACAAATAGTGGTGGGATTTGGTTACACCGTAAACAGTAGTCAGTGCCTCTTTCTCTATTGATGAATAGGTACCCAGACATTTGGACAACACTTTTGATGCAATAACCCTGTCTTTATCACCAAATCTGTGAGAGAGTACGACACCGATTCCGTAAGAGGAAGCGTCAACTTGCAACACAACAGGTTTGGCAGGATCAAAGTGAGCCAAACATTGATCACTGAGCAATGCGTCTTTAAGTTTTTTAAAAGCTTCTTGGCATTCATCTCTCCAAAAAAAGAGGACGTTTTTGCGACGAAATGGAGTTGCGATTTCTGTAGAATTCGGTACGAAAGGAATATAAGAGTTCATTTTCCCTAAAACTGACTGGAATTTTGTGATATTGCGGCGAACTGTCAGGTCTCGTATGGGTAACAAATGCAACCGAAGAGAATGAACACCTTGGATGTTTATGACATGACCAGGATACTGTAACTTAGGTTTAAAAAAATGTCACTTGTCCAGTACCGTGGTAAGAATTGCTGTTTTGTAGAGCGCGCCGCAGCGCGTAGTGTGAAGCAGTCGCCCTCCGTTTCTGGCGGTGGCGCCGTTGAGGCAATCGCAGTTTTGGTGTCTCCCTCTCGTGGCAAAGGGGAAAGGTAGCCTGTTCACGTGAATTTAAGGGGAGCAATGATCTCGCCAGGCGGTCAGTCTGGAGTCACTCTGGGTGAGTCTGGAGTCAGTCTGTGTTAAGTCTCTCGTCCCCAGCTTGCTAGTCTGTCTCTCGTCCGAATTTGTGAGGCAGTTAGTGCCTGACTGTCATCCAGAGTGTTAGTGTGTTTTCGTTCGGATCAATCTTTAAAGCCGGATAAATGAGAGTCTTTCCACTCCGCCAGTAAGAGAACTCAGCGAGTGGTCGCCCGGTCGGGGCTTAGTTACTGCATCTGAGTCTGCGCGTTAGGCCGTCAGTCTGCTCGAGTTGCTCGGACAGCGGCCAATGGCGGTTGGATCTATCGGTTGGTCGGTCGCGCACTGAGATACAAGATGACTTGTCCGCCTTGAGCGTCGGCGCATGTGAGGTCGCCACGTCAGTGCAGTGGGCCGCGCCGTATAGAGAGGGGTAATGGCTTCGCCGTCGACACGAGAGCAACAGGAGTCAACCCACGAAATCGGACTGGCCGGTGCGATCTGCGACGCCGTGAGACGGGAGATCGGCGCGTCTTCCTGCGTCCGTTGAAGCGGCTGGCAGCGGACGGTTCGGGAGAGCAATTTGGGGGTGCTGCGCCAGGTCTTCTCGAGAAATCGCAGTTTATTAGAAGTTAAGTGATTGGTGATATGTTGTCTGATTTACTCTTGTTAAATTCTACTTGTTTTCTTGGTGAGGTCACCAGCCGCCTTGTTTTGGGGTCGTCCCACCATTCTTCTCCGTTTGCCCACCCGTGAGAAGGTGGTTATTTATGAATTGGGTGGTCCGTTTTTTCCCTTGTGGAGTAAGGGCGGGTTAGAGCAACCTGTGCTTCGGGTTGTCCGGTAATCTCGCTATCAATCTACCGAACGTTAGTAGCTGCCTCTGTCATGTTTGTCGGATTTGGTGCGTTAACGAATTTATTGCTTAGAGTGTAACGGCCTAATACCTGAAATATGTTTTGATCCTTGGAAACTTTGATATTATTGCCTATGATCTTGTAGGCGGTATCTGTGTACTGTAGAGGACGTTAATTTGTTTGGCCAGCCTTGTATAATTATATATAAGATTGCATTTCCTGGGCTTTTATTTAAATGGTCATTTTAGTATATAAATTTGCCACCGTTCCACCGTAAGGCTTTTCTTAGAAGTTAAAATCAAGTTGTACCTTCGGTGGCAAGTTAATATTTTAATGTTAGTGTTTTGTACCATTTCCATCCCTCCTACGGGGAGCATAGTTTATGTGCTTGTGTGAATTGTTAAAACTTTTAGTTTAAAGTAATCTGGTGTGTTGCAGATTTGCACCAGTGTAGTCTTTCAGAGGTTGTTGTGAGCGGTCGTGACTACGGCCGTGTCAAAATGGAGCGGCAAGGTCCTCAGCCCGAAAGCTCATACAGTCAAAAATTTGTTCTTTCTGCCTCTGAATAAACTGTAACTTTGTAATTAGAGGGTGCTTTCTAATTATAATATTAAATCTGTTTCTTTTAAAAAAGGCTTTAGTCACCATTAAAGTGAATAAAGTACCATTTGTTTATGATTTCATCAGTTACTCCCTGGCAACTACTTCCAAGCTCGCATAGTGTGATTAAATGTGTTAATGTTCTTGATGAATCGCTAATACGTAGAATAAATTCTCAAGAAACTTCTTTGAAAACAAAGTACGGTTCATCCAGTCTACACCTCAATCCTGTATCAGGTAACACGCGAAACAAAGCACGCAGATTTTCAATGTGTTCTTCAGGTGCACGACCTGCTACGACAATATCGTCCAAATAGTTTGAACAGTTCGGTACTTGAGCAGTCAGCTGTTCCAAATACCGTTGGAAAATGTCCGGTGCGGAAGCAGTGCCAAAAGGCAAACGCAAGTATTTAAACACTTTTTGAGATTCGTCATCTAGCGGTGTTTGAAGATATGCGTCGTGCAAATTAAGTTTATAAAAGTAGCGAGCAGCACATAATCTGTCCATGAGATCCTCTAGGCGTGGCAATGGATAAGTACCTATCACAGTTTATGAGTTTACGGTAGACTTAAAGTCAACACAGAGGCGAATGTGACCCGAAGGTTTGGGAGCAAATCCAGTGGACATGCCCACTGACTAGCTTGAATGGGCGCAATAGCTCCGTTATGTTGCAATTCTTTAAGGTCAGCGGCAGATTTATCCCGTAATGCAATGGGAACAGTGTGGGCCCAACAAAATTTCGGCTGAGCATTGTCTTTCATAGTAATTGCAAGCTTGTTACTCTCTTTTAGAAGTCAGGACATTAATAAAAATGGCAAGGTATTGTTAATCAGAACACAGGGATATGTTGTGATCTAAATGACAATAGGTTAATTTAACGTTAACATCACAAGACGACAAAAATGACTAAAGAAACGTCACACAGACATATTTATTTGACAAACGATTTCACTGACATAGGGTCTATGGTGCACAAAGTGATCAGCCGGGGATCGGAACACTAATCGCTTTATCTAAGTTCATACACGTGAATCCGGGTTATGGCACAAAAACCTACAGTCTACTAATTCAAAAAAGAAGAAAAATATGGTTCGAAAAAACAGGTTGCTGCGAAACATATATCGGAGCCCTACGCCGTAGCAGCGAATACTTTACACTTCCGCTGCTCTGGGCGTCACACCACGATGCGTTCGGCGACTGAAGTCATGGACGGCTGCAATCTGTTATTAATCGCGCGCGCCCGAAGAATGCAAGTACGCAATCCCGTGTTCGGTTAATTCGGAACGCAGGTACTACCCTATCAGCCTCTGAAACCTCGGTGGATTCCAGTGTGCTGGGGAACCTGTTTGCTGGTCTGCCAAACCAATTTGACTCCGTGCCATGACTATACGTGACGTAATATGTCAAATGTTTAGACTACCGGCTAAAGACAAATAAGCACACCCACGCATCGCTCATTGTGTGCTCGATGCTAGAAGCAGTACTTCTGATGGTTCAGTAGGTGACTGGCATAGGCTCCAAGTGGAACAGTAGCAAAGGAAACAAGTCTCATCGTTTAGGTAGAGACCTGCAGTTCTTTACTAGCGAAGAGCCAGTACAATTGTGATCCTCTCTTTCTGTCTGTTTTCCTCCACAGCTCGGTAGCAAAAGCCTATTTACATTTTAGACTTCTCCCACTTTAGTATAAGCCAATCACGAGCTGGAGCGCGGCATTTGAAGCTCGGAGAGCGACCCTTCCTAAGTATACACCGATTTGACCAATCAGAGACTTGAAAGTTAATTGGGAGAAAAGGAAAAAAGATTCAGCTTCACGGCCTCTTGCCCATGCCTTTACACTATTTCTTTTGCTAACAACAAGACCAGGATGGAAAGACATCCCTCCATAAAATGCTTGTTATCTCCCCTGTTGCGTCCATTTCGAAGTTTCCAAAGAACGGCCATAAAAATGCTAAAAGCCTTCTGCTTTCACAAATATGTTTTGTAACAGAGTCCGGACGTCTGGGCGCCAGTGACCTGTCCCACAGAAATTCGCACTTGTCTCATCGGCTTCCTGCTTTATTGCCAGTCTACAATGCACTGGCCATTGCAGCGGCGATTTCTCGGCGCTAGCCAGTCAACCTGGACGCGGCTGCAGACCGACCGGCGCCAACCAACATGTCTGCAGAAGAGACCACTGAACACGGCGGTCCAGAAACGTTTCTACCCAGGTTCTGCAGAAAAAAATGCGCTTCCCTCGGCCCACAGTCACTTCGCACTTTTACTGCAGTCGTTTAAATCGGCACCCTATTCCTTTGAACGCAGGTGAAGCTTACGTTATTCCTTCCCTAGAGCATTCAAGAAAGAGCATTAGCTACTGCCCACCGTTTATCATGATGTATGAAGTCAAATCGTAATAAAGATCATCTTCCCTAAGAACGTGAAGTGGCGTAATACCGAATGAGAAGTGAGAGTGCGCTGCAATCTCTCAATACGTGCAACAAAATTACTATCCTTGCCTAAACCTTCTGAAAAGAGTTCAGGGAACTCTTTCAGCGAGCTAGCTACACTGTCTTCAGCATTGAATGCTTGTTGGGTCGAACTGCATCTGGCAAGCGCAACGCCACTCTTCGACAAACGTCATACAATGTCATAGATACCTTTGTGTAGCCATCAGTTTTGCACTGCCGGGCAGCCTGTGCTATGCAATGGGGCAATGACTTCAAGTTAATTCTCATTTATTGTTCCGTCGCAGTTGCACTCTGATACGTGGTTTTGAGTAGAGCAGATGGGTTGCTAATTACATCAGAAGAGCATCCAGTGTGGTCGAAACATGTAATCTAATTAAAAATGAGTAACTGAGATGAAACAATAAATGAGAATTACCTTAATTACCTAAGGAGTTGCTGAATCTCTCAAGAAGATTATGTTGACTGTAGTGAGTAAAGACTTCATTATATCATTGATATTGTTTTGAAAGTGCAACGACCCGTCGAGTTCTTAACCACAGAAGAATTGGGAGTTTATGGATTCGTCCCATGAACAGCGACCATTAGGAGATATTTTTACGTTACATGAAGAAGTAAAAATTTCCCTGAAAAATTATATACGTGTCACAGAGTGAATCATATGAAATTTCAGTATGTGCTGCAGAACATTCAAGACCTGAGGCACATCAGGAAATAATTAGAATTGTCATCTTCGGTAATATCTTGCTGTGCGTTCATCAAAGATATTTTATGCATTTCGAGTTGCAATAATTGTTCAATATTTTTCACACAAGGTTTTGTTTGTTCCCAATGATCTGTTAGTTGGTAGTGGCAATGAATTATCGACTTTGGCCAATGATGACCTATTAGAACGATCTTCCGATCGGCTGATAGGCGAAAACTCTTGAGACAAGTGATTTGGCTTACTCGCTCTGTTTCCACTGATAAGGAACTGTACGTAGCTCTTAGAATGAAGACACCATTTAAAAATTTATGATGAACCCAAGGCCAAATGGATCTACATTTCGGTGGACTTATCCGTAAATCACCTGACCTGATTTTGCCAAATTTTTCAAGGTTTACTTTGTAAGGTTTTTCGATTTCATATTTCATTTCATTTCAATTCCACCATTTTAATTTGAAGAATGGCTCTTCAGTTCCCTATTGTTACAGACTATGAAAATAAGGTAAATGCAGATGAACTATGTATGTTTGTGTTTATCGATACAATACTTACAATTTTTCCTCACTGACTGTCAAATGTGAAGAAACTTCGACTTAACCAAAAAAAAAAAAAAAAAAAAAAAACGCTATGCAGTGATATTCCTCATACAAGCAGATGGGAGACATCGGATACGCATTCTGCAGAATCTTCAGAATAGCTTCACCGGCTTGTGCCCACTGCTGCCTCTCGCCAGATGTCATAGATACGAGCAGTATCAGTTATGTCGAGTTTATAGAACAGACATCTCTAATACCCATAATTCTGAGAGCGCGACGGCTTTTTGATGACAAAGTTCAGTGCGGAGGCACAACCACCGTCTCAGTCTGCGAGTAAGGTGCGGCGAGCGGAAGTCGGGATTTTGGGCCTGAAGGAAAGCGTGTCTGGATGGTCGAGGCACAGTCCGCCTTCGACACTTCAGTGGCTTGGACGTGCCTAGCGTTCCGGCCGCACTTCGTTGGCACGAGGTTTGTTGACAGCCATCAGGCGTCACAAGATGGCTCTCTCCTACCAGAAGGCGATAATCACGTTCGACGTACAATGTACAAAACCATATACGCCCGGAATCGAACGTTTGACACGCTATGTGGTGAAGCTAGATCTACGGTAGAGGACAGGAATCCACTTCCCATAGTGTCCAGTGTAGTATGCGTCAAACTTACAGATGACGCAGAGTGTGACAAACTCATTCCGCGATCCACCAGTGGTTATCGTTTCTACCACGCTGAAGCGAACTTGGGTGTGGTTTCAGTTGATCATACCGATCTCGGAGTTAGGAATATACGCCTATTCGAACATCCCTTCAAGTACCTGCGAACATGGTTATCAAAGCATTTGGTCCATATGGCACAGCCCTCAATCCTATTGCCGAGAAATGGACCAGCTTCGAGACGTATCCCACACTCAGTGGGGTGCGCCAAATAAGGACTGAACTCCGAAACTGCATACCATCTTACATGTCAGTGGCAATCGTCAACAGAGGACCCGCTCTGGCTGCAGGCAGGCACGTCACGTCCAAAACTGACAGTCTTCAGTGACGCCTAGTGCAGGTTACGAGGTGCCTTGGTGCAAGTGGATTTCCATCATGCTTTAGACCGAGTGGACCATGTATTTCCATCTACGAGCGGTCATGGAACGGGTCGAATCCTCCTTATGTTTGAGAACACGAACTTGCAGTTGATTCGCACGGCGCACTCGAGAGTCTTGCCGAACAATACTAGCTCAGAATACGTCACGATCCATGGCTCAGTGCAGCGAGATTGCCACCTTTCGACCATCTCATTTGCGATTGCATATTTCCGTAATTAGTATCACACTGTAGTCGACTATATATCCAAATAACAATAAATTACTAGTAAAGACTTAACTCAAACCGACCGCTGCAAATAACATTTCTGTCATCAGAGACAGCCCAGCTCTGATCTTACAGCCGAACCACTTCGCCCGCCATCCAGTTTAGGCGCGATCCGAAGAACACCGAAGCGCTTCGTCTGCCTCTTCGTTTAGTTGTTGTTTATTATTCTGCTGGCTATTAATACCTGTGAAATAATGGAATGACAGCACGCTATTGAGAGAGAGGCTTTAATTTGAAATTCAAGTAAATATCCTGTTTAGTTTTTCTAAAATTAATAACAAACGATTATATTTTCTGGCCCGCAACTGAAGAACTGCAGAAGCCAATCTCGAAGAAGGACAGAATTTAAGCTGTCTTTCTCACGATACCCGTACCGAACAGACCATCTTTCATCGGTACCTCGAACCACACTACGTCATTTTGCCATTTCTGCCTTCTGAACTGCTCTAAGAAGATTTTCTTGTACCTCAATATGATGGCCGTAAAGCCAGAAATATTACATCATGAATGATTTTCTGCGGTAATCCCAGACTGTGGCCGTGTCTTTCGATTTGGAGAAGCCTATGGCACCTGCTGGAGCGTTGGTACCCTCCGTACTCTCTGGGGCTTCCGTAGTCTCCTGCCCCGTTTCCTTCACGATTTTTTAAAAGACGAGCTTAAAGTAGTAAATGAGTTTTGCTATTTGGGGAGCAAAATAACTTATGACGGTCGAAGTTTAGAGGATGTAAAATGTAGACTGGCAATGGCAAGGAAAGCGTTTCTGAAGAAGAGAAATTTGTTAACATCGAGTATAGGTTTAAGTGTCAGGAAGTCGTTTCTGAAAGTATTTGTATTTAGTGTAGCTATGTACGGATGTGAAATATGGACGATAAATAGTTTTGACAAGAAGAGAATAGAAGCTTTCGAAATGTGGTGCTACAGAAGAATGCTGAAGATTAGATGGGCAGATCACATAACTAACGAGGTATTTAATAGAATTGGGAAGAAGAGAAATTTGTGGCAGAACTTGACTAGAAGAAGGCATCAAGAGATCACCAATTTAGTATTGGAGGGCAGCGTGGAGGGTAAAAATCGTAGAGGGAGACCAAGAGATGACTACACTAAACAGATTCAGAACGATGTAGGTTGCAGTAGGTATTGGGAGATGAAGAAGCTTGCACAGGATAGCGTAGCATCGAGAGCTGCATCAAACCAGTCTCTGGACTGAAGACCATTACAAGAAGAAGTTAAATTGTTATTTACTTTTGAAACACTGCTGTCCTTGTAAAGTGACCAACTATACACCACTATTATGGGCGCATTGCCTTTCTTTCAATTTGTCTAAATGTTCTTTAAACTTACCTTTTTCCTCACTGTTATGTCGACAAGAAGCCAGTCTGCACTTATTTGTATGAATTCGTCATAAAGACGTTCACTTCACGTGGCTACAAATAAAATAAAGCCAACACCTATACATTTCACAACTATGTGGACACGGAAGAACTTTGCACTCACGCTTTTTACCACAAAACACGCAAACAGCCAACGACAGCAACCAATATTGATGATTCTGTTGTCCATGACGTAGTCTTGCTTTGTGAAACTTCAGATTTCCAAATTAGTGCCTCTATTGTACATTGTCTATTCACTTACCTAATTTAGTGTCTACCTGTTCTGCAGCCTACAGCTTATTTTTATGCGTTATTTCATCTGTGTTATGTTTAATAGCACTCGTTTTTGCTTCTCTGTTCTTAAAGTATTTTCAAACATAAAGTTAAGTTTTCTTTATGATCATTGTAAATAATGAAAATTATTCCACCACATATAATATGTGTTTTTAAGTGCATTAATATGGTACTTGTGTCTTGTTGTAACTATATCAAGTATTCTCTTGTTGCTGTATCTGTAATCCTATCCCTCGTATATTCTGGCCTATTACTTTCTGTCAAATGTCTGTTTTTCACCCGGGCTATGCAGATGTTGTTTATTCTGTTGGGTTACTTTGTGTCTGTCGTAGTTTGTTTCTTTGATTTCACATTCAGTGTAAGAAAATTTGATCTTAACCTTGATAGTGAAGAATGTTAAAGAAAGATATAGTCCTGAATGAAAGAACCGCAGGAAAATGTAATGAAGTATGCTGTCAATTAAGTCGGGCACCTAGTAATCGTCAGTTACCTAGAAATAGGAAGAACGTTATTTCTCCCTGAGGTTAGTATTCAAATACATTTTTCATATCGCTGATTGACATTTCATCTAATAATTGTTGTGGCGGTATTTCCGTGGTAGAGTGAGGCACTTCATTCACAACTTTCTCAAATTCAACCACATAATCTTCCCCATATGATGCCTTTTAGAAGTGAACTGATAGCTTTCTCTCCCACACACGAATTCATTATACATTTGACCACTTTTTGCTAGCGGCCTCTGACATAAGCTGGCGGTCAAGGCTATGTTTATTGATATCTTGATGCCATTAAACTTCGGTACTGGACTGTCTAGTACCTTACTCTTATCCATTTGTCTTATAATGGCGTTTTCACCATCAAACCCTCTGATCACAACTATTTCACCCCTCGCTCTGTTTTGAGCGCTGCAAGGCCAGTCTTGATTCAAGAATGTTTGAAGAAATTCTTGCTACGTTTTACCTGTGTTACTGACCCTTGTTCCCCATGATTTTGCTTCTCCTTCTAACCTACTGGCCACGAATTCGATTTTTTGTTGTTCAGGAATAATGTTCTCAAACTGTCCAATGATGTATAGTTAGTGCATAGTTCCCTTACTCGAGAAATGATGTAACTTATGCGAATTAGCGTAATTTGCTGCGCCACTTACATGAGCTACACCTTCCTTTCTTCCTTTCTTGTTCGCATCAAATTTCTACTTTTTGTTTAATTTCATCTTATGTTTTATCTTGTGTCTCAGCAAGTACTTTTTGCTCCGGTTCTCTGTTTACCGTGAACCGCACTTGTTGCCTTTACAAGAGGACTCTACATGTGAAAAGTTACAACTAAGTATTTCATGGTAATTTTGATATTTTGTAAATTATTCCATTGTAATGTGTGCTTATCGTGACATGCTTGGATAGCTTTGCCTTACTCTTGTCTAACTAATTTCATTAATTGTTGTTGCTATCACTCCACCTGGAGTCTGCAAATCCTCATTTAACTTCTCGATTTCATTGTCAATCTTTTGATGTGTATCTAATCTATCCCCACATATATTAATACTAACGTTCTAATTACACAACTTAGACTGCTGTACGCAAGCGCAACACTTACCCTGCTTTTATTCCTCGGTAGTACTGCTGCTGATTCTCATACTGCAAGGTGTCAGGCAAATTCAACACCTTCCATGAAAAGCCTGACATGACAGCAAATCCAGCAATATGTCACATAGCTCCGAATAAATCCTGACATTAAATTAACCAAAGTAATACGATCAACAATTGAGCAAATGGAATACCACAGACTAAGACAAGAACGCCTAAATGCATGTCATACCTTCCCACCGTGAAACAGACGCAGTTACGGGGGAAGAAACGAGAACAGAAGCCGAGAGCAGAGCTGTGTAGGCTAGAAGGCCCTATGATAAGGGACACCCACCCACATCGCCGGCGGATCGCCGGGAGGTCCACCCCCGGCCCATGTTAAAAGATAGAGCCCTCCAGAAGAACAGTATAGATCTTACGATAACACTAACAGGGCCACACCAGCTGCAAGTTTTAGTGTGAGACTATACGCGTCTCTGTTACGTAGCAAACATTAAAAACATTGCCCCACCACGAAAAGTATAACGTTTCTCATTGGATAGACAACATTTTTGTAGGCGGAGCTTAAGGTTGACATTGAGAACCTGATTGGTCAGTTGAAAACACATTCAGATACCTTTTCTTAAACCAACTTCGGTAAATTGTAGTAAGGAGAAGTTCGGGAGAGCTGCTACTGAGACAGCGAGGTGTGTGGAGCTGCGCCACCCGCCGCCCATGACGCTGCCTAACCACCGACAAGGTAATGAACACACGTGATGCCGCATAAGAGTGCATAAGGCTTCACTCAGAACTGCAGAAGTCTCATCTGCTACGTAATACTAGTGTCGATCGTCAATTAAACTTCATGGTATTCACATTTGCTACTTGAAGTTAAAATCTGAAACGCGATGATTTTTCTGTTATATAATAATTGAGAGGCCACATCAGCCACTGTAATTTACGACAAGTTAGATAAGTAATGAAAGATAATTGAGGGTCACTGTAGACCATTTTTGATAGTATTCTCTTTTATGAAACTTAATTTAAACCTAGATTATAGATGTGACATGTGATAGGTCATCCTTCGATCCACTATAGAACTTGGAAACACATTCAGGGAATATTCGTTCTCATTTTTGTTGAACGCAGTTGGTTTTTATCATCCTGTATTAAAATATTTCCTTCTATCAATAGTGCAATTTATAAACAAAGTTTTGTGAGTAGAATAAAAATTCCAGTGGTAAACTTAACTGCTTTTTCGACGTTATTTTACCAGCTAACTAAAAATAGGAAAGCCTTGAAACCCTTCCACTAAATTTAGTTAGTATTAAGATTCTTTTTCAGGGAGTGCAGTGGAGCTGACGCTGAAGTCATTAAGTATTTGATTATATCATCGCTAGTCTCACAGAACTCTTCTGAACTCTACACGTCATGCGTGGTCTGGCGTCTCCTTGCCAGCAACAGGTCCCAGGTTCAAACTAGTCAATTCCCTAAGAAACACGCTCAGAGCGTCGTTGCGCGAAAGTGGTAGGGAGACACGACATAGAACAAACAGACACTACGCAGAATGTTAGAGTACCTGTGGGCTGCACCGAAGGCGGCAACTCCTCTGCCCTAGTGTGCTGAATCAATCACTTCCAACGCCCCTTATACAGTGTTAACTGCGCCAGCCGCTGCTTGCCGCCGCTGCACCTATTGTCTGTGGCTGCCCCACGCTGCTCTGCACGCCGTGCCGTCTCGTAGCATGAAGAGTATTCAAGTGATGAATAATAACATAATCCCATAGAGTGCGCACACAACGTTAACTTTTATTCTCGTTTCACTTCCGGACGTCCCGTTCCTGCTTTACACCGACACTACTTTCATTGTAACTAAAATTTGTTTTTGCAGCAGCAGTTATTACAGTTCAGCTAAAGTTTAAACCAACTGAAACACAGTTTACAGCCTACTTATCACAGTTGTTATGCAGTTCTCTGATCATTAACAGTTCACACTAATCACAGTCCTTACACAGTTCTCTGGTCGATTACAGTTCACAGTTCTTGCTAATAAAATCTAGCCTCAAAATTCCCCAGCACTTCGACTTAACCGATTAATTCCCCGCAAGGGATGCCATGTGCAGCAAGTTGAAAGAGAGAGTTTCAAAGAACTGATATATACCTCCGTATGATAAATCCCTTCCCTCAAAAATACATTTCTCTCCTTCATACCTCCTCCGTGTAACCACAGATGACGCATCACTGATCTCATTTATACTAAAGCTGCAGTACACGCAAGGTGCCTGTTTGCTTCCACCGCCCAGAATGGAACGCATAAGTTTTAATAATTGTTCATCAACCTCCAATCTTTTACATTTGTTGTCCCCTGCGCAGAAAACAGCACGTAATTAATGAATCCGTTATCTTGAGGCTGTAATAAACTCTTACAGCGGAACTGCTATTTTATAAAAAATTAAATTTCGAATCAGTTTGTTTCTACGGGATGCCACTTGCTTTTCTGTTAGCAAAACACGAGAAACAGCACAATTACATACCACTTAGCCCGCCAGAGTGGCCGAGCGGTTCTAGCGCTTCAGTCTGGAACCGCGCGACCGCTACGGTCGCAGGTTCGAATCCTGCCTCGGGCATGGATGTGTGTGATGTCCTTAGGTTAGTAAGGTTTAAGTAGTTCTAAGTTCTAGGGGACTGATGACCTCAGATGTTAGGTCCCATAGTGCTCAGAGCCATTTGAACCATTTTGTTAAATCCCATAGTGCTCAGAGCCATTTGATCCATACCACTTACGGTCACAACAAATTACTGAACTGCGTATTTCCATAATTAGGAACATACCGTTCTCATGGCCAAATAGCCATACATTACTAATAAAGTCTTCACTAACAATGACCGCGACAAACAATATGTCTGTCCTCTGAGACTGCCGAACCAGCTCTAATCTTAGAGCTGAACAACTTCACCTACCATCCAAGGAGGAGTGCTACGTCTGCCTTTTCGTTTAGCTGCTTTTATTATTCTGCTGGTTATTAATAATTGTGAAATAATGGATTGATAGCACGCTATTGAAGGACGCTTTAACTTGAAATGCAAGTAAATATGCTGTTTAGTTATTTCTAATATTAATAACAGATTATCATTCTGGCGCGCAACTTCAGAATGCAGAAGCAAATCACGGAGGAGGACTACAACTTAGGCGGTCTTTCTCACAGTACCCGTGCCGAATAAACCATCTGTCATCCGTACCTCATACCACATTACGCCATTTTGCCACTTCTGTCTTCTCATCTGTTCTAGGAAGTGGTTCTGGTACCTCAATATGATGGCTGTAAAGCCAGAAATATTACAGCATCAATGATTTTCTGCGGAAATGCCAGACTGTGCCCGTCGATTTGGAGAAAGCCCACGGCACATGCCGGAGCGTTGGTACCCTCCGAACTCTCTTCACGTGGGCTTCCGTAGTCGCCAGCACCGCTTCCTTCAGGGTTTATTAAAAGACCGAGTTTTCAAGATACATGTGGTTCTGCCCTGTCGCATACATCATTTATCCAGGAAAACGGTGTGCCTCAGGGTTCCATCCTGAGCGTCGTCCTCTTTGGTGTCGCCATTAACCCTATCCCCCCATGAACCATGGACCTTGCCGTTGGTGGAGAGGCTTGTGTGCCTCAGGGATACAGATGGCCGTATCGTAGGTGCAACCACAACGGAGGGGTATCTGTTGAGAGGCCAGACAAACATGTAGTTCCTGAAGAGGGGTAGCAGCCTTTTCAGTAGTTGCAGGGGCAACAGTCTGGATGATTCACTGATCTGGCCTTGTAACATTAACCAAAACGGCCTTGCTGTGGTGGTACTGCGAACGACTGAAAGCAAGGGGAAACTACGGCCGTAATTTTTCCCGAGGGCATGCAGCTTTACTGTATGATTAAATGATGATGGCGTCCTCTTGGGTAAAATATTCCGGAGGTAAAATAGTCCCCCATTCGGATCTCCGGGAGGGGACTACTCAGGAGGACGTTGTTATCAAGAGAAAGAAAACTGGCGTTCTACGGATCGGAGCGTGGAATGTCAGATCCCTTAATCGGGCAGGTAGGTTAGAAAATTTAAAAAGGGAAATGGATAGGTTAAAGTTAGATATAGTGGGAGTTAGTGAAGTTCGGGGGCAGGAGGAACAAGACTTTTGGTGAGGTGATTACAGGGTTATAAATACAAAATCAAATAGGGGAAATGCAGGAGTAGTTTAATAATGAATAAAAAAATAGGAGTGCGGGTGAGCTACTAAAAAAAAATTTTGTAAACGCATTATTGTGGCCAAGATAGACACAAAGCCCATGCCTACTACAGTAATACAAGTTTATATGCCAACTAGCTCTGCAGATGATGAAGAAATAGATTAAATGTATGACGAGATAAAAGAAATTATTCAGGTAGTGAAGGGAGATGAAAATTTAATAGTCATGGGTGACTGGAATTCGTCGGTAGGAAAAGGGACAGAAGGAAACATAGTAGGTGAATATGGATTGGGGGGAAGAAACGAAAGAGGAAGCCGCCTTGTGGAATTTTGCACAGAGCATGACTTAATCATAGCTAACACTTGGTTCAAGAATCATAAAAGAAGGTTGTATACCTGGAAGAATCCTGGAGATACTAAAAGGTATCAGATAGATTATATAATGGCAAGACAGAGATTTAGGAACAAGGTTTTAAATTGTAAGACATTTCCAGGGGCTGATGTGGATTCTGACCACAATCTATTGGTTATGAATTGCAGATTGAAACTGAAGAAACTGCAAAAAGGTGGGAATTTAGGGAGATGGGACCTAGATAAACTGAAAGAACCAGAGGTTGTAGAGGGTTTCAGGCAGAGCATAAGGGAACTATTGACAGGAATGGGGGAAAGAAATACAGTAGAAGAAGAATGGGTAGCTCTGAGGGATGAAGTACTGAAGGCAGCAGACGATCAAGTAGGTAAAAAGACGAGGGCTAATAGAAATGCTTGGGTAACAGAAGAAATATTGAATTTAATTGATGAAAGGAGAAAATATAAAAATGCAGTAAATGAAGCAGGCAAAAAGGAATGCAAACGTCTCAAAAATGAGATTGACAGGAAGTGCAAAATGGCTATGCAGGGATGGCTATAGGACAAATGTAAGGATGTAGAGCTTTGTCTCACTAGAGGTAAGATACTGCCTACAGGAAAATTAAAGATACCTTTGGAGAGAAGAGAACCACTTGAATGAATATCAAGAACTCAGATGGCAACCCAGTTCCAAGTAAGGAAGGGAAGGCAGAAAGGTGGAAGGAGTATATAGAGGGTTTATACAAAGGCGATGTACTTGAGGACAATATTATGGAAGTGGAAGAGGATGTAGATGAAGACGAAATGGGAGATATGATACTGCGTGAAGAGTTTGACAGAGTCGAAACAAGGCCCCGGGAGTAGACAACATTTCATTAGAACTACTGATGGCCTTGGGAGAGCCAGTCATGACAAAACTCTACCATCTGGTGAGCAAGATGTATGAGACAGGCGAAATACCGTCAGACTTCAAGAAGAATATAATAATTCCAATCCCAAATAAAGCAGGTGTTGACAGATGTGAAAATTACCGAACTATCAGTATAATAAGTCACAGCTGCAAAATACTAACGCGAATTCTTTACAGACGAATGGAAAAACTGGTAGAAGCGGACCTCGGGGAAGATCAGTTTGGATTCCGTAGAAACGTTGGAACACGTGAGGCAATACTAACCTTACGACTTATCTTAGAAGAAAGATTAAGAAAAGTCAAACCTACGTTTCTAGCATTTGTAGACTTAGAGAAAGCTTTTGACAATGTTAACTGGAATACTCTCTTTCAAATTCTGAAGGTGGCAGGGGTAAAATACAGGGAGCGAAAGGCTATTTACAATTTGTACAGAAACCAGATGGCAGTTATAAGAGTCGAGGGGCATGAAAGGGAAGCAGTGATTGGGAAAGGAGTGAGACAGGGTTGTAGCCTCTCCCCAATGTTATTCAATCTGTATATTGAGCAAGCAGTAAAGGAAACAAAAGAAAAATTCGGAGTAGGTATTAAAATTCATGGAGAAGAAGTAAAAATTTTGAGGTTCGCCGATGACACTGTAATTCTGTCAGAGACAGCAAAGGATTTGGAAGAGCAGTTGAACGGAATGGACAGTGTCTTGAAAAAGAGGATATAAGATGAACATCAACAAAAGCAAAACGTGGATAATGAAATGTAGTCAAATTAAATCGGGTGATGCTGAGGGAATTAGATTAGGAAATGAGACACTTAAAGTAGTAAAGGAGTTTTGCTATTTAGGGAGTAAAATAACTGATGATGGTCGAAGTAGAGAGGATATAAAATGTAGACTGGCAATGGCAAGGAAATTGTGGTGTCACCGCCAGACACCACACCTGCTAGGTGGTAGCTTTAAATCGGCCGCGGTCCATTTAGTATATGTCGGACCCGCGTGTCGCCACTGTGTGATCGCAGACCGAGCGCCACCACAAGGCAGGTCTCTAGATACGGAACAGGACTCGCCCCAGTTGTACGGACGACATTGCTAGCGACTACACTGACGAAGCATCGCTCATTAGCCGAGCAGATAGTTAGAATAGCCTTCAGCTAAGTCCATGGCTACGACCTAGCAAGGCGCCATTAGCCTTACATAGTTTGATAGTTATCGTATGAAATGTCTCATCAAGATCTCTGTATACAAATGGTGGATTAAAGTTAAGTATTCCAGCAGCTACGTACTTTTCTTTATCGCATTTATGAAGTATCCTGTTTCAGACCATCAAGTCCGCCTGCTTGCTTAATGGCCGCCTCTCTTAAATAATGTGCGTAGTGTTGGCAATCTGTCAACACTACAGAAATCGTTTCTGAAGAAGAGAAATTTGTTAACGTCGAGTATAGATTTAAGTGTCAGGAAGTCGTTTCTGAAAGTATTTGTATGGAGTGTAGCCATGTATGGAAGTGAATCATGGACGATAACTAGTTTGGACAAGAAGAGAATAGAAGCTTTCGAAATGTGGTGCTACAGAAGAATGCTGAAGATAAGGTGGGTAGATCATGTAACTAATGAGGAGGTATTGAATAGGATTGGGGAGAAGAGAAGTTTGTGGGACAACTTGACTAGAAGAAGGGATCGGTTGGTAGGACATGTTTTGAGGCATCAAGGGATCACAAATTTAGCATTGGAGGGCAGCGTGGAGGGTAAAAATCGTAGAGGGAGACCAAGAGATGAATACACTAAGCAGATTCAGAAGGATGTAGGTTGCAGTAGGTACTGGGAGATGAAGAAGCTTGCACAGGATAGAGCAGCATGGAGAGCTGCATCAAACCAGTCTCAGGACTGAAGACCACAACAACAACAATTAACCCCATAACGGCCTGTCTCCCGCCGGGCATCTCGCATGGAACTTCTCGATAGTACCTTTGTGAACACTGATGGCTCTCGGACTCAGCGTGGTGTTGGGTGTGCCTTTGTCATTGGTGCCGAGGTTTTTCGGTATCGACTTCGAAACACTGCTCAGTATTTACAGCAGAACTCTTCGCCCTGTATCAGGCCACGCAGTACATTCGCCGACACAAGCTTTTCATTTGCTTCATCTTCTCAGACTTTATAAGTGCCCTTCAAAGCCTCTGTGTGCCGTACACCATCCATCCCTTTGCCACCGGCCACACTTGCGTTTTTGAAGCTGGACGCTCAGCGTCAAAAGACGCCACAGTTATAGGCAGGCTAGAGATGCCGGTAGTGGCCACACACAGGGTCTTTTTCAGCCAACGTCCGACGGGAAGGCGCATCCTCAAGGTCCGACGATAGTCAGATGGGCCGGGGCCATTTCCTGCGTCAAAAGATGATTCTCACATTGCGTTCCCACGGAACTCAGTAGTAACTTAGCAGTGTGTCAACACAAAGTAGTGTGTGTAGTCAAGTGTTTCATCACAGATTTTTCGATGTGTCAGATGGAAAAAATTGAACTTGATAGCGAACGTACTATTTTAGAAGTTCAAACTCGACCTTTTTTATACGACATTCAAAATGCGGATTATAAAAACAGACAAAAAGAAGAGACGGTGGGCTAGCTGTAACATCTAATGTATATGGGTGAAGGTTGGGACAACATGGACAGAGATACAAAAGAAGCCTTAGGTAAGTGTAGTAAAAACATTTAACTTGGGTAGTGTAAAAGATCAAGAATATAATAAAATATTTAAATTTTATGAAAGACATCTGGTGAATTAGATTTGTTAAATTAAGTAAGTACAACTAGTCACGATATATGCGCTTTATTGTGGAGTACTAGATGTGTCTTGTAAAGCCAGCAGTATATTTCAGTCAGAAATGTTTGCGTATCGGTTTTGCCAGGGTAAAGAACCTGCGGTAGAACAGAAATATTCAGCAAACTGATCTCTTGTGTGTGTTCCTTTCACGGTCCCTCTTGTCCTCTGCGCCAGAATGCTGTCCAATGGATAAGATAATGTGTCCTCAAAGCTGTACCCATCGATTTCCCGCACAAAGTTGTGCAGTACACAAGTGGCTTTAACAATTATGTCAACCGAATCGATGTTAATCGGACGGTGGAATATACGCCATTTATTTAAAACTATTGAAAAATACTTCTTGTAGTTAAAGTATTCACTACTCGATCCCCATTAGAATGATCATTCTAATATGCTTACCACCAATACATCCCACGCAATGTGGAACATTGGCTTATTTTCCAAACTGTAAACTAATATCTAACCAATCTTCAGCAGTTAATTGTTTCATAACCTGGCCTTGAATTATTTCCCAGATTGCTCAGGATGTCTCTCGAATAATCTTTGAAAATGTTGAACGTCCAAGTAGAAACTGGAAGTGTAGAGGTCTGATGAAATTGCCATCAGTTGCGAGATACCTACAATGAAACATTGATAATGGGTTAAAAGTAGAACCAATGGATATGCAAAAAAAGTGGAAGAACATTAAGGATTGCTACTACAAGAATGTGAAAATACACGATGGCAAAAGTGGAGATTCATCAAAACCCAGGAAACTTTACATTTATCACAAACAGTTGTCATTTCTCCAGTCTTTATGTGTAGAAAGAGAGTGAGTAATCCCTATTTATAATTTTCGTATATTTTTAAGTTCCAGACTGAGCCATGCATGGCCACAAAATATAAAATTTTAATGTGGGCAATTACAGTTTTCTCTTTTTACTGCAGGACATCTGGGAATATGGCTGTCAATCTAACAGAAAGTAAGCAAGACGCTGACAACAACACTGCACAAAAAGAAGCAAACACGACACCTGAAATACAACATACTACATCCATAGCCTCTCCCCCTGCTCGCACAGCGCAAAGGCAGAAAGAACGTCCATTTCCGAAGAAACGAAAGCAGGACGAGTTTGAACAAAAGTTGCTGGGCGTTTTGGGAACGAGTTTGCAACAATCACATATAAAGGAACCTAGAACTAATGATCCAGATGAAATGTTCTTACTTTCGCAAATTCCCCTTATTAAGAAATTTAGCCCAGCTGACAAGATGGATTTTCAATTGACATATTTACAATTTGTTCAGTCCGACACACATACACAGCCGTCCAGAATTACATCTGAAAGTAACCAACAATAATCTCAGTCCACAAGCAGCACACCTACAATGATCTTCGAGGAAAAATCAGAAGATTCAATCCTGTCCTTTTATGCATTGAAAACAAATAATACAATCAGTAATAAAACTTCACTTACCTCAGAGTAACTGATAGTTTTTCTTCAGCCCTTATACAATCTCGTAGTCGAGTGTTTCTTCCAGTAATAGCATTCGACACATTAGACAGCAGAGTTTCTTATGACTTACTAGACATGCTGTAGTACTCTAAAAACTTTTCAGGGTTTTCTTTAAGTTTGTTGTGTAGCAGATTGAATGTTCCCCTCTCTGATCTGTCCTCAATTATTGGATGAGTCCAAAAACGTCTTTTTTGCCAACGTCGCCTCCGTCGAATCAGTAACAATGCAGCACATATTATTGTTGCAGATTGTTTACTTAATACATTCGTTTCTCATTGCTGCGATATCACCCAGGCAGCTCTGAAACGCTACTAAGCCATATATGGCCACATTCACGTCTTTGGTCGCTAGGATGCGTTGCGCTGAAAGAAGCTACGTACACGGTCGAATGTGGTCACCACCAGGCGACTTTCGAAGCTGCTTCTTTAGACGCTGTGTGTCCAGCTTCAAAAAACGCAAGTGTGGCCTTAGACTTAGTTTAACGGATCCAGGAAAGCTGTCACTTGCTCACTCTTGATGGAGCCACAGTGATCTTTATTTGGGTTCCTGGTCATGTCGGTCTGACAAGAAGCGAGAACGCCGACGCTGCTGAGAAGGCTGCAGTCGTCGTACCTCATCCCGTTAGTTGCTACATTCTCTCCGATGATCTCTGTGTTGACGTCTGTCAGCAGGTGGTGTCACTTTGGCATCACCACTGGAGTTCCCTTCGTGGGAACAAGCTTCATGTTGTGAAGCCTCTCCCAGCGGCTTGGACGACGTCCTCTCGGCTCTCTCGCCGCGAGGAGATCATTTTATCTAGGTTAGCAATCGCAATTTCTTAAGTGGTGCTCCGCCGCCACTTTGTGCACCTTGTGGATAACTTTTGATGGTTCGCCATTTCCTGGCGTACTGCCTTTTTTTAACCGCTTACGTTCTCGTTTGTGTTTGCTGTCTGAGTTATGGGTCATTTTAGCGAAAGGCGCTCGGGCTATCGACCACGTTTTACTTTTTCTCCGTCGTAGCGATATGGCGAACGCCATTTAACTTTTAGATCTTGATCTCCGTTTCTTTGTGGCGTATTTTATAGACCTTTCTCCACATCCCTGTTTTTAGCTGTATTCTCTTACGTCGATTCGGATTGACGTGTAGTTATTTTTGATTCCTCTTTGTCTTCGTGCTCTACAGTTTTGACGTCGGCACATAGGAGCCTACTGGTTTTTAAGCAAAAACAAAAAAAAAAAAAACTACCCGCCCTTTGTATTAAAATCTGCCATTTCAATCTGTCTCACGCTTCAGTTATAATCAGTTCACTCTTAGAAAATGTTTCTTACTGAACGGAGCAGCTTGCGAGAAACAAAGCGCCTACCGTCTGATAATTGACGTAACAAATTTCATCCTCTATCTAATATTTGCAGAAAAGAAAATTTATACAACTGCCTGCATTGAGGAAATTTAATGTCTTCCTCAGTTACCTCCTTATAAAGCAATGAAATGTTGAACACTGTAGAATGTGACGATCTCCCAGTGCACCAATGTCAATGTACAGGATTAAAGATACTGAACTATATAAAATAAAATCGTCATAACTTCTGAACGGTTTGCATTAAGACGTTCAAACTGCACTGTTGGCCACGGGGCATGATGGGAATTAGTATGCACAGGCATGGTTTGGTTTAGGAACGAAGCCTACTTTCATTTTGATGGGTTCGTCAATAGGCAGAATTTGCGCATTTGGGGGATTGACAATCCGCATATCACGATCGAGAAGTCTCTTGACCCTCAGCCAGTGACGCGTGTGGTGTGCAAAATCCAGTCAAGGAATAATCGGTGCGATCGATATTCCTTGATGGCACCGTGACTACCGAATGGTACTTGAAGGTTTTGAAAGATGATTCATCCCCACTGTCCAAAGTGTCCCTGATTTGGACAAGATGAGGTTCGTGCAAGACAGAGCTCTACCGCATCCAAAAAGGGAGAGTGATGCGCCGGAGGAGTACTTTGGAGACCGCACTCTGGCTCTGGCGTATCCAGGGGCCACTGGCATGGGCTACGATTGGCCACTATATTCTCCAGATCTGAACACATACGACTCCTTTTTATGGGGCTGTATTAAGGTGTACAACAATAACCTCAAAACCATTGCTCTACTGAAAACAGCCATTCAGGAGGTCATCGACAGCAGCGATGTTCGACACCTCACCAGGTCATGCAGAATTTCACTGTTGGTCTGAAACACATCATCGACTATGATGGCAGGCATATCGAACATGTTATAACCTGCAGGAGACATCTTCAGCGTTTCATACACCGTCCGCGGCCTAATAGCCCGGAAGTTTTAAGTGAAATCCTTGGCTATTCTTCTTTCCAGAAATGGATGCATGCAGAATTTTTTTTAAAATTTCCTCTTTTTGGATTTGTTGTTCAGTAAGAGATGTGAAAGAAAAGTTGTCGTCTTCGTCTGACTCCATGAGGAAACTCACACCCACGCAACGGTGCAGTAGTCGGAGTAGCGGCGGCTGCATTAAAGCAGCTCACAGCAGCCGGTGCGCCTTCCAAGAGTCGAGGCGTGGCGTGCATCGACCCGCAGTGCGAAGTGTCTCCCGCCACAGAGTAGCGCTTCTCAGTGACTCCGTGTGTAGGACCCCTTACATTCAAACCTGCACAATATTTTTCGGACTGCCAATGAGACAGGTTACGGGCTTGGGTGGCGCCGGGGGGGCTGTTTCCTTCTCCCTCCCTGCCTCTCTTCTCGACTGCCAGATCTCTCTCTCTCTCTCTCTCTCTCTCTCTCTCTCTCTCACACACACACACACACACACACACACACTTTCGTGTTTATCTAAATAAAACACGGGGCTTATGGCCGACAGTCACACTACAAATACAGGAAAAAACTCGAAAACTGTGAGAAAGAAAATGGACCTATTCAGAAATACAATCAAACACCTAGAGCGTGCTGGAACAGTCGAAACTCGAGAATGGCACAGACTGAAAGTTTCCAGAACCAAGTAACGAATTAAACAGACTAAAGAAAAACCAGTAGTAACCACCATATTAGGCTTAAAGCCGAAATTACCTAATAAACCGAAATTAAGTAAACATTACGTCAAAAACTATAAATGAAGCAAGCCCAGTCGCCAAAGGCAGAAGCACTTCAAAGTAATCGAAAAAAAAGCGTGCAGTAGGCACGTGCGGGATGCAGTAACAGAGGCACTCCACATAAACCAAAATCAAGTGTCCTGTTTCAATCCTTTACATTACATTTACGAATGCCTCAAGAATTTAATAATAATTTTCGAGATTCTTTAAAACCGCAAACAGCCAAACCATAGCAGATCTGAGTTCTAGGCAAGTAGAATGAGCAAATAACAAGCAGTAGTCATGTTGAAAACTGAACGTCCACGCTACAGAAGTGACGCATCTCTGCGCTCATAGGTAGCACACCACGCCTTGTGCACGTCCACCGCGGCTCTCGTGGGTCGCACCACCAAGTTACGAACCTGAAGGTAGGAGTATAAGAACCCGAAACTGTTGGTGCGATAACAAAAGAACATTACAACTGTAGCGGTATTTTCAACCTCTGGAGCTAATAAATTACTTAGAGCCCTTTTCAAACGTTAGAGTTTCACAAAAAAATTCACTGTATAGTAATCTCAGTGAATTAGAAATACTTAGATTCGACCGAACACTACTAACACATTTTCTGTTGGGACAATGTTGGTACTCAGAAATTTCGTTATTTTTTATCTACTTCATTTGCTACATCTGTCACATGTCCCCTTTTACCCAGATACGCAGAGAATAAAATTTCTGCTGAAACAATGCTCCCAATCCCAAGAACCATTACACTCAGTGTCACAGAATAGGAAGTAGTTGTAATGGTCAGCATGACTCTGATCCCAGGCGGCTTTATGTCACAAATACAGCTGTAATAAGTTCATATTCAAAATCGTCACCCATTGCTCCCCACCTGAGATTATCCCTAGTGCGCTGTAGTAGGCATAACATGGCAGAGAAACTGCGCAGCGAGCCGTAGCCAACCAGCCAATCCGCTTGGCAGTGTGGGGGCGCGACCAATGACCTTGACGGTGGACGGTGACGTCAGAGTTGTCTGGGTGACCCGCCCTGATCTCGATCGCTGCTCGGTTCGGACGGACCGCGGCGAGCAGCGATTCTGCATGATTACTGCACTCTCAGACACTAAGTGGGCGATAGTGCGAAGCACATTAACACAAGAAACGAACTTAGGAAGGTATGTTGTATAAACGTTAATCGCGAATTTTCGCTGTCAACTAGGATCGAATTTGACTATTAAAATTTCGAGGGAGTGAATGAACTGCAGCCTTCGGTTCACCTAGCAACAGTGAAAAAAAAAAATACTGTCTCTTTCCAAGTTCAGACCATGTAGTTTATCATGTCAGAATATTGATCGAAACGGTTCACCCGTCGTTTCTGGGGAGTACAGGTACAGCGTGTTCGGATATAAAAGTATGGGACATAACGCATTTGCTGTCAGCACGGTTGCATCGCTTCTGTATCACAAGACAGCAAAATTTCGACGAGAAGTCCATCGCTCAAATACGACAGTGCGATCACTTTTTATTAAATATTTGATGATGAAAGATAACAGTGTCCACAATATGCTTTGACTTGTACTAGAAATTCATATATTGAAGGCAAACACCAAAATAAAAAGAGACTGGGAATGTATCAAGGTAAACAACAAAACGATTTGGGGATAACACCGATAAAATGTTGCACAGGAAGTAGATGCCAAACAGGTATTTGAGAACGTTTACTTTCTTTTAAATGTACATTTCTTTATCATTAGATGAAGACTGTAGACCTTGGCAAATCTTTGAAAATATAGTTAACTGTGACACGCATAAGACGTCTCGTGTTAAAAATCTTTCTTGTTTGATAAACTGCCTGTTGGCTTCTGTCTCGGGTTATTGGCCGACGTTTGTCTGATGACTTTTCTTATGCTTCGCCAGCATGAGTGGCTGGCATTGTCAATGTTTCACCCTGCATTGCTGGTGGTGGACTAGAGGCGTGCTTTTTTGTTTTAAGTTGTGGAACTCCTCCACGCGCACACCAGCATGATGGCCAGTTCAGAAGGACTACTGCCATCTCTGCATAAGAGTTAGTTTTCACAAAAAGTGAGGTGTCGCAGGATGTGGGTACTGCGATGTTTGCATACGTCTGGTTAAGGTTAACCATTAATACGCGCTCATCTGGAGATACATTGGATCGAAAGTCGAACGAAGGGTAGCAGATTAAGGGCATAGAGAAAAAAGTGGCAATGCAAGCGCCGAGGGAAAGAAACCTCCGTGACAGTTACGAAGGGTAGTAAGAGCAGTAGCGAATGTCTTGCTGACTGCAACAGTTCAGGCAAGGGTAGGTGATCTTAATAGCGGTTATCAGGCAAGAGGATACCGTATCAGTGCCATTGGTCATTATTATAGAGGAGTCCGGTGCGGCAACGAAGTGCGTTGCCTTGCGCCCTCTGCTGTGCCATATCGCCAGTGACTTGGCACAGCATCATCAGGCTGGTGCTGAACGGCGGCAGCTCGCTGTTGGTTGGCGTCCCCTGTTACTACAGGGCTATTACAAATGACTGAAGCGATTTCATAAATTCACTGTAGGTCCATTCATTGACATATGGTCACGACACGCTACAGATACGTAGAAAAACTCATAAAGTTTTGTTCGGCTGAAGCCGCACTTCAGGTTTCTGCCGCCAGAGCGCTCGAGAGCGCAATGAGACAAAATGGCGACAGGAGCCGAGAAAGCGTATTCGTGCTTGAAATGCACTCACATCAGTCAGTCATAACAGTGCAACGACACTTCAGGACGAAGTTCAACAAAGATCCACCAACTGCTAACTCCATTCGGCGATGGTATGCGCAGTTTAAAGCTTCTGGATGCCTCTGTAAGGGGAAATCAACGGGTCGGCCTGCACTGAGCGAAGAAACGGTTTAACGCGTGTGGGCAAGTTTCACGCATAGTAATGCGAAAGATTCAGTGTTTAAACCACCTCTACCAAGAAACGTGCCAGAACTGCGAGCTCGCATCAACAATGCTTTCGAACTCATTGATGGGGACATGCTGCGCCGAGTGTGGGAGGAACTTTATTATCGGCTTGATTTCTGCCGAATCACTAAAGGGGCACATATCGAACATTTGTGAATGCCTAAAAAAACTTTTTGAGTTTTTGTATGTGTGTGCAAAGCATTGCGAAAATATCTCAAATAATAAAGTTATTGTAGGGCTGTGAAATCGCTTCAATCATTTGTAATAACCCTGTACGTGGTGCAGTTCGGCCGCAGCTCCTCCTCAAGCAAGCCTACTTGCTCCGCGTACTGCACCGCAGATTCATTGGAGAGCTACAGGCTGTTCTCTCGCGCATGCGCGATGTACACTGCCCGTTTGACTTCTCGTTCCAATGCGTGGGCCGCCCACAAGGCGGTCGGCGTCGCTGCCGTTACCGTTGGAGCGGCGGCTGTTTTCTTGGCGCCCGTCCCCTGCGGCGCCGCTGTGGCAGCCGATGGGGCAGGCACCCGAACGCCCTTCTGTGATGTTGCCAGAGCTTTCACAGGGGTTCGAACCCCTTCTGCTGGACGCAGACCTAGGGCAAGGACTGCACGCAGCTGCCCCAAAGCCACTTCCTTCCCTGCAGCCACGGCGGCTGCGAAGGCAGCCCTCTCTGCCAGCTTTGAGGGCTGCCGTGGCTTCCTCCACGGCGATGCCGAGGTCAACGCCTCTGCTCTTCTCGGGGGCGCGAGCTGCAACCAGACTGTCCACCTGTGGGCGGTCATACCCGCTCTTGGCGGGAGGAGCTGTTACTGCACTCTCCCTCATCTGGGCCTGGCTGGTCTGCGCCCGTCGTCGTCGTCGGCCGATGTCGTCGTCTCATCCGCTGCCTCGCCGCCTTCGGTACGACTGTGGATTGAAAAAGCCGGGCAGCCACACCAGCTGGCGAAGTGCTGGCCGCGACACCGGGCGCAGGTCGGCAAAGCTTCCCTGACACGGTCGCAGGCGCGGCTGTCGTGCTCGCGAGGGAACTTGACCCACCGCGCCGCGTTGCGGCAGTACTTCGCGACATGGCCCTCGCGCTGGCACTTGAAGCACTGGGGCTGGGGGTCCATGGCGGTCGGGAGAGCTTCTGCCAGGACAGGGAAGCCCAGCAGCTTCCGCAAGCCGAAGACGTAGCCCTCGCCGTCAGCTGTTAGCACGGTCGTGGCGTAGAGGGGCGTCCTCTTCTTGTCCTTACCGTTGTGCAACCGGCTCGCAGCAGCCTTTCCCGGACTGCTGCCTCGTCAAAATACTGAGGCAACCCCCTTAGGAGTGCCGTTGTCGTCTTCTTCTTCCCTGCAGAAGGTGTCTTCTCACGCGACAGCGGCGCGCCGACGATTTGGGCGGCCACAGCTCTCTTGAACGCCCTGTGATCGGCCAGGTTTGCCGCCAGAACGCAGATCAGCGAGTCTGTGTCGACTTACTCGTAGACCACCTTGTTCTTGGCGCAGGTCGTCGTATGCGGATTGTCAATCCCCCAAATGCGCAAATTCTGCCTATTGACGAACCCATCAAAATGAAAGTAGGCTTCGTTCCTAGTTCAGTAACTTTAATGCTGTACATTGACATTGGTGCACTGGGAGATCGTCACATTCTACAGTGTTCAACATTTCATTGCTTTATAATGAGGTAACTGAGGAAGCGCTGTCCACCCGCCTGTGCACTTGTACAAAGAGAGGACAGGCTTCAATTCGTCTTCTTAGGTCTTCTTTACTTGGACGGCAGACTCAGTGAGTCGCACAACCGAAGGCCCCCTCGTGGCAGCAGGTTTATTCTGCAGGTTCTTCTTCCCATGCTGTGGGGCGCAGAACACGACCATTCGTTGGCGCTGTGAAAGCAACACACGACAATTTGTTTTTTCGCGGCACCCACAGCACAGAACATCTTCTAGAGCACTCCCCGGACGAGAAAGCATAGCGCGCAGCGGCAACGATGCCCACACCTCGCTGGCTCAGGCCGAAGTCCGTGGGAGCCGTTCTTGCGATCGCAGGCTATATATACCTGCCGCGCCAACTTCCAAGGGCTTCTCTTCGGTCATTTCCGGTGCAGTTTCTCTTGATATCTGCGACGGTCGTTCGCTGCAGCACGAGGAGCAAGGATCGGTTTACCTTGACGCTTTCTTCTTTCTTGTTACATCTATTCTTGTGTATGTGTATCTCCGTAGCTTCTCTGAACTACCGTGTGTGATAGATCTTCTCTACAGCCAGAACTTACGTATCGGCGAATTTTACTACGTGTTCGGTCTCACACAACGCGTGCTCTGCCACGCTTATTTCTCCACCTGCCGAAATCTACAATGTCACTTACGTTCTGTAATACTTGTGTTGACCGATCGTCCAGTCATTCCGACTTAAACTTTTCCTCATGTGCTTGGTATGCAGTATATTCCCGAAAATGCATGACGGAAGTTCTGGCTGTAGAGAAGAACTATTTTAGCTCCAACAAGAAAGAAAAAGTCCCAAGGGAAACCCTTCCTAGCTTTCCGTGCTGTAGCGAACGACCGACGTAGGTAGCAAGAGAGCCGCAGCGGAAATGACTGCGGAGAAGTCCTTGGACGTTGGTGCGCCAGATACATACTGTCTGCGGCCGTGAAGTCGGCTCCAGTCCACCACCAGCGTTGGAGGGTGAAATTTTGACAATGCCAGCCACTCGTCCTGGCGATACATCAAATAATCATCAGACGAACGTCGGTCGGAGAACCCGACGCGCCGGCCGCGGTGGACGAGCGGTTCTAGGCGCTACAGTCTGGAACCGCGCGACCGCTACGGTCGCAGGTTCTAATCCTGTCTCGGGCATGGATGTGTGTGATGTCCTTAGGTTAGTTAGGTTTAAGTAGTTCTAAGTTCTAGGGGACTGATGACCTCAGAAGTTAAGTCCCATAGTGCTCAGAGCCACTTGAACCATTTTTTTGAACCCGACGCGGAAGCCAAAAGTCAATTTGTCAACAAGTGGCAACAGAATCCTTTTCTTTCATACCATTATCTGTTACGTTACTACTATCCGTCCATAACGAATTTGCCTTAATCCCCTCTTCCTTTCAGAAACTTAGAGCTATGTCTAATTATTAATTTCTACGTACGAGTGCGTACACACTTCGGTCCAGATTACGTAGCTAATTCCGATGCTTGAACTCGCCTTCCCCTCAGTTTCAACTCCATTAAGCTATACTTACGTGGCATTAGAGCATCTACATCTACATCTACATCTATATCCGTACTTCGCAAGCCACCTGACGGTGTGTGGCGGAGGGTACTTTGAGTACCCCTATCGGTTCTCCCTTCTATTACAGTCTCGTATTGTTCGTGGAAAGAAAAATTGTCGGTATGCCTCTGTGTCGGCTCTAATCTCTCTGATTTTATCCTCATGGTCTCTTCGCGAGATATACGTAGGAGGGAGTAATGTACTGCTTGACTCCTCGGTGAAGGTATGTTCTCGAAACTTCAACAAAAGCCCGTACCGAGCTACTGAGCTACTGAGCGTCTCTCCTGCAGAGTCTTCCACTGGAGTTTATCTATCATCACCGTAACGCTTTCGCGATTACTGAATGATCCTGTAACGAAGCGCGCTGCTCTCCGTTGGATCTTCTCTATCTCTTCTATCAACCCTATCTGGTACGTATCCCACAGTGGTGAGCAATATTCAAGCAGTAGGCTAACAAGTGTACTGTAACCTACTTCCTTTGTTTTGGGATTGCATTTCCTTAGGATTCTTCCAAGGAATCTCAGTCTGGCATCTGCTTTACCGACGATCAACTTTATATGATCATTCCATTTTAAATCACTCCTAGTGCCCACTGCCAGATAATTTATGGAATTAACTGCTTCCATTTGGTGACCTGCTATATTGTAGCTAAATGATAAAGGATCTTTCTTTCTATGTATTCGCAGCACATTACACTTGTCTACATTGAGATTCAATTGCTATTCCCTGCACCATGCGTCAATTCGTTGCAGATCCTCCTGCATTTCAGTACAATTTTCCATTGTTAGAACCTCTCGATATACCACAGCATCATCCGCAAAAAGCCTCAGTGAACTTCCGATGTTATCCACAAGGTCATTTATGTATATTATGAATAGCAACGGTCCTACGACACTCCCCTGCGGCACACCTGAAATCACTCTTACTTCGGAAGACTTCTCTCCATTGAGAATGACATGCTGCGTTCTATTATCTAGGAACTCTTCAATCCAATGACACAATTGGTCTGATAGTCCATATGCTCTTACTTTGTTCATTAACAGACAGTGCCAATGGCCTTATCCTCCTGCGAGATCACCGAAGATTAAGTACTGTTGCGCTGGGCTAGCACTTGGACGGGTTACCGTCCAATCTGCTGAGCGCCGTTGGCAAGCGGGATGCACTCGGCTCTGTGAGGCAACTTGAGCAGCTACTTGACATAAAGGCGGCAGCTCCGGGCTTGTAAACTGACAGTGGCCGGGAGAACGATACGCTGAAGACGAGCTCCTCCATATCCGCATTTAGTGATGACTATAGGCTGCGGAAGACGCGGTGGTCGGTCAGTACCACACCTTTCAAGGCCTGTTGGGACGGGGTTTAGTTTTAAAGGAGAGAGTGTGTCGTCTACACTTTCATCGCATTTGCCTACTATCTGTTATAGCTTTTTTCGATAAGAACACGTAGTTACATAGGGATTGAGAGATTAGCATTAAAACTGTGAAAGCTGAAGGATAACATCCAACTAAGTGAAAGAACTGGTGACTTGAAAGATTTGAAAAAAATCTGTGTACTCCTATCTTAAGGATCATCAAAGCTATTAAAACAACGCACATGTGTCCATGAAAAACGGATTTTCCCTATCAATGATTCCCTACGTACACTTACGTTATGAGAACAAACGTGAGGCGTCGGCTGCCATCAGACCAGCCAGCCCAATAGCGGACCGCGGCGTGTGTGTGTGTGTGTGTGTGTGTGTGTGTGTGTGTGTGTGTGTGTGTGCGCGCGCGCGCTGCTGTATGAAGTCGAGTTAACGATGCCTGCGACCGCGTTCTTGTACAGCTCGTACAACTAATAAAACCACGATCCTTTACAGAATATAACTCACGTATAAAACAGCTTTAATCGTCTGATTACTTTACAAATGAGTTAATACGTTCAATATTTGACTTTAAGCATTTAACAGAGAAAAAGCTTGGAGAAGGCTTGAAATTGTGCTAAAAGTTTGCTAGAAATCACTAAGTGCTTAAAATCCTGAAATACACAGAAATTTATCACGCTAAAATTTCTGTTCCCTTTATGATGTATATGAATGAGTAACCGTGTAGAGTTATAGCATTATTCTTTTACTGTTTTATGTTGCATGATGTTATTCTGGAAACTAATGTTTCACTTGTGTATCGCAGACATTTGTCTCTGTTTGTCTTTGTGCACGTTCTGTGTGAGGCATTCGTTGGGCAGTACTGGTTATGGGGCCTCAACAGTCTGGAGCGGCCGCCACAGCCACAAGCCCGAATCCCGTCACGGGCATGGACACAGGCTTCAGCAGCTCCAAGCTCTAGGGGACCGATGATCTTAGAAGTCAAGCCACATAGTACTCAGAGCCACTTGAACCATTTTTTAGGGGACCGATGATCTTAGCAGTCAAAAAAATGTCGTGATGTCAGAGCAAGTGCAGCTCCTAGGAATACGCCAGGCAGAAGATTCCTTAAACTCTAGTCAAGAAGAGAACATCGAGCTTGGACCAGTTTTTTTTCTTGTTTAAGCAGGCTCTTCTCTGATATCACTGAATCAGGGATGCCCTATCTTTTAGTTCACCTGGACCACATTGGAAGAAGACGTGTATATTTGGGCCGCACATACAGTAATATTCTTAACACTACTAGCAGTAACTGCTGAGGAAAAAAAAAATACTCGATGGACTAATGAGAGAATAGAATCGCATGGCAGGAGCTTCAGATTGAAAATACTCCATTAATAATAAATTTAATTTTTTTTTTTCCCTGTCGCTTACTTCTTGGACCGCAATGGTACTTGTTGTCGGCCGCACGCGGCCCTCGGTCCGTGGGTTTGCCTCCCCTGTTTTATAAACTTGACTGACGGACACCTCGAGCAGGCACATATATATAGGTGGGGACCTGAGACCTATGTCATTCGTGTGCTCTCGTAACTTGTTTGCTCGACATGTCGGTATATACTGTGGTGTCACCGCCAGACACCACACTTGCTAGGTGGTAGCCTTTAAATCGACCGCGGTCCGTTAGTATACGTCGGACCCGCGTGTCGCCACTATCAGTGATTGCAGACCGAGCGCCGCCACACGGCAGGTCTAGTCTAGAGAGACTCCCTAGCACTCGCCCCAGTTGTACAGCCGACTTTACTAGCGATGGTTCACTGCGAGTTACAACTGAGTGATGATATGGCTCAGGTTGTCAGTAGTTGTGGTGGTGTCACGCTGTCAAACTGCTTACAGTAACGTTAATGGTGTCCCACATAATTTCGCGCTGACTAGCTACTTAAGTAAAGATAGTGTTGTGCCGTCGTCGCTTCTCTTTATTTGGCCTCAGCTTGAGTAATCCGATTTAAAGAACATAGTACTCCATTCGCGGGCTGCTAATGATACAGTATGACTACAGAGATCATCGTGCGGCTATTACATTAATTCTTCAATGAATTGCTATGCAGCTGGAATGACTCATTACACAGGTACTCTATGTTTCACTTGGTTAAGTGATCAGTTCGCTGCAATCCTGCTCCTACTGTTCGTAAATACTTGTATACATCATAAATGGTTCAAACGGCTCTGAGCACTATGGGACCGCTACGGTCGCAGGTTCGAATCCTGTCTCGGGCATGGATGTGTCTGATGTCATTAGGTTAGCTAGGGTTAAGTAGTTCTAAGTTCTAGTGGACTGATGACCTCAGAAGTTAAGTCCCATAGTGCTCAGAGCCCTTTGAACCATTTTTGAACTTAATGCATTATTAAGATGGACTGCTGTCGTGATGTTTCTGCAGTAAGCTGAATTTAATTTGTATTAGTAAAATGAATATTTTATTTATATTTTCCATTAGTTTTCTAAACGCAACAGTAATCAAAGAGAAATTAATCAGCAGCTGAATTTTCTTTTGCGATATCTAAAACAATCTGACAATGCTACAGTTGTTTACAAATTCTACGCCCGTAGAAACCTACTTGTTTTAACGAGCTCGTTAAACCATAGTAGTTCTAAGAGTATTTTCGTCTAGGAATGAATTGCCTTGGCGGTTGATCGATCAAGAGCGGGAAAGGTAATATTTTACGAATACATGACGAGAGGGACAAGTGCTTGAGAGAGGACTTCCCTAACAATACAAGTGTCTGAGAGTCTACATTCCTATCAATCTCCTGGATAGTTTTGTTTCTCAAATCTACAGAGTGAGTTATCATGCAGTAGCAAAGGTGATGTTTTGTTGCTCGACTTTCTTACACTGCGACCGAAAGGTGTCTCAATTGTTGACAACAAATTCCAACTGTGTTGCACACACCCCTTGGGGCAGAATTTGTGGTCCAAAACACACTTTTGGAGCTATCAAATGTAAAATATTATGTTCACACTACTCTTTGCTTTAGTCTACGTCTTTTGGTGGGGCTCAGCCTTTCATTTCTTCTTAGGAAGTTAACTATAAAGGCATCACAACACGTCACCAATAACAGTACTGCAAAGGAATGCTCAATGAGCGATCTGATGACGTTCAATAATAGTCACTCCGTTTATTTTTGTTGTTTCGAATTATAGCATGAAGTACTCCTACACCAGACTTCTGAACTTTGCACGTTAAATGCAAATGTAGCATGATGGTAAAGTGGTATTCCGTCACATATATCAATAGTCGAGACTTCCTTAATGTGGAAAATCATTCATGCCCGAACGATCTTTGTTGAAACAAGAATATCTTTTTCTGGCGTATTTTTCCCACAAGCACTTGCTCCAAACACAGTTCAAATCTTTCCAGCTGCCTCCTCTACATTCACCCCTCTGTTATACCAAAGTAAATATTGTGTTGCAGATGTTACACCTTTTTCTGCTTGCGACTCAATTTTACAATGCTTAACCGTAGTGCATGATGTTCAGGTATGCAAAATCCAATGCTTAACTGCAAGATACTAACTAGAACTTCAAATTTGAAAATGGCATTGATTCATACACTGACAGCCTGGCGCCGGATTTCAGGTGGCGGGTGGCGTCCGGCCGGTGGCAGCTAGCCGCTGCAGCGCGAGGAAACGCCCGAGCGTAAGCTGTTATGATCGCGACGCAGCCACGAGCTGTCCTGCGGAATTGTTTCTGAAATACTTGTTATTGCGGGTGGGTAGAATGTTAAGCGAATTGTCTTCGATGTTCAATCAGACTCATAAGTTTAGACCGAAATGTGGTAAAAAAAAATCAGTTGGACGCGAACACGCGACTCTAAGTTTAGAATGCACGACAATTACCACAAGACCACGGGCTCACTCCAACCATATAATGTCGGAAGTAGACAATACTTCCTTCTAACACTTCCGCATCTTACAGTGTTGCCAGATTGTGCAGATGGCCGGACTTAGAGTTGTCAGGGGCGGTCAGTTTTATTGGCCACCTTAAGTGAACAACTCGGACTTAGTCTCTGTGGCGGCCGGCCGGCGGTCAGTTTTTTTGTCTAAGACTGTACGTACCTTTCCTACAGACTCACCGATCGTATATACACATCGTTAGAAACGGTTACAGTCATTCTTCTCTGCAATATTTCTATACACTTTAAATTATTTTTGAATTGTATTCAGGCCTACAGGAGCCACAACATACATGGTTATTCCATCTGTATATCACCCTTCCACTGCCTTTACAATTACAGGTTCAACAGTCTGGTAGTGGATGAAAATTTCCTTGGCACTGTGTGTTAATACATTTCTCATGCTCTTTGAGAGTTGCTTTCCATCAGAACGTTCTAAACGGGGTACTAGCAGTAAAAGGCAGCCTGGATGGCCGACTAGTGGGATAAGGATGTCATGTAGAATAAAGCGGGAATTATATCAAAATGTTAGAAGTAGTCACTATCAGACTACAGTAGCCCATTACAAACAGTATTGCAATGTGCTTAAAAATGTTGTTCGGAAGGCAAAAAGTATGTGGTATGCAAATAGAAAAGCTAATTCACAGGATAAAATTAAAACCATATGGTCAGTTGTAAAGGAATCGTCTGGTCCGCAGCACTAGTTCGACGATCTAAAGTCAGTTCGTAGTAAAACTATTTCTGTTACTAATAAGTCAGATGTATGTACAGTATTTAATAATAATTTTCTAAGCATAGCTGGTGAATGGAATGAAAATTTAGTTTCCGCAGGGAATCATGTAACTCTTTTGACAAATGCCTTTTCGAGATTGATGTCTGAATTATTCCTCTGCGATGCTGACGAGGGGGTGATTGACTCAATAGTTAAATCATCGCAGACTAAGGACTCAATGGATATGATGGAGTGTCTAGCAGAATAGTAGAGTACTGTTCTGCTCACGTTAGCCCTGTACTTATAAATATTTGTAATTTTCCTTTAAGAATGGACAGTTTCCTGAACGATTAAAGCACTCAGTAGTAAAGCCGCTTTATAGAAAGGGAGAAAGGGATAATGTAGACGATTTTAGACCTATTTCTATGCCATCAGTGTTTGCTAAAGTTATTGAAAAGGCATTGAATGTAAGGATAACTGATCATTTTATATCACATAATTTGCTATCGAATGTACAGCTTGGCTTTGGAAGTCGTTTAACAACTGAAAATTCTGTATTTTCTTTTCTCCGTCAGGTACTGGATGGTTTAAACAAACGCTAGGCATATTTTTGATTTAACTAAGGCGTTTGATTGTGCTCATCACGAAATATTGCTCCAGAAGTTTGACCATTACGGAATACGGGGAGTAGCTCACAATTTGTTCATCTCTTGAATGAGATTTCCAGTCTGCAGTGGAGGGTGCGCCGATATAAAACTTCTTGGCAGAATAAAACTGTGTGCCAGACCGAGACTCGAACTCATGACCTTTGCCTACCAACTGTGCACACTATCCAGCACACAATTTTAATCTGCCAGGAAGTTTCTAGTCATCTCTTACTTCACTAACAGACATCAAAAGTCATTATTCATAGTGTTGAGAATGGCTATGACGTGAGGCTGAGTGGGGTATGGTCAATTGTTTGTGGGGGGAGAGGGGGGGGGGAGCTGAGGGATCGGCGGGGTTGGAGACACTCGTGTTCCTTATTTATTTAAATGATATGCCATCTAGTATTACGGGTAATTATAAAATATTTCTGTTTGCTGATGACACTAGCTTGGTACTAAATGATGTTGTGTGCAACATTGGCTCGGTTTCAGATACTGCAGTCGTGATATAAGTTTATCGCTTGTAGAAAATAAACTAACGCTAAGCCACAGTAAGACACAGTTTTTACAGTGTCAAAAAAATCCGACCTTTTAATTCCACAGAAGGGGCGTATGAATAGTGAAACTGAACAGTTCATATTTGTAGGTGTCCAGTTCAATAGTAAGCTGTCGTGGAAAGCCCACTTTCAGGATCGTGTTCAAAGACTGAATTCTGCCATTTTAATATTCGAACGGTGTCTGAAGTAAGTGGTCGTTAGACACGAAAATTAGTCTACTTTGGTTATTTTCATTCGCTTATGTCGTATGGTATTATATTTTGGCGTAACTCTTCCCAATCTAAGAGGATATTTTTGGCTCAGTAACGGGCAGTTCGGGCAATAACTGGTGTAAGATCGCGAACATCTTGTCGAACCTTGTTCATTAGTCTGTCTATTCTGACATTGGCTTCTCAATATATATATTCTTTATTATGGTTCCTTGTGAACAATATCAGCCTTTCCCAAGAATTAGCAGCTTTCATCCAGTTAATACTAGGCAGAAATCCAATCTGCATTTGGACCGCACTTTCTTCACTCTTGTACAGAAAGATGTGCAGAATACTGCTGCATCCACTTTCAATAAGCTACCACAAGAATTCAAATATCTTAGCAGTAATTCATGCGCTTTCAAATCGAAACTGAAGAGCTTCCTCATGGGTCACTCCTTCTACTCTGTTGAGTTCCTTGAAAAATCAAGCTGATTCTTATGTTATATTGTTGATTGTGTTTACTTAAACTTAAGGCTTGGCTATTTTTTGGGTTCGTAACCATTTTATTTTTTATCGGTTATTACTTCTATGTTGTAATTTCATGTACTGACACGTTTCATGACCTTGGAGATTTGCTCCTCAATTCGGTCCTACGAAATTAGACATGTAAATAAATAAATTAGTTATAGGTATTGGCCAATAGCAGTGTTCTGGCTACGTTTAACTGAAGCTCGATGAGTTGATGAAGCTCTGGGGGCGAAGCAGAGTAATCTAACTGCAGACCCAATAAATCTGAAAGGCGAGTGTGGGCTGCTCCTCTCGTGGCAACTGCCCAAGGGTAACAGTGCGTGACAGAGTAAGTCAGAGGAAGGCAAAAGTACTGAGAAATATCAGAAATGAGAGCAGCGATAAATTAACATTAGAACTGGGGATCATGAAGTTAAGGAATTATGCGACTTTGGTAGCAGAAGGTCTAGGGGTAGCGTCTTTGTTTAGTAATCAACCCGATCTCAGCCCAGGGCTAAAACCCCGTCACATCTTAAATGACGACCGAACACTTCCGGCATAAGAAGTCACCCACGTTCGGCCTTGTCAAAGATGGCAGAGGAGTGGACAGAGATTCAGAGCACTCTCTTACCCATGGGGTGGGAAACTGCCCATAAGTATGGAAGAATAAGTAACAATACCCAACATGAGGATGCAGAAGGCAAGGGAAACCACTGCGTTAAAGGCAGATAATGTGTATCCACAGGACATGTGGCCTGTAATTCAATAGTTGAAAAAGTGTCGTGATGATCTCTCCATTAGCTAAAGATGCCAGACTAGTCCACCATTAGGGAAGGGGCGGGAGGGGGGAATGCAAAAGGAGCAGATGGCCATGAAAAACACAGACTGACTAACCAATGAAAGGCTAACAATCCAAGTGTTGGGGTGTGGAATGTCAGAAGTTAAAACATGGTAGGGAAGCTAGAAAATCGTAACAGGGAAATACTAACGCTCAGTCCAGATACAGTGGGGGGTCAGTGAACTGAAATGGAAATAAGAAAAGGATTTCTAGTCAGATGAGCATACGGTAATATCCAAAACAGCAGAAAATGGTATAATTGGAATAGGATTCATTATGAATAGCAAGGTAGGGCAGAGAGTGATTTACTGTGAACAGTTCAGTGATAGAGCTGTTCTCATCAGAATTAGCAGTGTAAGTAGGCTGTTTAGGTTTTTACGTTGGCGACGCCACGTAGCGCTCTGTATGAAAATCGCTGACTGCGCTGTGTGCGGTCTGTGGCTGGTTGGACTCATTGTTGGAATATACGCTAGTGTTGCGTTGGGCAGTTGGAGGTGAGCCGCCAGCAGTGGTGGATGTGGGGAGAGAGATGCCAGAGTTTTGAGAGGTTATTATGAGCGGACGATCTGGACATGTGTCCGACAGAAAAAGGAAATTTGTAAGACTGGATGTCATAAACTGATATACAGAGTGATCAAAAAGTCAGTATGGATTTGAAAACTTAATAAACCACGGAATAATGTAGATAAAGAGGTAAAAATTGACACACATGCTTGGAATAACATGGGGTTTTATTAGAACCAAAAAAATACAAAAGTTCAAAAAATGTCCGACAGATGGCGCTTCATCTGATCAGAATAGCAATAATTAGCATAACAATGTAAGACAAAGCAAAGATGATGTTCTTTACAGGAATTGCTCAATATGTCCATCATTCCTCAACAATAGCTGTAGTCGAGGAATAATGTTGTGAACAGCACTGTAAAGCATGTCCGGAGTTTCGGTGAGGCATTGGCGTCGGATGTTGTCTTTCAACATCCCTAGAGATGTCGGTCGATCACGATCCACTTGCGACTTCAGGTAACCCCCAAGACAATAATCACACGGACTCAGGTCTGGGGGCCGGGGAGGCCAAGCATGACGAAAGTGGTGGCTGAGCACACGACCATCACCAAACGTCGCGCGCAAGAGATCTTTCACGCGTCTAGCAATATGGCGTGGAGCGCCATCCTGCATAAACATCGTACGTTCCAGCAGCTGTTTATCAGCCAGGCTGAGCATGATGCGATTCTGTAACATATCGGCGAACCTCTCACCCTTCACGGTAGCAGCTACAAAACCAGAATCACGCATGTCCTCGAAGAAAAAAGGCCCGATAACGATAGATGTGGTAAATCCAGCCCATACCGTGACTTTCTCGTCGTGCAATTGAGTTTCCACGACAGTTCTAGGATTCTCGGTAACCCAAATTCTGCAGTTGTGGGCATTGACAGACCCTCGGAGCGGTCCACACCACGTTACTCAACCAATCTTCATCTTCCGCCATCTTTTGAAACGCCCACACCGCAAATGCCCTCCGCTTCACTAAATCGCCAGGTAACAGTTCATGATGGCGATGGATTTTGTACGGATAGCATTGGAGGGTACGCATCAGTGCCAACCAAACAGTAATGTATAGAATGCCGGTGCGACGTGCGACTGCACGGGCGCTGACTTCCCCGTGCATAGACGAACCCGCTACAATCTCCATTTCTTCCTGAACGGTCTCAGCAGCATTACGCCTTGTGCTCGGTCGGCCACTACGGGGTCTATCGTACAGGGTGTTTCAAAAATGACCAGTATATTTGAAACGGCAATAAAAACTAAACGAGCAGCGATAGAAATACACCGTTTGTTGCAATACGCTTGGGACAACAGTACATTTTCAGGCGGACAAACTTTCGAAATTACAGTAGTTACAATTTTCAACAACAGATGGCGCTGCAAGTGATGTGAAAGATATAGAAGACAACGCAGTCTGTGGGTGCGCCATTCTGTACATCGTCTTTCTGCTGTAAGCGTGTGCTGTTCACAACGTGCAAGTGTGCTGTAGACAACATGGTTTATTCCTTAGAACAGAGGATTTTTCTGGTGTTGGAATTCCACCGCCTAGAACACAGTGTTGTTGCAACAAGACGAAGTTTTCAACGGAGGTTTAATGTAACCAAAGGACCGAAAAGCGATACAATAAAAGATCTGTTTGAAACATTTCAACGGACTGGGAACGTGACGGATGAACGTTCTGGAAAGGTAGGGCGACCGCGTACGGCAACCACAGAGGGCAACGCGCAGCTAGTGCAGCAGGTGATCCAACAGCAGCCTCGGGTTTCCGTTCGCCGTGTTGCAGCTGCGGTCCAAATGACGCCAGCGTCCACGTATCGTCTCATGCGCCAGAGTTTACATCTCTATCCATACAAAATTCAAACGCGGCAACCCCTCAGCGCCGCTACCATTGCTGCACGAGAGACATTCGCTAACGATATAGTGCACAGGGTTGATGACGGCGATATGCATGTGGGCAGCATTTGGTTTACTGACGTAGCTTATTTTTACCTGGACGGCTTTGTCAATAAACAGAACTGGCACATATGGGGAACCGAAAAGCCCCATGTTGCAGTCCCATCGTCCCTGCATCCTCAAAAAGTACTGGTCTGGGCCGCCATTTCTTCCAAAGGAATCATTGGCCCATTTTTCAGATCCGAAACGATTACTGCATCACGCTATCTGGACATTCTTCGTGAATTTGTGGCGGTACAAATTGCCTTAGACGACACTGCGAACACCTCGTGGTTTATGCAAGATGGTGCCCGGCCACATCGCACGGCCGACGTCTTTAATTTCCTGAATGAATATTTCGATGATCGTGTGATTGCTTTGGGCTATCCGAAACATACAGGAGGCGGCGTGGATTGGCCTCCCTATTCGCCAGACATGAACCCCTGTGACTTCTTTCTGTGGGGACACTTGAAAGACCAGGTGTACCGCCAGAATCCAGAAACAATTGAACAGCTGAAGCAGTGCATCTCATCTGCATGTGAAGCCATTCCGCCAGACACGTTGTCAAAGGTTTCGGGTAATTTCATTCAGAGACTACGCCATATTATTGCTACGCATGGTGGATATGTGGAAAATATCGTACTATAGAGTTTCCCAGACCGCAGCGCCATCTGTTGTTGACAATTGTAACTACTGTAATTTCGAAAGTTTGTCTGCCTGAAAATGTACTGTTGTCCCAAGAATATTGCAACAAATGGTGTATTTCTATCGCTGCTCGTTTAGTTTTTATTACCGTTTCAAATATACCGGTCATTTTTGAAACACCCTGTATAAACAACCCGTGGCTTCAAACTTCGCCACAGCTGCATTTGTCAACGGACGTTTTTACCCGTTCGAATCCCCTTCCTATGGCACTATGGTGATAGGATCGTAACGCTGAACTAACACTTTCCCCATTCTGATAATACAGCTTCACTGAAAGCGGCATTTCAGGTAACGTCAACATGTTGCGACTGCTGGCGCATCGGATTCTCTCTCTCATTACAGCTCCTTTTATACACGATTGTCATGCGCAGGCACTGACGTTTTGCTGTCCAGCGCCATCTGTCAGACATTTTGTGAACTTTGTTTTTTTTGGTTCTAATAAAACCCCATATCATTCCAAGCATGTGTGTCAATTTTTACCTTTCTATCTACATTATTCCGTGGTTTATTAAGTTTTCAAATTTCTACTGACTTTTTGATCACCCGGTATATATTATGACTTTTGATCATTATTAAGGTAAATACATTGTTTATCAAAATCTTTCATTTGCTAACTATGCCTATCAGTAGTTAGTGCCTACAGTAGTTAGAATCTTTTATTTAGCTGGCTGCATTGGCGCTAGCTGTATTGCAGTAGTTCGAGTAACGAAGATTTTTGCAAGTGATTCACGAAAGGTATAGGTTATTGTTAGTCAGAGCCTTTCTTTTGTAGGGATTATTGAAGGTCAGATTGCGTTGCGCTAAAAATAAGTGTGTCAGTTCAGTGGTGATCAGAATAAGTAAAGAGAGAACTGTCTGAGTACGTTCAGTTTTGCTCAGCTGTTTGAAAATCAAATAATGTAAGATTTTTCCAGCATTGTCATTCTTTACATTCAAAGGAGAAGTTTCAGCAGCAAAGCAACAAAGACAATGACAGTCCAGGTATACGCACCAACATCACAAGCCAAAGATGAAGAGATAGAGCAGAACGGGTGGTTAAGTTTGTACATGGATTGGAATGCATTTGTAGGCGAATGAGGAGAAGAAATGGTCATGGGACAATATGGGTTTGGTACTAGAAATGAGAGAGGAGAAAGACTAATTGAGGTCTGCAATAAAATTCAAATGATAAAGGAAATGCTTTGTTCAAGAATCGCAAGAGGAAGAGGTATAGTTGGAAAATATCAGGAGATACAGGAAGATTTCAGTTAGATTCCTGAGACTTTATTGGTTTCATACTTATACGAGTACCTGTTTTATGTTCTGTTACTAGGAACGTGCATTAGCCACTAAGCCGCTTTGGCACAGCAGTACAGACAACTGCACAGGCTACCCCAGAACACCTCCCTCCTCGAGCCAAATCTCCCTGCTCTCCCTGCCGCCCCGGTATACTTAGAATCCCCCTTCACACATGAATAAAATTGTCAAGTCTCTCCATGTTCTGGAATAGCACCTCAGCACCGAACGTAATTGGGGATCCAGCCTGAAACCCAGGTGAAGATACTTATACAAATGAAGTGACACAATTTCAGGGAGTTTACTGGTCTCTTACAAATATGAAGCTCGGGAATCGAACCTGAGTTTCTTGCTTACTAGGCAGGTGCATTAGCCACTAAACCACCTTGGCATAGCTGTTCACACAACTGCACGCATTACCCTGGCATGCCTCCCTCCGCGGTCTAAATTCTCACTGCTGCCCCAGTCTACTTTAAATTCCCCTGAACTGCCTCAGTAATTCGCTTCTTGTGTAAGGGAAATTTGAAGTAGACTGGGGTGGCAGTGAGAATTTGGATCAAGTAGGGAGGCATGTCAGGGTTATCTGTGCAGGTGTATGAACCGCTGGGCCAAGGCAGCTTAGTGACTAACGCATCTGCCTAGTAAGCAGGAGACCCATGTTCGATTCCTGGGCTCAGCACAAATTTTCACACACCCCTTCACTGTACATATGGAAGACTTCTGTTAGACTACGTCATGGTCAGACAGGGATTCCGAAATTTGATGCTGCATTGTAAGAGGTATGTAGCAGCAGATATAGACTCTTATCACAATTTAGTAGTGATGAAGAGTAGTTTAAGAGACTATTCAGGAAAAATCAATACGCACGGAAGTGGGATATAGAAGTAGAAAGGAAAGAAGGGATACGCTTGAAGTTCTCTGAAGCTATAGATACTGCGACCAGAAATAGCTCAGTACACAATTCAGTTGAGGAGGAATGGAAAAGGGCAATCACAGTAGTTGCAAAGAAAAAAACAAACATACAAAGAAGGTAGCTGAAAAGAAACCATGTGTAAGAGAAGAAATATTTCAGCTGATCGATGAGAAAAGGAAGTATAAAAATATTCAGCGAAATTCAGAAGCAGAGAAATGAATTCACTCAGGAATGAAACAAATAGGAAGTGAAGGGAAACTAAATAGAAATGGCTTCAAGAAAAATATGAAGAAATTGAAAAACAAATGATTCTCTGAAGGAATGACTCAGCACATAGAAAAGTCGAAACAACTTCAGAGAGATTAAAAGCATGGGTGGTAACATTAAAAGCGCAATGGTAATCCCACTGTTAAACGAAGAGGTGAGAGCAAATCTGTGGAAAGAGCATATTTAAGGCTTTAATGAGGGGAAGATTTGGCTTATGACTTGATAGAAGAAGAATCTGAGGTCGATTTAGAAGAAATAGGGAATGCAGTACTAGAATCAGAACTTAAAAGAGCTTTGAAATCATAGGGTGGAATAAGGCAGAATGACTAGATAACATTCCATCAGAATTTCTGAAACCATTGGGGAAGTGGTAACAAACTGACTATTCACTTTGGTGTGTAGAATATATCAGTCTGGTGATAAACTACCTGACTTTCGGAAATAAATCGTACATGTAACGGTGAAGATTGCAAGAACCGACAAGAGCAAGAACTATCGCACAGTCGGCTTAACACTTCATGCATCCAAGTTGCTGTCAAGAATAATAAACATAAGAATGGAAAAGAAAATTTAAGATGTATTAGATGACGATCAGTTTGAGTTTAGGAATGGCAAAGGCACGAGATATTCAATTCTGACCGTGCGGGTGATAAAGGAAGCAAGAATATAGAAAAATCAAGACACGTTCATAGGATATGTCGACCTGGAAAAAGCGTTCCACAATGTAAAGTGGTGCAGGTTGTTCGAAACTCTAAGAAAAATAATCGTAGGCTGTAGGGAAAAGTGGGTAATATACAGTATGTACAACAACCAAGAGGGAACAATCAGATTCGATGACCAAGAACGAAGTGCTCATATTAAAAGAGGTGCGAAAGAGGAATGTAATGTCTCAACCCTGATTTTCAATCTGTACATCAAAGAAGAAAGACGCAAGTAAAGGAAAGAGTCAATAATGAAATTATCATTGAAGGTGAAAGAATATCAATGATAACAGTGTACTGAGCACAGAACTCGAATTAGGAGTAAATCGAAAAAAGACTGAAGTAACGGGAAATAGCAGGAATGAGAACAGGATAAAACATCAGGACTGCTGGTCACGAAGTAGACGAAGTTAAGAAATTCTGCTAGCTTGGTGGCAAAATAGCCATGACGGCTGGAGCAAGGAGGACATCAAAAGCAGACTAGCACTGGCAAAATGGTCATTTCGGACCATGAGAAGTCTAGCACTATCAAACACAGACATTAACTCGAGGAAGAAATTTCTGAGAATGTACATTTGGTGTACAGCATTATATGGTATTGAAACATGGACTATGCGAACAAGGGAACAGAACAGAATCGAAGCATTTGAGATTTGATTATACAAAAAATGGCTCTGAGCACTATGCGACTTAACTTCTGAGGTCATCAGTCACCTAGAACTTAGAACTAATTAAACCCAACTAACCTAAGGACATCACACACATCCATGCCCGAGGCAGGATTTGATGATACAGAAGAATGTTGAAAATTGGGTGACTGATAACGTGAGGAATGCGGACGTTCTCCGGAAAATCAGAGAAGAAAGGACTATACGGGAAACGCTGACAAGAAGAATGGATCAGGATGGTAGTACATCTGTCAAGACATCACGGAATAAGTTTCTGACGGTGCAGAGGATAAAAACTATAGAGGAAGACAGATTCGACGTAGGTTGCTTGTGCTATTCTGAGATGAAGATGCCAGTACACAGGTGGAGTTCATGGTAAGTCGCATCAAACTGATAAAAAAGAAAAGGCAACGCATGGTGATATAGAAACGCAGTCAGCTGAGAGGAAAGGGGGGGGGGGGCATAGGGGAGTGCAAAGGAAGGAGAAGGAAGTGAATGGGAAGCGAAGGGTTCTCTGGGCTGTAGTAAGTGAACTTCAGCATAACCAGAATTATTGCCTCAATTCTAACCTGACACTGAGAGCCTTATCAATTGATTAAACGGGTTATAATTGGATTGGCTGGGAGTATTGCTTGGGCATGACGGTGGGGGAGGAGGTGGGGTGGCGGCCTTGAATAAACCACATGCAATGGCCTCGGGTGTAACATGATACCTGACGTGTAATGTGATAACTCCATAGTCCTGTCAGTGACCTCGAGGTAAGCTCATTATCTGAGCCATAACCTACAATGCCGCCTACCCTCGGTAACGTGAGACTCTCAGCTAAGAGACTACACTAAACCGAGGCGCCGAACGGTGTGCAGTGCAAAACAATTTAAAAGCATCCAGTAATGACTCTCCCTTGATGATCCACGCTGCAAGTTTCTGTCACGACGACTTAGTGAGACCAGACCTGCTTCTAGAGTGACCTTCCGTTGGCGGCAATACGTCAGAGATTGTATAGTGAAGTGATTCTCGAGGTATCAGGCTGTGCTGCTGGCTGTAGGTCTCAGTCAAGTGTGTGATCTTCAGCATCTCCACCCCGAGTTTCCCAGCCTCAGCCAGCTTGTCCTCTTCCACCTACTTATCCTACATATACTACTCCCCATCTCTGCTCTGCCCAGAATACCAGGGACCGATGACCTAAGCAGTTTGGCCCATAAGATCTTACTATCACCTAGAATCCATGCAAGTCAGTTTCACCAGTGTGAATGCCTTGGCCAATGTTTATCCTTAAGGTATTCTATACTGTGCCCCAAAACCATACCTAGCTGATATCCCTTTACTTGCACCATAGGCTGCCTTTCTTCACTTGGAATTTAGGGGAACCAGAGTTCCAATATCCCTTTCCCTCCTCCCACCCACTCATCTGATATTTGATGACCATTTAGCTGCCTTACTGAGTTTTTCGAGAGAAACTCTCAGTCCATGTGGAGTAGTGTCTAGATGCCATCAATGGTCCCACGCAAGTAGGAGAAGAAATTTTTTTAACAATGACTGCTGCATAACTTCCAAAATGAAGGCAACGAGATTGCTGTCGCTCGACCAGCCCAGTCTCCCAAGGTCTTCTCGAAAGGCTGATCGGTGAAAAAAATAGCACAAGAATCTTCTTTGCGCATAGATTCCGATTCTTAAAAACAACTATTTTGCATTAGTATGGATACTCTTCGGTGTCCCTTAGACCCACCTTTTTGGAAGAAATCCCTGACTGCATATTGGGAGGGACTGGCAGGATAAAGTTCTGAAGAATTTTGTGTGCACGCATCTGGCTGGCATCAGGACAATACCACACTTTCGATGCAGTTAACCAGCTGGCAAATGGTCAGGCCAATGCCCCCTGCTTGTAGTAGCCCTTCCTTTAGAGGTCGCCTTTATCCTCGATCACTGCTCGCAACTGGCTTCCCCTCCTGTCTGACATGGCTCACCCATGACTACATATTCATGCAGGTGATTCAATAGGGCTTATGCAATTATGTATACGTAAAGAAAAATGAATTCAGATATGTGCAAGCGGCTTGATCTTCGCAAACACTAACATATTCAACGATATGAACACAAATATCTACCAGTCAGTACCAACATTATGTGGGTTTAAATAAATTGGTGTAATGGCAATGATATATCAAACGTCTCAGGCAGTACCTGACTGAAACGTTTCAAAGTTCTAAATATTATCCAAAAACACTACTGGAGTAATTAACAATTATGGGTATGAAAATGTTACCATTTGCAGAGACACTTGTGGAAGGCAGACTACAACTGCAGCACATGATCTGGTTTTAAACAAATTAAAACATTTATTTCTGAATATTCCTCATACCTACGCTACAGCCCGCTGAGTTACAAAAAAAAAACAAAAAAAAAAAACAAAAACAAAATAACAGCTTGTCACCTGCTCTTCAACCTTTGCCTGCACTAGAAATAATATTTCACAAAAAATTTATGTTCGAAGACACTGCTCACGTAATTTTTTCTTTTTTTGTGGGAGTCATCAGTTCTCTAATTGGTTTCTTGTGGCCCGCCACGAATTCTTTTTCTGTGCCAACCTTCTCATCTCAGGGAAGCACTGTACCTATAGTCTCAATTATTTCATTAACTATTTCTTGGGTGTTTTCCAATCTCTGTCTTCCCCTACAGTTTCTGTGCTCTACTTCTCTCTTCAGCATCATGACAGTTATTCCCTGACGGCTGAACACATGTACTATCATTGCGTGCTCGTCCAACAAAGTTCACAAATTATTTTAAAAATTTCTCAGTTGTTGATTGATGTCTCATAATATTGCTATGCAGTTTTTACCTCCTGTTCCGTTATTTATGCTTTTTCCCAACAAATTATTACTGCCTGCATTGTTAGTGTGACAGTTTAATCCACAATTAAGTTATATGTCACCACGTGTATAGACAACTATCAACGTTTGTTTGACATAGGACATTTTGCTTCCACTTACTTCATACGAACTATACCGGAGCAAATTATATTTCTACCATAAAAAAACCCAGCTGCTCTTTCCTTCGGGCTACATAGCACAGGGCTGAGAAAACCAAACTCACTTTCGAAGGGGCTCGAGATTTCCCAGTAGAGTGCAGGGCTCAATGCAGTATCGTGCCTGCTCGAACAATCACATGACATTTATTTATTTGTTTTCATTTAACATAAAGTAATGGAGAAGCGTTAAGAGTGGAACAGGGGATTGTATTTATGGTTTATAGATCTAGAAAAGGCATATGACCGGGTTCCTAGGAGGAGGTTATTGTCTGTTCTACGGGATTATGGAATAGGAGTCAAACTTTTGCAAGCAATTAAAGTCCTTTACAAAGATAGTCAGGCAGCAGTTAGAGTTAACGGTAAATTGAGTTCATGGTTCAGAGTAGTTCCAGGGGTAAGACAAGGCTGCAACCTGCTTCCACTGTTGTTCATATTATTTATGGATCATATGTTGAAAACAATAGACTGACTGGGTGAGATTAAGATATGTGAACACAAAATAAACAGTCTTGCATATGCGGATGACTTAGTTGTGATGGCAGATTCCATTGAAAGTTCGCAAAGTTATAATTCAGAGCTAGATCAGAAATGTAAGGACTGTGGTATGAAGATTAGCATCTACAAAACGAAAGTAATATCAATGGGAAAGAGATATGAACGGATTGAGTGCCAAATAGGAGGAACAAAGAACAGGTGGACGGTTTCAAGTAATTAGGATGCATATTCTCACGGGATGGCAACATAGTGAAAGAACTGGAAGCGAGGTGTAGCAAAGCTAATGCAGTGAGCGCTCAGCTACGATCTACTCTCCTGTGCAAGAAGTAAGTCTGTACCAAGACTAAGTTATCTATGAACCGTTCAATCTTTCGACCAACTTTGTTGTTTGGGAGCGAAAGCTGGGTGGATTTGGGTTACCTTATCAATTAGGTTGAGGTTACAGATATGAAAGTAGCTAGGATGATTGCAGGTACTAGTATATGGGAACAATGACAGGGGGGTGTCCACAATGAGGAAATCAAAGAAAAACTGGGAATGAACTCTATAGATGTAGCAGTCAGGGCGAACAGGCTTGGATGGTGGGGTCATGTTACACGCATGGGAGAAGCAGGGATACCTAAGAGACTCATGGGTTCAGCAGTAGAGGGTAGGAAGAATCGGGGTAGACCAAGGAGAAGGTACCTGGATTCGGTTAAGAATGATTTTGAAGTAATAGGCTTAACATCAGAAGAGGCATGAATTTTAGTACTGAATAGGAGATCATGGAAGAATTTTATGAGGGGTACTATGCTCTAGACTGAACGCTGAAAGGCATAATCAGTCATAAATGATGATGATGATTATTATTATTATTATTTCTTTACTTTCTCAGACGTTAAGTCTGGTTAAAAATGGGAAGTGACGTGGACCTTGATCAAGCGTCACTTCCTTTTACGGTATATGTTATATTGCATTTAGGAACTTTCGGGTAATTGAACATGTATCAATAATTACGGATTTCTGTAATTGTATATATAAGTTTGGATGTAGCTGTATTGTATTGATGTACTGGTAGATATTGTGTGGTATGACACCTGTAGTTGATAGTATAATTGGTATAATGTCAACTTTATCCTGATGCCACATGTCCTTGACTTCCTCAGCCAGTTGGATGTATTTTTCAATTTTTTCTCCTGTTTTCTTTTGTATATTTGTTGTATTGGGTATGGATATTTCGATTAGTTGTGTTAATTTCTTCTTTTTATTGGTGAGTATGATGTCAGGTTTGTTATGTGGTGTTGTTTTATCTGTTATAATGGTTCTGTTCCAGTATAATTTGTATTCATCATTCTCCAGTACATTTTGTGGTGCATACTTGTATGTGGGAACGTGTTGTTTTATAAGTTTATGTTGTAAGGCAAGCTGTTGATGTATTATTTTTGCTACATTGTCATGTCTTCTGGGGTATTCTGTATTTGCTAGTATTGTACATCCACTTGTGATGTGATCTACTGTTTCTATTTGTTGTTTGCAAAGTCTGCATTTATCTGTTGTGGTATTGGGATCTTTAATAATATGCTTGCTGTAATATCTGGTGTTTATTGTTTGATCCTGTATTGCAATCATGAATCCTTCCGTCTCACTGTACATATTGCTTTTTCTTAGCCATGTGTTGGATGCGTCTTGATCGATGTGTGGCTGTGTTAGATGATACGGGTGCTTGCCATGTAGTGTTTTCTTTTTCCAATTTACTTTCTTCGTATCTGTTGATGTTACGTGATCTAAAGGGTTGTAGAGGTGGTTATGAAATTGCAGTGGTGTAGCCGATGTATTTATATGAGTCATTGCTTTGTGTATTTTGCTAGTTTCTGCTCGTTCTAGAAAGAATTTTCTTAAATTGTCTACCTGTCCTTAATGTAGGTTTTTTATGTCAATAAATTCCCTTCCTCATTCCTTTCTGCTTATTGTGAATCTTTCTGTTGCTGAATGTATGTGATGTATTCTATATTTGTGGCATTGTGAACGTGTAAGTGTATTGAGTGCTTCTAGGTCTGTGTTACTCCATTTCACTACTCCAAATGAGTAGGTCAATATTGGTATTGCATAGGTATTTATAGCTTTTGTCTTGTTTCTTGCTGTCAATTCTGTTTTCAGTGTTTTTGTTAGCCTTTGTCTATATTTTTCTTTCAGTTCTTCTTAAATATTTGTATTATCTATTCCTATTTTTTGTCTGTATCCTAGATATTTATAGGCATCTGTTTTTTCCATCGCTTCTATGGAGTCACTGTGGTTATTCAATATGTAATCTACTTGTTTAGTGTGTTTTCCCTTGACTATGCTATTTTTCTTACATTTGTCTGTTCCAAAAGCCATATTTATATCATTGCTGAATACTTCTGTTATCTTTAGTAATTGGTTGAGTTGTTGATTGGTTGCTGCCAGTAGTTTTAGATCATCCATGTATAGCAAATGTGTGATTTTGTGTGGGTATGTTCCAGTAATATTATATCCATAATTTGTATTATTTAGCATGTTAGATAGTGGTTTCAGAGCAAGACAGAACCAGAAAGGACTTAATGAGTCTCCTTGGTATATTCCACGCTTAATCTGTATTGGCTGTGATGTGATGTTATCTGAATTTGTTTGGATATTAAGTGTGGTTTCCCAGTTTTTCATTACTATGTTTAGAAACTGTATCAATTTAGGATCTACTTAGTATATTTCCAATATCTGTAGTAACCATGAGTGGGGTACACTACCAAAAGCTTTTTGGTAATCAATGTATGCATAGTGTAGCGACCTTTGTTTGGTTGTAGCTTGATATGTCACCTCTGCATCTATTATCAGTTGCTCTTTACATCCTCGTGCTCCTTTGCAACAACCTTTTTGTTCTTCATTTATAATTTTGTTCTGTGTTGTATGTGTCATTAATTTCTGTTTAATGACTGAAGTTAATATTTTGTATATTGTTGGTAGGCATGTTATGGGGCGATATTTAGCTGGGTTCGCTGTGTCTGCTTGATCTTTAGGTTTCAGATATGTTCTTCCGTGTGTAAGTGTATCAGGGAATGTGTATGGGTCTGCAATGTAACTGTTAAATAATTTAGTTAGATGTGAATGTGTTGAGGTGAACTTCTTTAACCAGAAATTTGCTATTTTATCATTTCCAGGGGCTTTCCAATTGTGAGTAGAATTAATTGCTTGGGTGACTTCATGTTGCAAAATTATCACTTCAGGCATTTGTGGTATCATCTTGTATGTGTCTGTTTCTGCTTGTATCCACCGTGCATGCCTGTTATGTTGTACCGGGTTTGACCATATGTTGCTCCAGAAGTGTTCAATGTCTGTTATGTTCGGTGGATTGTTTATTTTAATGTGTGTGTTATCTATTGTCTGGTAAAATTTCTTTTGGTTTGTGTTGAATGTTTGATTTTGCTTCCTTCTATTTTCACTTTTTTTGTATCTTCTGAGTCGTTTGGCTAATGCTTGTAATTTCTGCTTCTTTTCGTCTAATTGCTCTGTCGCTTCTTGTTGTGAGATTTTACCTAACCTTTTTCGTTTTTTTTCCGAGATTTCATTTCTTATAAATTGTGTTAGCTGTCCGATGTCTTTTCTCAGTTTTTCTATTTTGATCTGTAGCCTGTGTTGCCTTGCTGGTTTTGTGGGTTTCTTCTGTGTGTTGGTTGGTTCTGATCTCTGCCTAGTGTGTATATTTAGTGAAGTGAGTGCTCCTATATAAACCAGTAGTTGTAACTCTTCCATAGTTGTGTTTTCATTTATTTTGTTGTGTATGATTGTGTTGATAGTTTTTATTGTTGTTTCGACTTGTGGGTTATTTGGTGGTCTATGCAAGAATGGTCTAATGTCTGTATTTGTGTCTTTGTATTCTATATATGTTAGCTGAAATTTTTCTTCTATATCTAACATCTGTGTCACTTCGTGTTCTATTTGTGCTTGTTCTGGTGGCTGTCTTAAGATTTCGTTTTCCTCTGATTGTTTAATTGGTGCGTGTTGTTCTTTGTTTGTTTGCTCTGGGATGTTTGAGTCCACTACTGTATTTTCTTCTTCTTCTGACTGCACATTACTTTGTTCCAGTATTTGTTGTACTTGTTGTTTGATGTTTTCTAATTCTGACTGGGGTATCCTGTTATTTTTTATTATTACACGGATCTGATCAGTTGTTCTGCTAAAAATTTTAATTCTGGGTATCTGGTAATAAATGTTGTGTATACTTGTGATCTGTATCCAGTTGTGTTGGTTCCTAGGTTTGTTGCTTGGTAATAGCAGAACATGAGGTGTCGATTAACTTCATCTGACCATCTCATCCTCTGTCTTTGTTTTCCTTCTAGGGTGGTTGCAGGAAGCATATCCTGCAAAACACCTCTATTTGGATTTAAATCATTTTCCAGTTGGCTAGCAGTGCCGTAACCATTGTGGGCGGGCATAGGGCTCAAGCGTCGTCCCCGACCATGACGGCGCTTGTCCGAGGCTTCTTTAGTTCTGTCCTGAAGCAACTAATCACACTAAAAGGGGGGTTAGCCCTATTAGTGGTTTGTTCTTTTCGTCGCCTTTTACGACTGGCAGAACATGCCGGAGGCCTATTCTTTTCACAGGCCTCCACGGGGTTTATTATTATTATTATTATTATTATTATTATTAATTCATTTCCCACTAGAAATACCAGAATTTGCCGTACCGCTAGTAGTACCATGTGTGTCAGCATGTGGGTCATTTTTGACCCTTAGTAGGAAACCACCGTTTTATTCATATTTGGGTGGTATTTTGAGTGCCGCCATGTTGACAGTATGTTCAGGAAGATTCTAAAGTGTAACCAAAGGATAATTTGGTCTCTAAAATGAATAGTACACTGTCAAATACATATTTTCAGAAAAAACTTGTTTCTTGTTTTGAATTTTACAGAAGAAATTCCACATTCTTTCATGAGTCATCATTAAAAGAAGTAAGTAAAACATTATTACATTGTTTTTCTTTATAAAAAGGTTGAAACACAATCAAAACATATTGTTCATCTGAGTACTAATAGTTCCTTTTTACTTTTACAAACAAATTAAGTACCGAGTATTTGTGAAAGATTCTAAAACACAGCAGGTAACTAAAATGCTTTGCGTGTTTTCATGGTTATTGTAATCGAGGAACTAAAACATTAGAACAAAATACTTCGGACTAGAATTATAAATATTCGAAAATATGTAGGAACGCACACAGACTTGACAGAGCTGCCTAAGCTGGGATGCCGTTCAGACATTCAACAAGAGTTTTTGCTTGCAAATTTTACACACTCATTTGTTGCACTTGAAGCATTTGTTTGACATTTTATTCCCCTTTGTTGTTTTGTTATTTGCAGGAAACCTGGATTTGATAACACCTATTTCCATGTCGAGTGGCTGCAAAGGGTGATTGGCTCCTCTCTGCTGTTTGGAAAGGGCAGCAAGCTCATCTGCTACTCTGAGAATAAAGTCTCGGTGAGAAATCTTAGAGGTAAATAATTTAATGAGTGTGTGCGTGTTGATCAAGGCAAGGTCAAAAATATTGTGAAAGACATGCACAGGCCATCGCTGGGTACCAGCTCGGACACTGCAGCGTCTAGCCATTTGGTCAACGCTATCGATTCTACCCTTAGTTTCATTATAAAACTTCACCGTTTCTGTAAGTTTCTTTTCAGTGTTATCAGTCATCCGACATCTAGCATGCTTGTTACTCAGAATAAGGACTGTTTTCTTTTTCCCTTGGTATGCTGTGAGACGACTGTCGCCTGTCTTGCATGCATGTTGCTAACAATGCTTCATTTCCACATTTCGAGTGATCTCCGAAGAGTGCCAGCTAAACTTGTTTCAGCTCGTCTGCCAGTTTCACGGAGGTGAAGAAGTTGTCGGTCGTAATGTTCCATAAGGGCGACGCGTCTGACATCTGTTGCCGTGTGAGAGAACTATTAGCATCGCCCCAGACAACAGTGTAGGATGGATGGGGGGATATAAGTGGGAGAGGTGCAGCTTTTCGATTATATAACACGTTACTCTGTAGCTTCCTAGTGTCACGTCGTAGGTCTGTATGTCACCAGTCCATATAAAACGGAAAGCTACGCTGATACAAAGTATCGCCTGACCTTCGAATTCTTCGCATTTTGCGTTCTCTTTGGCACAAAATGTTGTAATATACTCCAACATCTCGTGAATAGTGTCAAGGCACGGCCAGAAACTGTATAGTGTCAGAAAGTTGGCGTTAGTGCTGCCAAATTGCGCATGCGTCAAAAATGACCAACATGGGACTACTTTTATAACAGGTAAATTTTTCATAGATCTAGGTGGGATAGAGGGGTGAAAACCACATATATGATTAAAAGTCACAGGAGCATTGGGTCCTGCATTGATTTGGGGTCCTGCATTGATTTGGTGTCCTGCAATGATTTTGGGTCCTGTAATGATTATGGAGGAAGGGTAGGGCCCTCGAGAAACCGTCGTGGGCCAAAAATGATCCACGTGGTACTTCTACTGTTAATTATTAGAATTTCGTGAAGCCATATTGTGGTAAATCAGGGCTGGTCAAAAGAAGGAACAGATTTCAATCATTGATTGCTTCCAACTAAAAAAGACCGAAACAATTCCAACGTGCCTGTAGAGAGAAAAGTTCAAATTTTTGTGTATTCAATGTGAGCACCATGTGTTACTCGACAAATATCAAAACTATGGCTCATTTCCTGAGAAACACGAAGCAGCTGGTCTCTCGTTATCGAATTCACAGCATCAACCACCCGATGTCGCAAACTTCAAGAGTCAGGCTTAGGGGGAATAGAAACGAGGTCTTTTAAGTAACCCTAAAGATAAAGGTCGCATCGTGTGACACCTGAAAATCTGGGAGGCCACCAGCGATGAAGGTTATCTTCTGCTGCTCCTCTTCCAATCGAGCATCCTGGAATGGTGTGATTCAGGTAACGTCGGACGTGCTTAGAGAATTTTCCTCCCCCCTAACTCTCCTGAAAGTCTGTGACATCGCGTTGTTGAAGCTGTGAATTCAATAAGAGAAACCAGCTACTTCATTTTTGGCAGGAAATAAGCCACTGGTTTGATATTTGTCGTTCAAGGTATGGTGCTCATGGCGAGTGCATAAAAATTTGAACTTTTCTGTTTCCATGAACGTTGGAACTGTGTCTCTGTCTTTTGTAGTTTGTAAGCAAATAAATATTTGAAATCTTAATTAGATTTAAATGTAGGCAGTACATTAACTTGAAATATTATATCTGAAGAAAAAGAGTTAAATATTTAAATATTTACATTCCTAAACAAAACATATTTGATCTCTTTTATAGTGCTAATGTCATGCTCTATTAGATGTATAAAAAAGAAAGGTTGTTAGAAACAAAAATCAAAGGAAATACTTATGGAGTTTTGCTGGTTAATATTTGTAATTTACAGAAGAGGTTTCTGCTAAAACATCTTAGGTAAACACCCCACATGAATCAAATTTTCGTCTTTTGTGCAGCAAAAAATTTTTTTTTTTTTTTTTTTTTTTTTTTTTTTTTTTTTTGCTAAAGGCACATATACAGACGCTACAAACTGTCCTCAACAACAGGCTACTGCTCTGCTTAAAACGCAGTAAGAAACAGTATTAAATCTTACCATCGTACAAACTCCTGTTGCAACTCAAAAAAATTCCAATAAGAATTCTCATCCTGTATCAGTGCACGCTGATTTTAAGTAATTGAAAATGTCGTCTTTCAAAAAACAGAACTTGACTCTGACCCTAACACAATATTTTATTCGATTTGGAGAAACGGCAATGATTACCAAGTGGGTGGCATTTCGATCCATGTTCACTTCTTAGAATGACGAGGGAAAACTATACCAGCTTTTAAGCAGTGTCAAAACCAGACGGCAATATTTAGATTAAACGAATAATTCAGTGCATAATAAACGAAATAAATCATATTAAACAGCCAGTAATTCGGATCACGAGATTGAATTACAGCAGACAGAACTATTCCTGAGTTAATAACAGCAAATGTCAGTAGATCAGTAGATCCAGGGACGTGCTAAAATTATAAATTTGTCTGAATCGTTACTGTAATCTCCTATTTATTTATTAGCTCCTGTTCTTACATATGACCTGCATACTAGAATATATTATAGTCCTTATCACGCAGTAATAGTGCATTAAAATCGATAAGACACGCCGTGGAGATGTCGCTAGGTCACGGGGCGCTCGAAATACTAAGCAGAACCCAAGATTCTTTCACCTTTATGTCCAGTGCTCGAGCAGTTCCGAGTCGTCGTCAACACAGCGTTACCGCGACCAATGGTCACTGGTCCGTCACGTCGCATGACAAGTGTCATTTGCGTACTGCAACCACAAAAGTAACGGAGAACGAAATAAACGACCTGCTTATAGTACGTAATAAATTTGTTGTACAGTAGTAATATTTTGCGAAGTTCGAGGTTTTCGATTTTTTAGTTCTACTGTTGATTGTAAGGGGGCACGCATTTCCCTTATCCTACTGGCCTCAGATTTCACACAGCCTATTTTTGCATTAAATGTAATCGACAGATAGCCTTACAGATATTACGAAACATTTAAGAACTACCAAATGAGAACAATCCTGGCGTTTAAAAAAACGCTCTAGCGGTTACGAATTTTCATATATCAGCAGGAAATGTTCTACTACGTATTTGCTCTTAATTCTGCGTTACAGGCAAGTACGAAAGCAGAAAGACTTGATGTATCGGAAGATAGACTTTTTATACTAATTACGTTTTTCCTCAGTCTAGTACCTAAGACAGAAACGTCTGCGAAATGTTTAAAGACCTGGTTTAAAAAACGTTGTAAGACCATTAAACAAAGTACGACACAGCATCTAAAGGTACCATATATGTTCCAATCTTCCGTTTGGTACAACAGTTAACTGTATGAACCATGTAACAGAATTAATGATCCCCTAAGTACTATTATGTGCAGAAATCCCCGTTTCGATATCTTGAATCATTCACGAAAGCGGTGTTATTTCTAATGCCACTCGCCCTAGAAATGCACATAATAATAGCAATACATAAGGCTGAAACAATAAAAATATGAAATCCGCAATTGAAAAACAAGGTGTAACAATCGCAATGAATATTGCACATTGCAGCAATAACGATTTTAGCAAGAAATCATAAATTTTCTACAGCAACAGAAAATATACTTCCTGTTACACTTTTGCTTTAGCACGTTTATTGCACTTTAACAGATACACGTAGCCATTTACTCATATACAGTGTGCGACGCTTAAAACAGGACAAATTTCAGTTTGAATTTCCCGCCATATCGAAGTTCCGCCGGAAGTCGTGATTAGCGTTCTTGAAAGCCAAAGGCATTTAGTAAACAGTCACAACCTCAAAATGGCCGACGTGTTAAGCACAAATGCGGAGTACAACCGAAGAGTCGCCATTATTGAAAGTCTTCGCGCTGGGCGTTCGGCCACTGAAATACTTCGATTCTTCGGGTACCCGATACCAGCTGCTTGCGTTACTGTGGCCAAATATAATGCTCCGGAGAAGTCTGGGGAAAGTTCCGCTAACCCGGCGTGGAAACCTCATTCGAGGAAACACGTGATACGTACTGCTGCAGTCATCGAAAAGGCTCAGGCGCTGATTTTGGAGGATACGGGGCAATCACTGAGGAAACTGGCATCAGTGTTGAATGTCAGCGAGCGAACAGTGCGTCGGATGGCAGCGGAGGAACTCATACGAGCCATTTACTCCAAAACTGGCTCTCGCACAAGGTTTACATGTTTTGGTCAAAGGTGTTCTACCACCCAAATAGCCCGGATTTGGACCCCCTCTACTACTAAGTTTGGAGTGTAGCCGAAAGTGTTACCATTAAGACGAGACACCCTACAGTCACATATCTGCCCACCGCTGTCGAAGCAGCATTCTTGAATATAGGCAGCGCTGTTTTAAAGAGTGTATGCGGTCGCTTCAGGGCGAGATTGGAGGCGGTCATTGTGGCTGTAGGGGATTACATCGAGTAATGTTACTGTTGAAAGATATCACTATTTATATGGCAAAGGATTTTTATTTTTAATTTGCTTTAACAAATTTTTTATTTTAAAAAATACTTTTCTTTGTCCGGGTTTAAGCACCGCAACCTGCAGTTGCAGTTTTTTAATAATTTTGAATTGCGAATAGTAATACTGTACAGTATCATCAGCTCATGATCGTGCAGCACTGGAAGTAATAGATTTTCGAAATAAAACAGTGTGTACATTCGGATGTGACGTTGCTATCATCGTGTGGCTTTCCTGTCACATCTCACTATGCGATATTATTTCAGTTTTTTGCAGTTACCTCACAGTTATCTACTTAGTATGCCGTAGCAGTGTGGCTGCGCTCGCCACTGTGTGTTCTGTACCGCCGAAAGCATGTCTATAGACCGCTTGGTAGTCAAGAAAATACAGTCTCTCGAACTCTTTAGAACGAGCGGGCCTACTTGGGGCAGTTCTCGGAACTTGTGCAAAAAGCCCCGTCAGCGGCTGCTGAAAAGCGAACGGGTGCCTTCAGCCCTGGGGCCAATGTGCGCCGCGATCGCCCCCCAGCCGTTCGAAGAATGGGCGAAACATTCTCTCTTTTCTGCGTGACTTCCGAGACTCAGACACCACGGCAACATCTCGGCAACGCGGGAAGATTTGTTGTGTTCACTGTATATACTGGACGGTGATAATTAAACTTTCCCTATTTAACGGTCCGCAGCTCGTGGTCGTGCGGTAGCGTTCTCACTTCCCGCACCCGGGTTCCCGGGTTCGATTCCCGGCGGGGTCAGAGATTTTCTCTGCCTCGTGATGACTGGGTGTTGTATGATGTCCTTAGGTTAGTAAGGTTTAAGTAGTTCTAAGTTCTAGGGGACTGATGACCATAGATGTTAAGTCCCATAGTGCTCAGAGCCATTTGAACCTATTTAACATGCTGTAACACGGGAACTAATTATCGTACGACTACTGAACTTGGTAGCATTTTGTCCAGAGTATGGGTATTTCCAACTATGGCCATAGACTTAAACTTGTGACATCCTTGATACGAAAGTTAGTTTTCTTGTAATGTTCTGTGATTCGTGCTCAGTACAGCATAAGAACTATGCTGTGCTTATATACCGTCACTATGTCGTTTGTACCTCGAAGAGATTAGCTAGTGACAAAGTAGTATTTCCAATGAGAGGACACTCTTGCATGGAATGTGATAAAAACTTTAATCTGATAAAGAGAAAGGTTTTGGAGAGTTACCAAAAGACAGGAATTCACGCTTCTGAAACCACAAGAGTGAATCCAAGGCCTTACAAAGTAATTCTTGCTCAACAAGGAAGTATACGAGACTGAACGATCTTTTTTTAACTTTCGAGACAAGACAGGTCACAGAAGCTCTGGTTGTCAAGGAAGATTTCTTACAATGGAGCCTGAACAATAGTATGTTTGGAACATTCTATTAGACTACTAATTAATATCGAGCCTGAGTATCAATTGCAGGGTCCTGACAAGTTATTACGGCCTCGTCGAGCGTATGATAGCAAGTGTTTCGTAATACGAAACTTTCTGAAACGTAAATCGAGATCATTTTTAAATAACTAATTCTGGAGGTATGTTTTCAGCCCTCCTGCCAATACTTTATGAAAAATGTGTAGACTTTCAAGAACTTAAACAGCTTTGTGTTCAAGGCGTAAAAAATTTCTATTCCTGTCTACCAAATAACGAACTAAAATCAAAGACCAACAAAAAGAAACTCCCAATGCTAAACGACACAATGAAGGGACGAAAGCTTACCTAAAAGTGACGGATTTACCAAGTTCTTTTCGAGGTAAGGTGTACTTCCTTTGCATTTATTGTTTTTTATCACATAATTTCAGCTGCCATTTTTTCTAACGTATGTCCTCTACAATCATTAAATTTAGCATCAGAATTATACTAGTTTTTTTTTTAAATCTTTCTGAGAAATGTTCAGAATGTGACTTAGTCCATTTTTTCCGTAGGCTTTTCATATCCAAAATGCTCTGTTCCTTTCAGGATGTTTTTCATTAATGTACTACATACTACACTTCGATGTAAAGGCCCATTCTTCTTTCTGTTGCGCCGAATTTATATAAGTTTTTTGTGTGTGATTATTTGCCATGTTCGTTACAGTTACTACAGCGTAAAACCACTAATGTGTGACGATGCCAATTGGTCGCATATGGCTATGCGACCTTCGATAATTGCATTATGTGCTGTATCGAACGGGGCTATCTGGGAGGAAGACAAGGCAGGTGAAGGCGAAATTCTGTGGCCGCTAAGGTTTCCCGCTGGTGAGACGAGGGGCATGTGGCCACCCACGCGCTTGAGGCTTCCTGTGCTTGTATAGCGGCGTCTCGAGATGTTCCCAGAATTTTTCGCATGGGCGGGCTAAGCCGCATGAGGCAGCCATCCGAGAAAGCTATTCTCTGTCCGGCAGTACCGCTACCCACGTTTCAGATGTGAACCCGGCTGTTCCTCGAGTGGCTCCTGCATATCTAGATAAATGAAGCTGTGTGTTTCCTGGAAGCATAACAGAGGGGATGCCTCCACCATATTTCCGCACAAAGCGTGGAAAGCGAGCGACTTTTTGCCCAGCAGAGACATAGCCAATATGGAAAGAGAGCACCGCCTACTGCCAACTTATGATTATTCTGAGCAATACGTTAGGACCGAAACAGAAAATTTAGGCAGGCATTTCCTGCAAAGTGTCGTGCACAAAGAAACTCACACTCGAGATTGTGAGGAACCCGGGGGATTGGCTCTCTCCACGTGTGAGAGCAGAGAAAAGGAGTTAGAGAGAAATCGGGGAGCAGGCAAGTTTCTTCGTAGATCGTGTTCCGCGCTTTGCCAGTGTTGCTGTATTTGTGAGCTGTCTGGGCTCCGACAAGTAGTTTGGCCAAGAAGTGAACAAACACTGAGGTGGTGGTCCAGATTTCTGTACACAACGGTACCTCTAATACCCAGTAGCACGTACTATTGCATTGATGCATGGCTGTATTCGTAGTGGCATACTATCCACAAGTTCATCAAGGCACTGTTGGTCCAGATTGTCCCACTCCTCAACGGCGACTCCGCGTAGATCCCTCAGAGTGGTTGGTGGGTCATGTCGTCCATAAACAGCACTTTTCAATCTATCCCAGGCATGTTCGATAGGGATCGTGTCTGGAGAACACGCTGACCGCTCTAGTCGAGCGATGTCATGATTCTGAAGTTATTCACAAGATGTGCATGATCGGGATGCAAATTGTCATCGATAAAGACGAATGCCTCGCCAATAAGCTGCACTATTGGTGGGAGGACGGTATTCACGTATCGTACAGCTGTTACGGCGCCTTCCATGACCAGCAGCGGCATACGTCGGCCCCACATAATGCCATCCCAAAATAGCAGGGGACCTCCACTTTGCTGCACTCGCTGGAAAGTGTGTCTAAGGCTTTCAGCCTGACCGGGTTGCCGTCATACACGTCTCCGACGATTTTTTCGTTGAAGGCTTATGCGACACTCATAGGTGAAGAGAACATGTTGGCAGTCCTGAGCTGTCTATGTTGTTGGACCCATCGATACCGTACTGCATGGTGTCGTGGTTGCAAAGATGGACCTCGCCATGGACGTCGGGAATGAAGTTGCGCATCATGTAGTCTATTGCGCACCGTTTGAGTGGTAACACGACCTCCTGTGGCTACACTAAAAGCATTATTCAACGTGGTGGCGTTGCTATCAGGGTTCCACCGTGCCATAATCCGTAGGTAGCGGTCATCCACTGCAGTAGTAGGACTTGGGCGGCCTGAGCGAGGCACGTCATCGACATTTCCTGTGTCTCTGTATCTTCTGCATATCCGAATAACGTCGCTTTAGTTCACTCCGAGACGCCTGGTCATTTTCCTTGTTGAGTGCTCTTCCTGGCACAAAGTAACAATGCGGACGCGATCGAACCGCGGTATTACCATCTAGGCACTGGTGAACTACTGAGAACACCAGTTGTGTACCTCCTTCCATGTGGAATGATTGAAACTGACCGGCTGTTTGAGCCCCTCCGGCTAATTGGCGCTGCTCATGCATGGTTGTTTGCATCTTTGGGCGGGTTTAGTGACATCTCTGAACAGTCAAATGGAATGTTTCTGTGATACAATATCCACAGTCAGCGTCTATCTTCAGGAGTTCTAGGAACCAGGGTGATGTAAAACTTTTTTGATGTGTGTATATCTCAAGTCAGTTTATCATTAATTTCCCCACATCGTTGGCATTCACCATTGTACTTCATGCTCAGTGATTTTATCTTGAGTATTAGTAAATCGCTTCAGCTATATTTAGTCCTTTATTATTGTGTTTTACGAAACAATAATTTTATAATTTTAAAGTTTTTAAAGATTTTTAAAGTTTTAGGATTTGTTCAGTAGACACTTACGGCAGATCTGTTTCGTTGCCGTAATACACGCATATGATGTTCCTCTTTTACGTCATTACACCCTCAATTTTAACTTAACTTATGGGCGCTGTTAACGAAAAATTATCATAGGTCACTGTCAAATTCTACAGATTCTTTCAAAAATATTTTTTTTTGTATTTTTCAACCCAATATTCCTTCTTCTCATTCATCATTCGTGTATCACCCAAAGATCATCATCAGCGCACGGGCGAGTCGTCCATAGGGAAGCTGTTTACTTTCCGGTCGTCAGTATGACAGAGCACATTGCCGCGCCCCCTGTTCGCTATTGCGTATAGACCAGAGAAGCGGTAAGCGCGGTTTTCATGTTCAGCTTTTCCATCTATAGCTGTTTACTGGACTAGTTTGTTCCAGGTAGAATATCCCTTCATGTAGTAGCAACTCCTCCTTGGTTTTTCATTCTGGCTAAAAATTAGAACAGTTTTTAATAGATTTTCACATTACCAAAAGAACATTATGGTATTATTTGTTTAGGATCTATCCACTATATTGGATTCCGGTTGTTTTATTCTATGACGTACGGCCTTTTAGCGGTGTTTTGTTCTGAAGGACAACGAATATTGGGTACAATGTTTTGAGATCTTCAGCCATAATGTTTTAGTTATGTGAGTTCTAACATTTTAATATTCTCATGTAAAAGTTTTCGACAGTTTTTAAATTTTTGTTATATGTTACTATAATTTACCATACCAAGGTTGGTATTCCTTCTGGATCTACTGCTATACGGATGCTCACCTGGTGATGTGGCTTTTAGTGCCACGAAACTGGTAAATAAAAGCACTGAATACAGCTGAAGTGGTTTACTAATACCCAAGACAACAACTCATAGCTGTAGTTGCCAGCCAGTGATTTTAACGGGTTAAGAAATTATATTATTTGACAACACATGTGTGAGTCAAACTAATTTCACTCAATAAGTTCACATTGATTTTAATGATTATTGTCATTCGAACAGTGCTACAACAACTTTTATTAGGTGACCCTCTCTTAGTTTGAAACAGTGTTCCTGAGTTGAACACGTGCCACTATCTGGAGCAATACTGATCAACTGGGGGAAGATTATTGCTTCATTTCCGGTTTATATAAATGTTTTTATTTATTTTACTTTTTGATTTGAGATTTTCCTGATTTTGCTCGTAGCAGAGACATTGTTCGGTCTTTTCAGTATCGTTCTGTTGCATGATAGTTTCACAAGGTATTAATTTCCTGACGGAAATAGCCATGTTCCAGGTTCGTGAGCGTGCAGGCAGACTTTAGTAATTACTGTTGAATCCCGAGAGTGTCACACGTTCCACTATTTAGCTTTTTAGTGTGGATTTGCTTGTAAATTTAACTTCGCTTTGAGTTCTTAAGTGCGACAAGCCAACTGCACTGTCCTCTCCTAAACCTAGAGCAACTGCGAACGCACAAAAAAAAGTTAGAAATGAAAAGGAAAAGACAAAGAATATAAGCGACAATTCTCATATCGATCCTGATCCAGGAGTCATTCCTTTCGTTTTTCCTTTCGTGATGCTGTCAAAACGACACAGTGAGGTACAGCTGAGCTTGTAGAACCTAACTTGTAGTAATCGCTTTGCACTTTTCGTTCTCATTAGCTATAAATTCTCTTTTAGCAGCAGCAGTTTTGTTGACCGTAATTTGCTTGTATTATTTTTGAGTGTGTTATTTTTTACTGATATTGTTCACGTTCTGTGTGGTGAGGATGACTGAGTATTTAGCGTGTGGGAACCTTGTTTACATTTAGATTGTTTCCTTTTGTGGTTGTTTAAGGATTATAGAGATGTTAGTGAGTGAACGGCCATTACTGTTTGGTGAAGGATGGACCGTACAAATAGGGCTCGCTTCTCGGGAAGCGAGAAATAATACGCGAAATGAGTCCGTTAGAATCTGAATGCACTGTCACAGAACCTCCAATGGAAAATGTAGGACAGAGAGAAATCTAACTTGAAACGCTGGAGAACATTATACTGACGAACTGTCAAACAAGAATGAACATAATCATGTACCAATAAATCTATGTCAGGAGGTACATTAAACAATTCGGTCATGGGTTAAATAACGGGTGGAAAGAGCATAAGCCGACAGAAAGGAAACAGAAGCGGATAGAATAATAGGAAACGTGGACACGGAAAAAAGAGGAAGCCGCTCAGAATTTAATGTTCGATAATGCAGAAACCGACAGTAAAAACGCAAATGCAGACAGGGCTGAAATGAGATAGGGTGAAAAGAAGATGTTGATGAAGTTGAATGAATTAAATTTCGCATTCCAAAATGTATATACGTATAGATGAGTTCAGAATGGAGTAGATAGACTTTGCCAGGCTGAAGATAAAGTGAAGAACATATAGAAAGATGATTGTTCACTGGCGAAGGAGATAAGAAAGTTAGAGAGCTCAAACGCAGAACTTGCGCAGAGAATAGAGACTCTGGGAGAGCTTCTGGATTCAGAGTCAATGGTTCTTTTGTCAGAAGCAGAAGACTTTGCCTCACTGAAACAAGATGTTGAGGCTTTAAAGAAAGAAGCGAGGCGTTTGCGAGTGTCAGAACAGCTCATGTCATAACTGCTCCCACTGCTAGTGGATAGTAGTAACATAACTGTTGGTAAATCCAGTGTGGCGTGTGCGACCTGAAATTCAAATGGAGCACAGGCAGAGCAGACTCGCTAGCCTCCGTTCAAGAACATAAAGCGGATCGTGCTTTCGATGAGAAACAGTTCTTCTTATCAAAAAAATTCTTAAAGTTTAATGTGAACGGAGACGTCCATGTGAAAATATGGTTAGCTCAGTTCCAAAACGATTTTCCGAGTCATTGGCCCGTTGAGCGGTGAAGCATTTTCCAAGGTTGGACCACCCGTGGCGAGACGCAGCTTGATTCAGGAATTCGAAGGTGAATTAATGAAGGTTTACTGGTCTGCGGCCTAGCAGAACAGAGTGCGCCTAAGCATAATTAAAGCTTCACCCCTACCAGCGACGCGTTTCACGCCCTATGCTGAGTGGGGAATTGATACAGTTATTCATCAGTTTGATGCCCACAGACCACAAGTGGTCACCAACTTTTGCAGAGAATTCAGACCTAGAGGTGTTCAGGTTGATTTTGTTTGATCGACGAATATGAGCGAGGAAAACGCAATTCCACGGTGGGATGTGAATGGACACAATATAATAATAATAATAACTGCAAGTTAGTACGAAACGAAGTATGTATGGTAATGCCAATAACAACCGTAAACTGAAATCCAACTGGCAGAGTAACACGACTCGTTCGTTTGTTAAGGATTCGAATGAACAGAATTGAATGCCGGAACAACAAACGGGCTGACGAATCGTTTCGCGTCATCTGGCCCGACTAGATGTGGAACAGCAAGCAGGTGTAGATGAGGACAAAGTCTACATCCTAAGCGTCCTAATATAAGAGGAATCTAAAGACGAGCTACTGACAGAGATGGACAACGCTGAAGAACCGGTGTGTCACACTTTAGTTACTAACACAGGAAATAACAAAGTACCTGCTACACTGGACACCGATGGTGTCGTAAGCTGAGTATCAGAAACTTTGTTTCAAGAATGCCGAAAAACAGAGCAGTGGGCTGCCTTTACTCTACAGAGAACCAGTGAGAGTGGTGCCTTCAAGGTAAAACCATAGAAATAAAGAAGTGGGTGAGGTTCGCTCTCAGTTGGGATGGTATAACGGTTGTCGCCATCACATTATTGATCACCCCACATTCGACAACTGACGCCATACTCGGTGCAGAGTTCGTGCTGTGACGATACGCATGAATCGAGGCCCAATTACTCTCGCTACAGGAGACAACAGCCCACTTCGCATTTGACTGGTCGTGAAAATAGCTGCAGCAAACTTCGCTATCTCACAATTTCTGTGACACCTTCAAAAATTTATCGCGGTGCTGAAACATCTCTCCCCCCGCGGTCATACAGGATAGCACGAAACTGAACCCCTAGAGCACGAGGAAACCCTCCGTGCCATTGACGACGGCGTTGGTGAAATACGGGATACCACCTCAGAAAGGAGGGGAGAATTAAGATAGGTTTTAATAGAAGATATGGAAGTGTTTAAGGTTATGACCGTCACATTTGAGAATTTTAAGTATAGTGCAAAGAAGCATCTTGCATACTTCGGACAAACGTACTGTCCTCCACTAACTTAAAAAAAAAAAAAAAAAAAAAAAAAAAAAACAGGTGGAAGAACAAACCAGGGATATGCTGACCAAGGGATTAAGCGTGCTAGCAGTTTTTACTGCAGCTCTCTGCATCTCGTTCAAAAAAAGGAGTAGTCGATTCGGCTGGTAACTGACTCACGCAAAAGAAATAAAATTATTTTGACCGAGACGGTCTCGAGAGTCTCGAAGAATTAATGCAGCGATTCCACAAAAAGAAAATCTCCTCTTTGGTGGCTTAAAAATGACTTTTTTGGCAGGTTGAATTAGACCCGAGATGCAGGCAGTACACCACCTTCCTGTGTAGCGGGAGGTGTTATCACTGTAAGAATGTTTCGTTCGGACTATACACTTCATACGTACACTCAATGCATCTCTCAACGATGAAATCATAGAATTCGTCGCAAAACATATCGATGATATGTTCTTTGCTGCTGCAATCGTGCGACGAACATAACTGCTATATCAGACAACTGTTACGAGTTATACGTGAAGCCGGTCTTACAGTAAATTTGGAGAAATCCATTTCTGGGAAGTCAGAAATAGATCTCCTAGGTGATAGAATATCGAGAGTTGATATACGTCAGAATGAAGATAAAACGAGGATAGGCAGTAAATTTTCCACAGCATCCACTATGAACCAGCTCCGAAGTCTATTAGGTATTGCAAACTTTTACCATAGATTTCTGGGTAGTGGAGTTCTATCCTCAGCTAGACTATGCACTGGCATGGGTAAGAATACACCCTGGCAATGAAACGAGGAAGCGGAGAGAGAATGTTTCTGTTCAAGCGAGCGCTCTCGAATGTGCCCATTCTAGCCCGCCTTGATTTGAGTTTATCTTCCTTTGCAGCAACAGACCAGCAGTAGCTGTAGAAATTCAGGAGGTCGAGGTCGAACATGCAATCGATCACAGAACAATTGCATTTGGAAGTACGGCGCTCAATAAGAGCGAAAGGAACTACTGTGTTACAGAACTTGAGGCGCTGGCGCTCGCACATGCTTTCGAAAAACTTAGGTACTACCTTTGTGGGAGAACTACGATAGTGTACACTAATCAAAAGGCCCTATACAGTTTGTTACGACAGCCAAACTGAAGCATGACAGGCTCTGTCACCAGGTGCTCTAACTACAAGAGTTCTATTTTGTGATAGGGCACATTCCGGGTATAGATAATATTGTGAGCTACGCTTCATCTCGCTCACCCATTGGCCTAACCAAAGGCAATGATGAGGATACCCATGAGAATAGGTTCTATAGCCTACATCTCCAGGTTGTTCCATTTGAAAATTACCCTTCCGAACGTTAAAGAGGGACGAGATAAGGATGAAATTCTGAAGAACATAAAGAAAATAATAAAGTTCAAAGGTTTTTCTGAAAACAGGGAATTTTACCTCTTCCGCAGGAGAAACCTAAATGACTTGACATGAGTGATATGTACACTCTTTGACATAAAACTTGACCGGCGGCCGGCCGCTTCAGAGGCTAAGTCCGCGCCGATCGCGACATGGGACAAAAAAACTGGCCAACTCGCTAATTCTCTAAGTCCGGTTATCTGCACAATCTGGCAACACTGTAGACTGCGGCACTTCCTGGAGGAAAACTTGTCCCATGATAGAGAATCTCTAGGCTGATTGCGCCTGTGGTCTAGCGGTAGCGTGCGTTGTTTTTGTTCATAATGTCAGTGGATCGAGAGCAGCTGGTATAAAATATTTTTATAGCCTCTTCTGTCTGAATGCTGAAGACGTGAATGTAATGGTAGCGCAGATTCAATCTATTTCGCTTTGTGACACACCGATATCAAAATTTTATCCAGTAACGATTTTGCGGCAGATTTCCTGCAGACTGTCCTCCTCTGGACGCCGTATGCGGCAAAGCTCCGGGATCCATTTGCTGGCTACTGGCAGCGGCCGTGGCGACAGCAGCGGCGCTGCACTCCCCCGTTCTTTATCGAAAGCGCCTGCTACCGCTCATCGCTTTTGATGATTTAAAACGCTTTATTATTAAATGTTGCTCCACAGAAAATTTCTACAATTTCCATACACGCTCAAAAGCAACGGAGACAGACGCCCTGATTAGTAGGCGGGTATTATATTACATTAATCGGCAAGAGCTGAATATGGCCCGAAATTAATTTTATAGACTGGGACGAAATGAAACCACCTCACTACATTCGATGAATTTATAAATGCTTCATACCTCGTTTCTTTTCCTTTCAAACTCAATTATTTGTGCAACTTTTGGTCAATGTTTGGATGTTTTCGTCAAGCCAGAGTGAGCGTCTGTGGTGTAAAGTGTATTACAGTTCTTGTTTCATTCCTTATGGTAAGTCTATGCGATAAACTGTGTGAATACCTTGCAATGCATGCTCTGTAGCAGTGCACATTTGGAGTTCATGAAGTATTTATTGTTGATCGGAAGTGATAGTTAAGGTCATCAGATTTAAACCAGAAAAAATTGTCGTTTTCAAGGTTTCAGAGAACGGAAAGGAATTGCTAACGCCGGTGTTAGAAAACGTCTACAGTTAAATGCTATTGCAAAAATTTAGAAGAAGGGAACTATATTAATGAACATGTGCACTTCATAAACAACCTTCTGACATGTTAGACCTATATGACGAACAAAGCTCAAATTTATATCGTTGACAGTCGGTTTGAATATTTTCAGGGTCTATTTTACAGTGAAGCACCTTGGAATTTGCAAAGCAGAAATCCATGATATTAACTTAATTTACTAAGTCGAAACCGGACGAAGATTGAAGTTTAAAGGCATTCTTCAGATTTCGCGTAAGAAATTTTTACTAGCAGTTTGCAACTCCATTAATTAAATTGGAAAATAAAAGGTTGTAGTCAGCGGCTTCTACCGTGATTCGAACTGCTATGTCTTATAGTACAAGCACTGCAACGCACAAGGGAACCTCTGAGCTAACGACACACTGGCTGCCAGAGGCGGAATATAGTCACTGCGATGTTGCCTGAGCCTCAAAACGCAACCTTAAACACACGAACAGAGGAGGTGGAGATTACTGTTTTAACATCCCGTCGACAACGATGTCATTAGAGACGGAGCACAAGCTCGGATTAGGGAAGGATGGGGAAGGAAATCGGCCGTGTCCTTCCTAAGGAACCATCCCGGCATTTGCCTGAAGCGATTTAGGGAAATCATTGAAAACCGAAATCAGGATGGCCGGGCGCGGGATTGCACCGTCGTCCTCCCGAATGCACACACAAGCAGGTGTTACTTATGTGAAGAACGCCGTTCTTGGAGTCCAGAAATTAAATATGCTTTCTAATTGTGTCATCTTGCAGTGGATTATATCGTACGAGTCTTCGATGTGGAGAACGAATGTCAAGTGAATTTAGCGAGGTAACGCCGACCTACACCCGGAAGTAAATGCACTATCAGAGTGTTGACAAATACTTGCTACGACGCTGCCATTTCTAGGCTCTCTGACGAGGCAGCTCTTCAGCGAAATGCTTGCCGTGATTTTTCCGATACGGTTCTTCAGAGTAGAGACGCGCGCGCACGTTTGGTTTTTATGCGGCGTTCTCCCCTGATGGTTTCGGACGTCGCCTTGTGGGCTATGTATGCATATGAGACATTCAATTATCATTAATCCAGAATCATACAAGTTTCAGCTTCCGGCGTGGAAGAAGGCTGTTGACGCCGACATTATATCATTTCAACGTAGGGAAAGCAAAACGGATCATTCAATGTTTCTCATTCAACATAAAGCATGTGAGATAATTTTCCGTAACGTTCATAATCATCTAAAAATACAAACGAAGTAAAAATACACCGGAAGCTTAATCGAATTGAATATAACGCTTTGCACCTCGATGTCGAATTTGTCCACTTGCAATCTTTTGCAGCATACACATAGAATGTCATGATTACCACGAGAATGAAGAAATATGTTGGTAAGGATGGAAGCAAGAAGAGACGCAGTCAACAAATATTCTATTCCTCATGGCATTCATTTCATTTGACGCGTAAGAAGAGGTAAAGCGGGAATTTACTTTCGTTAACACGAAAGATATGGCGCACATATTGATAACGAGGAAGTCTGCGTCTTCATACGTTTCCTCCTTGACATCTGTATGCTCTATTATATACTAAGTAGCCCGATCATTGTTTCAGTAATGTTACCCTCTTGTTTGACCCCGTAACGATGAACAGATTCCAAATGCATGTCTCCCTTCCTGGGTTGTTTTTTGTGTTTTATTGCTTGGAATTTCTGAAGCACACCACTGTGCCTTCCCCCCTCGTGGGTTAGGTCTCAAAACTAAACCGCTTTGTATCCAATGGCATAATTTATTCAGACAGTATCAGCATAAGACTATCAAACAAAGCCTTCCATTTACAGTTGCAGCACTCTAACCAGCACTGACCAAAGTGTAATCCACGGTCATGGTCCTAAATTACCAGCTGTCTGCTACTGTGGCAAAGTCCGTACTACACTTTCGATTCCGCAGGACCACTTTACCTGGTAACACTGTGTAGTTGCACAGTTGTGCTACCAGGTCTGTCTTCACACTGTCAACTTTATGTATCTCACTTCTCCTGTAGCGTAGATCACGAGGAGCCGAAGTAAATGAGTGTATTCTGCATGACGTAACATTCAGTATTCCCTTCTTTCATAGCCACTCTTCATGTGCATCGATACCAAATAGGAATGCGAAAACTCTTGCGAGTGAGAGAATGACAATAACAATCGTAACAAGAACAATCAAATAATGAATGATGTTTATTCCAACGCAGAACGAGAATGGCTTTAAACATAAAAATCTGTATCTATATCTATATCCATATCTATTGATCTTTGAGTTGGCACAATGCAAATATATTCTTAGCATTTAGTTACTGAATTTAGTTCTGGATGTTTGCAGAGAAAAGGAAAAGTCGGTACTTCTAGCTAGTGTAATATAATGTGAACCAGCAACTACCCTTTCCGTAGAACACGACTCAAGCAGGTCCTCAAGTAGGTAGCAAGGCACTGCTGCATTCTGTTCCCTGACATTGCTCTGATGACGGTTAATGCAGATAGTTCCGATTATGAAATACAAAACGTATTGCAGGTTAGTTCCTAGGATAATAACATTAAATTTGCGTTGTAGACGGCACATGAACGTGACGACTATCCATATTACTCATCAATATAAAAAGACAATATTTTGGGAATTTAGCAGGATTACTCAAAATGAATTCTGAAATTGGGTGACTGACTGCACAGGTGCTAAACGTCGTCAAGAGTATACGATGTCCTAATCGCATTAGGAATATGAAGATCGTCTTCGACAGCTCGCAACTTTCACATTGCTATCTCCACCCTACTCCAGACAGCCCTCGGTGGAGTTGCACTACGTTGCCGATGTTATGGAAGGCCTTCAAACCGACAACAGACCGCATATTGAAAAATACAAGCGAATTCTCTTGCAGCGTAAGCTTATTGTAACTAATCTGAAAATTATTGGAGAGGAACATTGTCCTACTCAAAAAAAGTAAAATGTTACTCACTGTTGACGTCAAACGGACATTATCTATGTCCTGTCTTGTGTCCTACTCATCTATAATATCAAGTGTACTATGAAAATGATTATATATAATGGATGATAGGGTAATGCATTGATACCAGATGGTGGGGGCCGGCCGGTGTGGCCGTGCGGTTCTAGGCGCTTCAGTCTGGAACCGCGTGACCGCTACGGTCGCAGGTTCGAATCCTGCCTCGGGCATGGATGTGAGTGATGTCCTTAGGTTAGTTAGGTTTAAGTAGTTCTAAGTTCTAGGGGACTGATGACCTTAGAAGTTAAGTCCCATAGTGCTCAGAGCCATTTGAACCATTTGAACTATTTAACACAAAATGACATTAAAAATTAAAGTTATTCACGAGCAGCTAGTTGAGAATATGTATGAACATTAAATGACACGACGAACTGAAATAATATGACGAAGAGTTCAGCGCTCACTGGGAATAGAGCCCCACACATATCGTTGTTGATTACACACAAAGAGACGTCAGCTACCGAATTTTTCTCCACCAGCTGCTCAGAATAGCATCTTGAACTTACAGTCATCTCGCAAATAGTTCTGTGTCTCACTGGGAGTTAAAAACGTCAGATATCGTTAGTGTTGACAACGAATGAAAATACATTAAAAATCAAAATTATTATCCACCAGCAGATAGGTGTTCTCCTGATAGAGCTTGATAATACATAATTAAATCTTTAGTGCCGGGCCAGGATTCGATCCCATTCACGCGTAATATGTGAAGGTGTTGAGGAATCTGCAGTTTTGAACAAACAACAAATTGTAGCCGAGCTGTATTGCCACGAAGGGATCAAATTCCGCGTTAAGGGCGGTCTGAGTTGCATTCCCAGTTTAGAACCAATTTTATCGACATACAGAAGCTCAAATAAAAGATGGAATAAGTGTCCTGTGACCATACATAGCGTTTGTGTCGTCACTTGAAATAAATAACTAGTATAAGAAAGGTTACTGGTGATTGAGTTTCTACGTGTCGCGACTCCAGACTTTATTGTGGTTCAACCTACCGTCTACGTGGTAAAGAAGGAATATCATCTTTAATGTGAATTTTCAGACCACGCAGCCATTATATCTCCTTCACTTGGTGTAGCCAGGAGAGAATGGAATCTGTCTCTCCCTATCTAAAATCATTGACGGAAGTGGGAAACAAACCCAGACCATAGGTATAACAACCTACCATCCGTCCAACAGACCACGAAATCCTCTTCTCTGCGAGTCATTTTTCTATCGTAACGCAGTTGCGCCACACTGGATGAGAATTCTGACACACAGGCTCCCTGTAGTAATTTGCAGCTTGTTCAGTAAATTCATTTACTTGGTTGACCGAATCACCATGAACTAGCTGTTTCGGCTACCCAGTGCATACATTCGACTATTTTGTAATCACAGAAATAAAATCACGTAACTGTCACCTACACACAACTGCCAACAGTGTAGGATGCAGAAGTTTAAATAGGAAGTGTTCCTTTCCACTTGAGCTATTCTATTGCGCTACCTGTTACTAGAAAACGTCCTTCAGACCAAAAGAAAAGCTGTAACTGTTTGTCTCTCAGAAGTCAAGACCTGGTCATATGCATAATCTCACAGTGCTGTGGAATCCAAAAGTTCTGGAGGAATAGTTGCCGAGCTCTGGAGCTTATGTAGCTACGTGTCAGCTTGTAGCATAGATAAGATGTCGCGAGTTCGAATACATTCAGTGCTACATTTTTTAAAACGCAATTCTGCTCTCTGCTGAAGGTATCAATCTAATGGAACTTTGAACATAATTCCCTTCACTTCTCAACCCAAAGTAGTCGCATGTGGAAAAAGGGCTAACTACTGTGACATTTTGTTCTATTCAGGTTTAATAGACAACAGGCAGCAGATGCATCTCGAAGATGTGCAGGGAGAGCGCATCGTGCCATAATATGTCAGAAAAGTATTTTCTACATTAGCCGTCGTGTGGTAGTGATATTTTATTCTTCTTCAAACTTTGTTTGACAGCTTTAACTCAGAACAAGTTTTCTACATGCATGTAATCAATAAACTGCATGTGCATTGTCAGACTGTCATAGGTAACATCAGAGAATTCGCATATATCGTTGATGATTAATTTCTCTCTCATGTTTACTATTGTTTTAACAACACTAAAGGAAACCTTACGAAAATTGTGCACTGTATTATAAGAAATGAAATAAAACTAACCATGATAACATTACGACGAAAGTATCTGTACACAAGCATGCCTCTATCGACACGAATTAGTAAAATACTACTCACTTAGATTTTGATTGGGTCTGTGTTTAATTGGTATGCTGTGTCATACTCAAGAGGTATACAAATGTGGCAATTCATAAATATAGTTACGTATTCCTAGAAACCCAAAATTCGCTTGGCAGCAGCGGAAAGAGGCCTTACCTGTTGTGCAGCATTGTAAGTTTTTCAACATTGCACTATGAGCTGAAAGCATTTTCTTGCGATTTCCTTATTGATGTTTGATCTGACTGCTTGTAGCTCTTTCACAGAAGGGATAAAAACGTTACAGTCAGTGAGACTGGAACTGCGAACCGTAACAGAAGCTTTTTTACAGGCCAGCACGTTACCACAGAGCTGGCGAGGAGGTATGTGTCTGAGCTTCCTATTACGACAGCAATAGGAACTCGAACTCGTAAACCGCTATTTGAAGGTCGAGATTAGTTGCGGTTTCCACCTGCAACGACTTTCCTGGGCTGAAAACCGTAAATTTTCAATCTTTTGTTACCCTTCAAGCGATAATAACTCAGATTATTCAATGGAAATGACAGGTAAAATCAAGTGAACTTTGAGGCTTAATTCCGTGCACACCAGGAAGTAACTCGTCGATCACAGAGTTGCCAAACATACGTTGCCTTGTTGCCAAATCTCAGTTACAGTACCAGCAGGAAGAAGACGAACCGATGTCATCCTACAGCGGTCTGGGAAGTGACCATAGCTGGTGTCTCCAAGTCGCGGCTGCTACGGCCTCGAATACGTAATGCGTCTGATTCGCTTTCTGTAACTAGGTTTAGGGACTGGAGCGTAGTTACTAATAATACTCAGAACTGACTGCAAACTGAGCATCATAAATCAGTAACTCTCATTGTTGTTTTTATATTTCTTTCGTAAGTGTACTCAAAACTAAGAAAGTCATTCACAGGCGTTTTCGTGCTTCGCCGATAGTCGAGCACAACATACAAATAAAAATAAAAAAGAATGTGTGTGTGTGTGTGTGTGTGTGTGTTTGTGTGTGAGAGAGAGAGAGAGAGAGAGAGAGAGAGAGAGATAAATAAAAAGCAATGAGAGAGAGTGTAAAAAATTGTTGTAAAGAAATTTAATCATGGTATTTAAAGAAATCTTTCATTAAAATGACACGTTCCACATCATTACGAAATGTCGTATTCATGATCTATGGAACAAGAGTTAATCTTATAACGTCTTTCTCTTGAGGTTACCACAGGTAAAATAAATCTGTTTGTGCCTCTTAAAAGTAAATGCCTGAATCCACGCATTGCACCTGTGATAGCTCGTTCCACCATACTATTGTGGCCACATTACCCAGCCCCAAGAGTGTGCTGTAACGGATGATGTGCGTAGCTTACAAAATTAGTCGCGGTGGAAAAAATGCGAGTCTATTAAATGGTCAAGTAGAAGCAAGCTTCTGACGCAGAGATTATGCTATTCTCATGTCAGCAGAATGTAAAGACTCTTCTAGGCATCATGGGCTGGATGTGAAGCCATTTTGATTTTTCACAAATTCAGCAAATTTCTTAGTTCGAGAAAATCCACTGTGAAGTGTGAAGTTGCCGGATAATTCGATTATTACTGTTATTATTAATATCATTTTATTCATACCGCTGCTGTAACACAAGTGCTTGAACATCATTTAATGCCTTTTGGTCACTATAGATGTAGTTTCCCAAGAACAAGTTCTTTCCCTGTCTACGGAATCCTTTTCATGTTAATATCAAACACCAGAAATTACTCGTAGATTACTTTAAAACTAAAGTAATTGACGAAGACGTTACTTGGTAACAAAAACGCACTGCCTTTCTTCATTTACTTTCGCCTATAAATGGCTATCGAGTACTGACAAACCAAAAGGCAAGAGATCTTACTGCCTTCCGATATACGTTGCTGTTAGTTCTTCCACATGATTTGGTCGACATGACCTGTTTCAAGTTGTGTATGACAGACAGTGTTTTAGAAAATCTATTGTTTCCCTTTGAAATAAACATAAGTATTTTCATTCTAAGCTGTCCAAGTACAAAATTTTCGCAATATTAGTTCAAATTTTATATTCGCTTCTATAATGTAGGAAAGTATTTCACAGTCGCAAAACTCGCATCCGAAACGTTGACCTTACACTTAGTCGCTGCCCATAAATTCTAGCTCAGAGTGACACCAGTTTAAATAACCTAATGTAGCGAAGACTGTTTGCCAGTGCTCTTTCTCACCGGAAAATACGCAATTCACTCATTTGGCTCCATAAGTACACTGTAACAGTAATTTCTGTGTGAAATTTGTCAGTAAGCTTTTGCCTTCCAACCGGCAAAATACGGCAGAGTACGGCCGGTAAACAATTCACAAACCACGATTTAGTGCCAATAAGACGATTTCTTTAAACATTGTCGAAGCTGAGGGAATTTAGTTTCTGCTTAAAACGTCTTAAGCAGCAACGTTCACAGATATCTCAAATAGGAAAAAGCTGACTATCCAGGTACGAAGGTTGTAAAACAAACTTCCCACAGTTTGTGTCAGGTTGATCTTTTCGTCTGATAACACTGCTTAAGCATTTTGTCTAAGAGGTATCACAAGTAGTATCCCTGTAGCTGTGGGAATCATTGGTTGAAAACGAGTTTAACACCAATGGGTACAGTGCTGCTAAATTTTCACAATTATTATCAACCTAACTCTGAGTTCATCCACAAACTGAGGCGTATTTATAATATTGGAGCTAGACTGTGTATCCTTGTCTTACTTGAGTGGTCATTGGAAGGCGTTTACACACACGTATACAATACTATGAATACTTCGAACGCTATGGTTAACGTTGCTCTCATAAACTACTTTTTTTTTTAATTCTTCTGGGTCTTCAGCGTGCAATATGTGTTGTAGATACAGTCTCAGACCAAAAAATTGACCGCCGAGTCGTTCACGTAAGGTGGACAACACAATCGTGCTCCTCTCAGAATTCTATGTCTGGCAATATGCTCGATCTAGCAACATGTAGACTGCGGCACTTCCCAGAGGAAGTCTTGACTCCAGTTTTAGTACATTACTCTTGACTACGACCGTAGTCTTGAGGTAAAACGCGAGACCAGCTAATATGATATTGTAGATTCGCTTGAATTACACTCATAACTTCAGCACCGAGAGGAAAGGGGCGATAAAAATTTTGTCGATATGTGCTTTCGGTCGCCAGACGTCATATTAGCTGGTCTCGCGTTTTACCTGAAGACTACGGTCGTGTTCCAGCAGCGGTATGAATAAAATGATAGTAATAATAACAGTAATAATCGAATTATCCTGCAACTTCACACTTCACAGTGGATTTTCTCGAACTAAGAAATTTGCTGAATTTGTGAAAAATCAAAATGGCTTCACATCCAGCCTATGATGCCTAGAAGAGTCTTTACATCCTGCTGACACGAGAATAGCATAATCTCTGCGTCAGAAGCTTGCTTCTACTTGACCATTTAATAGACTCGCATTTTTTTCCACCGTGACTAATTTTGTAAGCTAAGCACATCATCCGTTACAGCACACTCTTGGGGCTGGGTAATGTGGCCACAATGGTATGGTGGAACGAGCTATCACAGGTGCAATGCGTGGGTTCAGGCATTTACTTTTAAGAGGCACAAACAGATTTATTTTACCTGTGGTAACCTCAAGAGAAAGACGTTATAATCCAGAAATCGCATTAAACATCATGTTCCTTCATTACCAACTGGGCAGAGCCGGTTTACGTTGGGAAATGACACAGCGGAAGTCATGGTAAACAGAAATACAGTCGCCAGTAAGCTTACTTACATTAGAAAATTTTATTTTATTTGATGAACCGATAGCCATTTAAAGGGACAGGGCTCTTATTTCACTTGTACTTGATTGAACTAGAGACGTTTAAAAATTTGGTGCTGGACTGTGATTCGAATTCGTATCTCCTCTTTCGAGGATCTGAATCTCTCGGAACAGTATAGTTCAGTCATTTCGTTCCTTTTCCCAAGACTGCAATCTTCTCTAGGTCTCCTCCAAAGGTAAGTATGTGGGTCTGAAACCTGATCCAGTACAAAATTATTCATAATTTCATTTCTACCTTTATCAAGTGCACACCCACCTTCTAGTGAAAATTAACGCGCAATTTCAATGTCTGTTCATGTGTTTCCAACAATCGCAACAGGTGCCGTTATTTCTGGTCAAACACGCACACATCTTACTGTTCATGAGTAAGCACCTGATACTTAAGCTATATTCGTGGATGCACGGTAGGTGTGCAGTTCGATTGTCGCTTAGGCACAAAAGTTTGCATCCTTATTTTAGATTCAGACACCTAGCGGCTCGTAAGAAAAACCGATACGTAACATTTGATTTTTCTTAGTTAACAATCGGATTACGTGTTGGGTTCGTATCACCGTCACAGAACTTCACATCATGCACTTCATCTTTAAATGCATGCACACTTTGTTACTTCAGAATGAAGGTATATCAGACATCTTTCGTGGTTAGATAACAGGGACGAAAGGGTCTTGATAGGAGTCACGGTTTATTACAAAAATTGTCGTCTTTTATTTTCAAGTTTAGATTTGGTTACTGGTATGGGCCAAAATTTCGGTAATTCATGACTCCTCATGGCTAATCATCAATATACCATGATTCAATTTCTTTACAACAATTTTTTACACTCTCTCTCATTGCTTTTTATTTATCTCTCTCTCTCTCTCACACACAAACACACACACACACACACACACACACACATTCTTTTTTATTTTTATTTGTATGTTGTGCTCGACTATCGGCGAAGCACGAAAACGCCTGTGAATGACTTTCTTAGTTTTGAGTACACTTACGAAAGAAATATAAAAACAACAATGAGAGTTACTGATTTATGATGCTCAGTTTGCAGTCAGTTCTGAGTATTATTAGTAACTACGCTCCAGTCCCTAAACCTAGTTACAGAAAGCGAATCAGACGCATTACGTATTCGAGGCCGTAGCAGCCGCGACTTGGAGACACCAGCTATGGTCACTTCCCAGACCGCTGTAGGATGACATCGGTTCGTCTTCTTCCTGCTGGTACTGTAACTGAGATTTGGCAACAAGGCAACGTATGTTTGGCAACTCTGTGATCGACGAGTTACTTCCTGGTGTGCACGGAATTAAGCCTCAAAGTTCACTTGATTTTACCTGTCATTTCCATTGAATAATCTGAGTTATTATCGCTTGAAGGGTAACAAAAGATTGAAAATTTACGGTTTTCAGCCCAGGAAAGTCGTTGCAGGTGGAAACCGCAACTAATCTCGACCTTCAAATAGCGGTTTACGAGTTCGAGTTCCTATTGCTGTCGTAATAGGAAGCTCAGACACATACCTCCTCGCCAGCTCTGTGGTAACGTGCTGGCCTGTAAAAAAGCTTCTGTTACGGTTCGCAGTTCCAGTCTCACTGACTGTAACGTTTTTATCCCTTCTGTGAAAGAGCTACAAGCAGTCAGATCAAACATCAATAAGGAAATCGCAAGAAAATGCTTTCAGCTCATAGTGCAATGTTGAAAAACTTACAATGCTGCACAACAGGTAAGGCCTCTTTCCGCTGCTGCCAAGCGAATTTTGGGTTTCTAGGAATACGTAACTATATTTATGAATTGCCACATTTGTATACCTCTTGAGTATGACACAGCATACCAATTAAACACAGACCCAATCAAAATCTAAGTGAGTAGTATTTTACTAATTCGTGTCGATAGAGGCATGCTTGTGTACAGATACTTTCGTCGTAATGTTATCATGGTTAGTTTTATTTCATTTCTTATAATACAGTGCACAATTTTCGTAAGGTTTCCTTTAGTGTTGTTAAAACAATAGTAAACATGAGAGAGAAATTAATCATCAACGATATATGCGAATTCTCTGATGTTACCTATGACAGTCTGACAATGCACATGCAGTTTATTGATTACATGCATGTAGAAAACTTGTTCTGAGTTAAAGCTGTCAAACAAAGTTTGAAGAAGAATAAAATATCACTACCACACGACGGCTAATGTAGAAAATACTTTTCTGACATATTATGGCACGATGCGCTCTCCCTGCACATCTTCGAGATGCATCTGCTGCCTGTTGTCTATTAAACCTGAATAGAACAAAATGTCACAGTAGTTAGCCCTTTTTCCACATGCGACTACTTTGGGTTGAGAAGTGAAGGGAATTATGTTCAAAGTTCCATTAGATTGATACCTTCAGCAGAGAGCAGAATTGCGTTTTAAAAAATGTAGCACTGAATGTATTCGAACTCGCGACATCTTATCTATGCTACAAGCTGACACGTAGCTACATAAGCTCCAGAGCTCGGCAACTATTCCTCCAGAACTTTTGGATTCCACAGCACTGTGAGATTATGCATATGACCAGGTCTTGACTTCTGAGAGACAAACAGTTACAGCTTTTCTTTTGGTCTGAAGGACGTTTTCTAGTAACAGGTAGCGCAATAGAATAGCTCAAGTGGAAAGGAACACTTCCTATTTAAACTTCTGCATCCTACACTGTTGGCAGTTGTGTGTAGGTGACAGTTACGTGATTTTATTTCTGTGATTACAAAATAGTCGAATGTATGCACTGGGTAGCCGAAACAGCTAGTTCATGGTGATTCGGTCAACCAAGTAAATGAATTTACTGAACAAGCTGCAAATTACTACAGGGAGCCTGTGTGTCAGAATTCTCATCCAGTGTGGCGCAACTGCGTTACGATAGAAAAATGACTCGCAGAGAAGAGGATTTCGTGGTCTGTTGGACGGATGGTAGGTTGTTATACCTATGGTCTGGGTTTGTTTCCCACTTCCGTCAATGATTTTAGATAGGGAGAGACAGATTCCATTCTCTCCTGGCTACACCAAGTGAAGGAGATATAATGGCTGCGTGGTCTGAAAATTCACATTAAAGATGATATTCCTTCTTTACCACGTAGACGGTAGGTTGAACCACAATAAAGTCTGGAGTCGCGACACGTAGAAACTCAATCACCAGTAACCTTTCTTATACTAGTTATTTATTTCAAGTGACGACACAAACGCTATGTATGGTCACAGGACACTTATTCCATCTTTTATTTGAGCTTCTGTATGTCGATAAAATTGGTTCTAAACTGGGAATGCAACTCAGACCGCCCTTAACGCGGAATTTGATCCCTTCGTGGCAATACAGCTCGGCTACAATTTGTTGTTTGTTCAAAACTGCAGATTCCTCAACACCTTCACATATTACGCGTGAATGGGATCGAATCCTGGCCCGGCACTAAAGATTTAATTATGTATTATCAAGCTCTATCAGGAGAACACCTATCTGCTGGTGGATAATAATTTTGATTTTTAATGTAATTTCATTCGTTTTCAACACTAACGATATCTGACGTTTTTAACTCCCAGTGAGACACAGAACTATTTGCGAGATGACTGTAAGTTCAAGATGCTATTCTGAGCAGCTGGTGGAGAAAAATTCGGTAGCTGACGTCTCTTTGTGTGTAATCAACAACGATATGTGTGGGGCTCTATTCCCAGTGAGCGCTGAACTCTTCGTCATATTATTTCAGTTCGTCGTGTCATTTAATGTTCATACATATTCTCAACTAGCTGCTCGTGAATAACTTTAATTTTTAATGTCATTTTGTGTTAAATAGTTCAAATGGTTCAAATGGCTCTGAGCACTATGGGACTTAACTTCTAAGGTCATCAGTCCCCTAGAACTTAGAACTACTTAAACCTAACTAACCTAAGGACATCACTCACATCCATGCCCGAGGCAGGATTCGAACCTGCGACCGTAGCGGTCACGCGGTTCCAGACTGAAGCGCCTAGAACCGCACGGCCACACCGGCCGGCCCCCACCATCTGGTATCAATGCATTACCCTATCATCCATTATATATAATCATTTTCATAGTACACTTGATATTATAGATGAGTAGGACACAAGACAGGACATAGATAATGTCCGTTTGACGTCAACAGTGAGTAACATTTTACTTTTTTTGAGTAGGACAATGTTCCTCTCCAATAATTTTCAGATTTGTTACAATAAGCTTACGCTGCAAGAGAATTCGCTTGTATTTTTCAATATGCGGTCTGTTGTCGGTTTGAAGGCCTTCCATAACATCGGCAACGTAGTGCAACTCCACCGAGGGCTGTCTGGAGTAGGGTGGAGATAGCAATGTGAAAGTTGCGAGCTGTCGAAGACGATCTTCATATTCCTAATGCGATTAGGACATCGTATACTCTTGACGACGTTTAGCACCTGTGCAGTCAGTCACCCAATTTCAGAATTCATTTTGAGTAATCCTGCTAAATTCCCAAAATATTGTCTTTTTATATTGATGAGTAATATGGATAGTCGTCACGTTCATGTGCCGTCTACAACGCAAATTTAATGTTATTATCCTAGGAACTAACCTGCAATACGTTTTGTATTTCATAATCGGAACTATCTGCATTAACCGTCATCAGAGCAATGTCAGGGAACAGAATGCAGCAGTGCCTTGCTACCTACTTGAGGACCTGCTTGAGTCGTGTTCTACGGAAAGGGTAGTTGCTGGTTCACATTATATTACACTAGCTAGAAGTACCGACTTTTCCTTTTCTCTGCAAACATCCAGAACTAAATTCAGTAACTAAATGCTAAGAATATATTTGCATTGTGCCAACTCAAAGATCAATAGATATGGATATAGATATAGATACAGATTTTTATGTTTAAAGCCATTCTCGTTCTGCGTTGGAATAAACATCATTCATTATTTGATTGTTCTTGTTACGATTGTTATTGTCATTCTCTCACTCGCAAGAGTTTTCGCATTCCTATTTGGTATCGATGCACATGAAGAGTGGCTATGAAAGAAGGGAATACTGAATGTTACGTCATGCAGAATACACTCATTTACTTCGGCTCCTCGTGATCTACGCTACAGGAGAAGTGAGATACATAAAGTTGACAGTGTGAAGACAGACCTGGTAGCACAACTGTGCAACTACACAGTGTTACCAGGTAAAGTGGTCCTGCGGAATCGAAAGTGTAGTACGGACTTTGCCACAGTAGCAGACAGCTGGTAATTTAGGACCATGACCGTGGATTACACTTTGGTCAGTGCTGGTTAGAGTGCTGCAACTGTAAATGGAAGGCTTTGTTTGATAGTCTTATGCTGATACTGTCTGAATAAATTATGCCATTGGATACAAAGCGGTTTAGTTTTGAGACCTAACCCACGAGGGGGGAAGGCACAGTGGTCTGCTTCAGAAATTCCAAGCAATAAAACACAAAAAACAACCCAGGAAGGGAGACATGCATTTGGAATCTGTTCATCGTTACGGGGTCAAACAAGAAGGTAACATTACTGAAACAATGATCGGGCTACTTAGTATATAATAGAGCATACAGATGTCAAGGAGGAAACGTATGAAGACGCAGACTTCCTCGTTATCAATATGTGCGCCATATCTTTCGTGTTAACGAAAGTAAATTCCCGCTTTACCTCTTCTTACGCGTCAAATGAAATGAATGCCATGAGGAATAGAATATTTGTTGACTGCGACTCTTCTTGCTTCCATCCTTACCAACATATTTCTTCATTCTCGTGGTAATCATGACATTCTATGTGTATGCTGCAAAAGATTGCAAGTGGACAAATTCGACATCGAGGTGCAAAGCGTTATATTCAATTCGATTAAGCTTCCGGTGTATTTTTACTTCGTTTGTATTTTTAGATGATTATGAACGTTACGGAAAATTATCTCACATGCTTTATGTTGAACGAGAAACATTGAATGATCCGTTTTGCTTTCCCTACGTTGAAATGATATAATGTCGGCGTCAACAGCCTTCTTCCACGCCGGAAGCTGAAACTTGTATGATTCTGGATTAATGATAATTGAATGTCTCATATGCATACATAGCCCACAAGGCGACGTCCGAAACCATCAGGGGAGAACGCCGCATAAAAACCAAACGTGCGCGCGCGTCTCCACTCTGAAGAACCGTATCGGAAAAATCACGGCAAGCATTTCGCTGAAGAGCTGCCTCGTCAGAGAGCCTAGAAATGGCAGCGTCGTAGCAAGTATTTGTCAACACTCTGATAGTGCATTTACTTCCGGGTGTAGGTCGGCGTTACCTCGCTAAATTCACTTGACATTCGTTCTCCACATCGAAGACTCGTACGATATAATCCACTGCAAGATGACACAATTAGAAAGCATATTTAATTTCTGGACTCCAAGAACGGCGTTCTTCACATAAGTAACACCTGCTTGTGTGTGCATTCGGGAGGACGACGGTGCAATCCCGCGCCCGGCCATCCTGATTTAGGTTTTCAATGATTTCCCTAAATCGCTTCAGGCAAATGCCGGGATGGTTCCTTAGGAAGGGCACGGACGATTTCGTTCCCCATCCTTCCCTAATCCGAGCTTGTGCTCCGTCTCTAATGACATCGTTGTCGACGGGACGTTAAAACAGTAATCTCCACCTCCTCTGTTCGTGTGTTTAAGGTTGCGTTTTGAGGCTCAGGCAACATCGCAGTGACTATATTCCGCATCTGGCAGCCAGGGTGTCGTTAGCTCAGAGGTTCCCTTGTGCGTTGCAGTGCTTGTACTATAAGACATAGCAGTTCGAATCACGGTATAAGCCGCTGACTACAACCTTTTATTTTCCAATTTAATTAATGGAGTTGCAAACTGCTAGTACAAATTTCGTATGCGAAATCTGAAGAATGCCTTTAAACATCAATCTCCGTCCGGTTTCGACTTAGTAAATTAAGTTAATATCATGGATTTCTGCTTTGCAAATTCCAAGGTGCTTCACTGTAAAATAGACCCTGAAAATATTCAAACCGACTGTCAACGATATAAATTTGAGCTTTGTTCGTCATATAGGTCTAACATGTCAGAAGGTTGTTTATGAAGTGCACATGTTCATTAATATAGTTCCCTTCTTCTAAATTTTTGCAATAGCATTTAACTGTAGACGTTTTCTAACACCGGCGTTAGCAATTCCTTTCCGTTCTCTGAAACCTTGAAAACGACAATTTTTTCTGGTTTAAATCTGATGACCTTAACTATCACTTCCGATCAACAATAAATACTTCATGAACTCCAAATGTGCAGTGTTCCTGCACTGCTACAGAGCATGCATTGCAAGGTATTCACACAGTTTATCGCATAGACTTACCATAAGGAATGAAACAAGAACTGTAATACACTTTACACCACAGACGCTCACTCTGGCTTGACGAAAACATCCAAACATTGACCAAAAGTTGCACAAATAATTGAGTTTGAAAGGAAAAGAAACGAGGTATGAAGCATTTATAAATTCATCGAATGTAGTGAGGTGGTTCATTTCGTCCCAGTCTATAAAATTAATTTCGGGCCATACTCAGCTCTTGCCGATTAATGTAATATAATACCCGCCTACTAATCAGGGCGTCTGTCTCCGTTGCTTTTGAGCGTGAATGGAAATTGTATAAATTTTCTGTGGAGCAACATTTAATAATAAAGCGTTTTAAATCATCAAAAGCGATGAGTGGTAGCAGGCGCTTTCGATAAAGAACGGGGGAGTGCAGCGCCGCTGCTGTCGCCACGGCCGCTGCCAGTAGCCAGCAAATGGATCCCGGAGCTTTGCCGCATACGGCGTCCAGAGGAGGACAGTCTGCAGGAAATCTGCCGCAAAATCGTTACTGGATAAAATTTTGATATCGGTGTGTCACAAAGCGAAATAGATTGAATCTGCGCTACCATTACATTCACGTCTTCAGCGTTCAGACAGAAGAGGCTATAAAAATATTTTGTACCAGCTGCTCTCGATCCACTGACATTATGAACAAAAACAACGCACGCTACCGCTAGACCACAGGCGCAATCAGCCTAGAGTATCTCTATCATGGGACAAGTTTTCCTCCAGGAAGTGCCGCAGTCTACAGTGTTGCCAGATTGTGCAGATAACCGGACTTAGAGAATTAGCGAGTTGGCCAGTTTTTTTGTCCCATGTCGCGATCGGCGCGGACTTAGCCTCTGAAGCGGCCGGCCGCCGGTCAAGTTTTATGTCAAAGAGTGTACATCAGAAGATGTAGTAAACTAACTGATTCCGTACATCCACCTCTGTTATACGCACTATAGACCTGGAAATGTGCCAGCAAATTAAAGGATTTCAAATAATTTAATAGTATAGATAGGAGGGTGAAGAAATTGTTGGCATCCTGTATAAAATGTCGCTAAAGCCAAGGAGGTTAAGGGAATATGCTGCCATAGAACCATGGGTTCCGATTGTGATGACGAACAGGGGATATAGGTATATTCTAGAAGCTACATCTACATTTATACTCCGCAAGCCACACAACGGTGTGTGGCGGAGGGCACTTTACGTGCCACGGTCATTACCTCCCTTTTCTGTTCCAGTCGCGTATGGTTCGCGGGAAGAACGACTGTCTGAAAGCCTCCGTACGCGCTCGAATCTCTCTAAATTTACATTCGTGATCTCCTCGGGTGGTATAAGTAGGGGGAAGCAATATATTCGATACCTCATCCAGAAACGCACCCTCTCGAAACCTGGCGAGAAAGCTACACCACGATGCAGAGCGCCTCTCTTGCAGAGTCTGCCACTTGAGTTTGCTAAACATCTCCGTAATGCTATCACGGTTACCAAAAAACCTTGTGACGAAACACGCCGCTCTTCTTTGGATCTTCTCTATCTCCTCCGTCAACCCGATTTGGTACGGATCCCACACTGATGAGCAATATTCAAGTATAGGTCGAACGAGTGTTTTATAAGCCACCTCCTTTGTTGATCGACTAAATTTTCGAAGGACTCTCCCAATGACTCTCAACCTGGAACCCGCCATACCAACAATTAATTTTATATGATCATTTCACTTCAAATCGTTCCGTACGCATACTCCCAGATATTTTACAGAAGTAACTACTACCAGTGTTTGTTCCGCTATCATATAATCATACAATAAAGGATCCTTCTTTCTATGTATTCGCAATACATTACATTTGTCTATGTTAAGGGTCAGTTGCCACTCCCTGCACCAAGTGCCTATCCGCTGCAGATCTTCCTGCATTTCGCTACAATTTTCTAATGCCGCAACTTCTCTGTATCATCCGCGAAAAGCCGCGAAAAGCCGCGAAAAGCCGCGAAAAGCTGTGGAAATGGTCTCAAAGTACATAAACTTCAAACCGATAAAATGGCGACTGGGATGTCTGTCGCTAAGGCTTTCACAAGAGACATCTTAGGTGTGATCTGAAACATGTTGTCTCGGCCAACTCAGAAGACCAGGCAAGAGATGGAGTAAAATGGTCACTCTAAGTGAAATTGAATTTCGTGAAACCATTTTTATTAATAGAAGCTTGTGGCATATAAATCTTGAAATTGCACATTTAAGGTATCACACCATATATTTATAGCTAAGGTGAAAGTATATGTTATTGGACACGTAAATGTTTCTCTGGATGCTTATTTAGCAGACATTTATCCCTGCCTAATGGGGTAAAATTGCCATTCCTTTGCCACCATTCCCCAATAGCCTTATTACTTTAAAAATGGGTAGGCTAATAGTTTCTATTTCACTACTGATCATTATTAGCAGAACAATGATACAAATGAGAAAAAAAACTTGTTGCAGTACACTGTTGGTACAAAAAGGTCAGCAAATGATGTAAACAGAGAAATCAAAATGGTTCAAATGGCTCTGAGCACTATGGGACTTAACATCTGAGGTCATCAGTCCCCTAGGACTTAGAACTACTTAAACCTGACTAACCTAAGGAGATCACACACATCCATGCCCGAGGCAGGATTCGAACCAGCGACCGTAGCGGTCGCGCGGTTCCAGACTGAATCGCCTAGATCCGCTCGGCCACATCGGCCGGCAAACAGAGAAATGAGCGACTATCTATGCGTTACTATTTCAGTCTAATTCATTCACAATTTATCCATTCAGAATCAATATTAAGTTATGTACAAAATTCCCACTTGAAGTTGTCATCGTCCTCGTCACATCCAGCGCACACTTCATGAGCCCAGCTCCGACGTCTTATCCATCCTCCATTTTCTTTAGTTCTCGAAAACGGTTTCTCGCACTAAAAGATGTCAGTTCCTCATCAGAGAATTTTCTTCTTCCATTTATTCTTCAAAAAGTTTCTTATTAGCAGAAAGTCTCTTAGCGTTTGCTCCCACTTCTAGATTTTTACCTTTATTCTGTGTTGTCTTACATTATACAGTATTGGCCTTATGTGTTTGTTTTTCTTCGCAAAAGCTGTTCATCTTTCTTTCTTGTCTTGGAGAAAGCTTATGACCTACAATCTGAAGGCCGCCTGTACTTGAAAAAAACTCGTAAGTTGATTCCGGAAATGAATCACTAGGCCTATTGAAGAAGACACAGCAGTTTGGCGTCCAGAGAGACCAGCCCTTGCAGAAGACTCAGCAGTTTCGCAATGACAAGAACCAATATCTGAACAAGACACAATACTAGTGTCCGTCAACTGCAGTATAGTCTTCATCGGTAAACACGTTAAGGTCTAGAGGAAAAATTCCACACTTTCTAACCCAAGAGTGCACTTATTTGAAATTGTGTAATAGTTCTTCCTGGATTATTGCAAAGAAATTTTTGACAGGTTTGTGTGAGAAGGTTTTAAAAGGTGACATGAATGCCACATCCAAAGTTTGGAGCTTGTGACCACAGTGCAAGGCAATCACGCAACAGTTGTATGATTTTCTCTGGCCTTACTAATGAGAGACCTGTGTTATCATAACGGGTGGAATGACAACCTGAGATTAGCAGAACTAGATCTTGAGCAGTAAGTTTTGAATGTTTAAAAAAATGCTCAAACCAAAGCCCTCACTCTGCATCCACTCATTAGTGTGGCACGCAAATCCGGTTCCTGGCGGAGCCCCATTTTTTAAGTTCAATCTTCATCCTTCGCCTAGGGAAGACTACAAAAGGTGAAATGAAATTTCCTCATGCAGACGCGCACACTACAAAAGTCGACAGCAAACCTCTGTCAGCTGATGTAGCGGCTCCTACTTGTCCTCCTTTGAGTGCAAACGCTTTGCTGTTCTAGGACTGAACTGTCAGTGATCGGACTCATTTGTATTATAACTACGATGAGCCGGGTGAAACCGTTTATCTTACAGTGTTTTAAGGACATCAAAAATTTGTCTACGTTCACCTTGTTAAACGCTTGTGCTCTAGACATAGAGGGAGATTCTGGCTTCCTCAGACTAATATTGGGATGCCATTCTCTAAAGCATGTTGCCAAGTCTTAGCCTATCTTTTCAGACTCTTTGTTGAAGCGGAATGGCATTTTGTTAGGCTCTGCCGACTGGAATGCCAAAAGCCGCACGTCAAACACAGTAATTCCATAAAATCGCTTTTCCATTCCAAAAAAAGTAACTAAGGATTTCTTGCTCTTGTTCTTCGCTGAACACTGCCCTTAAGCTACCCATAACTTTTTTACTACCAACTGTATTTCTCTTTAGAACTCTTTTTTAGCGTATTACGTGGAATACTGAATTGTTTTGCTGCTGCTGAAAAAGCCGTTCTTTACTGCTTCAGTTGTCTTTTGCATCGCAACGGTACTCCCTGTTTGTTGCTGTGTTCTCTGGATGTGTTTTCTTGGCCTCTTGAAGCTCTTGCAAACTTTTGCAGAACTGCAGAGTAACGGATATTTGTTTTGTTTATAAAACGATTTGTTACGTTTTAATTTTAATTGTTACACTTTGTATACAATATGGAATTAACTAATTCTCATTGGGATAAACAGAATTAAAATGAACTGTCAGAAAGAGTGGCTATTCGAGTAGCGTGGCCAGTTCTCCCGATCGGACGCCATGTCTGTATCAGTGATTCAAATGCGAAACGGTACACCCGAACGAAACGACAGTAACTTATATTTGTAAGCCAAAAGGCATTGCGTGAACCGTGATATCGCAAAAACCTATTGCTGTACCTACAAGTGAAGCAACCGAAGTAATGTGAGTGACTTGTCTTATATCAAACAATCGAAAAACCCAACCGTTTTCACAGAAACATAACGGTGTCTATTACATCTAGTTTGGCCACTTCTCGGTAGAAATCAGTACTGCTGAAGACATTACATGCCGCGCAGCGTAGCTGCGTGATCTGGGGCGCTTTGCCATGGTTCGCGCGGCTCTCGAAGTCGGAGATTGGAGTCCTCCCTCGGGCCTGGTTGTCCGTGTTGTGCTTAGCGTGGGTAGTTTAAGTTAGATTACATAATGTGTAAGCCTAGGGACGGATGACCTCTGCAGTTTGGTCCCATAGGAACTTACAACCAAGGCATCAAATAAGAAGTGCCCACTTTTCCCAATCTGGCCACTTTACCCTTCTTTCCCCTAGTTCCCTTTCTGCTGCAGCTACCAGCACGGAATAATTGTATTATGCAGGAAACCATTGCGAAACTTAAAAAAGTTGTCCTTCAACGACAGTCGAGAACGGAGTTCCTTTTTCCTGGCAGAACACCTGGTGAGGAATTACCGGTTATCTTGCAAAGCAAAGAATAAGAACCGCACTGTACGGCGGTCACACCACCTGAAGAAAGTGATCTTCAGAAATGCAGCCATATTGGAAGTTCCAGGAAGAGAAAAAAACATCAGTACACATAGCTTCTCAAAAATGAAGCCATACGTACAGTAGAATTAATTTACCTTCAGAATGAGACATAAATGTGTAATTTTGTTTGGCCAAAAGTAGTACAAAGCACTATCTACAGTTTTCATTCTTTTTGTTGTTCTGTGTTCTACATATTCTGTTCCTGCAGTCTTTTAGCTTTCGTGTGTGATGTTTTTTTTGTGTGTAGCTTTTGGTAGGCACATGTGTCGTTGTGCACGCGTGATGTTCTGCACACGTGATGTCCTGCAATTTCCGACACCTACGCAGTGGAAGTTTGTTTATCGACTGTTGTAGAGGTAAGTTGAAGCAACAAGCCACGAGAAGTACTGGCAAAAAAGATGACTGGACAACACTGCTGATGCATGAGTAGTGATTTTGTTGCAGTGGTACTAGAAGCTGCAGCGGACCTGCTCTGAAAACTACACGAAGATGATACCTATTCTTTCGGACATTCCCGATGTCCGGAAAACATATACCATTGGTGATCTTGCAACTCTCGAAGAATCAAATTACAATGAAATCCAGGCCATTAGCTACGTACAGGTGTAGATAAATGTCAACGGGGACAGTTGAAAATGTGTGCCCAGACCGGGAAATGAACCCGTGACGCCGGCCGGAGTGGCCGAGCGGTTATAGACGCTACAGTCTGGAACCGCGTGACCGCTAAGGTCGCAGGTTCTAATCCTGCCTCGGGCATGGATGTGTGTGGTGTCCTTAGGTTAGTTAGGTTTAAGTAGTTCTAAGTTCTAGGGGACTGATGTCCTCAGAAGTTAAGGCCCATAGTGCTCAGAGCCATTTGAACTTTTTTTTTTCTTGTTTTGCTTTGAATCATTTACAGATAGTGAATCTACAGGATTTGTTCGTACTTTTGCGGAAGACATGTGTTCTTAGTCACATTTTATGAGAATTGTGGGAAACGTTTTGAATTGTGTAACTGTTGTTCAGGAGGATGTTTTGGAGTCCTTGCACTGGCAGCATTGCCGGCCATAAGCTTAACAGTTAACTGTGTTGAAGGCAAAGCTACCCTTACCAGCTCTGAATTTTGGAAATTCTGCTTTAAAGTTTTTTTTCGGTCAATCACAAGGGCTGATTAAGCTTAAATAGAAAGAAGGTCACCTAATATTTTGGTTAGATCTAAGGCTTTGGAGAAAACGGGATTTATTTCTTTTTTCTTTGTTTTCGCTAGCTGTTCCCATGTTCCATTTTGTTTCGTTTGATTAATCTAATTACTAGCAAATTAAAAATATCAGTAAATAAATATAACCGAGCGAGGTGGCGCAGTGGTTACACGCTGGACTCGCATTCGGAAGGACGACGGTTCAATCCCGCGTCCGGCCATCCTGATTTAGGTTTTCCGTGATTTCCCTAAATCACTCCAGGCAAATGCCGGGATGGTTCCTCTGAAAGGGCACGGCCGACGTCCTTCCCCATCCTTCCCTAATCCGATGAGACCGATGACCACGCTGTCTGGTCTCCTTCCCCAAATCAACCAACCAACCAAATAAATATACTTTGTGACGTTTGTGCTTTTAAATCTTTTGTTTCACAGGGATGTAGAAACGGAAGAGACGAAGTGTGGTCCTTAGACGAGTTTTCGATAAATTCCAGGAAGCCACAGCATTCAGCAGCAGCTTTTCACAGCACCTTTTCTGAAGATGAGAGGACAATCGTGACACCTGCAGTGACTGCTTGGGATTCAATCCCTGGAGGGAGCCTGGAAGAGACAAGTGTTGCCTCGCGCATACGAGCCCTTTAAATGCGTTGGTGGAGGCCTTTTACCACGCGACAAGGTACCCCTCTTTTCAGCGCCTCTTCGGCGCGAAGAATTGGTTTGACACGCGACCACTATCAGCGGTCATGACCCTGCATCACTACAATATGCTTATAAATGTACAAATTTTGTTAATTGCACACTGCAATCCGACATGAGCAACAAATTATACAGTAACCATTTTTTTCATCATCCCTTCTACATATAAAATTTTCAGTTGTAAAGGGCCTACGGCACTCGATTGAAGTTACACTTAGCCAGAGAGTTCACAGTTTCAATTGAGCACCAAGATCATCTCTTTGTCTAATGAGACATAATGCTAATGAGTAATATCTCTAATGGAGTGTTCATGGATGCAGCAGTTTTAAATGTCGTGTAGTGAGAGAAATAAACTTTAATGATTAACTCACATTAAACTAAAAGGGCAACAAAACGCAGAATCACTTAAATCTAAACGTTTTGTTAATCAAATGTTATTGTTTAACATAATCCAATTATCGAATTCTTGCTATGAAAAGCAAAAGCTGTGCTAAAGGGCACAATAGTTTGTAACATTACTTTCATCTACGCGCTTCAGTCCGGAACCACGCACCTGCTACGGTCGCAGGCTCGAATCCTGCCTCAGGCATGAATGCGTGTGATTTCCTTACGTTAGTTAGGTTTTGGTAGTTCTAAGTCTAGGGGACTGATGACCTCATATGTTAAGTGTGGTGTCACAGCCAGACACCACACTTCTCAGGTGGTAGCCTTTAAATCTGCCACGGTCCGTTAGTATGTGTCGGACCTGCGTGTCGCCACTATCAGTGATTGCAGACCGAGCGCCACCACACGGCAGGTCTAGTCTAGATAGACTCCCTAGCACTCAGCCCAGTTGTACAGCCGACTTTGCTAGCGATGGTTCACTGCTTACGTATGCTCTCATTTGCAGAGACGATAGTTTAGCATAGCCTTCAGCTACGTCATTTGCTACGACCTAGCAAGGCGCCATATTCTTCAAGAATCTATTCTGAACAGATAATATTGTGAATCATGTACCGTCAACAGCGACGTTCATTATTAATGGATTAAAGTTAAGTATCAAACTAATTACATCTGCTTGCTGAATTCTAATTCCTTGTCATGATCCAGACCTCACATCAGTATAGTTCTTCCCTCTTCACACCAGTCTTCGTGAGCTAATACGCATGCATTTCGGCCCCCCCTAGCAACACGGTGTTGGCTCTTCTGTCAACACAACATTGGCGATGAGTATAAAAACGGTGTTCTTATCTATACTGCCCTTATTTCATTGTGTCATGGCTTCGCCACAAACTCAAGATGTACTGTCCGAATTTTATCGCTCACAGAATGAGCAGACGCAAGCATTACTGGATGCCCTTGGACAGCTCGTCCAGGGTCAACGTGCAATGGAAAACGATGCGACAGCCGCCGCTCCATCGCTAATGCAGCCACAACAGGCAGTTGCTCCGACCTTCAGACCTTTTGATGCTCCACTGGAAAGCTGGACGGACTGGTCACACCAATTTGGATTCCATCTCCCCACCTACTGAATTCATGGTAACGAGCGGCAGCCTTTTATTATATCGTTCGTCGGTTTTCAAACCTACTGTGTGATAGTCAAATTATTTCCCCAACGCGACGTAGCACCTCTGTCCTATGAAGAAATTTTCTCTGCGTTAGATGCATATTTCAAACAATCAGTCAATGTAGTTGCGAAACGGTATACCTTCTTTCGTACAAAATGTATGGCAGGTCAGACTAATCGGGAGTGGGTTGCAACCTTGCAAGGCCTTACTAAGTATTGTGCTTTTGAGTGTCAATGTGGACTCCCATATTCAGACACTATGGTATGTGATGCAATTGCACAGAACGTTTCTGATGTTTGTATAAGGGAACAGATTTTGAAACTAGTCAATCCCTCCCTTCAACAAGTGATGGACATACTGGATCGGCAGGAGACACTTGACTTTGCTCAGGCATCATTTGAAACTTCACCCACCGTGTGTCAGGTTAACCGGCCCGCCGGGCGAGCTGCACGGAGCAGTAAACAGCCCTCACGCCCGACCGTGCAGCTGGCGCCAAGATCTCCGCTACGTGTGCCGCGCAAGCACGCAAATGCAGTGATAAAATCATGCCCGCAGTGTGCTACTAGACATTCGCGTGAGAATTGCCCGTCACGCCAAGCTATTCGCTTTTTCTGTAATAAAAAAGGACATGTTCAGAGTGTTTGCCAGAAAAAGCTCCAATCGGAGACTGAAAACCATTCCAGGCCATTTGCTTCGCGCCGGAATCGGGATCGAACCAAGGATACTCAGGCTCGCGAAACTTCGCCCATGGAAATTCATATAGTCCATCCCACTCCGCCCAGTGCCACTCTCTCTAACTGGGACTTTTTTCGTCCCACAAATAGTGTGCGTCGACATCGCCGGAAATCCCGTCAAGTCGCAAGTGATTATGTGCCAGTGTCAGTTCACGTTGCACGAGACAGTCGCTCTTGTCGTCAGCAGGACACTAAACTTTTTGTAGATTTGGACATTAACGGCGAAGTGATACCATTCCAGCTCGATACCGGAACTGCACTTTCACTGATCATTCACGACACTTACAAACTGCTGGGCACACCCCCATTGCGTGCCGCAAATGTTGAGTTAACAAGATATTCAGGTCAAGACATCCCTGTGTTAGGACAGTGCAGCCTTCTTGCAACATACAAAGGACAAACAAAACTTGTGTCATTTTACGTCCTTCGCTCTTCTTCTGCAGTGAACTTATTTGGTTTCGATTTATTTCAGTTGTTTAACATGTCTATAATAAATCAGGTCCTATCAGTGAACCAGACAGTGCCTTCAGACAGTGTTTCTCGTCTATGTGAAGAATTTGCAGACATTTTTCCAGCGGACCTCAGTTGCGCTAAGGACTATAAAGCACATTTGGAACTGAAAGTAAACGTGCAACCGAAATTTTTCAGACCGCGCAATGTTCCCCACGCATTGTGTGTTGAGGTCGCAAAAACATTACATGATTTGGAATCACAAGGTGTAATTGAACGTGTGCAGGCTTCTGTCTGGGCATCACCCTTAGTAATTTTGCAAAATCCTTCCGGAAAATTGAGGCTTTGCATGGACTTCAAGGTAACAGTGAATTCACAACTAGTGATTGCAACTTTTCCTTTACCACGCCCGGAAGAGCTTTTTGACAAACTGTGCCCGGGTAAACATTTTTCGAAGTTGGACCTCACAGATGCGTACTTGCAAATACCGGTGGACGAAGAATCCCAGAGCGTTTTGGTGGTTAACACGTATCTTGGTTTGTATCAATTCAAACGACTGCTATTCAGGTGTCCATCCACCCTGCCATGTTTCAGCAATATCTACAAACTGTTTGTGCGTCGGTCCCTACAGCAGCAAACTATCTGGACGATATTGTGATCTCCGGAAAGACGGAAGAAGACCATTTAGCCAAACTCAGAACATTATTTCAGGTCTGGCCACAAAATGGTCTTCGCTTACGGAAGGACAAATATGTGTTTTTTGCTCGTGACTTGCCATACCTGGGCCATGTACTCAATGCCCAAGGCATACATCTCAGTCCCATGCACCTCCGTGCCATACTAGACTTGCCTTCGCGGCAGAATTTGAAGCAGCTACAGAGTGTGCTGGGGAAAATCAACTATTATCACAGATATGTGCCGCATGCCTCTTCCATTTCAGCTCCGCTTCTTCGCTTACGCCGTAAAGGTGTTCCGTTCGCCTGGACGACGGAATGCGAACGCGCCTTTCGCCGGTTGAAATCGGCGTTGCTTTCCAATGCTTGCCTTACGCCATTCGATCCCCAGAAGCCCCTTTTGTTGATGGCCATGAAAGCGGACGGTCTCAAAGTTCGGTAGCTCTGAGATAGTGACTTAGATTCTCAATACTGTGCTGTGTATGATCTAGAGTCTGCAGCTACAGTAGGACATCCACGATAGGTATTGCATTGACTACTAGTATAATTGCAGTTTATTCCGCCTTATAGGCTGGCAATGACCATTGAACATAGTCAACCATTGCACAGAGCTATCACACTGGTATTGCACGTTAGTACACGACACACTGGGCTGCACCTTAAAGGTTGTTGAGCCAGTCTTGAAAGCGTTGAATATAATTTAGAGGAAATATAGGACTTGTGGTATTAGCAGTTTCTGAGTAGTTTATTCTGCTCAAGATATTTGAGAGACTTATCTTAATTCAGTGACTACACAGCTGCAGTCGTAGCCCCAGTAGTATCGACGGAGCCAGCACGCTGGTAGATGGTATTGTAAAACTTGCAGGAGCAGTAAAGTTCAGAAAGAGTTGTTGGATCGTGTTCTTGCCATCCACTGAGCACCCGTGCAGTTTTGCTTACGATTCGTTATTGGTCATTTGTCTTTTGCATGTTGTTTGGTTTGTTTCTTGTTGGTGGTGTCTGAAGCGCGTATTATTTCAGACACATTGAGATTATAGGAACGCAGTAAGATCGCATTTACCATTTGCTTATCCAGGGGCATAATTAAATCTAACTTCGCATCAACTTAACATTAAGAGCTGAGAGCCAAACCTACCAGTGTAGTGTATCTAAGAAGAGTGTACAATTTGGTTAATATGTTTTCATTCATGGTTTGTTCAGTATGATATAATTTCTATCGTGAGATAATTTACAATAAATGCAAGTTATTTACAATATCGATTTTGATTCCGTAATCAGTGGTAGTTAGCCGTCACTGACACATTATTATATTTTAATCATGTTTAATATCGGCCACTACCCACAATAAGAATCCCAACACATGGCTTTACCCTGCCAGGATCGATATTAAAACTGGTAATTAAGAAAGACAGAAAGAGAGACAAACCAAATGAGGAATTGACTCAGTGGAATATTTTGAGGAATTGTGATCCAACATTTGCTTGTTTCGCGAGATTTGTATTTATATGTGCGTTGTATTTTATTGTGTTACTTCGAGCAGATAGTTAGAGAACCAACTCGCGAAGCTAACGTTTTAGACCTCATAGCAACAAATAGACCGGAACTTTTCGAATCCGTGAATGTAGAAGAGGGTATCAGTGATCATAAGTCAGTGGTTGCATCAATGACTACAAGTGTAATAAGAAATGCCAAGAAAGGAAGGAAAATATATTTGCTTAACAAGAGTGATAGGGCACAAATCGCAGAATATCTGAGTGACCACCATCAAACGTTCATTTCTGAGGAAGAGGATGTGGAACAAAAATGGAAAAAATTCAGAAACATCGTCCAGTACGCCTTAGATAAGTTCGTACCGACTAAGGTCCAAAGCGAGGGGAAAGATCCACCGTGGTATAACAATCATGTACGAAAGGTACTACGGAAACAAAGAAAGCTTCATCATAGGTTTAAGAGTAGTCGAATCATAGCTGATAAGGAAAAGCTGAACGAAGCGAAAAAGAGCGTAAAGAGAGCAATGAGAGAAGCATTCAACGAATTCGAACATAAAACATTGGCAAACAATCTAAACAAGAACCCTAAAAAGTTTTGGTCATATGTAAAATCGGTAAGCGGATCTAAATCCCCTATTCAGTCACTCGTTGACCACGATGGCACCGAAACAGAGGACGACCGAAGAAAGGCAGAAATACTGAATTCAGTGTTCCGAAACTGTTTCACTGCGGAAAATCGTAACACGGTCCCTGACTTCAGCCGTCGCACGGACGCCAAAATGGAAAATATTGAAAAACAACTGCTATCACTTAGTAGCGGAAAAGTATCCGGACCAGACGAGATACCCTTAAGATTCTACAGTGATTGTGCTAAAGAACTTGCCCCCTTTCTATCAGCAATTTATCGTAGATCGCTGGAAGAACGTAAAGTACCTAGCGACTGGAAGAAAGCGCAGGTCGTTCCCATTTTCAAGAAGGGTCATAAATCAGATGCGAATAATTATAGGCCTATTTCGCTTACGTCAATCTGTTGTAGAATAATGGAACATGTTTTGTGTTCTCGTATTATGACGTTCTTAGATAATACAAATCTCCTTCATCATAATGGATTCCGCAAACAGAGATCATGTGAAACTCAGCTCGCCCTATTTGCCCAAGAAATTCACAGTGCCGTAGACACTGGCGAGCAGATTGATACCGTATTCCTGGACTTCAGGAAGGCATTTGATACGGTTCCGCACTTACGTTTAGTGAAAAAAATACGAGCTTACGGAATATCGGACCAGGTTTGTGATTGGATTCAGGATTTCCTAGAAGAAAGAACACAACATGTCATTCTTAACGATTCAAAATCTGCAGATGTAGAGGTAATTTCGGGGGTACCGCAGGGAAGCGTGATAGGACCTTTATTGTTTACAATATACATAAATGACTTAGTTGACAACATCGGTAGCTCCGTGAGGCTATTTGCAGATGACACGGTTGTCTACAAGAAAGTAGCAACATCAGAAGACTCGTACGTAGTCCAGGAGGACCTGCAGAGGATTAATGCATGGTGCGACAGCTGGCAGCTTTCCCTAAACGTAGATAAATGTAATATAATGCGCATACATAGGGGCAGAAATCCATTCCAGTACGATTATGCCATAGTTGGTAAATCATTGGAAGCGGTAACGACCGTAAAATACTTAGGAGTTACTATCCGGAGCGATCTGAAGTGGAATGATCACATAAAACAAATAGTGGGAAAAGCAGGCGCCAGGTTGAGATTCATAGGAAGAATTCTAAGAAAATGTGACTCATCGACGAAAGAAGTAGCTTACAAAACGCTTGTTCGTCCGATTCTTGAGTATTGCTCATCAGTATGGGACACTTACCAGGTTGGATTAATAGAAGAGATAGACATGATCCAGCGAAAAGCAGCGCGATTCGTCATGGGGACATTTAGTCAGCGCGAGAGCGTTACGGAGATGCTGAACAAGCTCCAGTGGCGGACACTTCAAGAAAGGCGTTACGCAATACGGAGAGGTTTATTATCGAAATTACGAGAGAGCACATTCCGGGAAGAGATGGGCAACATATTACTACCGCCCACATATATCTCGCGTAATGATCACAACGAAAAGATCCGAGAAATTAGAGCAAATACGGAGACTTACAAGCAGTCGTTCTTCCCACGCACAATTCGTGAATGGAACAGGGAAGGGGGGATCAGATAGTGGTACAATAAGTACCCTCCGCCACACACCGTAAGGTGGCTCGCGGAGTATAGATGTAGATGTAGATGTAGATGTTTTATTTTCTTTTGTGGGGAGTGTTGTGTATAATTGTGCTATAATAAACAGGAGTGTATTTGTTTGCGTGTGACTTTGAATGCAGGTTCAGATTATCAAATTATAGGATACGTAGTTATGTCTGGTTGTACAGTAAATTTTGTGTGGGAATTACGGTTAGTGTGATAGTTCATTGTATGTTAGAGAACTGATTTAGTCGTGTGCAGTACATCTATGTCATATACAAAATCAGTGGGATTGTAGTACGGGTAATTTCATGATTACAAGGGCAAGAGCACGTAAATTGGCAAACGATATGAATCGGGAAAGAAATGAAATGATGACAGAGAATCGGGGTAGCACTGACAGTTTACACGAATTCCGTGAAATCAACGACGAGAGAGCAGTTTCGGCAGCGTGAGAGCCGGTGCAGTGGAATTTAGTGAAGCAACAACATTCGATCGGTCAGCTCGTGGCCAATTAGCCAATCAGGGGAAAAGGGAACAATACGTAGAGCCGGTTATTGTAGTGCATGAGTACGGAGAAATTTTTCCTAGAGGGCAGAGAATACCGGCAGAAAATTTCAATGAAGTTCAAAGATATAGTTCAGGACATAACAGTCCGACGCAAATGTATCGCGACAAATTTTGTGCAAGTCTAGAAAGAGTAAGACAAGACGGGAGGCGAACAGCCACGAATTATGACGGAGGGCAACCCAGTAGGAAAAAAGATCTAGACGTAGGTGTGGCGAGCATTTTGGACTATCTAGAACGTCTATCACAAGAAGTGAAGAAAATCCGTACAGAAATTTTAAAAACGCTGATTCCTGAAAAATTGCATTTTTTTTTTTTTTTTTTTTTTTTTAGTATTCCTGTTTACAGTTGTTACACATTTGTAATAAAGTTCTCCATCCTTGCTCATCCTTGAGAATGTTTGTCTTGTGATTATTCGATAACCTACTCTTTCAACCTTGTCGGCGTTCACACGAGCACACGTGGAACATACCAGACAAATACAAATAAACCACTGGGCGCTACAGCCCACATCGCTACGTTAAAGCCTCGAATTCGGTGCGTCCAGACATTCCGTACTAGACAGATCACCGCACGTCTCTGTGGACGCAACAAAACGCTCAAAATACCCTCGAAAATGGTGCGTTTCTTCGCTCCTGCTTGAAACTGGCCACCTTCGTCTCTAACGACGTAACATAAATCAAACGAACATCCTCGAACTGGTGCGTCATTACACAGCGGTAAGACAGGCCACCTAATATCGTCTCTACAGACGCAAATCAAACCCACAACTACGGTGAGACGCAATGCACACCAACCACAATTAACACTCACCTCACTACCTCGATTCACCACATGACAAATAATACTCTAAGAGTTACAATCTTGGAAAACATGAGACAGTACTTGAAATTTAAATGGTTAACATCTTACGCTACAATTCCAGTAAATGTTATGTGAAATTATGACTCAATTCAGAATGTTTATTAAGAATTCCCCTCAGCAAAACATATAATATTATTCTATACCATATTATTTTAAAGAAATCTACACATAACGTCTTATTTCACTTACACTTAATTACTCTATATGTTCATTAGTCCCAGTGTCTTGTCATCCAAACCTACCCTACAAACGGCTTGAGATGACTGACATGATGTACCCACCCCTAGTGATTTACCACTTTTGATTGCTTCCAGTTCATATGCATTCTGGTGTGCCTGTGATCTCCAATTCTGCTCGACTTGCGGCCTATCCTCTCTGTTGAAGTTTCGTGATGGGAAATGATTTTGTTGCTGCCACCCACGGTTCTGTGGCTCTTGATTTCTCCATCTGTTATTATTCCTCCAGTCCTGATTTTGACTGTTTCCGTTTCTGTTTCCTCCAAAGTTGATTTGCCTATTTCCTGCACTGGCTGGCCAATTTTGGCTTTGATTATTATTTTCGTTTTCATTTCTTCTCTCTTTTTGTGCTTCCTTTGCTGTTCTTTTCTCCCGAACTTGCTGCTCTCTAAATGCAAATTCCAATTCCCGTACAATGCTTTTGAAAGTCTCCACGTCATTCCCACATCGTCCTGCCTACGTCTGTTGGTAAGACAACGGCAACTTCATGTAACAAACTCTGATTATCTCCCCTGGACTACATGGGTCATCGAGGTACTTGTTCCTTTTTAACATATTATCGAAAAATTTCACAACGCTTCTGAAGCCAGAATTTTCGAAGCCCCGTGTCATTAAGATTTCTTGCTTTATTCTGTCCTGCATTTCACGCGATCAGTATCGGTTCATGAAAACGTCTCTAAATTCTTTATATGATGAACAATCTCTTGCAATGCTCCGCATACTTTCTGCAGAGGCACCTTCGATGTGCGAACATACAAAATCTAACTTGTAGATCAGTGGCCATTGCGGTGGTAAAGTTAAGTCGAATTGACCAATGAAAGTTTTTGGATGCAAGACACTGCTATCGTCTTTGAAGTGTTGAAATTTTCTTACAGAAAGAAAGTGCTTGTAGTGTAATGACCCTTTGTCGTATCTATTTTGCCTCGTCGCCAGATAGTTGCTGTTGTTCATTGCTTCTTTGCGCGTATTTTCGAACTCTACATTTCTTAAATCCGTTAACACCGTTGCAGTACGTCGCAGCGGGCTACAATTGTTTGTCCTGGACGATCCGTTACTGTACTGCGAGGTGATAATCCTGTTCATGTCCTGAGATGAACTAATCGTTTGATTTTCGTGATATCTTTGTCCGTTACTTCCTCCTCCTCTTTCTACATTGTGCGATCGCGTGTCGATTTCCATCGGATGTACGACTCGGCCCTCAGGAAGTCTTTCTGCACGCCTGACCCCTGCGTTTGTTTCTACTGTCGACGTCATTTGCACTCTTTGAACGGTTTCAGTGTCTACACTGCCCGATCTCGCTTTCGACATAACGGCGGCTGATAGTAGTTTCAATTCATTTTCGATCTTTTTCTTAAATTCAGAGAATTCTGCCGAAAACAATCCGTTTACCGATTCCGTATTTTTTCTGGTTACAGTTTCCTCAATTTTATTCAATCTCGTTTGTAATCTAGTTATGACTACCTTCCCCACTTTTGTCGTTCTTTCTGTTCCTTCTTTCGTCTCTCTAGCTATTCTTTTTGCGCCTTTCGCAATTATCTTTGCTTTCTTTATTTCACGTTCTAGTTTTATTCGCATGGCTCTGACTTCGTCCATAACTTCAGATGTTTCTCTCCGTATCGCCTGCACTTCTGTACGAACTGTCTTCACATCTTGTGATAGACGTTCTCTCGTCGCCTGTGTTTCTGTACGGACTGTCTTCACTTCTTGTAATAGACGTTCTCTCGTCGCCTGTGATTCTGTACGGACATCCTACGCCTAGATCTTGTTTCTTACTGGGTTGCCCTCCGTCATAACTCGTGGCTGTTCGCCTCCCGTCTTGTCTTACTCTTTCTGGACTTACACAAAATTCGTCACGAGACATTTGCGTCGGACTGTTATGTTCTGAATTATATCTTTGAAACTCACTGAAATTTTCTGTCGGTGTTCTCCGCCCTCTAGAAGAAATTTCTCCGTACTCATGCACTACAATAACCGGCTCTACGCATTGTTCCCTTTTCTCCTGATTGGCTAATTGGCCACGAGCTGACTGATCGAACGTTGTTGCTTCACTAAATTCCACTGCACCGGCTCTCACGCTGCCGAAACTGCTCTCTCGTCGTTGATTTCACGGAATTTGTGTAAACTATCAGTGCTACCCCGATTCTCTGTCATCATTTCATTTCTTTCCCGACTCATATCGTCTGCCAATTTATCTGCTCTTGCCCTTGCAATCATAAAATTACCCTTACAACAAACCCATTGATTTTGTACATAACAAAGATGTACTACACACGACTAAATCTATTCTCTGACATACAATGAACTATCACACTAACCGTAATTTACACACAAAGTTTACTGTATAAGTACGTATCCTATAATCTGAACCTGCATTCAAAGTCACACGCAAACAAATACGCTCCTATTAACTATAGCACAATTATACACAACACTCCCCACAAAAGAAAATGAAACGTAACCAACACAACAAAATACAATGCACATATAAATACAAATCTCGCGAAACAAGCAAATGTTGGATCACAATTACTGAAAATATTCCACTGAGTCAATTCTTCTCGTTATTTGGTTTGCCTCTCTTTCTGTCTGTCTTAATTACCAGTTTTAATATCGATCCTGGCAAGGTAAAGCCATATGTAGGGGTTCCTATTGGGATAGCGGGCGATATTAAACATGAATAAAATATATTAATGTGACAGTGATGGCTATCTACCACTGATTACTGAATCAAAAGCGATATTGTAAATATCGTGTATTTATTGTAAATTATATCACGATAGAAATCAGATCATATTGAACAAATCATGAATGAAAACAAATTAAACAGATTGTACACTGTTCTTAGATATACTACACTGGTTCAAATGGCTCTGAGCACTATGGGACTTAACTTCTGAGGCCACCAGTCCTCTAGAACTTAGAACTACTTAAACCTAACTAACCTAAGGACATCACACACATCCATCCCCGAGGCAGGATTCTAACTTGCGATCGTAGCAGCCACGTGGTTCCGGACTGAGGGCCTAGAACCGCTAGACCACCGCGGCTGGCGCTACACTGGTAAGATTGGCTCTCAGCTCTTAATGTTAAGTTGATGTGAAGTTAGATTTAATTATGCCTCTGGATAAGCAAATAGTAAATGCGATCTGACTGCCTTCCTATAATCTAAATGTTAAGTTGATGTGAAGTTAGATTTAATTATGCTCCTGGACAAGCAAATGGTAAATGCGGTCTGATTGCGTTTCTATAATCTCAATGTGTCTGAAATAATACGCACTTCGGACACCACCACCAAGAAACAAACCAAACAACATGCAAAACACAAATAACCAACAACGAATCGTAAGCAGAACTGCACGGAAGCTCAGTGGATGGCAAGAACACGATCCAACAACCATTTCTGATCTTTACTCCCGCTGCAGCAAGTTTTACAATACCATCTACCAGCGTGCTGGATCCGTCGATACTGCTGGGGCGACTACTGCAGCTTCGTAGTCACTGAATTAAGATAAGTCTCTCAAGTATCTTGAGCAGAATAAACTACTCTGCTAATACCACAAGCCCCATATTTCCTCTAAATGGTATACAACGCTTTCAAGACTGGCTCAACAACCTTTAAGGTGCAGCCCAGTGTGTCTTGTACTATCGTGCAATACCAGTGTGATAGCTCTGTGCAATGGTTGACTTCGTTCAATGGTGATTGCCAGCCAATACGGCGGAATAAACTGCAATTATACTAGTAGTCAATGCAATACCTATCGTGGACGCTGATGTCCTATTGTAGCTGCAGACTCTAGATCATACACAGCACAGTATTCAGAATCTAAGTCCCTAACTTAGAGCTACCGAAATTTGCGACTGTCCGCCATCACGGCACAAGACGCTCTCCACTGCCTCACTCTGCACGATGCTCTTGCGACAATCTTGCCGCCAAACTCTAATCTGCCAATCTCGACGCTGCAAAGGCCTTCCACATCTCTCTCGCGGAGTGATACCATTTCTCCATCTATCCAAAAATTTCTCTGTTCAAACAGCGGGCGTTGACCCTCAGCTTTTCCCGTAATTTCTTATGAACTGCCCAACCAGAGCTCAGCCCATTTGCCGCTAAAACAGCGCGCGACTGGGCGGCGCCAGCGCGTACGTTGGACACTCTCTGTCTGCTCGACATTTCCCCTCTCTCTCACCTGGCACCCGGCAGCGTTCCTTTTGATGCTTGCCGGTCAGCGGCCTCATCCCCTGGGACACCCGGCCCCTGCACAATTCTCTTCCGGCGCTCATCGGCCTTCGCTTCCCCGCCTCCACTGGCAAAACCACTTGCTTACACATACAGCATGCAACTATATACTGTCATCACCAAAGCCCGTATTATTTCAGACATGTGTCTAATCATCACGTATCTCTCTTACTAATCAAGCTAATAAGACTAATTAGCCATTATATGGGTTTATTTACTCCAAATATGCAGAATAATCTGAGAAATGAATGTGACAAATGAAAGCCACCTTTCAGTGGCCCGTGTCAAAGTCACGGATCGGGGACCCGATGGTTCGCCGATTTTTTGCTCACAAGTAGATACTTTTTGTTCGACGTGGTGTTTTGCTGTTGCGTTCTGATAATGATCAGTCCAGGGTCGTGGTACCACGTTCGTTACATTCCTCTGTATTAAAGCTTCTCCACCAAGGAAATTGGGTCTAGTGCGAACGAAACAATTTGCTCCTCAGCACTGTACTTTCTTCGGAATCGATGCCGCGATTTCGAATATGTCCTCTTCAACAGCACCAACAATCAGCACCACCGCGGAAATTCTTTGCAACGCTTACACATCGATTTTGCTGGTCCATTCTGGAATGCTCGATGGTTGGTTGCGTTAGATTCATCAGTAATTTTCCTTTCGACATCTCGTGGAAATCGGGTTTTCTGCCGGATATCAGCGTCTTCCAAACACGATATTTCGACGTCATTACTTGACGTCTTCATCAGATGTTCTCTGAGACTGGCTGCTTGCTGGACCGGGTCGCATATTTATGCGCCCTTTGAGCCAACGCCGTGAACCTCGATAGTGGCGGTAGTAGACAACGTCGCCTGGGGCAAAAGCAGGTGTCTGCCGCTGCACGGGAGCCTGATGCGGCGGATGTAGCAAACACATCAAGATTCGGCGATGGCGACCGTGGAGCAACTAAGCCGGCGAGCGACCATCTTGGGGCTGAGAGCGGTACAAGGACAAAAAGAGCAATAACGCATCCTCCCGAGAATACGACTCTTTCAACTTCAACATCTGTGACTTGAAAGTCCTGACCAATCTTTCAGCAGCACAGTTTGACTGTGGCGAAAACGGCGCGGACGTCAGATGTTGAATACCATTGGCCTTGTAGAATGACAAATTCTGTGGACGTGAATTGTGGGCCACTGTCGGAAAAAATTGTCTGTGGAAGACCTTCAATGCAAAAGATAACAGATAACGATTGGATGGTGGCAGATGATGTCGTGGAAGACATCCAGACAACAAAAGGAAAATTGTAATTTCTTAGACTTTCCCGGCGATTTGATGACATCTCGTGGAAATCGGGTTTTCTGCCAGATATCAGCGTCTTCCAAACACGATATTTCGACGTCATTCCTTGACGTCCTCATCAGGTGTGAGACTGGCTGCTTGCTGGACTGGGTCGCATATTTATGCCGGCCCAGTGCCTGGTGTTTTGTTTGTCGTTCCCTAGTCGGTCCTCGCCCGCGAGTCGTGCTATACTGCCGCTCTAGGTGTTCCCTACTCCGTCTGCGCCCACTCCGGCTGCCTCCAACTGCAGTCGTGGTCTCCTGGTGTTCCCTTCTTGGTTCGTGCCCGCAGTGTGTGGATGTCTGAGGCTCGTTGTTGGTGTTGGAAACATATTTTCTCCGGTATTGCTTCAGCAGTTCAAATGCTGGGTTCCATGTAGTGCTTAGCTGGTATCCTGCTTCCCGGTTAATCAGGTTTTGTGCAATCTTTATCTCTATTGATTCAATCCAGAGCGGCAGGAGAGCGCCACTCGCTGGCGCGAACCGAGAAGGGAACACCAGGAGGCCACCACCGCAGTTGGAGGTGGCCAGAGTGGGCGCGGACGGAATAGGGAACGTCCAGAGTGGCAGGGGAGCACTACTCACGGGCACGGACGACGAGTCGCTGAGATGTGCAGCCGTGAGAAGGACGTACCTGCGCCTGTTAGCGATGCGAAGGGTGTGGCAGATCGCCGTCCGGCCGTGCTTGCGCCGTCGGCGGCCCCATCTGGCCCCCCACCTATGACGAACACTGCTATGGCTATGGATTTGACGGACACGGCTCCGGAAACGTTGAAGACTGCGCTGTCTGCTCCGCTGCCCGACTCTGAAGATGAGAGCTCTACCGCCCCTCAGCCACGCGGACGCAGCGGGAAACAGAAGAGGAGGGCAACAGCTGCGACGTCCGCTGTTCACAGCTCGCCGATTGAGAAGAGAGCCAAGCAAGATTTCGCCCCTGAAGCCGACGGTTTTGTCCCGGCCCGGCGAACTGCAAGACGCATGCTGTCATCGACGACGCCTCCAACTGCCGTCGCCAACTCATTCGACGCGCTCGATGACGCACCGGACCCGCCGCCGCGTGATCCTGCTCCGAAGAAAGACTCCCATCTTCCGCCGGTGGTCCTCCAGTTTCGGCCGCCCTATGAGGAACTGCAGAAGTTGTTGCGCAGCCGGACAACGGCCGTGTACACCGTGAAGCCTGCAGGGCGTGACCTGTACAGGGTCACACTCCGCACTGCTGACGATTATCGCCGGGTCACTCAGGAGGCGTCTGAGCGTGGTATCCCATTCTATACCCACGCTTCCGCACCTGACAAGGTCTTGATGATTGTATTCCGCGACCTGCCGTTCAACATGGAAGCCGATCACCTGCATCGTGAACTCGCTGACCTGGGCATGTACATCCGGGCAGTCGTGAAGATGAAGTCGCCAAAATCACGCGATGATATGCCGCTCTTCCTGGTCGTCTGCTCTGACACCGTGGAGAACCGCAAACTATACCAATTGACGCGGGTCGCCGACGTTCCGGTCCAGACCGAAGATCTTCGCTCCCGGAGAGGCCCTGTGCAGTGTTTTCGCTGCCAGGGGATCAATCACGTCGCGCGCCACTGCTCTATGCCGGACAGATGTGTTAAATGCGCCGGCGCCCATGCAGGAAGTGCGCGCCCCCGTCCGCCCTCCGAGAAGCCAACATGTGCACTCTGTGGCGGGGCTCACGTGGCCAGTTATCGTGGGTGTGAGGTGTGGAAGCGTGCCATCGCTCGCCAACGTGGCCAAACACCAGCGCCACGTCAGAAGAAGCCAGCAACGAGACGGCCAGGCGTCTCTTTCGCGGCGGCAACTTCAGGGACGCCCTCCGCCGTCCCGGCTGCGTCGGCTGCTCCTGCTCCTGTCGCATCCGAGGCCGTGCCGACACCTGAGGCTCCTGCGCCTCCACCACAGCTGCTAGTGGCGGAACCGGGTACTGCCTCTCCCGGGACGTCGGCCGGACCGCGCCCCGCCAACCGCCGGCGCGGGGGTCACCGCCCTGTGGGTATCCAGCACTCGGCACAGTCAGTCGAGCAGCCCCAGGTGGACTCTCACAGCGAAGCAGCCACGCCTCCCCCTTCCAGCGCCGGGGCCGCGCCGGCTGCCTCCACCACTGACCTGGCCAACCTCGTCGCGCAGCCCACAGCCCTGGTGACCAGTGCTACGAAGTTGATTGAAGTCCTGTCGCAGCAACTCACTGCTGCAATGCCGATGGCCTCTCCGGCCCCGACCGCTGTCAACCCTCACCAACTGCACCATGGGCAGCATTAGAGGGCTCACGGTCGTCGCATGGAATGCCAACGGCGTCCGCACTCAAGCTGGCGAACATCGCCAATTTCTCCGAGATGAAGCTGTCGACGTCTGCCTTATCAATGAAACGCACCTGAAGCCTGGGGTCGACGTCAGGGCGGCAAACTACTCCAGCTATCGCACCGATCGATTGACGGCGGGTGGTGGGACAGCTGTTTACGTCCGCAATAGCATTCGTCACCATGTGATACAACTTCCACCACTGGCAACGCTGGAGGCCACTGGTGTCGTCGTTCACACCTCGGCGGGCGCCATCACGTTCGTCGCGGCCTATCGGCCTCCGTCTCGTACCCTGGACCCTGCTGACATCGATGCTCTGCTCTCCTTGAGGGGGGCAGGTGTTCTTCGTCGGGGACTTCAATAGTAAACATGTCTCCTGGAACTCCAGGATCACCAATGCCGCTGGCTGCTGCCTGCTCCGGATAGCGGAACGTCACCATGCGCTTGTGGTGGGGCTGTACGACCCGACAATCTTCCCTGCCCGTGGCCTCCCAGATATAATCGACATCGCGGTCGTGAAGGGCATCCCTCATCAGATCACCGCCACGACGAGGATGGCACTGTCTTCGGATCATGTCCCTGTGGTTTTTGATATCGACCTAGATGTCCTCCAGCAGCCCAGGCGAGGTATCTCACTTGCTGGCATCGATTGGGACAGGTTTCAAGCAGCCGTGACGCACTCACTCGCCGCCGCGCCGCCCCCTGCGGAAGCTGGAGCGGACGAAACACTTTTGCACTTCGCGGAAACCACGATCGACGCTGCAACTATAGCGACGCCGCCCCGACCTCGCCCTCCGCCTGACTACTCCCGACAGCTGCCGCCGGACATCCTTGCGGCCATCACTGAGAAGAACCGGGTCTACCGGGAGTGGCAGAGGATGAGAAATGCCAACACCAAGCTCCTCCTCAACAGGATGCGTCGGGACATCCGGGCCGCCATTGACAACCATCGCAATCGCGACTGGAATAACAAGGTCGCCACCCTTTGTCTTGAAGACGGCACAGCCTGGCAGACGACGAAGCGTTTCGTACGCCGCACGCAACGTATCCCTCCGCTGCTGGTTCATGGTCAGGCTGTCTGCGAACCAGCTGCGAAGGCTGATGCCCTCGCAGACGTCTTCGAGGCTGCGTTTACGCCTATCGAAGACCCGACTGACGCTGTCCACGACGACCTGGTTACTGATCGGCTCCCACGCTACTTGGAGACACGCGACGACGATGACGTCATTGAAGAGACAACGGCGGAGGAGGTGTCGTCCATCCTGCGTGCCCTAAACCCCAGGAAAGCTGCGGGCCCAGACGAAGTTTCCAACGCCCTACTCCAGAAGTTGCCGCCCGTGGCTGTCACTCATCTTGCCGACCTTTTTAATGTCATCCTCCGGTCCTGCAGTTTTCCTCAGTCCTGGAAGCTTACAGAAATCGTGGCGGTTCCGAAGATGGGGAAGGATCTGCGGCAGCCCGTGAACTACAGACCTATTAGTTTACTGCCGGCCGTCTCCAAGGTCTTTGAAAGGGTGTACATCAGGCGGCTGCAGCGCCACGTCGACGAGGAAAGCCTCCTGCCCGAAGAGCAGTTCGGATTTCGCAGGGGCCACTCGACCGTTCATCAACTCCTTCGGCTAGTGGAAGATGCGTTCGTCGCCCTCGAGCAGCGCGAGTTCTTCGGCGCGGTGTTCCTGGACGTGTCGCGTGCTTTCGACAGTGTGAGGCACCGCGGCCTCTTGTTCAAACTTTTTGAACTTGGGGTCCCGACGTCGCACGTACGTCTCATCCCTTCCTATCTTGCCGATAGGACCTTCCATGCGCGGGCCATGCAGGGCTTGTCCTCCGTCCGCCGCATCAACGCCGGTGTGCCACAGGGCTCGGCCTTGGGGCCAATCCTGTACTCGCTGTACACGTCTGATGCGCCGAAGATCGACCGTGTGCGGCTCACTCTGTACGCGGATGACACGGCTCTCTATACCAGGAGCCGCAATGCCGCCATCATGCGCCGCCGTCTGCAGCTCGCCGTTGACACCCTGGCAGCCTGGGCAGTCAAGTGGCGCCTCCAATTCAATGGTGCCAAGACCCAGTTCCTGATCGTCACAAGGCGACTCGTTCCTGCAGGTCTGCAACCGCTCACTGTCGGTGGAAGCCCTGTCCCGTGGCGCCCAACGGCGCATTACCTCGGCGTCACCATCGACCGCCGACTCACGTGGGTTCCGCACATCCGCGAAGTGAAGGCCAAAGTGGGGACAAGGCTCCGCACCCTGTACCCGGTGCCGAACCCCGGCTCCCTACTACCAGCGCGGCTGGGCATCACCCTGTACAAAGCGCTGCACCGTCCTGTACTCCAATACGCCACCGTCGTCTGGGGGAACGCCGCCGACACGACCTGAAGAAGCTGGAGGCACTGCAGAATCGCATCCTTCGGCTGGCCTTACACCTGCCTTACGATTTTCCCACCGCTCATCTTCACGACGTCGCGGAAGTACCTCTGCTCCGGACCTCTTCCAGACGACCGCCCGCGCCTTTTACGTGCTGGCCGGTCGCACAACGCCCAAATTCGGACGCTGGGCCGCAAACTGCCGCGCAGTGTCGCCACCCGCTGGCCACACCTGCTCGCTGCATAGCTAGCTCTGCAGAACTGTGCTGAGGAGACACCCAAGAAGACAATTCACATACGAAGACGCAACATCATCATGCATGGGAGGCAAAGCAATAACTGCTGCGAACTCCATCACACATCGGAGGAAAAAGTTATCTCCGTGCAGATCCACGCGAGGCGAAACGGGCGCGGACGGAGAAGGCAACACCAGGAGGCCACGACCGGAGTTGGAGGCGGCCGGAGTGGGCGCGGACGGAATAGGGAGCACCTAGAGCGGCAGGATAGCGCGACTCGCGGGCTTGACCGACTAGGGAATGGCAAACAGAACACCAGGCACTGGGCCGGCATAAATATGCGACCCAGTCCAGCAAGCAGCCAGTCTCACACCTGATGAGGACGTCAAGGAATGACGTCGAAATATCGTGTTTGGAAGACGCTGATATCCGGCAGAAAACCCGATTTCCACGAGATGTCATCAAATCGCCGGGAAAATCTAAGAAATTACAATTTTCCTTTTGTTGTCTGGATGTCTTCCACGTCATCATCTGCCACCATCCAATCGTTATCTGTTATCTTTTGCATTGAAGGTCTTCCACAGACAATTTTTTCCGACAGTGGCCCACAATTCACGTCCACAGAATTTGTCATTCTACAAGGCCAATGGTATTCAACATCTGACGTCCGCGCCGTTTTCGCCACAGTCAAACTGTGCCGCTGAAAGATTGGTCAGGACTTTCAAGTCACAGATGTTGAAGTTAAAAGAGTCGTATTCTCGGGAGGACGCGTTATTGCTCTTTTTGTCCTTGTATCGCTCTCAGCCCCAAGATGGTCGCTCGCCGGCTTAGTTGCTCCACGGTCGCCATCGCCGAACCCTGATGTGTTCGCCACATCCGCCGCATCAGGCTCCCGTGCAGCGGCAGACACCTGCTTTTGCCCCAGGCGACGTTGCCTACTACCGCCACTATCGAGGTTCACGGCGTTGGCTCGAAGGGCACATTCTTCGCTGCCTCGGACGCGCTATGTATCTGGTTTTGGGGGCCTCTGGTGAGGTGCGCCGGCATCTCAATCAGCTGCTCCTCTGTCGTCGCACGGCATCTGCCGCTGGCCGTCTGCTTTCAGCGACGGTGCCGTCCGGTCAGCGCCCTGGGGACCCATCTACTGGCTCGCCTCAGCCCCAGGTGTTATCGACGCTGCCTTACATTTTGCCCCATGGCGACGCCCGCAGTGGACACGTCGCTGCAGCCGCCGGGCGCCCCCCTGGGTCACGCGCCGCCGATCGCTCCCCGTGACCAGTTGTCCTCCGACATGGAACTCTAGCCCACTCCGGACCATATGTCGTCTTTGCCCGTCGGGTTCCCTGGCCCGATGGAGGTCGACCCTTCGGCCCCTCCTGTCTCTCTACAGGCGCATACACCGCATATTGGCGTGCACCCTGGAGTAGGTTTATCAGGCGTTCCCTAGCTCCCCGTGGTCCGAATGGCAGGGTGCTGGTGGCGCAGCCTCGCCTGTTGTTTGGCTCCCCACCTCGTCGCATACACCAACATGGGGTCCTCCCCACGGTGGGCGGAGGTCTTATACCACAACCGTCCGCCGATTTGCGGGGAAGGAATGTGGTGTCCCCGCCAGACACCATACTTCCTACGTGGTAGCCTTTAAATCCGCCGCGGTCCGTTAGTATACGTCGGACCCGCGTGTCGCCACTATCAGTGATTGCAGACCGAGCGCCGCCACACGGCAGGTCTTGTCTAGATTGACTCCCTAGCACTCAGCCCAATTGTACAGCCAACTTTGGTAGTGATGGTTCACTGCCTACATACGCTCTCATTTGTAGAGATCACTACAATATGCTTATAAGAGAACAAGTTTTGTTAATTCCACACTGCAATCCGACATAAGCAACAAATTATACACTAACCATTTTTTTCATAATTCCATCTATATATAAAATTTTCAATTGTAAAGAGCCTACGGCACTCGATTGAAGTTACACTTAGCCAGGGAGTTCACAGTTTCAATTGAGCCCCAAGATAACATCCTTGTCTAATGAAACATAATGCTAATGAGTAATATTTCTAATAGAGTGTTCATGGAAGCAGCAGTTTTAAATGTTGTTTAGTGAGAGAAATAAACTTTAATGATTACCTCACATTAATCTAAAAGGGCAAAAAAAAAAGGCAGAATCACTTAAATCTAAACGTTTTGTTAATCAAATGTTATTGTTTAACATAATCCAATTATGGAATTCTTGCTATGAAAAGCAAAAGCTGTGCTAAAGGGCACAATAGTCTGTAACATTACTTTCATGTAGGCGCGTCTGTCCGGAACCACGCACCTGCTATGGTCGCAGGCTCGAATCCTGCCTCAGGCATGGATGTGTGTGATTTCCTTACGTTAGTTAGGTTTAAGTAGTTCTAACCAGGAAAGTACTTGAGCTCGAACAAACATATCTGTATGGACGTTTGGTTACAGGACCATTATGTACCTCTGAATGTGCTGGTGGGTGTCGTTTTTCAGCAAAACTCTGCAGTCATGCTCTAGATATTACTGTAGATGTAATTGTAGACGCCATACGCAATGCAGCAATCTCAACTATAAATGTAAATGTGGAATGTCAATAAAATGCTCCGAGCAATGCGAATGACTGCAAAACGCACAGTGAAGAAATGCAAGTTGATCACATGGCCTATTTGCACATTCTATAATACCAGTGTTGAACGCCACGTCAATGACACTTTTGAAGTTGTTCACTGGTTCACCAATACCGTAGCCAGCGTTCTGCCACGCATAACGAAGCATTGGTCTGTATACTCCCGCAGATAACTGATTGTAGATGACAGAATGCATATTCATGATAAAGAATCTGTCGTGCAGTTTCGGCTGAATATTACTGGAACGTAGTTTAATGAAGTCTGTTATTCTCTTGGCATATATTTTATATTGCCTGATGAAATACACATCCAGAGGTTGTGCATATTTTGTAGTTTTAGGCGGAATGATTTTTAAATCTACAAGTTTTCCGCCAGATGCTTCCAGTAGTACTCGTTCATCCTTATGTCCTGACCAGGAGTCACAAAGTACTAATGACTTTCTCGACAAATGTGGACTCAAAACTGACAGAAAAAACGTCATCAGATGTTTCGTCATCTTCCCACTCACACTTGCATCGACGACGACATTTGGAGGGCACCGCGTTTCTATTTCCCTTGACACGCGGGGTCCAAACTTTTCACTGGATTCTTGGGAGCAAATATAGAGTTGGTCTGCCAATCGTCCGTCCATTGATTTAGCAACATCGATCGTGTAACTATGTGTTGCACAGTTAACTGATTGCAACATCGCGACAGTGTTTCTCTCCCCTTTCATGGATAGTGTTCTGTCACAAGAAAGTTCATAGTTGAACTGACTCTGATCACAGTTCCATATAGAACTGATATCGATGTTTTCTCTCGTGATATGCTCATTGAAGTCAGCAACAAAAGTTTGAGCTCTTTCAATCAGCTCTTCTTCGTCATCCTTATCTTTTCGTGCTTGGAGTATAGTGATACGGCGTGATGTTATCCTAAACTCCTTTTTCAAATTAGTAATAAATCCTAGTGAAGCTGTAAAGTTTTTACACCCGACATATCTGGCTACGTCCACTGCCAATGTTGTAAATGCCAATAATGGACGGCGGAACCGCATTCTCGCGCTTAATCGAATTTCCCCATTACACGCTCATTAATGCTCTTGAACAGCAGTGTACGTTTTCCTTTGAAACCTGTATTTCCTTCTCTTTTCTTTGCCACGTAATCCAGTATGTTTTTAATATTGCTTTTAGACTTTAGTTTAGGGTATCTTTTCAGAAGCTTGTCGTATGTGTAGAGACCTCTTACATAATAATCATCGTACATGTTCTCGAGTGTGTTTTCATCAAACGCCGTGATGTATTTGAAACTTTAACCTTCTTCTTGGGAGACGGTTGGTATTCACTGTCACTGCTTCCATCGCCTCTTCCCGCACTTGCCGTAGCACTACCGTTTGCAATGAGCTGTTCGTCATTATCAAAAAAAATGGTTCAAATGGCTCTGAGCACTATGGGACTTAACATCTGAGGTCATCAGTCCCCTAGAACTTAGAACTACTTAAACCTAACTAACCTAAGGACACCACACACATCCATGCCCGAGGCAGGATTCGAACCTGCGACCGTAGCAGTCCCGCGGTTCCGGACTGTAGCGCCTAGAACCACACGGCCACCGTGGCCGGCTTCGTCATTATTATCCCTATCATCATCATTATGTGTTAGTGTTACAACAGTATCTGTTTCTAACTTATGCTCATATTTCTGCACTATAATAGATACCAGAAAACATGCGAATGATTCGTGTTCTACACCAATACCATCTTCACGAAGAAGGGTTCTTCGTAACTTCATCTCAGCCAATTGCAATACATTAGCAGGATTGATTACCAATCGCCGAGCCATCTGACGCTTCAATACACAAATAATGTCACAAAACGCAACTTCAGAGGCACACTGCACCGTCCCTACTGGTCCCGACTGGCGTACCGGCAGGTCAGAGTGCAATGCGGCATGGCATACGCAGAGGCTTCTAACGGACGACTGCAGAGTTTTGCAGATGCGGGAGTATTACTAGTGCAATAACAGACCTTTACATTATTTCTCACACGATTTTGGTGTATTTGTGTTGGTTCGAGCCTAAGTACTTTCCTGGTAAGTCTAGGGGACTGATGACCTCATATGTTAAGTGTGTTGTCACCGCCAGACACCACACTTCCTACGAGTTAGCCTTTAAATCCGCCACGGTCCGTTAGTATACGTCGGACCCGCGTGTTGCCACTATCAGTGATTGCAGACCGAGCGCCACCACACGGCAGGTCAAGTCTAGAGACTCCCTAGCACTCAGCCCAGTTGTACAGCCGAATTTGCTAGCGATGGTTCACTGCCTACATACGCTCTCATTTGCAGAGACGATAGTTTAGCATAGCCTTCAGCTGCGTCATTTGCTACGACCTAGCAAGGCGCCATATCCTCCAAGAATGTATTCTGAACAGATAATATCGTGAATCGTGTACCGTCAAGAGCGACGTTCATTATTAATGGATTAAAGTTAAGTATCAAACTAATTACGTCCGCTTACTGAATTCTAATTCCTTGTCATGTTCCAGACCTCACGTCAGTATAGTTCTTCCCTCTTCACGCCAGCCTGCGTGAGCTAAAACGCGTGCATTTCGAACTCCCCTAGTAACACGGTGTTGGCTCTTCTGCCAACACAACAATATATCCCACAGCGCTTAGAGCCATTCGAATCATCTTTCATCTAGGGGCAAAAATACACTGCGTGATTCAATGCCTCGCAAAATATTGCTCGTAGTAGCAGAAAAGATGTAAATGACATTCTCATCTACAATATTAACAAGTTACGGGGGCCGTTTTTCCCACATTAAATTCTTTTGCTCACATGATGCTTTTTGAGAGAGATCGAATCTGTAAGTGTTTTTATCATACAGGGACTGCATCCTACTATTTAAGTTAATTATTTTCGCTTGGTGGAAAACTGCTACGAGTTCTTTTTGCTTCTGTGCGCACTATCACGGTGGCATCTCGGGGGATTTTCACTGTCCTGTGTGAGAGCAGAAATGTGAGTAGGAGAAAAGTCAGGGCGCAGGTAATTTGCTGGTCAGTACCATCTTGCTTATCTTGACACTCACCAATTGCGATCGAGAATAAATTATAAGGCATTTCCTTCTTTCGAATTACAGGGAGACCAGGGGGTGATGTAACGATACTGATTAGTTACATGTCGCTATGCGACCTTCAATAATAGCATTACGTCTTGTATTGACGGAAATATCTGGGAGGAGGACAGTGCTGTTGTAGACGAAATTATATGTTCACTAAAATCCCCTGCTGATAGGACGGGAAACACGTGGCCTCCCACTCGCTTCAGACTTCCTGTGATTGAATAACGGCGTCTCGAGATGTTTCCAGAATATTTCTCATGGGCTATTTTCTGGCCGGCAGTACTGTTAACTAACCTTCTACTGTGTGCTGGACTGTTCTTTGGGTGGCTGCTGAATACCTGGAAAAATACGACTGGGTGTTGTCTTGAAGCATAACAGAGGGCCATATTTTCGAACATAGCGTGGGAAACGAGCGACTTTTTGCACTATAATTGTGCAGCCAATAAGGGAAGAGAGCGCCGCCTATTGCCAACTTCTGGTTAGTCTACGGCGAACAGGAAAATTTAAGCAGGCATTTCCTGCAAAGTGGTGTGGAAAAAGAAATTCACACTTGTCACGATGGCATCCCGGGGATTGGCAATCTCCGTTTGTGAGAGCAGAGAAAAGTGAATTGGAGAGAAGTCAGGGAGCATCAAGTTGTTGTTTAGCACCATGTTGCACCGCAGAGTGACATCTTTTCCACAGAACTTGCGATTGTTGTGTGGTCCAGCCAGGTGCTCCTTGTTGCTGTTACGAGTAAACGTCGCAAATAGCGTTTGCACTACATGTAGTCCTCGTGGTTCAAATGGTTCAAATGGCTCTGAGCACTATGGGACTTAACTTCTGAGGTCATCAGTCCCCTAGAACTTAGAACTACTTAAACCTAACTAACCTAAGGACATCACACACATCCATGCCCGAGGCAGCATTCGAACCTGCGACCGTTGCGGTTGCGCGGTTCCAGACTGTAGCGCCTAGAACCGCTCGGCCACTCCGGCCGGCAGTCCTCGTGGTCTGTGCTCTCTCAACTTACGCGTGCTTCCTGCAACTTGTGTTGTTGCTATTTTGTTGTTTGTTTGGTCTGAGGATTATAGGGACTGAAGTGAAAGGTTATCACTTCCTTTTTCCTTAGCCACAAAGGTCTAGGATTAAAACCACAACCAAAAGGAATCCTATCGCCTGAACTCCGGAGAAGAAAGAAAGTAAAACTAAGTGTGTAACCACAGTGAAGTAGAAAATGAAAGCATCAAGAGAAAGCTGAAAAAATTAAGTAAAAGGAAAAAAAGCACTAAAAGATCTACTTCAAGTGGTTCCTGAGAGAAACGTTTCCTAATTTGTATATCACAGTTCTTATGTAATTTCCCATCCTTTGACAGCTGTTAATAGTTATGGTTAAATTACTAATTTGTTGATGTACACGAGAGAGTCGCATTAATGCTAGAACTATATTGCATTCTGTGCGGATATCGAAAAGTTCAGTCCATGTATCTTCTAAGAAGTTCACGTCATTGTGCTCTGGAATTCATTTCTAGAAAAGTTGATTAATATATTCTTATTCGCTACAGTGAAAGACATCTCTTCTATTGACCAAGTTCTCATAGCTCTTAAGATACGCATTTTAAAGTCCATGTTTATTGGACTTACTTTTTTCTTGTTTTGGTCCATACTACCACCTCTGAAAGTTGCCTCCCCTACTGTCTTAGCAACAGACCGGAAGACTACATGTAGACCACTGTGAGAGGTATCAGTCGATTTTCGCTTATAACTTTTTAGACCACGGTGCCTTACCTCAAACTGATGCATTTATTCCTCTCCATAATCCGTGAAAGTTTGTTACATCACCACCGAATCACCCCATGTATAAATACACATACTGGAGGTGAGGAGGTGGCGCCTGTAAGTTCGACGCTCTGGAAGCGTTTCCAGACACGACTTAATATCCTTGTTTTGTTCTTAAAAACATAGCCTACATCAAATGGCTCAAATGGCTCTGAGCACTATGGGACTCAACTGCTGTGGTCATCAGTCCCCTAGAGCTTAGAACTAATTAAACCTAACTAACCTAAGGACATCACACACATCCATGCCCGAGGCAGGATTCGAACCTGCAACCGTAGCGGTCTTGCGGTTCCAGACTGCAGCGCCTTTAACCGCACGGCCACTTCGGCCGGCATAGCCTACATCTCCTCGAAGTTCGTCAGTGTAATTTTGAAACACTCTGCGCCAGATGCTGGTACATTCTTGATCTGGCACATCTCTAGTTTCTAGATTCTTTGCATTCATACAACATTTATCTCTGTTCGATGTCAGAGTTCACTACAGACGCCCACTAAAAATCACCCTACAGCCCAGCTGACCGAAGCCAATACACGAAGTCACAGCTGATGAAGAAAAAAAGCATCACAGTTCTAATTACACTTCGAAATTGACGTTAAACAACTGTAGCAGATAGGTTCGAGGAAAGTGACTCCTCTCCAGGAATGAGAGTGCCAGAAATATGATTCAGTAGTAGCTGTAGTCTTTAAAGGACTGCTCCATAGAATCCAACGCATGTATGTGCTTGAATGGAAGGACTTGATTCCAAATCCCAGACAGCATTTCTACAGAAAGCGTAGCACTAGAAATCTGAAACGCAAGTGTACATTCCTTATGACCCCAATCAGCGCATCATCAACTACTGTCTGTGATCCCTCTCAATCAACCATCGCCTATAACCCAGTCGATATATCACAGAACCTCTGACATGCATCGAGGCAGAATGCGTTACAAATATTGGAAAAATATCTGCCGCGCGGGATTAGCCGAGCGATCTTTGGCGCTGCAGTCATGGACTATGCGGCTCGTCCTGGCGGAGGTTCGAATCCTCCCTCGGGAATGGGTGTGTGTGTGTTTGTCTTTAGGATAATTTAGGTTAAGTAGTGTGTAAGCTTAGGGACTGATGACCTTAGCAGTTAAGTCCCATAAGATTTCACACACATTTGAACATTTTGAAAAGTATCTAGTGGCGGCGGCGTGAAGGAGTTCCAAATACCACTTTCATACCACACCCATTAACCGAATCAGTTTCAAAATTCGGTAATTTTATTACGAGGTTGTACCGTCGGCGACGTGTAATGGCACTGTTGGTCTGATACTATACACTCCAGCGATCAACGTCTATATTCAATGTTAGAGTATTTGTCTGGAAAAAGACCACATCATTCAGAGGTAATGACATATCTGGATTTATAAGACGGGTATAGCTTTTCCCAGGGATACTTGTATGCACCTGTAGAACCAAGACCGCTTGTGATGGTAATATGGTTGTGTTTTTTAACATCTCGCTGTTTGTAAGGCGATTACGCCTCTCTATCTAGGACACAGTGGTACCAGACTTAAGAAAACTCATGAGACATGTCCACCCATTTTAATTTTCGGTCATTATTATTTCGTATCGCCAGCAATCAGTTACTGACAAAGTATTATATTTATTAGTAGGGGATGTGTGATAGGTTCGCTTGGTCATCAGTCTTATAAAGTATGTGTTTGTGTTCCGACATGTCCAAAGGAAATGACCATGTCCAGTCGTATGGAAGATTTGGATTTGACGTGGAATACTGTGATAGCAAAGGGAAGAGTATGTCAAGTCATAAGAATGGTACAGATATTTCTATTTCCAGAACGACAGCCGTCAGCAGTGTGTATTTTCGATACTTCGCTCATTGTCGAATGTCGTTCAACTGAAACCGTAATCCTAACGTTTTATTGTAAGTATAGCGATCAAATATATACGTGAACGATTTAGTAGGATGATTCTGTCTACGCCTCCTTGGCGCAGCTGTGGCCTGTGGCGCGAATGATTCACGTTCCCCGCTATCGGCAGGAGCTGTCCGAATGGAGAGGCCTGCTGCAATGGAGGAATGTAGTTGACTTAACCGTGTCGTCCTCTAGACGGCCGAATAGCGAACTAATACTTAGTATGTGTTGGACAGCTTTCGTGATCAAGTGGAAATTTGAAAAGATTCAATATGGACGTGTGTTTGCGCTGCGCCATTATTCCCTCCAATGTAAATTGTTCAGTTGACTGCTTCTTCCCATGTCGCGTCTTTATTTAGTTGAGAGAACACAGATCGTGTTGTGTGCATCTAGCAGGTGGAAGACACGTTTCCTGTTTTTCTAGACATGGGAAACACTTTATTTGGCTTTGTAAACCATAGGGGTGATTTAGAATCTGTTACATAACCGACATTGATATTCGCGAGTGGAGGTATCATTTTCCTGTATTTTCTTTTTTCGAGTTTCCATGTAAAGGTCTTCGCAGATGGGATAAGTTTCTCTCTGCTGATCATTTGTGATCGGTGGCGGCACACTTCGCTGGACGTCACAAAATAATAAGATGCGAGTGCAGTCGAACGTAAAAAACTACACGCATTTTGCTCATATAACTAAATGAAAATTGACTTTGTTTGTTTTTATGGAAAGAGGAGATTTATTACCGTGGCGAATGTTTTTTTTTTATTTATTACTTTGTTATACGATTCGAGTTAACGTTAAATTATGGAGGACAGAACAGTAGGCGAGTTCCCTACGAGAGCGCGGTTCTGCTCTGGTCCCTTTTTTTTTTTTTTTTTTTTTTTTTACTTTATTGTTATTTTAAAACCTGTACAACTCAGGTAGGCTGGCAGCGGCACAATACGCCGCTCTTCAGCCATAGCGTTTTACAAGAGGATAAAAAATGGTGAATGACAATGAACAAAGTGACGGGCAAAAGAGAGAGGACACAGAGACACAAAAAACACGGAGTCGTTCACATGTGACGATAACAACACTGAAAACACGTTGGCACGGCGCACAAAAAACTGATGAGTCTGACGGCACAAGTGAACGTAGGAGTGGGACGGCGGACACCAAAAACACTATACGACGTCACACACACGAGACACAGAAGGCGACGATCTCCGGCGCGCAAATGTTCACTATGCGTGTGTGAGTCCGGGGACCTGCCAAGAGAGGAGGAGGAGGAAGGGGAGTGGGAGAGCGAGAGGGAAGAGCAGAGATGCCACGGGCAGGGGAGATAGGGGGGAGGGAGGAAGGGGGAGAGGAAGCCCGGGGGAAGAGGGGGAAGGGAGGGGACGGGGAGATGGAAAAAGAAGGGAAGAGAAGAGAAGGGAGGGAGGGTGCCAAAAGGAAAGGACACAGGAAGTCTGGTCCCTGCTGGAGCGTCTTATATGACGGTACACAAAAGTGTTTTCCATCCCAGAACGAGATGCATTGCGGACCTGTCGGGTCTGTGACAGTGACGCCTGCTAGCCAATAGTGGCGGCTGCGCTACTACTGGATGGTCCATTGATCGTGATCGGGCCAAATATCTCACGAAATAAGCGTCAAACGAAAAAACTACAAAGAATGAAACTTGTCTAGCTTGAAGTGGGAAACCAGATAGCGCTGTGGTTGGCCCGCTAGGTGGCGCTGCCATAGGTCAAACGGATACCAACTGCGTTTTTTATTAGACATTCGTGTATTACGTAAAGAAATATGAATGTTTTAATTGGACCACTTTTTTCGCTTTGTGATATATGGCGCTGAAATACTCACAAACATATTGCTCACAATTTTAGACGAACAGTTGGTAACAGGTAGGTTTTTTAAATTAAAATACAGAACGTAGGTACGTTTGAACATTTCATTTCGGTTGTTCCGATGTGATACACGTACCTTTGTGAACTTATCATTTCTGAGGACGCATGCTATTACATCGTGATTACCTGTAAATACCACATTAATACAGTAAATGCTCAAAATGATGTCCGTCAACCTCAATGCATTTGGCAATACTTGTAAAGACATTCCTCTCAACAGCGAGTAGTTCGCTTTCCGTAATGTTCGCACATGAAGTGACAATGCGCTGACGCATGTTGTCAGGCATTGTCGATGGATTACGATAGCAAATATCTTTCAACTTTCCCCAAAGAAAGAAATCCGAGGACGTCAGATCCGGTGACCGTGCGGGCCACCTGTCATGAAATATGCTATTCACTACCGCTTCAACCGCACGCGAGCTATGTGCCGGAAATCCGTCATGTTGTAAGTACATCGCCATTCTATCATGCAGTGAAACATCTTAAGACTAACATCGGTAGAACTTTAAGTAGGAAATCAGCATACATTGCACCATCTAGATTGCCATCGACAAAATGGGGGGGGGGGGGGGGGGGGGGGGAATTATCCTTCCTCCCATAATGCCGCACCATACATTAACCCGCCAAGGTCGCTGATTTTCCGTTGCCCAATAGTGCATATTATGCCGGTTTACGTTAGCGCTGTTGGTGAATGAAGCTTCGTCGCTAAGAAGAACGCGTGCATAAAATCTGTCATCGTCCCGAAATTTCTCTTGTGTCCAGTGGCAGAGCTGTACACGACGTTCAAAGTCGTCGCCATACAATTCGTGGTGCATAGAAATATGGTACGGGTGCAATCGATGTTGATGTAGCATTCTCAACACCGACGTTTTTGAGATTCTCGATTTACGCACAATTTGTCTGCTACTGATGTGCAGATTAGCCGCGACAGCAGCTATAACACTTTTTGTTTCGTTAAATAACGTAACTATCCGGCGAACGGTCCGGAAACATGGATGATGTCGTCCAGGATACCGAGCAGCATACATAGCACACGCCCGTTGGGCATTTTCATCACAATAGCCATACATCAACACGACATCGAACATTTCCGCAATTGGTAAACAGTCCATTTTAACACGGGTAATGTATAACGAAGCAAATACCGTCCGCACTGGCGGAATGTTACGTGATACCACGTACTTATACGTTTGTGACTATTACAGCTCCATCTATCACAAAGCGAAATAAGTGGTCCAACTAAAACATTCATATTTCTTTACGTACTACACGAATATGTAATAAAAAATGGGGGTTCCTATTTAAAAAAAAACGCAGTTGATATCCGTTTGACCTATGGCAGCGCCATCTAGCAGGCCAACCATAGCGCCATCTGGTTTCCCCCTTCAAGCTAGACAAGTTTCGTTCTTTGTAGTTTTTTCATTTGATGCTTATTTCGTAAGATATTTGGCCCGGTCACTATCAATGGATCACCCTGTATACTTCAGACAACCAAGATGCGTTTGGGCAAGCCGCCCTAATATCTCCTCGTTAACTATACCTGCTTTTGTGTTGGCGAAGGGCGCTCGCATCAAGGCGGGCAGTGGCCAGCACGATTTTCGGCAGTTTGTGATTGTAAATTGAGGAGAAGCAAGTTCAACAGCAGTCTTTTATTACGTCGATTTTCTCCAGTACACGTGCTGCATTATGACCTGTCGTTACAAGTGCTGGTTTTTTAACGACAATTTCGAAGTGTAATTAGAACTGTGATGCATTTTTTCTATCACTGTGATTGCGTGTATTAGCTTCGGTTAGCTGGGCTGTACGGTTATTTTTAGTGGGCGTCTGCAGTGAACTATGATGTCAAACAGCGAAAGATGCTGTATTAATGCAAAGAATCTAGAAGCTGGAGATGTGCCGATCAAGGATGTACCAGCATCTGGCGCAGTGTGTTTCAGAATTACACTGACGACCTTCGAGGAGATAGACTATGTCCTGATTAACAAAACGAGGATAGGAAACGCTTCCAACGTCGCTGCAGAGCGTCGAAGTTACAGACGCCACGTCCTGTATGTGTGTGTATGTACAGGGTGATTCGGTGGTGATGTCACAAACTTTCACGGATGATGGAGAGGAATAAATGCATCCGTTTGATGTAAGGCGCCGTGGTCTAGAAAGTTATAAACGAAAAGCGTTCTGATACCTCTCATAGTGGTATACATGTAGTCTTCCAGGCTGCTGCTAAGACTGTAGAGGCGGCAAATTTGAAGAGGTGGTAGTATGGACCAAAACAAGAAAAAATAAGTCCAATAAACATAGGGCTTTAAAAGGCGTACCTTAAGAGCTTTGAGCACTTGGTCAATAGAAGAGATGTCTTTCACTGTAGCGAATAAGAATATATTTATCAACTTTTCTAGAAATGACTGCCAGAACGCAAAGACGTGAACTTCTTAGAGGATACATGGACTGAACTTTTCGATATCTTCAGAGAATGCAATATAGTTCCAGTATTAATGCGACTCTCTCATGTACATCAACAAATCAGTAATTTAACCATAACTAATAACAACTATCAAAGCATGGAAAAATACAAAGGCTATCACTGAACTGTGACATACAAATTAGTAAACGTTTCTCTCAGGAACCACTTGAAATAGATATTATCTATATGAGCATTTTTCAAATGAGAGTTTCAGTACAAAGCAGACTTTATAGAACATTTTCGGCTCAATGGACGAGCCCTGTGAAGTTACAGAAGCACTGAGTCTTTTGTTAACAATAATCGGATTCTTAGTACCAGAGATTTTAGCGTTGAAAAGCGTCACTTTTCTAAGAAAGCTTTTCTCCGCGCGGCTCATTAATGTTACTTTGAAAAAATTCATCTCTGAGAACTACAAAAGGAAGCAGTGCTGAAAGTAGCTGCAAAGCTCGCACGGTCTCTCAATACAATTTTTCCTCGCTGCCATAGGTTCAGCGATTCGTCCCTCTGAAATGTTTCCAGACATTACTGAGAAGCAATATTATTGACTCTCGAAAGTTCTCAAACACCTCTGTCCGTTGTCAGTGGAAGACCTTCTGTAGCGAAACCTTATTTGCTCAAAATCGATGAAACGATCACAGTCTGAATGTCAGTTCGAAATTTAATAAAAACGTCAAGTGCCGCAATATGTAAAACGCTATCGCGGGTACGTTTCTTCCTTCTGTCTCTCCCGTAACAAGCACTGCAGAAAGAAATGGGAGCTGGAAGGCCAACATTTTATTAATGAAAACTTCTAATGCTACAGATGTCTTAAGATATGATGGCGTTACTTAATTTCCGACGTTAATTACGAGGATAATGAAAATAACATATCGTTAGGGAGTTGAGCAGTTTAATATTAAGTAGTTAAGGAACTTGAGCTATTTAACATTAAATAGTTACGGAACGGCTACACACTTCTCACTCACAACTATCAGCTCATCATCAACAGGCAACGGCAATGAATATCTTTAGCAGTGTTTCTTGTAGCTACAGATCTAATTACTGTAAATTTCCGCGTGATGCACTTTACTACCTTCATTTGTTGATTATTGCTCTTCTTATACCTTGCGTTGCCTCATAACCAAATCTCTTAGCATGTTCCATACTTCCTGAATACAACCAACTAACAAATTACGTTTTCAAATCGTAGCAACAGTTTCGGTCAACGTTGCTCATTTGAAGTCCATTTCGACTCTTTTGCTCAAATTCTGCCATTTTTAACAATAAAAATTCGGAGACTTTATTGTTTTCTTTCAGAACTATATGCTGCTATCATTTTTGAAGCATCCGTTACTGTTATGAAAGTCACCATAACACATCAGTTCATTTAAGAAACAAAAACATGCAATTTTATTTAACTTTCTGTTCAAACCAGAGATGTCAGTTATATGTAACTACATTTACTACAGTGAAATGAAACCAGCTCCATTAAGATCAATATAGTTTTATTTTTTGAGTGGGATTCCATAAAATGATCTCTGATTTGCACTGTCGATCATACCTTCCGATAGCGTTGCTTCATCTGTTCCGATACAGTCTGTACAGGTGCTTCAATTCAACACCAGTCTACTGGACAACGATAAGCTGCAAGGACAAACGGAATGTTGAACCTAAAGTAGGCTGCAATATGCTGGAAAACGCGGAAAAGAGGGCAGCGTTAGAATGACTAATTACTAGTAGACGTGTGGTCCAAATCTACGTGAGTTGAACGGTTCTCTTAGAAGTGAAACTTTTTTTCGTGGAAAGGTTTTACCAACCAGTGTTTTCATCCAAAAAATTAAAATATATACCTGGTGTTAATGCTTTCCGTATTGCCTAAGTCAATACTCAGAATTTGTATCTGAGAATGGCGGCAAATTCTCTTCCTAGAAAGAGATAGGAAAGCTGTGATCAACCTGAATGTTAGCTTGAACATGGCAGTACCAAGGGGTCAATAAGACCTGTTTTACAAATGTTAAGGGCAGTTTGTACCATGGCATGTTAGCAATGGGTAATTTTCTTGTTGTATTTTCGCTGCTATCCCAACACCTTTTTGGTTCTGTTACAATCCTTACTACTGTCCATGTCCAATTTTTGTATCGCTCGCTTGTCGGTTTTAGGATACCAAAAGAAGAACACGTTTGGCGACTGCTTCTCTGGCTGACCGCTTGAATTTGCGCGCTCGACAGCCTCATTGGTTAACTTCGATGCTAATTAACTCGGATACGTCGCAACGTATAGATTTTTTACCTTGGCAATTAGTTCACTGTGCATCCCACCTTGCAACACACAAGCTTTTTATCCTATTTCTGACATCCCTGTAGAAATGAGTAGCCCGGGATTAACCGAGCGGTCTTAGGCGCTGCAGTCATGGACTGTGCGGCTGGTCCCGGCGGAGGTTCGAGTCCTCCCTCGGGCATGGGTGTGTGTGTTTGTCCTTAGGATAATTTAGGTTAAGTAGTGTGTAAGCTTTTCATCCTATTTCTGACATCCCTGTAGAAATAAGTAGCCCGGGATTAACCGAGCGGTCTTAGGCGCTGCAGTCATGGACTGTGCGGCTGGTCCCGGCGGAGGTTCGAGTCCTCCCTCGGGCATGGGTGTGTGTGTTTGTCCTTAGGATAATTTAGGTTAATTAGTGTGTAAGCTTAGGGACTGATGACCTTAGCAGTTAAGTTCCATAAGATTTCACACACATTCGAACATTTGTAGAAATGATCTCGTGGATAACAGGAGGTTTCGTGAGGCTGTTTGTGGGTGCCGTTTCAGCGTCAGGAAATTATAGACAAATGCTGGAAGATCTGAAGAGGACAGATGGCGCAGGGGATGGGGATTGATCGTCAACATGTTGCAGTACACATAAAGCAGTGGAAACATAGACTATTGTTTCATTAGCGAAAAACTGTAATAAAGACATATGGCAGACGGCGATCTATTGGAGGAATTTCACTGAAAAGTAATTCACGCACCAAAGACGTAATTTACTGAAAACTGTTTCGAACGATAGTTGAGTATTGTCCACTGGGATGAGACCCTTACCAGGTAGTATTAATGGAGGGCGTAGAGAAGATTCGAAGTAAGGCAGTACCACTTGTCACGAGTTTATCAAATAAGTGCTAGAGCGTTAAGGAAACGCTCTTCCAGCTCGACTTGCGAGAGAAACGTTATGCAACAGGGGGAGGTTTACTGTTAAATATTAAGACGAATTTTATAGGAAGGTCAGGAAACATAAAGCTTCCTCTCCCATGAATTTTGGGAAACGATCACACTAGTGAGGTCAGGTAATACAAGCTAATATGGAGCCTTGCCAACAGTCAATCTTCCAGCACACAACAGAACATGAAAGATGGAGAATAACACAAGTGCACGAATTACTCTCCGATGCACACCGAAAGGTATCATCTTTACTATAGATGTGGCTATAGCTGTGGGATTCACGGATCTGGAATATTTTGTACGGGTTTGTAAAGTAACAGTGCCAATCGCAATAATTCATTTACATTACGGGTCGAAAGTTTTCGATCATCTGTCACAACTATTGATCCTGATTAAAACAGAGATTTTGGTTTGAAAATTTAATCACATCCCATTTCCAACAGTAAGTATGAACATATAAAACACTAAGCGCCTTGGTTGTGTATTTGACTGGTTGTTTGCGTAGAGGAGCGCGGATGAATGTCAACAGAAACACTGACGTGCCTTTACGTAAGACGGTCCATTCGAATAGGCCTATTCCTCCAGCAATCGATAGCAATCATTTCGCTTTAGTTAACAGTGCATTGTGTGCATCTAGCAGTTCGTCGTATACCTTATTTGGTTCATGCTATATTACCTCCTAATGGGGTGGAAGCAGGAGATTGGAATTGGCAAATGTGCCGTAGTTCCAGCTCTGTATCGGGAAGGATATTCTAGTAGTATATATATATATATATATATATATATATATATATATATATATATATATATATATGTGTGTGTGTGTGTGTATGACAGTCGAGTAAAATTTTTAGTTGTATCTTCCACCATTTCGAAATAAGAAAAATAGACACCGAGTTTCTGGAACTGATTACTGTGAGTGAGAAGTTCTTGTCTCCACTGTAGGAAGCCGGTAAGGATGTAAGTTTCATTTTCAAGTTTCAGAACTGCATCTTCATTTTGCTACTTACGTCCTTCCATGTGTCTTCGCCTGCATTTTTATTGTGGTAGGCCCTGTTCTCTGAGTTCCACAAAACTTCTTCTTCTACAGTGCTGTCAGGGAAAGACACCCCTCGCCGTCCACTTCTGCTACGGATGAACAGCAGGACCACCGTCTCGCCTGCACGAGCAGAGCATTCTGAAATCTCTTTGTTGTGTAATAACACACCGCTCCGCTTCAGATCACTGCACGGGAAGTTCGACCACAGCAACCGTGGGCTGCAACTTGGTACCGATTGCACAAGGCAAAGCTGCAAATACTGCTGAGGGTTGCTGCCAAGCTCAGTGAATACAAGGCCTTAGAAGATGCTTCACGATGAAAATACATATTTAAAACTTACGTGATCTTTCGTGCTAGTGAGAATCATAGATATCTCTTTCCTTATCACAAAAGTTTGCAAGAAAACGTAGACATAGTCTTGGGGTTCTTATTATTTTTCAGAAGACTTAATTGTCAAAAAAAATAAAAAATAAAAATAAAAAATGGTTCAAATGGCTCTGAGCACTATGGGACTCAACTTCTGAGGTCATCAGTCCCCTAGAACTTAGAACTACTTAAACCTAACTAACCTAAGGACAATACAAACATCCATGCCCGAGGCAGGATTCGAACCTGCGACCGTAGCGGTCGCGCGGTTCCAGACTGTAGCGCCTAGAACCGCTAGGCCACCGCGGCCGGCATTTAGCTGTCCTTTTGTAGTAAATTTAACTGAGAAATCTGTCACATATTTATAATCACATTAAACTTCGTTAAATAACCACATTCTAAAGAAACTTCAACCTTAAATACGAGTAATTCAAGTTTTTCCATTCAGTTTGTTGTGACTGTAGAAAAGTTTAATTTTTATTCTTGCTTTTGTAACCATAATAAGAGTCCAGGCTCCATAGGCAAACAGCCAGCCGACCTTAAAAAATAGTCCACCAGGACGTAGAGACAAGATAAGCGGTGGAGGCTGCCAAGTATGGCTTGTTGATCATATAACTTAGTGTTTGACTTCCTGCAAGAGGAAGCAGCATGAATCAAATTTCCGCAATGGAAGACGCAAACACCAGGGCGATAATACAGCAAGAGAGAGTGTCAGTCACGTGCGGAAAAGACTCCTGTGGAACCCAATTGTGTGCAGCGAGAAACGAAAGTGTCGTCCGGAACCGAAGGCATTCTTGCGCGAGCCGACCAATTAGAAACGAGAGTGTCGTGTGGAACCATAGGCATTCTTGTGCAATCTGATCACTTAGAAATGAAAGGGTCGTGTGAAACAAATTAACTCGTGTGCACCCAAGTACATGAGAAACGAAATAAAAGGCCAGGTAGCAGACTAGCTAGAGGCAGAGATTCAGATGCCGATTCAGAGCCAGTGCCGGCAGTTTGGAGATTCTTCAGCGAGACGCAAGTGGGGCCGAGTAGGCCCATAGCAGCCGATACAGCTGATTCAGACTTCAGCTACGAGAAGACGGTGATAGACTCTGTTGGACACTCAGGAACTGCAGGTCAAGTAGGATTTTTTAGAGTTTCATTGGAATAGTGATGAACAGAGGCTGTCAGTCTTTGTCTCAATTACTTAGAGACTTCAGTGCTAACCAAGAACAAGTGATTGCTTTGTACTTGTTTCTTATATGTACCGGCAATTACCTTTGAAGTAGCCAGTCCTAATAAATAGACTGAATCTTACTAAGGGCTTTATGGTCCAACACCTCACATAAGTATATGTGAGAATAAACTTGACAGAAACTAACCAATCTTTTCTGCCTATTGCAATTCTGTAACCTATTTTCAGGAAACTTATTTGATTCAAACCAAGGACGTTCTCTCCCTCTCATCTCCGATGAAAAGGTTGACAGCAATTTATAACTAACCCATTGTCGTCATAGTCTCGAATGCGCTACGCAGTTCGCCCTCAATTCATTCTGGTATGGTGAGGTTGTGCTGGGATGCGACAAGACGTTCAAATTTCTAATAGAATCCGCTGAAAATTTTTCCTATAGTAGCACAAAAGAGGCGAGTATGCTCCCGTTCATAAAAGAGAAGTGGGGTACCAACTGCCTCATTCTACGTTCCTCAACACCTTTAAAAATTATCGCATGCGAACATATTCGCGCTCTTTTTAACATACAGTTCAACTATCACTCCCACAGCCTTCCTACTTACAACTCGTTCACATCCAGTAATCTGCCGGTGACAGTCGCTCATTTCCATCTACTCCCACTTGCTCATTCTCACTCACTCAATGAGTCCAACTCATTGTCGTGACGTCTTTGTCTCTCCAACTGTCACTGTCTCCTGTCCCACACCCACAGTCTACTCCGTTGTGTCGTCCTGCTACTAATGTCTCCGCTCACTGTCACTATTTCCCGTCTTGCTGTATCTAATTGCTTCTATCTAATTTACTCCTTCACACTGCTGCTGTCTCTTCACACTTTCACCGAGCGAGATGGCGCAGTGGTTAGCACACTGGACTCGCATTCTGGAGGACGACGGTTCAATCCCGTCTCCAGCCATCCTAATTTAGGTTTTCCGTGATTTCTCTAAATCGTTTCCGGCAAATGCCGGGATGGTGCCTTTGAAAGGGCACGGCCGATTTCCTTCCCAATCCTTCCCTAACCTGAGCTTGCGCTCCGTCTCTAATGACCTCGTTGTCGACGGGACGTTAAACACTAACCAACACTATCTTCACACTTTCATTTTCTCTCTCTTCCTCGTTGTCACAGAATCCGTCTTTCATTATCACTGGCTCTCACCAAATTCCCGTATTGCCCTCTCTTTATTCGTTCTCCCATTGACACTGTCTCCTTTACTCTTTTCCTAGCATTGCTTTGTCACTGTCAACTACGTTCCACTTCCACTGTGTGCCTTGCTTTTTCTCTCACTGTCATTGTTGCCTTTTCTCTTTCTGTACGACAACCAATGTTTACTGTCTTCCGGGGTTTATTAATTTTCCGTCTCGTTCCCACTGCCTCTGTCCTCTTCTGTCTGAGCAAGGCGCGAAAATGTGCACAAATTTAGGAGAAAATATTTGAAGTTTCTGAGGATGATGTAGCTGGTACTTCACTTTTCAGTAAGAGACTTTTAATTACACTAGACCATATTCACCTTACTTCTGCTCCGGTAGGAGCATTTCCGCTCGTCCACTTATTTTCTCTGCTACAGCAGGGCATGTGATTCATATGAAAAGAACGTAGTGGGTCAGTAAAATCTCGACAGTTAACTTATGTGAAATTTAAATACGCAAAACTAATATTACACTTCGGAATGGATTTTACGTGCACAGAAATTTTGCATGTGCTTCAGTACTACAACTTGGTGTTTCCTGAAACCGTCTGATGACAACGGAGACGCTTTACAGCATATTTCTCCGACCTTTGTCACTTTATATACTACGTTTTTGTCGCACGCAGGATTTTAAATGCTTATTTTACTTGTACAAGTAGGGTAGCTTTGAACCTCTCTATCTCGGAAACGGATGAAGGTATCTAGAAAATTTACGAGTTCGTACGGGATCGGGATCTTAGAATTATATATTTTAAAAATTACAGGCTTTTACTTTGCATAGCTATCTTGGAATCCGCTGTTCGTTTTTCATAGACAGAAACTATGTTTCTGGGAAGTTTCTCCAAAAAGCAGTAAGAAATTTGAATCCGGGAAGATGGAACTTCTAGATAAATGCCTAGACAGTACTGAAATGCGGTAGAGAGCTGGTGTCGAGTGGAAAGGTACTGAGCCATAATGGATTATTAGCGTTTCTACGAACACTAATGAATTTATTTTTAATAGCCAACATCTAAGAATACCATTAACCCGAAAAGGCTAAATTTCAATAAACAACTGACAGCCAACACCTCAAAGGGCAACAGTATAAAATCACTTCCTCTTCGTAAAAGATATTAAAGGAAATAAAAAGAAATACATTTACATTACAAACAGCAAACATATGATCAAATGATTATGTCATAAATATCAACCATCGGCTATTGCCAGTAATTATCGAAACGCCATTTACACTACTGGACATTACAATTAGTACACCACGAAGATGACGTGCTACAGACGCGAAATTTAACCGACAGGAAGAAGATGCTGTGATATGCAAATGAGTAACTTTTCAGAGCATTCACACGAGGTTGGTGCCGTGGGGACACCTACAACGTTCTAACATGAGGAAAGTTTCCCACCGATTTCTCATACACAAACAGCAGTTGACCGGCGTTGCCTGGTGAAACGTAGTTGTGATGCCTCGTGTAAGGAGGAGAAATGCGTACCATCACGTTTCCGACTTTGTTAAAGGTCGTATTGTAGCCTATCGCGATTGCGGTTTATCGTATCGCGACATTGCTGTTCGCGTTGGTCGAGATCCAATGACAGTTAGCAGAATATGGGTTCAGGAGGGTAATACGGAACGCCGTGCTGGATCCCAACTGCCTCGTATCACTAGCAGTCGAGATGACAGGCCTCTTATCTGCATGGCTATAACGGATCGTGCAGCCACGTCTCGATCCCTGAGTCAACAGATGAGGACGTTTGCAAGACAACAACCATCTGCACGAACAGTTCAACGACGTTTGCAGCAGCATGGAATATCAGCTCGGAGACCATGGCTGCGGTTACCCTTGACGCTGCGTCATAGACAGGAGCGCCTGCGATGGTGTACTCAACGACGAACGTGGGTGCACGGTTGGCAAAACGTCATTTTTTCGGATGAATCCAGGTTTTGTTTACAGCATCATGATGGTCGCATCCGTGTTTGGCGACATCGCGGTGAACGCACATTGGAAGCGTGTATTCGTCATCGCCATACTGGCGTATCACCCGGCGTTATGGTATGGGGTGCCATTGGTTATACGTCTTGGTCACCTCTTGTTCACCTCTTGTTCACATTGACGGCACTTTGAACAGTGGACGTTACATTTAAGATATGTTACGACCCGTGGCTCTACCCTCCATTCGATGCCGGCGAAACCCTACGTTTCAGCAGGATAATGCACGACCGCATGTTGCGCGTCCTGTACGTGCTTTTCTGGATACAAAAAATGTTCGACTGCTGCCCTGGCCAGCACATTCTCCAGATCTTTCACCAATTGAAAACGTCTGGTCAATGGTGACCGAGCAATTGGCTCGTCCCAATACGCCAGTCACTACCCTTGATGAACTGTGGTATCGTGTTGAAGGTGCATGGGCAGCTGTACCTGTACATGCCATCAAAGCTCTGTTTGACTCAATGCCCAGTCGTATCAAGGCCTTTATTACAGCGAGAGGTGGTTGTTCTGCGTACTGATTTCTCATGATCTACGCACCCAAATTTCGTGAAAATGTAATCACATGTCAGTTCTAGTATAATACATTTGTCCAATGAATACCCGTTTATCACCTACATTTCTTCTTGGTGTAGCAAATTTAATGGCCGGTAGTGTATATTGATGGAGGCGGTGGTAGACGCTACCCCAGTAGCAGTAATTCCTTCTACTCTACTACCATAGGACGGCGGTTGGCGCTACCACAGTACTAGAAACCTCGTTAATTATTTAGTAAAAATTGAACAAACTACAAATGCAGAAATTCTTCTTAAGTTTTTTTTTATAGATACAGTGTAGTAAACAGTTAGAGCTCGTGATACCAACAGCTACCTATAGACATGCCTCAGAAATAATTTAGCTACATTCAACGATTTTCACTGACTGTAAAATACAATACTCAAATCAGAAGAATTGCATCTGCATTCTGTAAAATCAGAAAACCTTCATAAATGGCACATTTATATATATATATAACAACGGGCAACCTGGATATGGGTCAGAATACCCACGAGGCGACATCAAGTGACTTGCAGACTAATCGGATGCTCACCGTGATTTCTCGTAAAATCCGCGCCCACTGACAAACGCTTGCTTAGATAGCGCCGAGAGAAGGATGTAACGAAGATAACTCGTAGGCGAAAGCCCACGGGAATCATCCAGCAGACGCGACAGCGCCCAGTACTTTCAAAGGTCATCCCGGACTCCAACCCGGCGCCACAATGGACACAAACTGCTTGCAACTTCAGTAGCAGAGGGCACGCCAAGAAACTGCCAACGGACCATGGCAGACACTTAGCCACACCAACCCGCCGCCTCACTTCCGCTCCTCATCGCCCGTGTCGCACTCTCCTTTTCCCTAGATCGTCGCAACCCTTAAGTACCTTCTTCGACTTGCCCTTTACCGGCGACAGTAACGTACCACACGCTCTTGCGGCCAGTCGATTCCAAATCCACGAGAATTACGCGAAATTAAACGCGAGCACACGCCACAAGTATACCGTTAAAATTTGTCCAACTTCTTGCGGTTGGTTATTTAGATATCCGCTGCTGAAGCCAAAAAAATAGTGAGAAATGCTTTTTCGGGTTTTCTCATTAGCCGCGCCTGAACTAAATGTTTCCTCCATAATCCCCTTAAGGCACACCGTAGACCACATCTAAGGAACACAAAAAGGAAGAATCGACTTGTTCCATTCGCCAAATGTATAAGAAGTGTCTAGTACTGAAATTGTCACCATGTACTGCAGAAAAGTTACAGGAAGACGATCCTTCTGTTGGGTATACAAATGGCTCCAAGCATAAGGGCTAACCAAAACACTTAATGCTACCTTTCCGCCTCCAATAAAACACGAGGTACGAGCCCCGGAAGAATCCCGTTTTCATGGGCAGCGTTTTGGAATATAATTGTAACGCACTCCCGTCAAATGCGTACCGATCAAGAAACAGATTAGACGTAATTAAGGCCTTACTCTGACTCGCGATACAGGGTTAAAAATTCACACTAATCCGAAGTTACCAACTAAAATCCCAGAAGCACTATAATCACGTTCACGAAGTTTTCGAAATCCGACCATTGCGTTCGGACGAGTTCACCGCTGAGTGTTCATACAGAGCTTTGAACTGCACATTAGCAACTGTCTTCGGTAATCACAACCACAAAACAGGAATTTACGCTGCCTGATAAGAAAAGTGAATCACATAAAAAGGTAGAAGGAAAAATGTAACTTCACGGTTTGAGAAGGTATGTGATGTTATTTCATCTACATCTACATATACATTTATACTCTGCAAGCCAACCAACGGTGTGTGGCGGAGGGCATTTTACATGCCAGTGTCATTACCTCCCTTTCCTGTTCCAATCGCGTATGGTTCGCTGGAAGAACGACTGCCGGAAAGTCTCCCTCCGCGCTCGAATCTCTCTAATCTCGTCGGAGGTATAAGTAGGGGGAAGCAATATATTCGATACCTTGAAACACGTATGTAACGTAGCAGCGATGGTGAGGCACGTTAAAATCTTTGACCAGAGAGCCTTTTATCGTAGTTAGTCTGCGCTTGACCGCGCGAGTGTTGCGAGCAGTACGCTAGTAGTCGTCGTGTAGTACAGTTGCGAGCAGTCTGTCAGTGGGCAGTCTGTGATCAGTCCAGTATGTCCGTAGTAGCAGCCCAGTGCAGTTGTGTGTGAGGAGTCGGCGAGCGTCGACATGGCATTCTGGTCAAGATGCTGAATGAGGTATATTGTTAATTAAGGTAATCATCAGATAATGTAAAGTTTATTTATTGTAATTAATTTCCAACAAGTGTCCCAATAATAATTTTGATTTCAAAGCAATTTTTTTACAAAAAAACAAATATCTTTTAATTAAACCAACGATTTCCTTCCATTTCCCTTAAAGAAAAGTTTCAGTTAAATTTAAAAAAAAAAAAAATATTATTTGCAATGCAGTTCCTCCAAGCCGTAGCTAACAATAAGAGTAGAAATTTGACAAGCAGTTTCAATGAGGTAAGAAATTAATTCTGATTTTTGCACAAGGGCCAAAGACCGATATTTCGGTTTAATTGAATTATTATTATCACTGAGATTTTCTTATCACTGAATTGACTTTCATTTCTTTTGTGAGGAACTTATACTTGGGTCAGATTGCGATTCTCACTTTTATTGTCATTAAATTTAATTGCTAGGGAGGTTACGCTTGGCTCTCATTTATTATTATATTTTTGTCTTTAAAATTTCGGTGGAGAGGTTACACTTAGCGCAATGTCCATTAGCATTCGTAAATAATATTGTCCTTTTAAAATTTTTGTGGGGAGGTTACACTTGGCGTCACCCAGTCCAGGATCGAATTTCGTTGAGAATCTTTTGAACAACAGTCAGATATCTGCTCTTATTTGCTTAGATATAATTAGGATGTGGCGCAACGCTTTTACTAATCTTGTGACTTTCTTTCTACAGGTCAACGGCAATTCGTTGCTCTGTTGTATTTGTGTGTTGCTTTTGCATTGTGCTTATTTATTTTGTGAATAATTTTGACTATTGTAAAAATGCCGCGAAAGACTGTGAATAGTGTATCGCGAGGTATTATGAACGAAATTACCGACTTCAACAACGTGACCGATAGTAATTGTGACACGCAGTGTAATGATGACAATCCTGCGTTCACTGACAATCAGTGCGTTCCAACCATTTATAATGATGTAGACCTTAATGATGAACAAACGAACTCGATTGCGTCTGTTAATTTGACGACAATTGATGACGCGGAGCGGTCTATAGTAATGAGCGCTGCCGAGCTTAACACACCCGATTTAGAAAATTCAAATAATGTACAGACAAATTTTTCGAATGAAAATGGTCAATGTACTGAAAGTAGGACGGATCTATCTAATTCCGAAATAGCGACGCACAGTATACATTCGATAAACAGACCTTTTTGTGAGTCTCAGAATAACCAAATGGTTACGGAAAATGAGACAATTTCAGATCCAGCATTAATTAGCACAGAGAACAGAAATGCTAATTTTTTATCGGATCCAATTATGGCATTTTTGCTACACAATTTCAAACAGCTTAGTGACCAGGTCAGACAACAGAGGGAAGATAACAAACAAGATAACGAAAATCTCAAACAGCACTTAAATGAAAAACTTGACAATAATGACGAAAATTTCAAACAACTTAGTGAGCAGAACAAACAGTTAAATGAAAAATTAGACGACAATTCCAGACAGCTTAGTGAACAAATTAGAGCCGTTGCCGCGCAGTGCCATGACACTAAGGAACAGTTGCGCGTGGAAATTGAGGCTTGTTCAAAAAAAAAGTAGCGAAGAAATTAGGTCTGTTGCTCAGGAATTAAGGGAAATGCAAACAGCCGCAACAGAAACACTCAGAGACGAAATTAGCGGAGTCGCTAAACAATGCTCTGAAAAGGCTACACAATTACGTGACGAGTTTAGAACAATGACTGCAGAACTTTCGCGCGCAATGGATGAAAAGATAGACGCGAAATTCGACCAACAGAACTCTCAAATTGACGAACGCTTTAATCTTCACATACAAAACAGTGATACGCGTTTCCGCAAATTTATTCAGGATCAAAACAAAGTAAAACGACAAGTCATGGAAACAATCACTGCACAAAGACAAGAAGACAAACGTAAAATGTTCGCGGAAGCGAAGACATATGTAGACAATAATATTACTACAGTGTCCGACAAAATTAATACCATAGAACAGTTGAATGCGGAATTACGTGATGAAATTTCTGATCTTAAATCAAAAACAGATACACACACAGTAAATATTCAAACAGTGACAGACAGATTCGAACAATTAGAACTAACACAAGATTGCGATGTCATCAAAGCTGATGTTAAAAAACTGAGCGAAACTACGCGTAAGTTGCAAAAACAGATTAATGCGTCCAATTCTAAAACCGATGATCAGGCAAAAATACTGACTGAAAAATATGATGAATTAGCCAGTCGTATTGATGCTATTGAAAGTAATAATGATAATAAATCAGACGATACTGCACCGGTTTCATTTAACCAAACACCTGAATTTCAAAATTTACAACAGACAATTAATGAGATCGATTCGTCTAATAACACGTTGCGTAGAAAGTTATCGAGTTTACAACAAGAAGTAACAGAAATGAAAAGTATTTCAGTTAATAACACATCACAGCAGACGCCACTTTGCGAACATCTGTCAGACTCGCGCAACGCGTATAATTTGGTTAATCTACAGAGAGTACGGGACTTAGATTCCGAACAACCACAGTTCAATAGATTCTCTTACATTCCTGAACCTGTTCCATCACACAGAGACGATAATTTTGATTGCAAACATTTTCTGTCAGTGAGAAAGTTTAAAGTGTTTAAAAACGACAGAACACAGATTCACCCACTGGATTGGATACAACAGTTTAGCTTTGCTTTTCCACCGACTTGGCCTGTAACACATAAACTTGAATTTATTTGCAGTTTTTTGGAAGGCGAACCGGCAACTCGTATGAGACCGATCGCGAGACAATGTTACTCGGTAGAGGAATTTCAGAATGCTTTTCTGTCAGCGTACTGGTCGAAGACGACACAGCGCGGAATTAAAGACCAACTAATTAGTTTGCCAAATTATGAAAACTCAAATTTTCCCAGTGTAACCTCCCCACAAAAATTTAAAAAGGACAATATTATTTACGAATGCTAATGGACATTGCGCTAAGTGTAACCTCTCCACCGAAATTTTAAAGACAAAAATATAATAATAAATGGGAGCCAAGCGTAACCTCCCTAGCAATTAAATTTAATGACAATAAAAGTGAGAATCGCAATCTGACCCAAGTATAAGTTCCTCACAAAAGAAATGAAAGTCAATTCAGTGATAAGAAAATCTCAGTGATAATGATAATTCAATTAAACCGAAATATCGGTCTTTGGCCCTTGTGCAAAAATCAGAATTAATTTCTTACCTCATTGAAACTGCTTGTCAAATTTCTACTCTTATTGTTAGCTACGGCTTGGAGGAACTGCATTGCAAATAATATTTTTTTTTTTTAAATTTAACTGAAACTTTTCTTTAAGGGAAATGGAAGGAAATCGTTGGTTTAATTAAAAGATATTTTTTTTTGTAAAAAAATTGCTTTGAAATCAAAATTATTATTGGGACATTTGTTGGAAATTAATTACAATAAATAAACTTTACATTATCTGATGATTACCTTAATTAACAATATACCTCATTCAGCATCTTGACCAGAATGCCATGTCGACGCTCGCCGACTCCTCACACACAACTGCACTGGGCTGCTACTACGGACGTACTGGACTGGTCACAGACTGCCCACTGACAGACTGCTCGCAACTGTACTACACGACGACTACTAGCGTACTGCTCGCAACACTCGCGCGGTCAAGCGCAGACTAACTACGATAAAAGGCTCTCTGGTCAAAGATTTTAACGTGCCTCACCATCGCTGCTACGTTACATACGTGTTTCAACCTCATCCAGAAAAGCACCCTATCGAAACCTGGCGAGCAAGCTACACCGCGATGCAGAGCGCCTCTCTTGCATAGTCTGCCACTTGAGTTTGCTAACCATCTCCGTAACGCTATCACGCTTACCAAATAACCCTGTGACGAAACGCCCCGCTCTTCTTTGGATCTTCTGTATCTCCTCTGTCAACCCGACCTGTTACGGATCCCACACTGATGACCAATACTCAAGTATAGGTCGAACGAGTGTTTTGTAAGCCACCTCCTTTGTTGATGGACTACATTTTCTATGGACTCTCCCAATTAATCTTAACCTGGCACTCGCCTTACCACAATTAATTTTATATGATCATTCCACTGCAAACAGTTTAGTACTCATACTCCCAGATATTTTACAGAAGTAACTGCTACCAGTGTTTGTTCTGATATCATATAATCATCATATAATCATACAATAACGGATCCTTCTTTCTATGTATTCGCAATACATTACATTCGTCTATGTTAAGGGTCAAATTGGTTCAAATGGCTCTGAGCACTATGGGACTTAACTGCTGAGGTCATCAGTCCCCTAGAACTTAGAACTACTTCAACCTAACTAACCTAAGGACATCACACACATCCATGCCCGAGGCAGGATTCGAACCTACGACCGTAACGGTCGCGCAGTTCCAGAACGAAGCGCCCAGAACCGCTCGGCCACCCCGGCCGGCTGTTAAGGGTCAGTTGCCACTCCCTGCTCCAAGTGACTATCCGCTGCAGACCTTCCTGCATTTCGCTGCAATTTTCTAATGCTGCAACTTCTCTGTATACTACAGCATCATCCGCGAAAAGCCGCATGGAACATCCGACACTATCTACTAGGTCATTTATATATATTGTGAAAAGCAATGATCCCATAACACTCCCCTGTGGCACGCGATAGGTTACTTTAACGTCTGTAGACGTCTCTCCGTTGAGAACAACATGTCGTGTTCTGTTTGCTAAAAACTCTTCAATCCAGCCACACAGCTGATCTGATATTCCGTAGGCTCTTACTTTGTTTATCAGGCGACAGTGCGGAACTGTATCGAACGCCTTCCGGAAGTCAAGGAAAATGGCATCTACCTGGGAGCCTGTATCTTATATTTTCTGGGTCTCATGAACAAATAAAGCGAGTTGGGTCTCACACGATCGCTGCCTCCGGAATCCATGTCGATTCCTACAGAGTAGATTCTGAGTTTCCAGGAATGACATGATACGCGAGCAAAAAACATGTTCTAAAATTCTACGACAGATTGATGTCAGAGATATAGGCCTACAGTTTTGCGCATCTGCTCGACGACCCTTCTTGAAAACTTGAACTACCTGTGCTCTTTTCCAATCATTTGGAACCTTTCGTTCCTCTAGAGACTTTCGGTACACGGCTGTCAGAAGAGTGGCAAGTTCTTTCGCGTACTCTGTGTAGAATCGAATTGGTCCAGTGGACTTTCCTCTGTTCAGTGATTACAAAACAGAACCAGTGTACGAAGCAGATGGTAGTATAAGCTCACTTATTAGTATGATGTTGCAACCCCTCTGTTCGTCATACGTGCTCTGAGTCGGTTGGGAATGGTGTCGTAAAGCCGTCGTATCCTCTTCTGAGGCAAGCTGGCCCACAATTGCTGTATCTGATGCTTGACATTTTGGATGCTGGCACCAGGACATAGTTGACGTCTGAGTCGATCCTGCACATGTTGTACTGCAGACAGATCTGGGGATGTTCCTGACAATGGGAGTAACTCAACTTCAGATTGTGCTTGAAATATGGAATACGGAACGATCGGTTGTAGCCTGGGCAACGTTAGGAGGAATCCTAGTGGCAGATTTTTCTGCCATCAGGACCAAGACCAAGATCAGTCTCAATTACAAATGCTTTTCTCAAAGCCAGCACTCACAGTAATATCAGTTAATATTGAAGGCCTATCACCGGATAAAGAAATGCTATTCTCAGAAATATGCAATAATACAGCTTGTGACATTTTGCTGGTACAGGAGACTCACAGAGGACCACAAGACCGAAGATCAAAATTAAATGGAATGGACCGTATCGTAGAACAGCCACGTACAAATATGATTGATCCAGCATGCTCGATATTAGTCTGTAAACCGACAAATGCTGAGCTCAGGTTCATAATTTTCCATTCCAGTCAATAAAGCTGGTTGTGGGTGACTTTAACTGCCACAGCACATCTTCGGATTACCGGAAGACTAATAAGAATGGAGAATATATTGAAGAATGTGCTGAACAGATGGAGTTGACATTCAGAGTAACCATCCTCCGTCAACAGTGGGATATGGCATTGACAGTATAACCCAGACAACCTATTTCTTATTGACCATTTTGCCCAGCAGGCAAAGAAGGAAGTTTTGGGACCTCTTCCTAACATCCAGCACCGACCAGTCATCTACAATGTGGCAGCAGCCAGAAACTACTCAGTTTAAACGGCGATTCAGTTTTTAACGAGCGCAGTGGGAGAAGTTCAGCCACAGACACGATAAAGAAAACACAAAGCTTGAGTCAGACCTAGAGATATATGAAAGATTTATCAAGTTAATTACTATCACCTCTCGCAGATATATTCGTAGGGGTTGCAGAACATCTTAAATCCATGGATTCATTTTAAATCCATGGATTCAATATCTCTCCTCCGGAAATACGGAAACCTTTTTTGAAGCAGACCCGTTCTCTGAAGAAACCACATAGACAGGCGAGGAACTATTTAATGCTATATCCGCAACAGGAAAAGATATAATTAGACATGAAACAGAACAACCGTTAGGCGTGGAAGCTGCTGAAGAAACTTAACAGTGACTCATGAACTCCAGGCTCTAGAACACATCATTCCATCAGAAACCTAGAGAGTCGTAGATAATAGCCACAGACAGGGCACACCGGCACGACCAGGAAAATAAATATGATAGTTGGTGAGAAATTTAGACCTAGTCTTACCAACGCACTTTTCATAATGCCCATTACCATGTGATTGGGTTGGGCAGTATTTTAGACTCACCCAAAACAAATGATAAAAAACCTAAATTCGTTAATTGCTGTTGACTTATATTTTTAAAGACGTATTGATCTGTTGTATGGTTCAGAACATGAATAATCTTTTAACACACTCTTAGGAGTAACAACTATAGTGTAACGACGTAAGTTTAGTAAAAATGATTTTGCTTTGACATACGACCATGTGCAGACTTCGTCACGTACGTCAGTTACAAAACACTTCAAAATTATTTAAGTTCTTTTTAATGTTGTCTCTGAATGTTTCTTGAACGAAACTGTAATTAAAACATCATCGAGTCGAATGCGCAGAATTACGTCACTCAGTCCAATTGGTTTGCGCAAACTTTTTCCAATTTAGGTGTCGTTTGTTTCTTCTCAGAAATTATATTAATGCAAATTATCTGCTTCAATAAATATTAAAACCACATTGAATAAACTTTTAAGACTCAAACTCGCGATGAACGTTCTCAAAAATTAATAATTTTGTCAAATAAATCAGTAATCCTTAATATAATTCTTCATAAATAAGTTCTCGGAACACGTATTTAAATTTTTGTATTATACACTAGTTTATTATCTTCATATATACTACATATAGACGTGAACATGAGCCTTGACAAGATAGGACTGAACATTTACAACATAATTAAACTTTCCATGACGTCATTTTGTAGAAACATTACAAATTCCTATTTTTTGAGTTTTTAGAAGCACGACGCAACAACTCGGTTTCAGGATCTTCTGTTGCTCTTTGGCTGTCGATCCGCGACGTATAGTGGCCAGCAATTTTCTCTCTGGTCTCGGCAGTGAAGATGCTGTCTCCGTTCATTGCGCCGCCCTCTCCGAACATGAAACATAAAAATAAATACAAAACTTTAGATAATTCACAAACATTACAAATACTACAAAATACATAAACAAAACAATAAATTAAACTTATATTCACCTGCAAACTGGGCTGACACTGGTGGATGGGTGACGCTTCAATTTCGCGTCCCACTACGTACCCCACCCACAAGCTCAGTTTGTCAGGTTTTAACCGAAAATAAAACTTCTTCTATATACAATATTTAACTGTTAATATTATACATTTTTCTCACATTTTCCATAATCTAAAGTCCTTGCTCTTAGATAGTCAATCCTTTTATGACGATATTGTTGTGACTATTTATGATTTACCTTTAATTATGCTATTATTGTAATTCATAACTGAATATATTGAGGTTACTCCTTTTCGTTTAATAGTTGCTAGTAAATAATAATTTAATACGTTCTTTTACGTTGTTACATTAGGACAGAGCGTTCAAATTGTGGTAGGTTAGTTTCAGTTTTATTCATTTACTAGAGTTATTCTTTCCAAAATATATATTACTAATAAGTTTCTCACAATAACTAATAGTAGTATTCAATTTACGTCGTTCTTTTCCATAATGTTTTATTTATGCATGAGGTCAAGAAGAAATCAAGCAAAACTTTCTTTAGAACCTCGGCATGGCTTTCTTTACCTTCGGGCACTTTGTTGGGTAATGGCAATTTATTTAGGAGAAACAAGCGAGAGAGCCCCGTTTGGTGTGTTCCATATTAACACTATTACAAATCTCTATTAAAGGCACTCTGCTATGTTCTCGTGAGCCATATAGCTCTGGACGCCCATGGTCCCTAAAATTATTAACCATCCCCTTTGGTTCCTACTATCCGAGTAAATATAAAATATATAAAATTCCTTTTGACCTAAAAACAAAAATTTCTTCCATATAAATCCCGTTTTAGTTACCTTTCCCTTTTTTGCAGTACCGGTAGGTTTTTGTAGAACTCTTGTTTAAACTTCCTGTCATTTCTTTAAAATAACACGTAACTATCACGAAAAACTTCACATGAATAAACTATGAACGCTCGTCCGTATGTAACATATACTAAAAAGTAACTTACTTAGGAATGAAGCGTTTAATTCGATCGACACTATATTATCCTTTAATTACATCTGATGACAGTTCCATAAGAAGTAACGATTTGGGATGTACAATCTTATGAACAACATATGGACCTTCAAAGATAAAGAAGGATATTCTACAGTCCTTATTGATCTTCGAACTTTTAGGATGAGATCGTACTAATACAAGGTCTCCTACCTGAAATGAGGGTCTTATAGCATGTTGATTATAACTGTTAATTCTCTGTTCAGCGTTTTTAACAATCTGTTCGCGAATTTTGTCGCTTGGAATGCATTGTTGGATCTCATTTATTGGTGGCCAAGGTAGAGCAGCTAGTAAAGGCTCACCTATAATTCGTTTGCCTAAAATTTCTATAGGTGATAATCCTGTCGTTAGATGAGGCAATTCATTTAATATCTTTTCGAATTTAGGCATTAGTTTGGGCCATGTTTATATAAATAAGTTCTACATAATCGTCCTAATTCTTTCATGACTCTTTCTACTAAATTACTTTGAGGGTGATATTTCGAAATTAAGATATGTTTGATTCGATATTGTTTTATCATATCTTGAAACTTTTGACTAATGAAAGCACTACCGTTGTCAGACATAAGTCGTTCAGGAATTCCCCAGTTAACAAACTAATTTCGAGTAAGACAGCGTATAACGCTTGCTGTATTCGCTCGTTTAAAAGTATATAGTTTCACATGTTTGGACCAACATTCCATTACAACAAACACATAAGTAATTCCTCCTCAACTACAAGGCAGAGGTCCGAAAAAGTCTAATGATAGTAGATCCCATAGACCTCGAGGAATTACAACATATAATTTATAACGCTTAGATTTGTTATTAACTTTAACCTTTTGATAGGTTTCACAAGTCCTAATAATACTTCTCACAATACGGGACATGTTTTTGAAATAATACTTCATTAGATGTTTAATACATTTATGAATTCCAAAATGCCCATAAACTTCATGAATATAAGTAATTAATTCGTACACAACAGTTTTCGGAATGCAGAGTTTCCATCTCTGGTGTTCCCTCTGTGCTTTCCAATACAACAAGTCTTTGAAATATAACCACACACCCCGGGTGTTAACTGTTTCTTCCCAATTATTAAGGTTTTGTATAAGTTCCCTATATTGATCGTCATTTCTTTGATTGCATTTAATAGCAATTACTATTCGTTTAACCTAACGTTCGTTCTCCTGAGTTAAAACTAACTAAACATGGTAATTTGTTCCTGGTTCTTCCGCAATGTTAATATTCTCCATTCCTACTGGAAGTCTCGACAAAGCATCCGAAAGCACATTTTGAGATCCTTTTGTATACCTAATTTCGTAATGAAATTCTTGCAAGCATAATACCCAACATAATGATCTACAGTGCAGTAACCGGCAATTGTTTAAAAAGGTTAAAGCCTGATGATCAGTATATACAATTGTCTTTCTTCCAATTAATAATCCTCTAAATCTTTGAAAATCCCATACTAATGCGAGAGCTTCCTTCTCGATTACAAAATAATTTCTTTCATGTTTATTTAAAGTTCTACTAGCGAATCCAATAGGCTGATATAATCCCTTTTCATTGGAATATTACGCAAGACACACCATAATTAGAGGCATCCATACACATACAAAAGTCCTGATTGAAATCTGGATGGTATAACATTTTAGCTTCTGTTAATGCTCCTTTTATTTTATTAAAAACTTCCTCTTCCTCTTTTCCCCAGAGCCATACTGATTTCTCTTTTAATAAATCGAGTAATTTAGGATTAACAATAGCCTGCCCCGAAAGAAATCTTCTCAGAAATCCTACCATTCCTAAGAATGATTTCAGTTGTTTCCGATTTCTAGGACTTGGGCATCGAGCAATAGCTTCAATACGTGCTGGGTCTGGCCTAATACCTTTACTGTCCACTATATGCCCCAAAATCTCACTTCCTCCTTTCCGAAGTAACACTTTAGATAATTTTAAAGTAATTCCTCTGTCAATTAAACAGTCAAACAATTCCCGTAATATCGTTACGTGTTCTTCCCACGTTTTAGTGGCTACCAAAATATCACCTACATATAAAATAATCTTTTGTAATAATTGCTGACCCAAAGCAGAATCTAACGCCCTAATGAAAGTTGACACTGATATATTAGGTCCAAAAGGTAAAACTTGGAACTGATACGATCTGCCTTCAAAAAGAAAAGCCATATATTGCCGTGAATCCGGGTGTAATATGACTTGCTGGTAGCCAGCAGTTAAATCCATTGTACTCATATAATGAGAACCAGCAATCTTAAGAAGTACCTCCTCCATAGGAATAGGTCTGTCTCTTTCCATCTCCATAATTTTGTTTAATTCACGAGCATCCAGAACCAGTCGTACCCTACCAGTAGCTTTCTTAACTACCCACAAAGGACTGTTAAAAGTACTATCTGATCGTTCGATAATATTTTGTTCTAGCATCTTACTTATTTCTCTACTAGCCGGTTCTTTCAATTGTACTGGAATAGGATAAGGTTTCTTAAAGAATGGATTTTGATCATTAATCTTAAGTTTACAAAGGTAATCTTTGATTCTCCCCGGTTCATCTGAGAAGATGGCTCTAAATTCTAACAATAAAGATTCCAATTCTTCCTTTTCTTGTTCAGATAGACAATTCGTAGAATAACATTTTTCTTTCACTTCGGTTTCGGTACTATTACTAGCCTCACATTGGTATACTTCATATTCAAGATCACTAGAATCTATTAATAGGTTCATGGTCTGTGTGTACTTAATCTATAAGGATTCGTAGCAATCTTTAGGTACTTGATTATCAGAAAACCTCACTTTAAAAGCATATGCCTCCTTATGGATGGTTAAGGAAGAGTCTTTAAAATCTAATATAGATTTATATTTACACAACCAATCTGAACCTAAAATTATGGCCTCATTTAAGTTGGCTACGACAAGTACAGATGAGAAATTAATTGTTTAGTAATTTCAAAAGTTAAATAAACTTCCTCAGTAATATTTTTGACTTATTTCACCAGTAACTCCTACAATTTTCACCCCAGTTACAGGTAAGGTTGGGAAATTACAATATTTCCTTTTAAGTTGAAATAATTCTTTAGATAAAATACTTACTTCGCTACCTGAATCGATTATAATATTTACTTCGGTATCTTTAATATAACCTTTAATAATGGGTTTATAAGTTATATTCTCCGTTGTCTGATTGTCTTCATGAAGTAAATCTTGTTGCCAATCACCTTCCTTTTGGTAGCTTAATGATAAATTGCAATTGGGTCTTGTATAATTTTGACTAACAGTTCCCTTTAGTCGACCCGTACTAAAGGACTTTACTAGTTTTCCGAACTTTCTATGATAACGTTACCTACTACTTGACCTTCATTAATTACTTGAGGGTGATTTATCTCATTATGGTTGTTGTGTAATTTCCACATTTTAGAGTTATTACCCCGATTTTGTTGGCTTTCTTTATCTTTAGATTGACGTTTTATATAACAAAACCGGCTGTGATTGTTGTTGTTAAATTTTCGTGGTTCTGATTTATTATTATCTCGAGAATTGTCATTTCTACCAAATCTAAATTTCTCGTCTTCCCGTTCTCTATTAAGTATATCTAACTGTTCTAAATATCCTAATAATTCGCAAGGTTGTGACCATTCCCTTTCTATCATTCTTTCCTTTACATAATAAGGTAACCTACCAATTAGGACTCGTATTAGATGGCTTTCAATAATGGGTTCTTCAATTAATTTAGCACGGTTTACATCTACATCTATACTCCGCGAGCCACCTTACGGTGTGTGGCGGAGGGTACTTATTGTACCACTATCTGATCCCCCCTTCCCTGTTCCATTCACGAATTGTGCGTGGGAAGAACGACTGCTTGTAAGTTTCCGTATTTGCTCTAATTTCTCGGATCTTTTCGTTGTGATCATTACGCGAGATATATGTGGGCGGTAGTAATATGTTGCCCATCTCTTCCCGGAATGTGCTCTCTCGTAATTTCGATAATAAACCTCTCCGTATTGCGTAACGCCTTTCTTGAAGTGTCCGCCACTGGAGCTTGTTCACCATCTCCGTAACGCTCTCGCGCTGACTAAATGTCCCCATGACGAATCGCGCTGCTTTTCGCTGGATCATGTCTATCTCTTCTATTAATCCAACCTGGTAAGGGTCCCATACTGATGAGCAATACTCAAGAATCGGACGAACAAGCGTTTTGTAAGCTACTTCTTTCGTCGATGAGTCACATTTTCTTAGAATTCTTCCTATGAATCTCAACCTGGCGCCTGCTTTTCCCACTAATTGTTTTATGTGATCATTCCACTTCAGATCGCTCCGGATAGTAACTCCTAAGTATTTTACGGTCGTTACCGCTTCCAATGATTTACCAACTATGGCATAATCGTACTGGAATGGATTTCTGCCCCTATGTATGCGCATTATATTACATTTATCTACGTTTAGGGAAAGCTGCCAGCTGTCGCACCATGCATTAATCCTCTGCAGGTCCTCCTGGACTACGTACGAGTCTTCTGATGTTGCTACTTTCTTGTAGACAACCGTGTCATCTGCAAATAGCCTCACGGAGCTACCGATGTTGTCAACTAAGTCATTTATGTATATTGTAAACAATAAAGGTCCTATCACGCTTCCCTGCGGTACTCCCGAAATTACCTCTACATCTGCAGATTTTGAACCGTTAAGAATGACATGTTGTGTTCTTTCTTCTAGGAAATCCTGAATCCAATCACAAACCTGGTCCGATATTCCGTAAGCTCGTATTTTTTTTCACTAAACGTAAGTGCGGAACCGTATCAAATGCCTTCCTGAAGTCCAGGAATACGGCATCAATCTGCTCGCCAGTGTCTACGGCACTGTGAATTTCTTGGGCAAATAGGGCGAGCTGAGTTTCACATGATCTCTGTTTGCGGAATCCATGTTGGTTATGATGAAGGAGATTTGTATTATCTAAGAACGTCATAATACGAGAACACAAAACATGTTCCATTATTCTACAACAGATTGACGTAAGCGAAATAGGCCTATAATTATTCGCATCTGATTTATGACCCTTCTTGAAAATGGGAACGACCTGCGCTTTCTTCCAGTCGCTAGGTACTTTACGTTCTTCCAGCGATCTACGATAAATTGCTGATAGAAAGGGGGCAAGTTCTTTAGCATAATCACTGTAGAATCTTAAGGGTATCTCGTCTGGTCCGGATGCTTTTCCGCTACTAAGCGATAGCAGTTGTTTTTCAATTCCGATATCGTTTATTTCAATATTTTCCATTTTGGCGTCCGTGCGACGGCTGAAGTCAGGGACCGTGTTACGATTTTCCGCAGTGAAACAGTTTCGGAACACTGAATTCAGTATTTCTGCCTTTCTTCGGTCGTCCTCTGTTTCGGTGCCATCGTGGTCAACGAGTGACTGAATAGGGGATTTAGATCCGCTTACCGATTTTACATATGACCAAAACTTTTTAGGGTTCTTGTTTAGATTGTTTGCCAATGTTTTATGTTCGAATTCGTTGAATGCTTCTCTCATTGCTCTCTTTACGCTCTTTTTCGCTTCGTTCAGCTTTTCCTTATCAGCTATGATTCGACTACTCTTAAACCTATGATGAAGCTTTCTTTGTTTCCGTAGTACCTTTCGTACATGATTGTTATACCACGGTGGATCTTTCCCCTCGCTTTGGACCTTAGTCGGTACGAACTTATCTAAGGCGTACTGGACGATGTTTCTGAATTTTTTCCATTTTTGTTCCACATCCTCTTCCTCAGAAATGAACGTTTGATGGTGGTCACTCAGATATTCTGCGATTTGTGCCCTATCACTCTTGTTAAGCAAATATATTTTCCTTCCTTTCTTGGCATTTCTTATTACGCTTGTAGTCATTGATGCAACCACTGACTTATGATCACTGATACCCTCTTCTACATTCACGGAGTCGAAAAGTTCCGGTCTATTTGTTGCTATGAGGTCTAAAACGTTAGCTTCACGAGTTGGTTCTCTAACTATCTGCTCGAAGTAATTCTCGGACAAGGCAGTCAGGATAATGTCACAAGAGTCTCTGTCCCTGGCTCCAGTTCTGATTGTGTGACTATCCCATTCTATACCTGGTAGATTGAAGTCTCCCCCTATTACAATAGTATGATCACGAAACTTCTTCACGACGTTCTGCAGGTTCTCTCTGAGGCGCTCAACTACTACGGTTGCTGATGCAGGTGGTCTATAGAAGCATCCGACTATCATATCTGACCCACCTTTGATACTTAACTTAACCCAGATTATTTCACATTCGCATTCGCTAATAACTTCACTGGATATTATTGAATTCTCTACTGCTATAAATACTCCTCCACCATTGGCGTTTATCCTATCCTTGCGGTATATATTCCATTCTGTGTCTAGGATTTCGTTACTGTTCACTTCCGGTTTTAACCAACTTTCCGTTCCTAATACTATATGCGCACTACTTCCTTCAATAAGAGATACTAATTCAGGAACCTTGCCCTGGATACTCCTGCAGTTTACCAATATTACGTTAACTTTTCCTGTTTTTGGTCTCTGAGGACGGACGTTCTTTATCGACGATGATAATGTCCTCTCTGGTAAGCCGTCAGGTATTTTATCGTTTCGCCCAAGGGGGGGTCCCTCTAACCTAAAAAACCCCCGTGTGCACGCCACACGTACTCTGCTACCCTAGTAGCTGCTTCCGGTGTGTAGTTTAAATGCCATTCGAAATAATTCCTATAACCTCCCCACCGTTTAGAATAAGGAGGAGGGTCTAGCAACTCTAAAGTTAAGTGTTGTTGTTTTCCTCTTGACCAATAATTGTGTTTAAACTGTTTAACAAAATCATCCCAGTCCCTAAATTCAGTTCTATGCAGTACTGTCCATTCCGCAGCTTCTGCTTCTGAATGTCCTACTACAAACTGAATCCGTTTTTCATTACTCCATTAAGGAGATGATGCAGTTTCAAAAGCTTTTATAAAGATTATAGGGTGAAGTTCGCCTCCTGGTTTGAATACAGGAAATCGACTTGCTACATTTGAATTTGTCGTTATATCATACCAACATTCTGCGAGAGACATAGTTGGATTTTGTTTAGATTGCAGAGACGGAGTGGCGTCGGATTTGCTTGCCGTGATTTCTTTATTTGTATTGTTGTCGTCCGAGCTAGCAAACACGATGCGACTGTTGTCTCTGATTACGTTATTACTTCTACTACTTGAAATGTTTTCATTATTATCTATTTCCGATAACCGTTTAGTAATTTCCTGTATTCGCATTTCTGTACTGGATACACGGTTAGCTAATATCGATTCTTCACTGTGTCACGATGTGAACGCTCTGTACCTTCGTAAATATTATTATCTTTGGAAGTCTCAAGGTTACTGCATATTTCAGTAGTTAAAAATTTCATGTTTTCTATTTCAGTATGATATTTTTCTACTCGATGAGTTAATGGCTGTAATTCTAAATTATCTATTGAAGAAATCTCTACAGGCTTGGTAGAAACGTCTTTAATTGATTCTAATAATTCTCTACAAACAGTTTCTGTTTGCATAGAAAATTCATCTCGTAACTTATCGTTATTTTTCTATATTTCGCTTAAACTAAGACATTGACATTATCTAGTCTCTTGGTTAAGTCAGTATTATCATTTCGCATGCGCGTTTTTTCCTCACGCGATTATTGGATATGTTCTTCTAACCTTTTACAATTATCAGCAATCTTATTACTAAGTCCTACTAGTTTTTCCTGAATTTCAACTTTAGAAGCCTCTGTTTTATCACTTAATTCTCGACTGGTTTCATTAAGATGTTTCTGTAACCTGACTGTAGATTTTTTTAGCTCCCCTTTAAGATCCTCTTTTAATCTAGCAGTAGATTCTTCGTTACATTGTTTTAATTCAGCTAAACAATCCCCGTTAGATTGTTTTAATTTAGCGATCGCCCTAAAATGGGATCTCATGGTCCTATCGGACACAGATTGCTCTTCGTCTGACATTTCACTTCCCGACATTATTGTAAGATATTAGCTAGTCACCCCCGCAGACTTGTAATCAACAATCCTATTAAAAGCACACTCCCAATATACAACACTCCACTTCCAACTTAAAACAGGCTCACCAGACAGTAATATTGTAGTTTGTAGTTCTCAGTGATCAGTGTGCTGCTATGGGCTGCCGAAGTAACAGCCGTTGATGCAGCCACTGAGATGCTACGACCCCGCTTCCGCAACCGGCAGGACGCTGAGTCAAACACCGGAGACGTCACTGGCTGCAACCACGCCCGGCCGCACTGTAGACAGGCGAAGCCCTCAGCAACACCTCTAATACCAGCCGGAGGAACGCCCCCCAGCTGACATACTGGGCCTGTTAGTTTAGGGAGAAAAAGGTTGTCGGGGTTTGCAGCGTTCAGCTGCTGCCCAACAGATGTGCCTTCTCGAGGAATAGCTGCGTGACCGTGCTGCTTGGCTGTGCTCCGTCAGATGCCACACCCACGAAGTCGCCTCTGGCTGGTGAAGTCTCCACGAAGACTCGCGTTGACTTTCGAAGGACTCTTGATGCTTTAATTGTTTCGTACCTGTGTGCCTTCGTTGCACACAAGTCCTGTTTATAAGGTCACCACGGTGTAGTGTAACAACGTAAGTTTTGTATAAATGATTTTCTTTTGACATATGACCATGTGCAGACTTCGTCACCTATGTCAGTTACAAAACACTTCAAAATTATTTAAGTTCTTTTTAATGTTGTCTCTGAATGTTTCTTGAACGAAACTGTAATTAAAACATCATCATTTGAGTCGAATGCGCAGAATTACGTCACTGAGTCCAATTGGTTTGCGCAAACATTTTTCCAATTTAGATGTCGTTTGTTTCTTCTCAGAAATTATATTAATGCAAGTTATCTGCTTCAATAAATATTAAAACCACATTGAATAAACTTTTAAGACACAAACTCGCGATGAACGTTGTCAAAAATTAATAATTTTGTCAAATAAATCAGTAATCCTTAATATAATTCTTCATAAATAAGTTCTTGGAACACATATTTAAACTTTTGTATTATACACTAGTTTATTGTCTTCATATATACTACAAGATAGGACTCAACATTTACAACATAATTAAACTTTCTATGACGTCATTGTTGTAGAAACATAACAAATTCTTATTTTTTCAGTTTTTAGTAGCACGACGCAACAACTCGGCTTCAGGATCTTCTGTTGCTCTTTGGCTGTCGACCCGCAACGTATAGTGGCCAGCAATTTTCTCTCTGGTCCCAGCAGTGAAGATGCTGTCTCCGTTCGTTGCGCCGCCCTCTTTGTACATGAAACATAAAAATAAATACAAAACTTTAGACAATTCACAAACATTACAAATATCACAAAATAAATTTCGCGTCCCACTACACAACACATTTTCAGTAACGTGTGCTACCAAGGGGGTTGGGGGATTTTATGCTCACCCTGAAAAAATCTTTTTTTTAAATACAAATTTCGTTAATTGTTGTTGACTTCTACTCACAAAATACTTTTTAAATATACATTCTTGGGTAAGTAAGTTCTTGAACCTGAAAATATTCCATAAGACGCTAGTTGGGGAAAGTAATACTTACTGCCAATACTTAAATTTTGGGTTAAGTTTAAATGAAAAATTTAAAATGCTTTTGGGACCATGTAGAAGAATTAATTATAAAAAATAAATATTTTTCCTAAATTTTAAAATATAATATTACTGACCTGAAGAACCTCCCCTCCCCTTTGGTTTTGCGGGGATTAGACAGGCAAATGGATGTCAGATGGACTAACAAATGCTGAATCCAAGAGACAAGAAAGACAGATATTACATGATGGAAGATGAGCAACTGATAATTGAAGCCTTGTAAGAGACCTTCGATATAAATCTAAACCGTAATACAGTATTAAGCAAAGAGAATACGAAATCGATGATTGTCATTGGTAAAATTTGATCGTTAGTACCCTGATTGGGGTTTGTATTGGGAACAACGAGAGGAATAGTGTATATTGTATGAAAATTTTGTGATTATCATTGCGAATAAAAATTAAAATAAAAATTTGGCCTGTTTCAGTGGCCATCATTATTTTGTTTGTTAAATACACATGTTCCAAACTAATGTTTCTTTCCTGTTCAGCTCAAGATTAATGACAATTTACAAATCACAATTAACATTTTGTATAATTTTAATCTGCAAGCCAACTATAAGTTAGTTCAACAAAATTTAGGAACTGGTCTAATTAATGTGTTTGGATCTCATTTATCCCTAACAATAACGATGTGTCTTAAAAAACATTTCATTGTTACATTTTTACCAAATGATTAAGTCATTAGCATGAATAAATCCTGAAATAAGAATTTAGGTTTCAGTATGTTTTTTAATTTATTTTGAAAAACCAGTTTATTTATACCATCAGGTGAAGAAACTTATGGAATACATTTTGGAAGTAATTGTTTAATGACAATGAGTTCACTAAATCAGTTTATCATTTCTCTCAAATCAATTAGAGTAAGTTCACCAACGTGAATAAATGACTCATAGTCACAAAATTTTGTGTTAAAAGTTCCCAGTGTGACTATTGTTGAGACCTTAGCGAAAATACTAACTGAATCTGTAGAATCCTTGTGGTCAGTGTAGAGTCTTGTACCGTAAGGAAGAGGATGTTGTTATGGTTGGCCAGTATCCTCTTCCTACAAATAAATGCACACATTCTTTATTATGCTTCTTTGTTTACATGAACACGAAGTTGTTATTTAACATGAATAGAGAGTCCATTTGTTGTGGTACAAGCTCCTCAATGTTACACTACGAGTTCCTAAATAATAGTCCTCTCGCACACAATGTTGGTAATCTTGCTATTACAAACTTTAGTCTCACTCCTAGTTCCACTATAATCACTAATCTAAATATACTGTCATAGCCTGATATAAACTAAGCCGCACAGCGACTATTCTGTCAGACGCCACACTGGAAGAGTGAGTCAGTGACTAAGGCCCTCTGGTCAGTGGCAGCAGCCTAAATACATGCTGTAGAGAGGGCATTGGCGGCATGTTGCTTGCGAGTGTGTCTCTGACCTCTCTTGTGATAGGCGCTCTTGATGTTTGCCGGCTGGAGTGCTGCCGACAGCTTACATCAGCACAGAATCGAAAAACAATTCAGCTGTACATGATAATTCACATGTGCTTACTCAAACTCTTTGTAGTGGAAATGAAATGAGCGTTTGGCATCATTGGCCAGGTGCCCCCTTGCGGGGCGGGTCCGATTGTCTTCGTGCAAGTCCTATTACATTCGACGCCACATTGGGCGACCTGCACGCCGGATGGGGATGAAATGATAATGAAAACGACACAACACCGAGTCCCTGAGCGGAGAAAATCTCCGACCCAGCCGGGAATCGAAACTGGTCCCGTAGTACGGTAATCCGTCACGCTGACCATTCAGCTATCGGGGAGGACACTCTTGGTAGTTAACGCCATCAAAGCATAAGCGTCCTCAAGAGAGACCTCGGGCAGGTGGATGGTCGGAAGGGAGGGGAGGGGGCGGGACGGGCGTGGGATTGCAAGACATGCCACTTGCTCCCTCCTGCAATCTAAGGAATAGGTTTCCAATTAATCTTACAATTCTGAGGCATTTCTTGGAATTATTCAGACTTTCCAAAAAGAGTTGATTTAGCATAGTCGAGCTAGATGGGGCAATATTATGACTTCAGATTTCGCTGCATGATTTGAATTTAATTGTTATTATGTTGCTCCCGTTTCGGTAGCTCCGCGGTCAGCGTGTCGGATAGCTAACGGAGACATGGGTTCGATTCGCGACCGGGTCAGAGGTTTTCTCTGCTCGGGGACCGGGTATTGTAATCTACTTACGTTCGTATCGTCATAATTGGCATTCCGCTATTGAGATGGCTTTACAGGCAGATCCTGAAAGCTAATAAATTACAAAAAAAACATTAACAATACAGTGGCGAAAGAATGCTAGGCGTGCTCAGACGATTTTGCAGGCTGCGTGGTTAAACAAACGCTCTCGCGGAAGTAGATTACGGTGCATACACAGTCTCAGTGCTGCCATGGAGTTTATAGCTGTTTTGGTGCCTATTTTACTACAATAAAGTGTGAGAAAACAGTGTGAATATCGTTACTGGGTAAATCCAATTGTTAGTCAGAGAGTGATGAAACGCCAGGTTTAAGAATTTCATGAATGGTTACAAAATCACCCAAATAAATTCTTTCAATATTTCTTACAGCAATACGACCAAAACAAGACACGACGTGGAGGAAGTTGTTGCCACCTGAGGAACGCTTATCAGTGACCTTGAGGCAAGCACACATCATTTTATTCAACAGTTTTTATTGCCCATTTACATTACTCGTTAGATAAATCAAGAAAATCAAATCGAAATTTTCGAATTTGCTTCCTGTGAACAAAACGAAGTTGGGCGCAGAAATTTTTGAGTCCTTGTTGCGGTTGTCAACAGATATGCACAGAAACACAGTTTGTGCACAGTCTGTTTCGTTTTGGATGTTTGACGAAAACGGCTGAATGAATGAAGTTGCTGGAGAATAAGTTGCTTGGATGGTGTTGTTACGAGACATGCTCGAATGTGTAGAAAAGTTTGTGGAAGCTGATAACATCCGGTGTTTCTCATCACATTCAGTATTTCTACTTTCACGTAATGTTTTTGTTCTTGGTTTAACATCGCTAGCGTCGGACAAGTATTAAAACAAAAATTTTTTCCTCGTTAACTTATTCGTTTTGTTTCTCATTTGATGCATTTAAGACAGGTTCCGCATATAAAGTAACCTTCTTTGCTTCTCTCGCAGTTGGATGTCTCACTTTTGCGCTCCGTCCTATATAGTTGTTGTTTTGTGAGACAACCTGAAAGAGGGGGGGGGGGGGGGCGGGGTGGGAGCGAACGCCTTTCCTTGTTTCCTCTGCTGTTTGTCAGAATTTCGGTACTGCTAGTGGTCAGCCTATCTTCCATTTGATGGTGTTCGAATAACATTGCATCCAAGTACACATATTTTCCCGTTTACTTGCAAACTCGACAGACAAACACTTCTTCTGCGATGCCAGTTCTCCCACTAAACAGACCTTCAGATTCCTCCATTTCTTTTGAACTTCCTTACCTGTCATGAATGAAATTAGCACTGCGTATACATTTTGTTAAGTACACAGAATTATTTTCCTATGAATAAATATCGATGCTGTTAACTGTATTTTGTTCCTTCCAGATAGCTTGCAACAGGAAATAGCTTTTGTTCATTACACTACGAATATCTGCTACTAGTCACGACAATCAGAGAAATTGTGTGGGACATGCGCGAGCAGCTGTGCAAGTGTCTACAGCCTCTTCATGTGCCAGAAAAAAAGCTCAAGCTGACTAGATGATTATTGCCAAACAATTTTTAGGCAGAACTGGCTTTACAACTCTGTGCCCGAGCGGTTCTAGGTGCTTCAGTCCGGAACAACGCTGCTGCAACGGTCGCAGGTTCGAATCCTGCCTCGGGCATGGATGTGTCTGATGTCTTTAGGTTCAAATGGTTCAAATGGCTCTGAGCACTACGGGACTAAACATCTGTGGTCATCAGTCCCCTGGAACTTAGAACTACTTAAACCTAACTAACCTAAGGACATCACACACATCCATGCCCGAGGTAGGATTCGAACCTGCGACCGTAGCGGTCACGCTAGAACCGCACGGCCACACCGGCCGGCGATGTCTTTAGGTTACTTAGGTTTAAGTAGTTCTAAGTCTAGAGGACTGATGACCTTAGATGTTAAGTCCCATAGTGCTTGATTTTTTACTTTACAAACTGCATTGGTGTTGTGGACGCAAAACCCTGTTAACAGTGTTTCCAACGTCCCGGAATGGTGTCATGACACCTTACAGGACGTTGGATTGGAAGAGGATGAGCCGAGGATGACTTTCATCTCCGGTGGCCTCCCAGGTCTCCAGACCTCACACCTCTGAACTTTTATCTGGGGGGTTACGTAAACGACAGCGTTTCCCCCCCCCCCCCCCCCCCCCACCCCCACCCCCCTCCGCACGTCTGTCACTCTTGGAGCTGTGAATTTGATAACCAGAGAGAAACTGCTTTTCGTGTGCCAGGAGATGAGCCACTATTTTGATATTTGTGGTGTATCACATGGTGCTCACATTGAGTGCATAAAAATTTGAACTTTTCGCTTTCCAGTAACGTTGGAATTGTGCTTCTGTCTTTTGTAGTTCGGAAGCAATAAATAATTGAAACTTATTCCTTCTTTTTCAATGGCTCTGTACTTTTGGGATTTTGGCTAAAAAGTGGAGAGTGTTCCGTCGGCCGGTCGATGTGGGTGTCAGCTTTTCAGACATAGTCATAAGAGTATGTTTTATTCTATGTAATTTCGTAAGATAACATGAGGGTGTACAAATCGAGGAGGAGTCGTACGAATCTCTTCTGTAGCACTGTGAGCCTATAGAAATAAAAGCTGATTCGCTTGGTGCGCAGATAAGGAATTATTTTGCAGACTGATTTGCGACTCTACAAGAATCAGTACCTTGGCAACCTGACAAAATGTCTACATGAAACAATAAAATTAGTGATCTATGAAATACATTTGTTGTTCTTCCTGATCCAGACAATTTAGCCCACTTAAGAATGACGCTGCCGCACACTTCTCCCCAGTTTCTCATTGGAACTGCTTTCACTATATACTTTTAATATCCAATTGTAGAGAGCAAGCCTCTGTTCTTCTGCAGTTGGTCTTTCTGAGTCGACAACACGACTTATTATGTCATCCGTAGAGCAACTCTCGTTATCAGACATGCTGGTGGCGCACAGAAGTGTATCTCAGCAACACAATGCGAGAGCGACTGAGAAACAGCGTCCCTAGTGAGCGCGAGCCCATGCCAGCACGTGTGACTCTTTCAACCAACATCTGCGACTATCGTGTCGCACGTGAAATAGGGTCGGTATAAAGTCTTCAAAATTGCCCCGACTGTTTGATCGCAGGTGCGCGCGCGTGCAGATAATCGCTCGACGGAAAATCACCAGCTCGTGCCTAGCCGAATTCTCAACCTTTCCCTGTCCCTTGCTCATTTAGCCCTCATCGAACTTCAGAATAACAATGGTTTGACGCCCATGGCGGAATGTGACGTCAGTGGCTACAACACCTTCTTCTATCTCAGGAGGGATGCATGAACATTGCCGTTCCAATAGATATCGTCGGCATCCGCTCCCAGTTCCCACAAGGACAATAGTATTTTACTTCTTGTTCGCTGACGGACAAAATCCGTGATGGCCTGCAGACTTTACACATAGTTCCACATGGCTGAATTATTGTGGCTGACCATGACTTATTGTATATGTGATTATCCATGCTTCGTATGTCGATCCAAATGTAATGACTGAAACAAGAGAAATACACTCTCCAGAAGTTGACACCTTCTGGACCCGTATGGGAGAGGGAGGGAAGGCGAAGGGCGAAAGGGAAGCTTTCGGTACAGTGCCGCAGGTGTATGGCGCATGCGAGTGGTCTGCACGCCCCGGAGGTGTGCGAGTGAGAGCTCGAATACACTTCGTATGCCTTCGTCGAGGTTGACGAAGATGACCGATAGAATAACAGCTGAGTGAGCACTTACCTGCGGCCTCGCGGAAGCCACTCCTTTGCGCTCCCCAGTGTGTGAGCATGCGCGGCGCGTTTCTCATACCAACAGAGTTAGGCAAAATTTATTCGAATGACGAATAACAAACGCTGTACAAATTATTATTCGTTATTCGTGAATAACAAATAAAAATATTTATTCGAACCATTATTTATTATTCATCATCTGTTTGGGTTACTATATTTTAATATTCAAAAACATGGCTAGTTCAGATAATGTGCTTCATTTAACACTTGTTTCCTTTCCATGGACATTTCTTGGGCAATATTTTTACAGATAATTCTTCCAAAGTATTCAACATCGTGTTGTACAAAACAACCAACAACTGCTTTACATTTTGATCAGTAACCTTATTCTGCTGATCCGTCCACCGAACATTTAGCAGAGAAAATATTCTCTCTACAACCGCGTTATGTGCAGGTTAGGTGAAGTAATACTGTATAACTTTCAACAATTCAATGCAGTCAACACGGCTACTCTCGCATTGGTACCATTTCTCAGCAACACTTTTCCCTAATAAAGTTGCAGAGCTCATCATGACGTAAGCTCTTAAAGCGCTTATTTCATTAAAGAGTACAGAGTCATCAAGAACAGTATTAAAATCTCATAAAAATAATACATTTTCTTCTGCTACTTGCTTTCTGGGTTTTCTTCCTGAGTTAACCAGTGAAATACGGACATGCCACTGTACTGGATTATCCAGTTTAATTAATATAATTGTAAATAACAGTGTAAAAAGTGTATAGTTCACTTTCAAAGACTTTAACTAAATTTTCATCACATTTAGTAATAATTTCATTTACTTTTAAAAGGTCAAAATGGTTTTCAGCCCTTTCATGTAAACTAAAGGCTTCTTCTTGGTGCCATACACCTGCTCACAGTTCTTCAGAGGTGTTGATGCCAGTCCATGTCTTGATATTCTGTGACCATGACTGCTTCTTTCTACCTGGAGAAGTTCATATTTCTTTCCTCTCATAATGTGCCCCAGGTACGATGTTTTTCTTTTTTTAATTGCCCCCATTACTTCTCTATCTCCGGCTCTACGCATCACTTATCACTTCAGCACTGCTCACTTTCTCAATCGATGGTTTTTTTTGGTAATCGATGCAAGAACCACTATTCTGTTGCTTCCAATCTCTTTACAGAAACTGCTTTAATTGACCAAGTTTCCACTCCATAAAATAGGACGAGGATAACATACGACTGTACTACCCTCATTCTGAGACGGAGCGGCATTTCTGTGTATATCAGCACATTTCGCCGGAACCGCGCGACTGCCACGGTCGCAGGTTCGAATCCTGCCTCGGGCATGGATGTGTGTGATGTCCTTAGGTTAGTTAGGTTTCATTAGTTCTAAGTTCTAGGGGACTGATGACCACAGATGTTTAGTCCCATAGTGCTCAGAGCCATTTGAACCATTTTTAGCACATTTCGTAGTTTTCGGAATGTTTCTTTGGCAATCTCACAGCTAATCGTAATTTCATCATCACAATCAAGTTTCGAGTTTATCACGGATCCTAAATATTTAAATTTGGTTACTTTCCAGAATTTACTACCATTAATGACTAGGGACTCGGTTTGACCAGGGCTTCCTTCAATTGACATCCATTTAGATTTACTGGCATTTATTCCGACACCAAAATGCTGACCATCTTTATCTATTTCTGTAAGTATTTTCTGTAGCTCGCCTACGGATGGCGCAAACAAAGCTGTGTCGTCAGCATAGCATAAGTTCCAGATCTTCACTCCATTTACTTTTATGCCAAATAATTCTGAGCCTTGACAGGATCGAAAAATCTTGTCCAGATACAAATTGAACAGTAATGGGGATAGTATACAGCCTGGCGGACACCTTTCAGTATTTGCACAGATTCTGTTTTTAAAGTTTTGTTAAATCTGACCGCTGCTCTGCGATTCTAGTGGAATTGCTGAATGATTGTTATGTCCTTACCATCCAGTCCTATTTCTCGTAAGATTATGATAAGGGGGTCACGCTTAACGGTGTCAAATGCTTTCTCATAGTCGATAAAGCATATATGCATATCCTGCTGACAGTCGTAGCATCTTTGCATAAGTCTCATCATGTCAAATAACGCTTCTCGGGCTCCCATTCCCTTCATAAAACCAAACTGGGTTTCTCCACAGTGCTCCTCACATTATGATAAATTCGATTATGTATAATTCTTAGAAAAGTTTTCAGAGTATGACTCATCAACGAGATCAATCTAAATTCTGAGCACGTATTTGCATTTGCTTTCTTCGGTAACGGGTCACAGGTTGATTTCAGCCATTCATCATGGATCTGGCCTGAGCTGTAAATTACATTAAATAGGGCTGTCAACGTTTTTGGGTCTATGCATTTTAAAATTTTAGTCGTTAAGTTGTCTCCACCAAGCTCTTTTCTGTTCTTTGTTACTTTCAGCGTATATTCTATCTCTGACTGTAAGAAATGTTCCAGATTCTTCTTCATTTTGATTTACTGCCGTGTCTCTTTTGTCGCGAAACTGAAATGATATGTAGTTCTTCCAGTGTTTTGCCATTTTTTTCCGATTCGAGAATAACCCGATTATCCTCATCTCTTAAAGCACTTAGATTCTGCTTCTTAAAGTTTCCAGTTATAACACTGATTTTCTTAAGGGAACTATGCGAGTCATGTAACTTAAGCATTTCTTGCGCTTCGGTGCATTGTTCCTCAATCCATTTCGCTTTTGCTTATCGAATCATGTTCTTTATTTCTTTTTGAATCTGTTGGTATTCCACATTTTTATGATGCACCTTCTGTATTCTACGTTCTTCCATTTCCAGTACAATATCTTCTGTCACCCTGTTTTTTTACATGTACCAATTGTGGCTGTAGCAACTTTGATGGCTGCATTGCGTACCTTTTCCCAGGATTCATTAGTGCATCTTTCTTGGATTTTGTCTATAGGTGGCATGTTGTTTCCCATTTCTTTCACCACTTCCTCTCAATTTTATGATCTTCAGTTTTTCAGTATTAGATCTTACATCCATGCTGTTTTTCAGCTTTGAACGTTGAAATTTAATCTTTATGGTACCAATAACAGGATTGTGGTTTGATCCAGTATCTGCGCCTGGATATGCTGCTGCACGGATCCAAGTTTTCAACCAGATATTATGCAAGCTGGTGGTGTCTGCATAACGGAGTGAGCTGTGTTTACATGGTCCAGCTGAACCAACCATTGACTGGAAATGGATCTGTTCTCCTACTTGGAGAACATTTTCAGCCATTCATGGACTGCATGTTCCCAAACAACGATGTCACGTTACCGGGTTACAGTTGTTGGCGATTGGTTCGAAGAACATTCTGGATAATTTGAGGGAATAATCTGACCACACAAAACGCCCGACGTTAATCTCGTTTATGGGTCAAGATCCAGAGGTCAGTTTGTAGACAATAATCTGAACTGGCTGGAACTTCCAACGACTTTTTGAGTCCATGTCACGTCGGGTTGTTGCACTGCGTCTGGCAAAAGGTAGTGCGACACGATATTAACAGTTATCCCATGAGCTTTTCCACCTCAATGTACTCAGTCTGTATGGTATACTTGGTGCATCTCATACATCGTACATGTTCACTGGGCAGAAATGGTAAATCGACAGCTAAGAAGGAAGTCTGATTGTAAAAGCATTCCAACGCTTGCCAGATCCATTCTAGTCGCTACGCCGTGACGAAGAGTCCGTGTTTCCTTGGTTGGCCACGCGGCAAGTCCACTCAATGATTGCGCACCGTGTGATAACGAGTGCGCAAACTTCCGACTGCGTCCTTAAGCAAAGTATGCTTTAATGACATATTTATTTTTAATTTTAAAAGCTGTTTACTGGAAAATAGACACCAGGCATAAAACTTTCCATCACATAAGTAATATTTTTACCTCCTGTGATTGAAGAATATTTCTTACATTGGAGCAACAACAGTTTTTATTGATTCGAATGAGAAAGGACGAGAAGCTATACGTATTTCTTAACAATAAGTAACCTTATCATTTTCACAAAAAACACCGTGATAAATGCAGATGATAGCGAAGCATACTGGCTGCGCTGTTGTATTTGACCACCAGCGGCACCTGTACGATGTCCTCAATACTTTGCAACTGACAGCCGTGGTCAGAATAGTGTTCTTCATGGTTGTGAGTGTATTATGTCGGAGCTAAGTGGATTCGAACGTGGGCAAGTTGTTGATTCTCGTGTGCTGAAAGCCTCTGTAACCAGCGTTGCCGAAGTTTTTGGTGGTGTTTCAAGAGGCAAAGAGTACAGGGAAAGCGAAAAGAAAAATCATTTGTTGTGTCCGAAACACGGATGTAAGTTGTAAGGTGTCAGGCAAATCCAACACCTTCCATGAAAACCCTGACATGATAGCAAATCTGGCAGTATGTCACATAGCTCCAAATAAATCCTGACATTAAATTAACCAAAGTAATACGATAAACGAGTGAGCAAATGGAATACCACAGACTAACACAAGAACGCCTGAATGCATGTCATACCTTCCCACAGTGAAACAGACGCAGTTCCGAAGGGAGAAACGAGAACAGAAGCCGAGAGCAGAATCGTGTAGGCTAGGAGGCCCTACGAAAAGGGATGGACACCCACGTCGCCAGCTGACCGCCAAAACCACCCCAAAAAGATAGAGCCCCCCAGAAGAACAGTATAGATCTTACGATAACACTAAAAGGGCCACACCAGCTGCAAGTTTTAGTGTGAGACTTTTTCGCGTCTCTGTTACGTTGCAAACGTTAAAAACATTGCCCCACCACGAAAAGTATAACGTTTCTCATTGGCTAGACAGAATTTTGTAAGCGGAGCTTAAGGTTAACATTGAGACTCTGATTGGTCAGTTGGAAACACAGCCAGATAGCTTTTTTTAAACCAACTTTGGTAAATTGTAGTAAGGAGAAGTTGGGAGAGAGTTGCTTCCGAGACGGCGAGGTGAGTGGAGCTGTGCCGCCCGCTGCCCCCTGACACTGCCTAAACACCAACAAGATAATGAACGCACGCGATGCCGCATTTTTGAGCACATAAGGCTTCACTCAGAACTGCAGAAGTCTCATCTGTTACATCCCCTTTTTACGTAATACTAGTGTCGATCGTCAATTAAATCTCCTGGTGTTCACATTTGCTACTTGAAGTAAAAATCTGAAATGCGATGATTTTTCTGTTATATAATTATTGAGAAGCCACATCAGCCACTGTAATTTACGACAAGTTAGATAAGTAATTAAAGATAATTAAGGGTCACTGTAGACCATTTTGATAGTTTTCTCTTTTATGAAACTTAACTTAAATCTAGATTATAGATTTGACATGGCCTAGGTCATCCTACGATCCATTGTAGAACTTGGAAACCCATTCACGGAATATTCGTTCACATTTTTGTTGAACGAAGTTGGTTTTTATCATCCTGTATTGAAATATTTCCTTTTATCAATAGTGCAATTTATAAACAATGTTTTGTGAGTAGAATAAAATTTCCAGTGGTAAACTTAACTGCTTTTTCGATGTTATTTTACCAGCTAATTAAAAATAGGAAAGCCTTGAACCCCTTCCACTAAATTTAGTTAGTATTAAGATTCTTTACAGGGAGTGCAGTGGAGCTGACGCTGAAATCATTAAGTAATTGATTATATCATCGCTAGTCTCACTGAACTCTTCTGAACTCTACATGTCATGTGTGTTCTGGCGTCTCCTTACCAGCAACAGGTCCCAGGTTCAAACTAGTCAACTGCCTAAAAAACACGCTCAGAGCGTCGTTGCGCGAAAGTGGTAGGGAGACACGACTTAGAAGACAGACAGACACCACGCAGAATGTTAGAAAGCGTATGTGTGTACTGAGTTGTCTTGATAGACTGTCACCCAAGAGGATTGTGACGATAGCTGCAGAGGTCACTGAAGAACTGAATGTCGCACTCGGGAAAACTTTGGGCAACAAAACGTGACGGAAGGGAACTCCGTGAGCAGGGAATTCCAAACCGATCTCGTATTCCAAAACCACTCATCACTGACGCAAATGCCTGTAACACTGTTTGCAACTTCTGGCCGAGTTTGCACCCCCTAGAGTGAAATGTGGCGGGGCATCGATGATGATTTGGGCAGCCATATAGCGGTATTCTATGGGACAGAGCAAGGTCGCATTACTGCGAAGAATTGTGTGACAATTTCAGCAGAACGTGTCTGTCTCATGTTCCAATTTATGCTGCCTAATGTTGGTGCTGTGTTCCAAAACGACACGGCCCCTGTTCACATGACTCGCATCGTTCAGAACTGGTTTCGTGGCCACAAGGTTGAATTCACGCATCTCTGCTGGTCACCATACTCACCAGATCTCACCGCTGCTGATCTTCTGAGTGAAGTCTGGAGAAGGGTGTACGATCGCTTTCTACCCCGAACATCCTGACCTGAACTTCGCTGTTTTCCAGGAAAATGGCGTAAGATGTTCCTTGAGAACCACACAGGAACTCTACAAGCGAACTGCAAGCTGTTTAGCATGCCAACGAATTTCCTAGCCGTATTATGCCAACGGCCTTGGCGGGTGGTAAAACAGATTCCCGTCAGATCACCGAGGTTAAGCGCTGTCGGGTTAGGTTAGCACTAGGATGGGTGACTGTCCACTCTGCCGAGAACTGTAGGCAAGTGGGCTGCCCTCAGCCTTTGTGGGGCAACTTGATGAACTACTTGACTGAGAAGTAGTGGCTCCGGTCACTAAAACGGCATGGAGAGCGTGGTGCCGACCTCCGGCCCCTCCATATCCGCATCCAGTGACGACTATAGGTGTGGATGACACGGCGGTCGGTCAGTACGGTTGGGTCTTCTGAAACCTGTTCGGACAGAGCTTAGTTAATCAGGCACGATAAGGTGTTGTATTTTAGGTGTTTAAATTTTTGTCCACTCCCTGGACATAACTGATGACATAATCAAAGGGAGCATTGAAGTGGTCAAGTTAACAATAATAATAATAATAATAACTGGGAGAAGAAGAAGGAAAATAAGAAGATGGTAACGATCAAACTGCTGTTAGTGAAGATGCTAGCCTTTAAAAGAAAGAAATGCTAGTTACTGTGATGAATAACCTGAAACATACTATATGATGTGCTGATGACAAAAAAACACTTCATCGTGATCTGGACGTGTCTGTATTATGTTCTAAGATTTTACATTTACTACTAACAAATTATTTTTGGAAAATAATTTAATGTGTGACAAAAAATAAAAACTCTTACAGCCGTCCTTATGATTTTATTTTATTTTGTCGCTACCAGTTTCAACGCTTCATTGCGTCATCTTCAGGCTGTTGTTGATACGGTACAGGTTGATATGATCACGATGCATAACCCACCAATTGCCAGCATTACTGGATACGCAGATAATATGTCAACACTCCTACCATGGACGTATGCTGAACTTCTGCTACAGGTCTCACCAAGGAAAATGCTGTGAAAACTAACGCATGAAATAAGCATTTTAGAATAATTTTCGGATTAAAGGTCTATAACACAGCATTTAAGGCTAAGTACCTGATTTAATGAACTGATGAGTTCAAAAAAGTGAAAAGAATCGAAATCATTAAGGTTTTCATATCGATTTATTATCATCATTGTTATAAACATTTTTATAGTACAGAACAAAACATTATAATTTACCTTCAAGGAGGAACCTTAATTTAACTTTTAAAATAATACATAGAAACGGTAAATACAATGTTACCAGGAAAATGCAGAATAACACAAGGAATGGAACTACGACTGATTTTTTACTTATTTTTAATTCAAATACAACACTACCCTCAATAGTCGACCTTAAAATAAAAATTTCAAATAATCTTATTGACTATTCGCTTTGAATGTACTCTTCATACTAATTTAATTAATTACAATATATTCTTAACTTAGTGGTCGTAAGTAGCGCTTCCAATACACAGCAAAGATAAAGCATTGAGTTTCTCTTCTAACACAGGTGTTTGAAGCCTATGTTTGATCAATCGTTTAGAAAAATCTTTTCTCCGCTGCTTTTTGTTGCCATAAATATCAGGTTCTTAGGGCGACGTCATTGTTAGAAAAGGGGATTTGACGTTTTTGTCAAGAAGGATTTTATACATCCATCTGTACTGACTACTTACTTGTTCTTTTGGCTCATTATCTTTAGCAGCCTATATATATTAGCTAAGGTCGAGCTATTGCTGCTACCTATTCATTGGTAAGTGTATCCAGTTCGCTGAGACACCCAAAACGTGACCGAACTATTTTGCTGTGACATAAGTACTGAGATGCGTAAAATCTGACACATCCTGATTGACGTTTTAATTTATTGCTTCCTTACCACTAAGTCTATTCACTTTTCACAGTTAGTAACCACAGTACCTCTTAATATAAAACACAAATATATCATTGTACAAGACATAGTTCAGGAAATATGACATCATGTATCATACCTGACATTTTAATATATTACTTCTTTACTACTGCGCGTGTTTGAAACACATTTCGCAGACAGTAAGCACATATATCGCTGGATGCCAGTGCAGTCCCCATCGACTGCAAACGGACCAGCGCAGCTTCGCGAAACTTCATACAGAAAGCGCTGACCTAGGCGCCAATGGGAAGAGCGGACAGCGCCACTTCTCCAAGAGGACGGCGTTCAACACCCTCTGCCAATGGTGACTTAACCAGCCGCGCATCGCTGGTCGGCCCCAGACTTCGAGTGCATCAGTAATGAGTAATGGGAGGACGTTAGCCTGCGTTTTGTGAGTAGTAACAGAGTGTCATGTACTTGCACAGATTGCACAGGAAGCCACTTCATAAAAAGATTTCAGTTTCTTTTCTCTTTAGAAATAAAGTATCCCATTAATTAGTGTGTTTAACGTACAGATCATTTTGGATTCTGGCAATCGGCCATCACAACTTCTCTCCTTCCTAGTTTATGTACGGCCTGACTCCCACAGTAGCCGTCATAACTAATGCCCCTGCAAATTTATGCCATTGTACAGCACATAGATCGGGAGTTACGACGTCATAAACAATACGATGCGTGAAAATGAAACTGCAGCGCCGAAATTCGCTAGAGAAACAGGTGAAATAAGTGTACAAATATGTGTGAAATATGTCCAATATACATGAAATATGTACGACACATGAGTACACCGGCAAAGTCACAGGTCAAAAGATCATCTTAAACCCTCGGAAAGATTTCAAGCGCATTTGGTGCACATAATAGTTAACCTAACAAGAAGTATTATGGCGATAAGCACCGGCAGTGTCCGATTGGGGTGAGTGTGATAACATGGAGAGAGGAGCAAGGAGGCCATGAACAGACACCGAAGGGGAAGGAGGAGATGCACACAGAGACGAGGAGGAGATGGGCAGAGATAAGGAAGTGGGGAAGAGATGGACTGAGAGAGGATGAAGTTGAGATAGGCAGAGGGAGGCAGAGTAGAAAATGGATAAATAAAGGGAAGAGGAGGAGATGGACAGAGACAGGGAGAGGAAGAGGTGCAGAGAAAAAGTAAAGAGGAGCACAGGAATAGAATGAGGGGGGGGGGGGGGGGGAGGGAGGAGATGGAAGGAGGAAATGGTGAGAAGGAGATGGACAGAGAGTGGTCAAGGTTGAGATTTACAGAGAGATAAGCAAGGAGGAAATTGGCTAATAGTACACTGGAAAAAGTACACTGATGGAAAAAATCGCAACGCCAAAAAGTAATTAATTCAGAGTAACGAAACATCGGGAATACAGTTGTATACATAACATGTTTAAGTCATGTTGTTGTTGCTGTTGTTGGCCGGCCATTGTGGCCGTGCGGTTCTAGGGGCTTTAAAAAAAATGGTTCAAATGGCTCTGAGCACTATAAGACTTAACATCTGTGGTCATCAGTCCCCTAGAACTTAGAACTATTTAAAACTAACTAACCTAAGGACCTCACACACATCCATGCCAGAGGGAGGATTCGAACCTGCGACCGTAGCGGTCGCGCGGTTCCAGACTGTAGCGCCTAGAACCGCTCGGCTAACCCGCCTGGCCGTCGTTTAAATTGTGCAGTTTCTGGCTGCTGCCACATTGTAGATCACTGGTCGGTGCTGAATGTGAGGAAGAGGCCCTGAAACTTCCTTCTTTGCCTGCTTGGCAAAATGGTCACTGAGAAATAAGTTGTCTGGGTTATACTGTCAACGCCATCTCCCACTGTTGACGGAGGATGGTTACTCTGGGTCATGTGTTAGTTTTAAGTAGTTCTAAGTTCTAGGGGACTGATGACCACAGATGTTAAGTCCCATAGTGCTCAGAGCCATTTGAACCATTTTTGTTGTTGTTGTTGTTGTCTTCAATCCTGAGATTGGTTTGATGTAGCTCTCCATGCTACTCTTTTCTCTGCAAACTTCTTCATCTCCCAGTACCTACTGCAGCCTACATCCTTCTGAATATGCTTAGTGTATCCATCTCTTGGTCTCCCTCTACAATTTTTACCCTCCACGCTGCCCTCCAATGCTAAATTGGTGATTCCTTGATGCCTCAGAACATGTCCTACCAACCGATCCCTTCTTCTAGTCAAGTTTTGCCACAAACTCCTCTTCTCCCCAACCCTATTCAATACCTCCTCATTAGTTATGTGATCTACCCATCTAATCCTCAGCATTCGTCTGTAGCACCGCATTTCGAAAGCTTCTATTCTCTTCCTGTCTAAACTGTTTATCGTCCATGTTTCACTTCCATACATGGCTACGCTCCATACAAATACTTTCAAAAACGACTTCCTGACCCTTAAATCAATACTCGATTTTAACAAACTTCTCTGCTTCAGAAACACTTTCCTTGCCATTGCCAGTCTACATTTTATATCCTCTCTACTTCGACCATCATCAGTTATTTTGCTCCCCAAATAGCAAAACTCCTTTACTACTTTACGTGTCTCATTTCCTAACCCATTTCCCTCAGTATCACCCGATTTAATTCGACTACATCCCATTTTCCTCGTTTTGCTTTTGTTGATGTTCGTCTTATACCCTCCTTTCAAGACACTATCTATTCCGTTCAACTGCTCTTCCAAGTGCTTTGCTGTCTCTGACAGATTTACAATGTCATCGGCGAACCTCAAAGTTTTTATTTCTTCTCCATGGATTTTAATACCTACTCCAAATTTTTCTTTTGTTTCCTTTACTGCTTGCTCAATATACAGATTGAACAACATCGGGGAGAGGCTACAACCCTGTCTCACTCCCTTCCCAACCATTGCTTCCCTTTCATGCCTCTCACTCTCATAACTGCCATCTGGTTTCTATAGAAATTGTAAATAGCCTTTCGCTCCCTGTATTTTACCCCTGCCACCTTCAGAATTTGAAAGAGAGTATTCCAGTCAACATTGTCAAAAGCATTCTCTAAGTCTACAAATGCTAGAAACGTAGGTTTGCCTTTCCTCAATCTTTCTTCTAAGATAAATCATAGGGTCAATATTGCCTCACGTGTTCCAACATTTCTACGGAATCCAAACTGATCTTCCCCGAGGTCGGCTTCTACCAGTTTTTTCATTTCGTCTGTAAAGAATTCGCGATATTATTTTGCAGCTGTGGCTTATGTAACTGATAGTTCGGTAATTTTCACATCTGCCAACACCTGCTTTCTTTGGGATTGGAATTATTATATTCTTCTTGAGGTCTGAGGGAATTTCGCCTGTCTCATACATCTTGCTCACCAGATGGTAGAGTTTTGTCAGGACAGGCTCTCCCATGGCTATTAATAGTTCTAATGGAATGTTGTCTACTTCCGTTGCCTTGTTTCGACTTAGGTCTTTCAGTGCTCCGTCAAACTCTTCACGCAGTATCATATCTCCCATTTCATCTTCATCTACATCCTCTTCCATTTCCATAATATTGTCCTCAAGAACATCGCCCCTGTATAGACCCTCTATATACTCCTTCCACCTTTCTGCTTTCCCTTCTTTGCTTGGAACTGGGTTTCCATCTGAGATCTTGATAGTCATGCAAGTGGTTCTCTTTTCTCCCGAGGTCTCTTTAATTTTCCAGTAGGCAGTATCTATCGTACCCCTCGTGAGATAAGCCTCTACATCCTTACATTTGTCCTCTAGCCATCCCTGCTTAGCCATTTTTCACTTCCTGTCGATCTCATTTTTGAGACGTTTGTATTCCTTTTTGCCTGCTTCATTTTCTGCATTTTTGTATTTTCTCCTTTCATCAATTAAATTCAGGATATCTTCTGTTACCCGAGGATTTCTACCAGCCTTCGTCTTTTTAGCTACTTGATCTTCTGCTGCCTTCACTATTTCATTCCTCAAAGCTACCCATTCTTCTTCTGCTGTATTTCTTTCCCCCCTTCCTGTCATTAGTTACCTTATGCTCTCACTGAAACTCTGTACAAACTCTAGTTCTTTCAGTTTATCTAGGTCCCATCTCCTTAAATTCCCACCTTTTTACAGTTTCCTGAGTTTTAATCTACAGTTCATAACCAATAGATTGTGGTCAGAGTCCACATCTGCCCCTGGACATGTCTTACAATTAAAAACGTGGTTCCTAAATCTCTGTTTTACCATTATATAATCTATCTGAAACCTTCTAGTATCTCCAGGGTTCTTCCATGTATACAACCTCCTTTCATGATTCTTGAACCAAGTGTTAGCTATGATTAAGTTATACTCTGTGCAAAATTCTACCAGGCGGCTTCCTCTTTCGTTTCTTAGCCCTAATCCATATTCTCCTACTACGTTTCCTTCACTTCCTTTTCCTACTGTTGAATTCCAGTCACCCATGATTATTAAATTCTCGTCTCCCTTCACTACCTTAATAATTTCTTTTATGTCATCATACATTTCATCAATTTCTTCATCATCTGCAGAGCTAGTTGGCATATAAACTTGTACTACTGTAGTAGGCGTGGGCTTCGTGTCTATCTTGGCCACAATAATGCGTTCACTATGCTTGTCGTAGTATCTTACTCACAATCCTATATTTTTATTCGCTATTAAACCTACTCCTGCATTACCCTTATCTGATTTTGTATTTATAACCCTGTATTCACCTGAACAGAAATCTTGTTCCTCGTGCCACCGAACTTCACTAATTCCCACTATATCTAACTGTAACCCATCCATTTCCTTTTTTAAATTTTGTGACCTACCTGCCCGATTAAGGGATCTGACATTCCACGCTCCGATCCGTAGAACGCCAGTTTTCTTTTTCCTGATAACGACGTCCTCTTGAGTAGTCCCCAGCCGGAGACCCGGAATATTTTACCCAAGAGGATGCCATCATCATTTAAACATACACTAAAGCTGCATGCCCTCGGGGAAAATTACGGCTGTAGTTTCCCCTTGCTTTCAGTCGTTCGCAGTACCACAACAGCAAGGCCGTTTTGGTTAGTGTTACAAGGCCAGATCAGTCAATCATCCAGACTGATGGCCCTGCAACTACTGAAAAGGCTGCTGCCCCTCTTCAGGAACCACACGTTTGTCTGGCCTCTCAACAGATACTCCGATACCCCTCCGTTGTGGTTGCACTTACGGTACGGCTATATGTATCGTTGAGGCACGCAAGCCTCCCCACCAACGGCGAGGTCCATGGTTCATGGGGGGGGGGTTAAGTCATTGACATTGCAATATCCCATGTTAATGTAAGCACGAGAAAAGCCACTGTAACTGTGAAATGCTGGTACATTAATAACCAACGTAGCCGTCAGAATGTTTAATACACTCATGCAATCGCGCTGGGTGTCAGTGAGAGCCGTGGTCGGCTCGCGCTGACGTCGTTTTTCTTTTTTGGCATTTTGTCGGCATCGTGTGATGTCTTATTGCTCCCTCAGTTACTACCCGAACGAGTTGTCAGTGGCAGCAGCTGCGTTTATCGATTCTAGCTGTACCTTCTTTGATGTGTCCGCTATATTTCCGTGTCATGGTGTGTGTGAGACAGTTGGTCAGTTGCAACATAGCAGCCAGGAAGTGTCCGCGATGATAGGTTAGGCCGGGGCCGCTGGCGGCGTGCACACGCAGTCGGAGTTCTGTTGCACTAACTGCGAGAGCTCCCAGGTTCGTCGCCTACCCAACCTGCATACTGGAATTGAGTAATCAGTGAACCTGTTATGGTTATGAAACCTCAACTGCTCTGACATCCCTTCGTTGATTGCTGGTTGTTGCTTTCTGTGCTGTTCCCGCAAGCAGCAACGTGATGGTGTACTGGAGTCGACAAAATTTTGCAGTTATCTTCCTGTTTGGTCTTTAACTTTTGATATGATTATAACTTATTAGTGAAGTGCATCAGAGGCATCTTCTGCCGTGTGGCCTTTAACGTTCTGGTTACCTGCCCTGGTCATTTGCGTGGTTTTCCGGCAGTGTGTTTTCCTGACCATGCTGATGTTGTCTGGCGTTGCATGTAGTTCGACAGCTTGATGTTGTTCTCTCTTTTTCTTTGAGTGGTTATTGTGCCATGACTGAGTTTGGACGCCAATTGTTAAGACATATTCCTGCTGCGATCCTTGTTAATCCATATTCACATCCGATGATGGCATGGTTCAAATGGCTCTGAGCACTGTGGGACTTAACTGCTGTTGTCATCAGCCCTCTAGAACTTAGAATTATTTAAACCTAACTAAGGACATCACACACATCCATGCCCGAGGCAGGATTCAAACCTGCGACCGTAGCGGTCGCGCGGTTCCAGATTGTAGCGCCTAGAACCGCTCGGCCATTCTGGCCGGCCGATGATGGCACCTTTAGTGGTTATCTAGTAAACATTATTTAAACGATCTTGGCTTTTGAAGTATTTTTAAGTATTTTAAGATTAGTCCATCAACCATGTTTTATTTAAAAATTTGTTTGCTCTGTATTTAAGCCTTCAGCCGCCTTTGTTTTAAAATCTGTGGCTTTCAGCCGTAATGTGTAAATTCCTGTCTGTAAGGTTTTTCTTTAATTATCTTGAATTCTTAAAATTGCCTTCAGCCGACTGTGTAAATTCTTTTGAATAATTGTTTGGGCCTTCAGCCATCAAGATATTTCAAGTATTCCCAATATGGTCTTCTGTTGTACAGTGTAAATGCTTGTCTTTCAAGTTTGCATTTTATTATGTTGTAAAATAATTGGGCTTTCAGCCGAGGAATTAATTTAAATTTTCCTTAATATGGCTTCTAGCCGAGATTTGTAAATGCTTGCCTTTTAAAGAATTTCCTTTGGTGATTTGAAATAGTATTTGGGCCTTTAGCCAAGAAAGTATTTTAATTTTTCTTAAGTATGGCCTTCAGCCATTTGTGTAAATTCTTGTGCCTTAAAAGGAATTATTTAAGGATATTTTAATTTTACTTAAGTAAGGCCTTCAGCCGTTTCTCTAAATCCTTGTGTTTTAAAAGGAATTATTTTAATTTTATTTTTGGGAAGTTACTTGGGCCTTCAGCCGTGAATTGATCCTTTTTGTTTTCAAGAGAAAACTGTGTGTTGGTTTTCGAGGAATTAAGTTGTGCGTTCTTGAGTAATTAACAGTAACAGTGGCCCCTTTCCACAACCTGATCCGCTCTGTCCTGCGAAACCAGATTTCATTCAGTTTGTGGAATGGATTTCCATGCCTCTTGCACTTGGTCGTCAATACAGGGACGGTTATTGATGTTTGTGGATGACGTTTGAGATGTCGTCTGATAATGAGCCATATGTGCTCCATCAGAGAGAGATTTGGGTATTGAGCAGGCCAAAGCAACATGTCGACACGCTGTACAGAGCTTGTTGGGTTACAACAGCGGTATGTCTGCGAGCGTTATCATACTTGAAAACACCCGTGGAATGCCGATCATGAACGGCAGCATAACAGATAGAAACACCAGACTGACGTACACATTTGCTGTCTATAACTGCTAGTGTAGGCCCAGTGCTTCGAGGATGCAGGCAGGTTGGTTGCACACCACCATCACTGGTACCGAGGCAGAGCAAACTTTCATCAGAAAATACAGCCGACCTCCGTCCTGCCGCGCCAATAAGCTATCTCTTGATACCACTGAAGTCGCAAATGGCTGTCGTTTGGGGTCAGTGGAATGTACCCTACGTAGCGTGCGTTTTTGGTGTAACAGATGATCGCACCGAACACAATGGGCTTCCCTCTCGGTAGTGCTACAGAGCCATCCGAAGTCCGTTCTTCTTGTGACTGTATATTCTCATGACTACCGCTGCCAGCAGTGCCTACATTCCTGCCGAGTATTTCTGCAAGATCACGGAAGAGACATGAGGCTTCTCGTAGTGCATGTTCGAACTCAGTGAAGTCTTGATAATGGCACCTTTGTCGCCTTCAGAGCATTCTTGGCTAACAGAAACTCACCACGTCCAATCTCAAAGGTGACTAACACTCACGACCGTTTCAGAGTGTATTTGAAGAAAACCTGATTTGCATCCTCTTGGCGCTATTAGCGCCACTCTTCTGTAACTGGCTTGAAATTTGAACCGACATCATCTTTCACTTATAGAAACACGTCTACCAGCTGTGTTTTATGTCGGACAACTCCTCCTTGGTGTTGTAATTTCTTTCCGTCAGTGTACGTAGGGGTGCATCGTCGGGTACTTAACTGGTGGAGATATAAATTAATCTATGACAGCAACGAAACTTTTGGTCAGTATTTTTTAAAGGAACACGCCGCCATTTGACTGTTTTACTGTTTATTTAAGTAGATCCCAGGTTTCGGCGTTTTATGCCATTTTCAAGTATTTGATTTTTGGTCTTTAACACATTTTCGAGGACACTTGACGCTTATGGCCGACTTTGAGCTTGACAACACTTTAGGTGTCCTGCAATATCTGTTAAAGACATAAAATCAAATACTTGAAAATGGCATAAAAACCCAAAACCAGGGTTGTATTTAAATAAACAGTAAGACAGTCAAATCGGAGTTTGTACCTTTAAAAAATTTGTGTGAGTTTTGCTCAGCAACGTCAAAAACTGGTTTAGTTAGAAATTTATTGGATGGCTAAAGCTCTTCTTCTGGTGCTTTCAGACAGTCAAGAAACGACAAACGTACATTACTTTTCACTCGGCTTGCCTTACGTCTCATGTTTGTACTCAAAAGTTAGCGACCTCAACGGTGTTAACCTCACATTCTTCAAGTTACCCCACTGGTGATTCTGTGAGACTTCATGGCAATGACAGTACACTGTGTTCACATTCAGTCTATGGTTCGACTGAGTCACACTACTTTCGTTTACTGTTCTCGAAATACTATCCCAAAATATTGGGTAGGACCTATTCCCATCTTTTGATATTTCGTTGTGCAAACTGAGATGTTGACGCGAGGGAGTGCATGGTTATGTGAGGTGAATATTGAGATAATTCAAATTAGCTGACCACTTGAAAACTCGGTGAAATATTTTTTATACAAATCAATCACATTTACTCCTTTTATGTTGTTAAGAGGGCCTGCACCACGTATTAAAACAAAGACAAATTTATTTTAAATTTTCCTGGTGCGAGGCTGTAATTCTAGATAGGCTGCGGGTTAAGTGTAGCCCTGGTCGGGATACTGCTGCCCTAACAAGCTTTCTCTTTCATGGTCTCACCTTTTCAAACTAATTTTGGCGTTCCGGGAACATCACCGCCATGATTGATCCCTTCCTCTCACGCAGAGAGTTCTTTATTAGAACCGGCAGCCATTACAGCCGGATGCAACTGATTATGGCAGAAATACCGCTAACACCCGTCTCACGTCTAACACTGTACATTATTCACGCTAACAACGCACACAAACAGGACAAAATATCCTTTCGTTTCACCTCTCATCGTTAGCACCGAACAACAACAAAATGTTTGCTGTTACGTTAGGAAACACGTACATAGTTACTTGTGACAAACATCCAAACTGGCTGCGATTCATGTGTGGCGGCCATTGCTTTGTTTCACAAAAATTTTAGTCGCGTAAGTACGGTATGTCTGCTGGGTTTATAAATGGAGAACCGTGTTTCACTTATCTATTCTGGAAGATTTTCGGCGTGTATTGCTCTGTGACTGTCTAAATTTCTTTTCTGATAACTATCCGACTGAAGAGCTTCGTTAACATGATCACTGAAAGTGAGGTTGATGTATGTATCTAGCACCTTTGGTCATTTTAACGTGCCTTTCTCGCTTCTCTCGTCGGTGACGCACATCCATGAAACTCGAACGGGATTTCAGAGATAATTTAACGAACAACATGCTGCCAGCTTAATCAAAGATGGAAAAAATCTATCGCTGAAATAGGGAGCGGCTAGAGTAGCACCTTTTAATTTTCTCATAAATAACCGTGTGAGCTACAAGTATAGGACAAAGTAGACTGGCAAGATAATTACCGTTGTTTTTATATGATAAACTAATGTTGTCAATATTGTAAATCACGGATATCGATTTTTATGAAAAGGTTGTTTAGCTGTGACGGTTGGTGGTTTTTAGTGGTGTAGACTTTTATATAACTACAAAGCTTCAGTGACATCGTATCCAACCCCTTTCGTGGGACGAATACACTGCCTGAGGGTTCTTTCAATTTGTCTAGCGACCGCTTTACTTACAATTAGTTTTATGTGGTCGTTCATCGTTAAGTATCTCCCTACCCATTCTCCCAGATATTTAATGGATGTGACTGCTTTCAGTGATTTTTCTGCAAACGTGTAGGAATACAGTAATTGATTTCTCTGCCTGCAGTAGATTACATTTGCTTATGTTGTGTGCCAACTGCCTATCTCTGCACCACTAGCCGATCCTCTCCATTTCGCTCAAATTTATTTAGTGTTGCAGCCTCTCTATACACATCACCCACGAACTGTCCCACTGCGCTCCAAGCATTGACCACTTAGTCGTTCATACATATTGCAGTGATGGTCCTGTAACATTCCCATGACGCACGCCCAAAGCTATTTAGGTATACATCTGAAGATTTCTGCCTGTGAAGAATGACGCAAGGAACTCTTCACGCTGGTCTGATAACGCACAAGCACGTAATTTATTCATCAGGTCATAGTGCTAAACCGCACCAAACGCTTTGCGGAAGTCAAGCAACACTGACTTGACCTAGGTGATGGCATCTGCTGCCGTATGGGTTTCGTCAACCGAGCGAGCTGAGTTACACAGTATATTGCTTGCGATATCTATGTTGATTCTTAGAAAAGATACTGTACACAAATTTTTCAGCCAGTTGAAACATAAAAAGCTGGAGTCTAATCCATCTGTTATCTTTACTGTTCCCAGTAATAATTGAAATTTTTCTTTCTTTCGTACTACACTAATGCAGTTGCACACGGAATATGTAATTTGTACAGGAATATGTCAAATTGAAATTTATTCAAAATCTCATTTAATATATGTCAAACTGACATTTCAGCAAAATCTCCTTTAAACATATGGCTCATTGTTTACATTTATCTTCCTGATTACAAAAATACACTTGGGCTTACTGGAAGCCTGAGTAATTTAAACGAACTGCTATCGACGTTATTAAGTTGCTGCATAACTTCGTAGCGTTTTTGTTTTGCAAGTTTGTCTTCCGACTGCTGTGAGTTTATTTATCGATTGTCATTTTTATTGGTACTTCACTGTTGCCATTTGACGTTACATATTGTCATTTCTGACACACCACTCCATTTTCACGTTTGTCAGACATCAGCAAAAGCACCCTGTGTGTGCATTAGCGTCTCTAGAATCAGTGACTTGGATTAGGAGTGGGCCCTTATTCTAGGACAGAGCACATTGGTGTTTAGCTGGACACAATTGTTTTTAATTTCAGAATTATTGTCAAAGATGAACACGAATTTACATAGGTTGTGACATGACAATATTAGGACAGTTGTCATGATAAGGTATTACGTCCTGTTTAGCCGAGAATACACTGAACATAACGATATTAAACATAAATGGAAGATTCTCTACAAGTTGAAGTTGGCCAATATTACAACAAATCATCTGATTCCGGTTCTAAGTTCGGTAATATTTAGGATGACAAAGTCTACGGAGGATATTTAGTTTTTGTGACAAGATGAGCAAAATATTACTCAATGTTACTCGAGTTCACAGTGGATGCAGCTGGTGAACCAACAAGTTTACGCCTCTGCTAGCGGCATTTACCTTAACTGCGATGAGCTATTGGCTGCTGGGGTGCTCTCGCCCTCTGAAAATCCAATAAAAATCTAATCAAAATCTTAACTAATTTTATCAGCCAAAACTGTCCTGTGTTTCTCGTGAGGCGAGAAAACATGCACTCATCCCTAGTCTGGAAATATGGCGATATACACGTGCATAGATGCAGCAGCGTTTATACTACAGTTCCCTCTCAGTTCTCGCAAGAACAATTAACTACATGTTTCAAATAACTTCCTGGAATTCAGCCAGGTAGCGCTTTCAGCGACTGCCGATATTTCGGTGGGAGAAAACCCCGCCATTTTCAAGGTAGACTGCAACGGACTGCCTTGAAAATGGCGGGGTGTTCTCCCACCGAAATATCGGTTGTCGCTGAAAGTGCAGAGCTTGATGCGTCCTTTTCTACACTTGACGCTGGTTCAGAGGAAAGTCCCCGGAGTTTTCGGGCTTGTGTCTTTCGTAGCGAACTGTCTCTCACCTGTGTCCTTTCGTGTTTAACGTCACGGCTTTTTCAGACCAATAGGAGCGTTCCTTCCATCTTGTGGAAACTATCTCTGCCAATCGCAAAGGGCCTACCTTCAAACTGAGTCGAAATTTCGCCCCTTTCTACTCCTTCCGAGTTTATTCCAGCCAAACGGACATTTTGTGACCACTCCTGGTGCTTAAAAGTTACTGGCAGTGGTGTACATGTTCCGCTTTTAACCCGCCCATGCTTGCCCGGTGGCCAAGGGGGCCAGGCCGCCGCGCCTTGTCGACAGAACGAGCAGGCTGCTTCACTCCCAGCCAAGCCAAGCAGAACCCAACCAGGGCAGGCTGCGGGAAACTTGCTTGCCTTCTCATATTACTGCTGAGCTACGCTACGCAGCCGTTTAGTCTGCGCGCGTCAGTATCGTATTATGAATGTTAATTAAAAGTTTATATTTTACCTGAGAACCAAAAGACAAACCCCAACATGGTCAAAAAATATTGGGTTTTATTTGTACATTCTTCCTTTACGCGTATATTTTGGGCTTATTATTACGAGATACATTCAAGTTCTAAGGCCTCCATTTTTTTTCTAATTAACTACTAACCCGAAATCGATGTAACTGGCGTTACTTCTCGACGTAATCGCCCTGCAGACGTACACATTTTTCACAACGCTGACGCCATGGTTCCATGGCAGCGGCGAAGGCTTCTTTAGGAGTCTGCTTTGACCACTGGAAAATCGCAGAGGCAATAGCAGCACGGCTGGTGAATGTGCGGCCACGGAGAGTGTCTTTCATTGTTGGAAAAAGCCAAAAGTCACTAGGAGCCAGGTCAGGTGAGTAGGGAGCATGAGGAATCACTTCAAAGTTGTTATCACGAAGAAACTGTTGCGTAACGTTAGCTCGATGTGTGGGTGCATTGTCTTGGTGAAACAGCACACGCGCAGCCCTTCCCGGACGTTTTTGTTGCGGTGCAGGAAGGAATTTGTTCTTCAAAACATTTTCGTAGGATGCACCTGTTACTGTAGTGCCCTTTGGAACGCAATCGGTAAGGATTACGCCCTCGCTGTCCCAGAACATGGACACCATCATTTTTTCAGCACTGGCGGTTACCCGAAATTTTTTTGGTGGCGGTGAATCTGTGTGCTTCCATTGAGCGGACTGGCGCTTTGTTTCTGGATTGAAAAATGGCATCCACGTCTCATCCATTGTCACAACTGTCGAAAAGAAAGTCCCATTCATGCTGTCGTTGCGCATCAACATTGCTTGGCAACATGCCACACGGGCAGCCGTGTGGTCGTCCGTCAGCATTCGTAACACCCACCTGGATGACACTTTTCGCATTTTCAGGTCGTCATGCAGGATTGTGTGCACAGAACCCACAGAAATGCCAACTCTGGAGGCGATCTGTTCAACAGTCATTCGGCGATCCCCCAAAACAATTCTCTCCACTTTCTCGATCATGTCGTCAGACCAGCTTGTGCGAGCCCGAGGTTGTTTTGGTTTGTTGTCACACGATGTTCTGCCTTCATTAAACTGTCGCACCCATGAACCCACTTTCGACACATCCATAACGCCATCACCACATGTCTCCTTCAACTGTCGATGAATTTCAATTGGTTTCACACCACGCAAATTCAGAAAACGAATGATTGCACGCTGTTCAAGTAAGGAAAACGTCGCCATTTTAAGTATTTAAAACAGTTCTCATTCTCGCCGCTCGCGGTAAAATTTCATCTGCCGTACGGTGCTGCCATCTCTGAGACGTATTGACAATGAACGCGGCCTCATTTTAGAACAATACGCATCTTTCTATCTCTTTCCAGTCCAGAGAAAAAAAATCGGAGGCCTTAGAACTTGAATGCACCTCGTAAATAAAAATGAATTGCCAAATGTGCTGATAAGCGTAAAACTCGAGAATGGCTGGACTAGATCGGCAATTTTTTTTGCTGTTTTCGTAATTCTCAGGACAAGGTTTTTATGAAATAAAATTTTTGGGAAATCGACCGAAAAATTGGAAAATTTGAGAAGAACTGTAAGTGCGTTTTCATTGTGTCCGTGTGTTTGTATTGCATACAATCTTGATGAAATTTTGCACACTATACCTTGAAAGCAAGAGGAAAGGCACAGTCTATATAAAATTTCGTAGGGTGCATGGCAGAGGTTACTTTACCTAACGGAATTCGGCAAATTGTACGTTTTTATTCTGATCTTGATGAAAGTTGGCACACTTGATATTCAAAGCAGGATGAAGGGCGCTGTCTGCTTAAAATTCTGAATGGTACATGGCGGAGGGTACTTTACTTACACACTTCTGCACCAAGCTACAGTTTTATTCCGATCTTGAAGAAATTTTACACACTTGACCATCAAGAGGAACATCACTGTCTACATAATATTTCGGACAGTGCATGGAATAGAGTACCTTACAAAAGATTTTGACATTGTTTGCGGGTTACCATGAAATCCTTCTCCCTCTATACTGCTAAATGGTCACAGGTCCTTAGCACACATTTCGACGCACTTTTCGGCCACTAAATCTTTGTCCTCTTTCAAGATATTTACAGAGTGAGGGAACTGCTTGTCAAATTTGCACACATGTCGTAACGTACTCGAGGTTCCCGAACAAATACTTAAGAGCTTTTTACATAGTTTGCATTGAGACACACCTACCGATTTACTTGAAGCGGCCTCATAAACACACGAAAACGTTTCCCATGCGGCACTTGTGCTCTGTTTCGTTACCAGCATGTATTCGCCAGTTGTCAGTTTTTTTTCAGTCTCACTAAAGTTCGACCTATTCATTGTGCTGCCCCCACCGTTGCGATAAATGAACTGCGGGCTAACTACCTGGCTACTCTTGTCACGGCAGCTTGACAGCGCAACCTGTTGTCAGGCGCAGCAAGCTGAGCGGGTCCCGTCAAGCTTGGCAGGCCTGCGGGAACCCAGGTAGACCGGGCTTGCGGGAGCCCGTGTCGTCCGCATTACCCACTATGCCTCAGTACACGCGCACTCATGTGTTTGCGTCGCCGCAGGCCGACCTGCATGAATGGTTGCAGAGGAGCTAGGGGCAAGCAGGCTGCAAGGGGAATTTGTACACCTCTAGCGTCTGGCTCGTGAACACCACCGAGCATTCCTACCCTGTACCGTTACTGGTGACGACAAATGGTGTCTTTGTGGTAACATAAGGCAAAGTAATGAATAACAGAGTCCAAATAAAGCTGCGACTCCTGCAACTCCTCGTACAGAGACCTGTGTGCGTCTACAAAAGGTAATGGTAAGTAGCTGGCGGGAGAGCGACGGTGTGGTGTACTACGAATCTTACAGATCTTACAGAGTGGTGCAATCTAATCTAGCCGCTTTTCGAAGCATTAACAAGTTTCAGGAATTACATCATGCTCTTACACTTAGATTTAAATAGCCGTCCCTAGTCCAAAATGGGCAGTCCGTGATCGGCCAGCACTCACTAACATCTTCGTGTCGTTTGAAGTGAAAGTTTGAGGACGAGAAATAAACATTAAACATCTATTCAGCTTACAATCTGCGACCGGCCAGCACAAAAATAACGTTTATATGGCGGATCGCGTTAGAAACCACGATAGGCAAGCGTTCGGATAACAACACGATCTCAATTGGACTGGAAGTTTGTGCCTAGACAGCTTTATACTAACATCTTCGTCTCGGCGAAAGTGACATTCTGCGGCAAAACACAATTAGCGCAACAAACATTTTAGTGAATAATGGGAAACTGGATAATTTCCTTGTGTCTTAAAATCTCGGGCGAGCTACTAAATACGCAACCTAAAGGTGATAATGATCTACAAACTCTAGTTACTGCACAGCGTTGTGAATGGTGGTGATAGCACTAAATGTTATTTCACGTGCACTGTCGCCGGTCGCTGTGGCCGAGTGGTTGTAGGTGCTTCAGTCTGGAACCGCGCTGCTGCTACGGTCGCAGGTTCGAATCCTCCCTCGGGCATGGATATGTGTAATGTCCTTAGGTTAGTTAGGTTTAAGTAGTCTAGGGGACTGATGTCCTCAGATGTTAAGTCCCATAGTGCTTAGAGCCAATAATAAAATGGGCACTGTCACTTTCATGGTGCTGTTACTGTACATCTTGCCACTGTGAAAGGCAGCAAATACTATGTCTTTGATTAATGGCTGGGTGAGTTATCTTCCGTATATGTAGGAAAAGGAAGTGACGTGAGCGACTTTACCAATATAATCTGCGATTTGTAAAACTGAGATTGGCCATCGAGCACGGTAAAGTGAAAATGAACTGGAATGAACCACCTTTAAAATTCATTCTTGTTTCATCTACATCAACTGGTACTGTCCTTCATAGCTTCAGTTTCCAAGATATCTTTTCAGTACAGCAAAATATGAGATATGATGGAAACGAGTGCCACATCAAACAACATGCAGGGGATCGGTCTCACATGTTATGAAGCAGAGTGTACCACTAATAATCTCGTTCGTTTTTTAAGTAACTTCCCCAAATGCTCTTGTAGCTCAGCCGTGAAGAACATAGTCATTCGTACGCGTCATGTTGTTCATGATACTCCTTTTAATCTTTTCCTTAATTTTAGGCACAGATTTTATTGAAATCAGTGATTCCAATTTTAATCCTTTCACAGTTCTAATAACAAACATTTTTTCATACAGACTGAAACTACAACTCTGATGATGTGGACTGATTTTTTCATCGTCTGTGGGTATTAAGTCAGATTTATATACTGTGATATATTAACTGTCTAGACCTGTGACCTTTTTACTAAAAAAACCACGGCCACCAGTTTTTCGCCATTATTTTGCTGCTTCGTAGGCGAAGCATCGAGGATCGATATTTTCTTAGAGTCAAACAATTTTTTTCACGGGTGACGGGAAGTCCAGTCACATTCCCCACGCAGATACCAACTTTTGCAGATTCCACCAGAAAATCCGATCACTTGAAATTCCCCAACATCCTGTGAAATTAGTAGTCTGCACAGCTACCATCTGAAGCGCTGCCGCATCTTCCAAATTTCATAAAGGACTGATCCATTTTCAACGATTATCAAAAACTTCGCAGATATGTCTTAACAACGCGACTCATGGAAAAAATTACAGTACTTGGAAGTCCCTTAGCCCTGACTTTTCAAAGTGTTATGGAGGCCTGGCCATGACAATGGATACATCGGTAGCGTAACCACACTAGGAAACAATACTGCGAGCTTCAAGGGATGTTATATACAAATTCCGATGTGCAGACGAAAGTAATGTGAATCTAAACAGCAGGAAATAGAAATTTCCGCGGCGTAAGAATAAACGGCGTTAAAACATTAGCTTTAAAAAGTTATGTCAAAATGTTTTCCCGTCTTGGACATCACAGTTGCTAGCAATACGATACTAAATATGTGACATTTCCACAGAAAAAATGTTAAACACTAATCATGAGGGCCGAAACAATAATCAGGGTGTCGGAGAACGAGATACATCCTTAACTAGGTCACAAAAATATAAAAAAATTCTGTTTGTGCGGCTAACATGCAGTTCCGTACGTCGTGTCTTAAAGATAATGGAGATAACACGAGCAAGGAATTTAGAATAAAGCGATATCTACGTCTACGTGCACATGACTACTCTCTAATTCACACTTAGGGATCCTGGGAGATGGTTCATCGAGCCACTTCCTTACTCGAACTGCGTGCCGGGAAAATATACACTTCAGCCTTTCCATGTCAGCTACGATTTCTCTTATTTCATTACAATTATCATGTCTCCCTAAGTAGGTGGATGTCAACAAAATATTTTCACCTTCAGACGAGAACGTTGGCGATTGAAATATCGTGAAAAGATCTCGCCGCAACGAAACATACCTTTTGTTTTAATGATTGCCAACCCAAATCGCGTATGTATCCGTGATACTCTCTCTCCCCCATTTCGTGATAACACAAAACCACCTGCTCTTCTTTGAAGTTGTTCGATGTGCGCCGTCAGTCTATTTGATAAGGAACCCATACTGCATAGCAGTACTGTAGCAGGAGATGGATAAGCGTAGTAAAGGTAGTCTCCTTACTAGATCTACTGCATTCTCGAAGTGCTCTTCCAATAAATGGCAGTATTTGGTTTCCCTACCCCACAACATTATTTACGTGACAGTTCCAGTTTAATTGGTTCGTAAATGTAATTCCTAGAAATTTAGTTGAATTGGCAGCCTCCAGATTTGCGTAATTTATCGTGCAAGTGAAAGTTAAGAGATTCCTTTTAGTGCTCATGTGGATGACCTCACACTTTTCATTATTTAGGACAATTGCCAATTTTCTAACCATACAGATATCTTGACTAAATCATTATGCACTTGGTTTTGATCTACTGGTAACTTTCCTATAGTCTGAATAAAGTAACTTGATAGTTGACACTTCACGCATTGGAGCTGGTATCCACCCGTCAGAGCGTTCAACGCCACGTCGGAACCGTTCGCCCTTGCCAACCTGCCACTATAATTGTTCAGTGCACTTCCAATTTCTTTTTCGACATTCTTCCGTGGTTTGTTTGGACACCAAATTATGAGTCTGGCGTTTTTATTTCGTATTTCATCACGCATAACCACACCACAACGTACACACGTAACGATGCTCATATTACAGCACTAACTAAACACTACTGGATACTTCGCCACAAGACGCGATGCAGCGTCACATGTACAGATATCCTAATCACAGAATTCGACCTACATTAGATAAGCTTCACACGACACTGCGTGAAACCGAGTTTTTGAAGGCTGCTAATCATTATTGTGGATTGGTCACCATAGCAAAAAAAAAAAAGAAAGAATAGCCTTGACGCACTGTTTTACTTTAGTGCAAGGCTTAGCATAACAACTTGTCATGTTGGGGGTCTTAGTTACCAATCTCGCCCAGAAGTCGTCAAACTTTTTAATTTCTAAATCTACACAAAAGACTCTGACTATCATGTTTTATTTAATTAATTAGATTGAAAGTAATTTTTTGTTTCCTAATTCTTTACCACGTCTCTTCATCATCATATTGACTTTTTCATTTATGCTTATTGTTCTACGTATCACTCTTTTCTCATCTGGAATCTGCCTGTGTCGCCTATAATCTACTAAAAAAATGGCTCTGAGCACTATGGGACTTAACATCTGTGGTCATCAGCCCCCTAGAACTTAGAACTACTTAAACCTAACTAACCTAAGGACATCACACCCATCCATGCCCGCGGCAGGATTCGAACCTGCGACCGTAGCGGTCACGCGGTTCGAGACTGAAGCGCCTAGAACCGCACGGCCACACCGGCCGGCTGTAATCTACTACCAAGTGCCAATGAGAACTGCTCGTCGGTTGGTAACATGGCAGCTCATGTAGCAAATGAGAAAATAGTTTCAGATAACCAATGACGGCAGGAACTTACAGTTTGCTTTTAGCACGGAAACTGAACTTTTATCTTCATTTTGCACGTACAGGTTACCTTTAATAGCCGTAAACAAAGCCATCGTGAATTCCTGCCTCAAATTGTTGACTACCGCTTTATCGGATACATTACACGTCACGAGGTTGTAGTTAGCTAAAGGCGTGAGTTTAAAGTCATGGCTACAAAACTCGTCTCCTGCCGCAGTTCAGTCATTGGTCATTTAAAACCGGCTGTCAACAGAACACGTTGCTTTTTCGAGACAGCTTCCAGCGGCCACCTCCAACACTGCCCTGCGTTATACATTAACAGTATTTCTGAAGTGACGGGCCTTGCTTGTGTGTCACCTATAACCGAGCGGTAGCCGTTGGCCGATGTAGCAACACCATAGCGGGAAGAGACAGACGTCAACCATCCAGTAATTTTAAACGGACTATTGACGATGAATGGCAGCATTATCTGAAAACAATCTAGGATGGTTCCTCAGATTGTGTCCTAAGGGAATTAAATAGATTAGAAACGGCAGAGCCGGCCGCTGTGGCCTAGCGGTTCTAGGCGCTTCAGTCATGAAACGCGCTGCTGCTACGGTCGCAGGTTAAAATCCTGCCTCAGGCATGGATGTCTGTGATGTCCTTTGGTTAGCTAGGATCAAATGGTTCAAATGGCTCTGAGCACTATGGGACTTAACATCTATGGTCATCAGTCCCCTAGAACTTAGAACTACTTAAACCTAACTAACCTAAGGACAGCACACAACACCCAGCCATCACGAGGCAGAGAAAATCCCTGACCCCGCCGGGAATCGAATCCGGGAACCCGGGCGTGGGTAGCGAGAACGCTACCGCACGACCACGAGATGCGGGCTGGTTAGGTAGGATTAAATAGTTCTAAGTCTAGTGGACTGATGACCTCAGATGTTAAGTCTCATAGTGCTTAGAGCCATCTGATTTGGCCGCTCGGTTAGAGGCGCCATGTCACGGATTGCTCTGTCCCTCCCTCCGGAGGTTCGAGTCTGCCATTCGCCACGGGTGTGTGTGTTGTTCTCAGCAGAAATTAGTTTAAGTAGTGTGTAAGTCTAGGGACCGATGACCTCAGCAGTTTGGTCCTGTAGGAATTCACACCCATTTGATCATTTTTGTTACAATATGTAGTCACAATTAGGGCCTGCCAGCCACTTGCGATTGTAGCTGACCAAGTATGGATGTCGAGGGACATGTTAGCTGTTGTCATAATACCGAAGTATATGAAGAAGGGGAGTGAGGCCACCACCACTTCTGAATAAGCATTAGCTGAAACAGCATCGGTTATGTAATCTTTTGAAGCATGTGACCTCTCTCAGGTGCAAGCAGGATATTAAAAGACGCGAATAACACATTATTTGAGTAGGGTGTATGATTTTTGGGTAAAGATATAGAACAGCTACAGAAACAAGCTACCACCTTCTCGGAACACAGTGACAAAATGTCTGCTCCCAATCCAGGAGAGAAATAGGAAATGATCTGCTGTAAATGTACTGGAGAGGAAACTGAATTTGTTGGATAGGAGGATCCTTAATAGGAAGTGTAAGTAGGCTGTTTATGTTTTCTTATTGGCAACGTTACGTAGCGCTCTGTATGAAAATCACTAGCTGTGCTGTGTGCAGTCAGTGGCTACTTTGCATTGTTGTCTGTCATTGTAGTGTTGGGCAGCGGCAGCTGGATGTGAACAGCTCGTAGCGTTGCGCAGTTGGAGGTGAGCCGCCAGCAGTGGTGGATGTGGGGAGAGAAATGGCGGAGTTTTGAAATTTGTAATACTGGATATCATGAACTGCTATATACATTATGACTTTTGGACACTATTGAGGTAAATACATTGTTTGTTCTCTATCAAAATCTTTCATTTGCTAACTATGCCTATCAGTAGTTAGTGCCTTCAGTAGTTTGAATCTTTTATTTAGCCGACAGTAGTGGCGCTCGCTGTATTGCTGTAGTTCGAGTAACGAAGATTTTTGTGAGGTAAGTGATTTGTGAAAGGTATGGGTTAATGTTAGTCAGGGTCATTCTTTTGTAGGGATTATTGAAAGTCAGATTGCAGGCGGCTAATGTCGCAACCCTCCCCGCCCAACTTCGAAGGTAGAGTGGGATGCCTATGATGTAGATAATGATGACGGAGATTGCTTGCCTGGGGGTAGAGCAGACCAACCAGCGTCGAGGCATTGCCTCTTGCGATCGCCAGAGAAACTTCATCGGAAGACAAAGTGCAGGAAACATCCTGGGGCACTGATTGTAGGATCGAGGGTACTCCTGCGTTAGCTGCCAGTCCTCCACACTCCCATGCTACACCACTGTCGGTAGGCTGTGCAACCCGTTGGGGTGCCGACTGTGAGATCGCACTGCGCGTATTCAGGGGCCACAACTATGCCAGTCCGAGCAGATATGCCTACTCACCTTTTTCCTTCTAGTCCCAAACAAAGCAGTAAGTGGTGGTATTCCTTTAACCAGGACATTCCAGATTCGATTCCTCTCTCACTCTCTTTCTCTCTCTCTCTCTCTCTCTCTCTCTCTCTCTCTCTCTCTCTTTCGCTCTCTCTCCCTTCCCCTCTCTCTCTCTAGTAGTCCTGATTGTGTGATTGGGAGGAAAAAGACTTAGTCTGGGTTGAGCTGTCGGCCTAGGAGAATCTCATGATACGAATTAATTAATTGAATTGGTGGGAAATACTGAGCTGCAGTTCTCTTAATTTAGGCGAGAAAGATGGTCCTGTCCTATATCATAATTGCGATTTCAAAAATGGCGGGAAATAATCGATTTTCACAAAGTAAGGAAAAAACTCTGGACGGCGCAAATCCAATATAAGGGGGCGTTCAACGAGCCTGAGGCATTATTACAGAAACCAGTACCTTGTCCCATTGTGACACAGGGCGGTGAATGGCTGTCTCATAAAATTCCCGGGGCTGCGATGTTAACAAGTTCCGCATGTACAGCTGCACTTCGTCGTCCGAGGCGACGTTCTATTTTGACCAAGCTCGCCTCCTTCTGATTCACTTACTGCGGCACGGGACAACATTCTCATAATTACTGGCGAGACTACACCAAATCAAAATGACCAGGCAATCTCACCCGTTGGGTCATTCAGCTCCACGACAGTGATAAGCCTCAAACGGCCAACACATTCGCGGCACGCCTACAGAAATTCAAATGGGAGGTTGTCAGTCACCCTCCTTACAGTCCGGACCTGTGTCTCAGTGATTACGCCATGTTTAGACCCCTTAAAAAGGCTCCGAGGGGCAAACGATTCATCTCGGACTACGAGTGGAAATGGTTAACATCGCACATCCGGAAATTTTAGGAGACAGCCATTTACTGCCTTGTGTCGCAGTGGGACAAGTATCTCAACAGCCAGGATCAATACTTCTAAAATACTGGTGTAAGGCAACCCTAGTGGGGACTGTTTAAATGAGTGAGAATGTGTTGGCATAATTTTAGTGTTCTGAGAACATTTATTTTTTTAACCAGACGTACTTAAATTATGCTAAACAAGTTACTGATTGAATACCGTAAACAGCTAACAGGTGGTTTAAGACTGCACTGGACAAGGATCCTGGGTTGGCAAAGACGGTTTAACTATGGCCCTAAAAATGTGGATAACGCAACCAGAATTGATCTGGCGCTTAGCAGATTGATCAAATCTAATGAAGTTTTTCTATATAGGTGCAGCTGAGAGCAAGTGGCAAGTGGCAATAAATGCAAAATTCTCACGGTCTGCCGATCAGGCAAACGGATCGCAATTTATTCTCTACCAGAGCCATGAAATCATGGTAGATTTCAGTGTGTGGGACACCCGTTTGCTGGTCATACCAAGGACCAATTTGGCTTACTTCTACGACAGAGCGCGCAAGGATACCAAACGTCAAGACTGGTAAACCAAAAACAAATCAGAGTGCCTTCAGCAAACGAGCAGTCCGAGTCGTTTGAAGTCACACTGTCAGTGCAGTGAGAAGTTGAGCACAGGCTCCCCAGTCTAAACTACTCGCAGGTGAAGTCAGTCTCAGGACAGGTCCCAAGTACCAGCGACACACGCTATAGCCTCGATTAGAAGTGCTTTCCAGACCAAAGTCCCGGTACTGAGTGCTTCGTACCACTCCAGAAAAGAAATACCGTTTTCTCACAAAGTGCCAAAATGACACGGCCTTCACCCCGTCTTGAGCCAATCACAGGGCTCTAGAGACGCTAAGTGTCCCCTTCCACAGGACAGCACAAACTCATATCGAACCAGGGCAAGTGTTAAGAAACCTGCATCTCTGGAAAAAAAGAAATCGCCAATTAATGGGTTTTTTAAGTTTACTCTAACAAGTTGATATCGCTCGTTCCTATAGTTTCTGCGGCATTGTTTTGAGCTGAGTCCACAGCGGCTGTGTGTCAATTTGAATTTTCTCTGCGTGACCCCTACGATGCGTTACGTGGCCTCAACTCCACATATTCGCTACGTTGATTATTCCATTAGCCTTGACGGTTGTATGTCCTGCTATTGCTCCGCTGTAGGTCCCTAGAATCCTGTTAATCCTGGTTCGAGCTCTGTTGCTGTCTCCAGTTTCCGTTTCCTTGGCAGTAGTAGTTGTTGTTATTATAATTTCCTCGTCTTCTATTTTCCCATGATGGTTGGTTATTCCCACTGAAGTTTGAATTTTGGTTTCGATTCGATCGATGTTTTCCCCCGTTTCGTCCATCGTCATTCCTCTCTGGCGAATCTGACCAGTTACGGTCATTATTTCTACTTCTTTCCCGCGAGTTGTGAATTTCATTCACGTACTCGAGTTCGCAAAGCGCACTCTTGAAAGCTTCGATTGAATCGCTGCATCTAACGATGAGCAGTTGCTGGTAACGCAGAGGTAATTTAACGTAGCAGCGCCTTATAATTTCCTTGGGACTGTACGGTCGATCCAAGAATCGTTTCTTCTTGACCAGGGATTCGAAGAATTTGACAGGACTGAGGAATCCTGACAAAATCTCCTGTTTCATCCTTTCCTGTGTGTCTTGCGACCAGTAAGTGCTAAGGAATGCGTCCTGAAATTCATGGTAAGAGCGACCTCTCTCTGCAACTCGACGCATATGTTCTGCAATCGACCTTTCTAAGAAACCACAGATAAACTGTCACATGTACTTCAGTGGCCAAAATTCTGGTAGCACGTGATCGTACTGTGCCATCCAGGTCTTTGGATGTAGTGCGTTGGTTGCCTCCTTGTAAACTTGAAAATTCTTGGTGGTCAAGAAAAGTTTGTAGTTGAAAGGTACGACGTATCCGCCGTACGAATTTTCCCTCTCGTCTGCAGCGCATGATTCCATGTATCCATGCCCAAACGATACTCGTGCACTGTTGTGGTATCTCCTCGTGTTGTCAGATTCACCTAATAACGTTTATGACTTCCGTAGTCGTGTACAATTGTTTTCCGGCACGGTGTTTGACATGCTGCGTGTTACCGACGGAGCGTGTTCTTTTACGCTTTTCGCCGCGGCAGGGGCATATTTCGGCTGCATTCGGCCATGTGCAGGGGGTGAATCCTCATATAGCGGTTCGGAAAGTCGCAAAACATTTTTTTCACTTCCGTGATGCTCTCGATGGCGCTCTACCGGACGAGAGTATGTTTGCAATTTCGCGAACCCCTCATGTGCCTGCCGAACGTCCTTAGCCAACTCGTTTTGTTGCGCCGAGATTGGGGTCCGCTGATCTTCAGAGATTTCTGCCTGTTTGATTTCTGTCTGCTCGATTCGCTTCGCAGCCTCCCTCATTTTTTACTGCGTTTCGTGAACAATTCTTTTGCCATGCTTTTGGAGAGTTGCAAGGGCCTTTTTTGTCTTACACCCCTCAGTTCTTGCCAGTTTAACATGTTCTTTGGCCAATGATGAATCATTTCGTGCTACTTGCGCTACCAATCGCGCTGTTTTGGTACCGTGCTTCGCCTGGTGCGCGACCATACGCGTTTCTGCTGTCGTTTTCTTGACATTCTCTAGATCTTCTCGGATTCATGCGATGTCTTTCTTGATTCCATCTATATCGTCTGTTCTTATGACTAATATATGTCTTTCCTCCTCTTACTGATCTATCTTTTTCTCTGCCTCTTGTCTCATCCTTTGTGTCTCTTGCCTCTTCTTTCTGCCTCTTGTCTGTACCTTTCTGCCTCGGTTGCATGAATTGCATGAGACCCCCAAACTGAGATCCACCGCTAACACTTCCAGGACTAGATGAATTAGATCCCATCGTTCTGTGACGTTTCGTTCGTGATTCTAGTCTTCCCGTCTCACTGATGGTGAGTCTCGTACCAGCAGCGCCTGCTTTTGGTTCTGCTGCGGTCTCCCGTTCACTTTCGTGACCTGACTGAGACATGTCGTCATACTCTGCAGCTTCTACGTTTGATATTTCCGCCCGGTCTGCAACCGCATTTACCTGAGAATCCCGTGTAATATCAGCCAGATCACCGCTAATAAGCTGACATGAATTCCTGGTTAACAAAACACAATTACTTCCGCTACTCTATAGCAAACGTGCCTTGCTTCTTGTAAGCATGCACTCTAATTCTGGCCCAAACGAATTTAAACACTAATGGCATAGCATGTTAAAAATACGATCTGAATATGACCTTGCTCACCACACCTAAAACACTTTGATTTACGACAGTGACAAGCTTGTATATCATTCCTAGAAAAACACTAAGGAGAAGATTTCCTCACATTATTCCATCACGTAACATAATATCACTATAGCTTCGTCCACAAGAACATTGAACCTGCTCTTTAAGTTTACTAAAGAATTTAAATCGTGCTGCAGCTACATTGATCTGAGAGTCGTAATGCACATCGAGCTTGTGAACGAGGTCACCGTAAGCAACTTCATCTAATTCTGAACAGGGGTGTCCCCTGCTCACATTTACTGGTAGCCTTGGCCAGTTCTCATACTGATATCATCTCGTTTAATGCAGCGGTGTGAGTTTCACAGAGAGTCCCCTTTCCTCGGTCCCGATGGGAGTGTCCGACGCGCTTGTATCTTTAACATGGTGGCTTCTTACAGTACTGCTGAATCTGACCCGGGCAGTCACAGCTGCAAAACATGATCTCACAATTGGCTGTGTTTCTCTCCCTCGATTTGATACACAAGTCAGTTTCAGCCAAAGTTGCTGCAGCTGCTGCAGTTTCGTTCAAGGTTTTCAGGAACTCCATACGCACTCCATGCGACATTTTCACCATTAAACCATGCAAAAATGCATCATGCTCTCTTGCTCTACCTTCGGGACAATATCCTTATTGGTGCTGTCGTCATCAGTCAACTCATTTGTATTAATATGGATCTTCATGATACAATCTATGAAGCTTCATACTGATTCCCCTCGATTTTGAACAAAGCCATGAAGCTTACCCGATAATATCGATATTTGTTTTTCCTTCTACTGTCTGCTAAACCTATCCATAAGTCGTCGAAGTACTGAGAGTCCTGGATCCCAGACCTGGATCTCCTTATCCCACATCAGAAAGGCCCTAGAATCCCCTGCTAATTTTAACTGAGCTACGCTTAACAACTGCGCGTCATTAAGGTTTCTTAACTTCGCGGCTATGTGCAGATTATCAAAGAAAACAAAATATATTCCGCAATATACCAGAAAATGGGGCCACCAATGAAGCAGATCTAGCATCGAGAACAAGTAAGAATTGATTGTTCCACTCGTTCTTCCCTTAACCGTCCTAATTTCCTAAGCGATTCCACATAATAGCTCGCACTTGAGCTACCCGATCCAGCAAATGCTGAATCACTTTGCTCGAAACAGCTTCACTGATGGAACTATCTACCACCACCACAAGTGGAAGATATACCGTAGCAGAAAAGAAAGTCAAGAAACAATCGTACAGCCTCTAAAATTTAAAGTTGCCACATTATTGAAAAAAAAAAGGCAGTGAGCACTATAGGACTTAACTTCTAAGGTCATCAGTCCCCTAGAACTTACAACTACTTAAACCTAACTAACCTAAAAACATCACACACATCCATGCCCGAGGCAGTATTCGAACCTGCGACCGTAACGGTGGCGCGTTTCCAGACTGTAGCGGCTAGAACCGCTCGGCCACCCCGTCCTGCGCCACATTATTGTCTGACTTCACTGAACACACGACTCCGGAAACACCGCCATTGCTGCTGTACACTAGTCATGTAACTGAACCCCCAACAGCTCTTTTTCAGACACAAAATGTAATTGTGTCAGAACACTCCACCCAACTTCTGACACTAAAATTTAGCAGTGTTGGGGAGAAAGGAGTTATCGAGTGGTTCTCTGCTGGAAGTGGGTTGGAGACGTAGATGATGTGGGTGGACAAAAGCTGTCAAAATCCTTTATTATTAACCATAAACAAAAGTAGTGCGACATGTCTGCAGCAGACGACATGCTACAGGTGTTAAGCCCTGGTGTGAGGAGCGCCAATGTCGACACGCCCATGTAAGCAGTAAAAGAAGCAGCTTAGTGGTGAGCGGCATTGGATCCCAGAACATTCCGGCGGCTGGACGTTGCTTTGTCAGAGTTGCACAACAGCATTATAGGTCGAGTGGCTGGAAGGAGGCGAGCCACTCTAGCTGAAGATGGCGGGGACGTCCTGGTGAGATACTCTGGACGACACCTCGGGCGTCAATGCATAGCCAGCCTTGCTGATCACCTGCTGGCCCTGGAGTATATATATGGCTAAAGTAGGCACGTTAGGGCGGAAGACGAGTACTGACACGTAACTGCCCAAAAATTATTAGTACATTTCGAAAGACGGCGTAGATTTTCGCCCGATGATAGAATATGCTGCCTCGGGGATACTGGATTTATTGATAATGGTTCAGCATCGCCCTCCAATAGATAGCGTTTTGGCATATCTACCAAAGTGCCATTTATGTCTGTATTTTAATAGGGAATGCCCACAGCACGAAGGCTCATTGTTGTTAAAACATGTGAAGTGAGCAGGTACCCACGGCATGGAGAATCACTCGTGCTTACTACAGCCAAATGAGCGAGTTTGAAAAGGGTTAAATTGTGGTGAATTGCCACGAAAGTTGTATGCGCTGCGACAGTTGTGCTGCGATGCTGGTATCGATGGTCACGTGAACATTCTCACACACACAGTCGAGTTCCTGGACGTTCGCAGGCGCCCGCCAGGATCGTCGTATTGTGAGGGCAGCAGTGGCGGATAGTACAGCTACCAAAGCACAGAATGGGGGCTTGTGAGCTCAGACATGTCAACATGAACTTTTGCGAACTGGTTATTAGCAGTGGGGCATTCACACCTCTAACCGACTTGTGCTACCACCACAAAATCGACGTGCTGGCGCGATCAGAGGACTACTTGGAAGATCGAATGGCACGCCGTAGCCTTCAGCCATGAAAGCAGATTCTGTCTGCATGCAAATGATGATCGTTTGCATGTACAACGTAGACTTGGTGAGCCCTGTCTCGTAGAGTGCATCCGTTTGAGACCGACCGGCTCCACCCCATGCATGTCTCCTGGTTTGGGGCGCGATTGTTCACCTTTGGTGTTTCTGAAGGGGACGTTAAGCAGTGCTGGGTATGAGATAAATGTTGTTAGATACGTTCCTTTCCCGTTCTTGGAACAGGAGGGAGATGCTTTCTTCCATCAGGATAATGCTCACCCACTTCCTGACGGTCAAATCCAACGTGCTCTGCAGGCCTTACAGCAACTTCCCAGGCCAGCACGATCTCCATACACGTCTCCAATCAAGTATGTGTGGGATATGAGGGAAGGAGAAGTGAGTCGTGCGACGTATCAACCTAAAACTCATACAGAACTACGTGCACAGGTCGAACAGGCGTGCCATAACTTGTCCCAGGACAGTACTGACAATCTAAATGTACGACTGGCTGGATACCAGAGACAGCACCTGCATTGCAGTCTGTGGAGACTACACCGTTGCTAATGTGGGTGTTACGGCAAGGGTCGGTTCCTATTACCTCAAAATCGCTTGTACTATTGCTCTGTGCATGTAATCATCTGCTGTACCCCGTGTCCACTGTTACAACAATAAATCTTGAGTGAATTTAAAATTTCTGCAAGGGTGTAGCAAATTTTTTTGGACAGTGTACTTTTATGCTGTCGAAACTTCCTAAAGGCTGGTCATTGTCCACAAAACTGGATCGCTATTTACGAAGCGCCTGGTATGGTTTTCGGTTGGTGCCACCCACGCCCTGAATACGCCACTGTGCTCCTGCATTCGCCCATAGCATTGCCATAAAACCGCATCTCAAACACTTCGATTCTCTTCTTTTCCGGTTTTTCATAGTCGTGATTTACTTCTGCACAGTGCTGTCTTCCAGATATATTGTCTTTTTAAATGTATTTCTCAAATTATCGTCTATGTTTGATACTAGTAAATTTAAGTTCGCTACTTTTGCTATGAATGCCCTCCTTCCCCACACGAGTCTTCGTCTTACAACGACCTTGTTTTTACGCGTGTTACGTTGCTTCTGATATAGCAAAATTCCTTCACTTTGTCTGCCAATTGGACACAACATTGATCGTAAGTTTAAGCGATACTCAGAATTACTTTCAATTTTTCTTTGATTTACTATCAAGCCATATACTCTGCTGATTAGACTGTTCGTTCCATTCAACAGGTCTTGTGGTAATTATTTCTTACTTTAACTGAGGACAGGAATGTCCTCAGTGGATCTTTTTGCAGCTAGCCTTCACCCTGAAAATAAAACGCACTCCTAAAGCTATTATTTCCGTCATTGATTCTACGCTCTAAGGGTTTAATGTTAGGAGTGAAAACTGCGTCTCTGCATTACGCTCTTCATAACCTTAGCATTTCTCCCTTGTCCGATCGCAAGTCCTCCAGACCTATTTCAAACGGTGACTTTAATAAGGGATCCTCTCTGTCTTCCAAACTGACGTTCGCTGCTTCTTCCGTCGAGTCAGCAGACGGTTCCTCCGTCCAATAGATGCCCTCATTTTACTGTTTCCACCTATCCACTAACTTCTCTATGTTTGAAGAGTGTGCACCCGATAATCATTTCCATTTCGACTACCTGGTTTTTTTTTCCTGCCGTCATTTAGTCTTAGCTTCATTGTACATACTATTAATTTCATTTCAAAGTAAATTATATTGCTGTACTCTTTTTTTCCTGAATTTTTTCCTTTCCTTCTTTCGTAGCAGAATTTCAGCGTTTACTCTGATACAAAAGTATTTTTTACAGCTACGCTTCTTGTAACTTAATTTGTCTGTCCAATAGCGTGTTTGACTGTTTTCTGGAAATCGCCTTAAATGATTAATAACGTCATTTTATGCTCATAATATGCTTCTTTCTCTCATGAGTTTCTGTATTTAAAAAAAGGAGAAATGAAATTCAAATAATTTGACAGCCCTCTAAAACGCTTCATTGGAGTCTAATGTCTGTGGCGTCACTGGCCAGCACGCTGCTCGTACTGTAGTAAAGCTTGTAACCTCCCCACAAAAATTTCTTTCCTATTTAACCTCCCTACAAAATTCATTCACATTTAACCTCCGCACAAAATTCATTCACATTTAATCTAAGCTCAAAAACAGAAAAATTCCTAAACGTCTCAACAGTAAAAAATATAATTATTTCGTTCACATTCAGTGTAACGTCCAACAAAAAAAAAAAAAAAAAAATTCAGTTACTTGGTAATAATACAATGTAACTAATCTCTCAATTACAATATCGCTCATTTATAACTTTTCAATAATTGACTGTGAATTTAACCTGGTAAATTTTGGACGTCAGCAGTGCTGCATCATGGCCCTGAAAGATCATTCTGAATAAAAAAGAGAAAAATTCTTACCTCAATGAAGTCGCCGGATAACGCATATATATCTGCTCTTAAAATAATGTTTTCTGGCACAGCCCTGTGCAATGCTGGCCGATAGATTTGTCATTTATGAAAGGAAGCAACTGATTTTTCTTTGGCAACAATCGGGATGATTATGAATGGGAGAAATTAGTAAATTCTTTAAATTGAAATGAATGGTGTTAAAAGTTACTTTTTATGAGAAAGATTATTATTACGAGATTTTTAAAACATTTACAAGGGACTTGAGATGACATTACTACGTATGCGCGAGGCTGCTTTTTACCTTATACAATAATAGTCAGGCTCCGGCATCGCTGCACCACGACCGGCCACCCAACACGATACACCATACCAGACTAGAGCAGACTGCAGACTAGCAACAATTTACTGCTACAGCTACACAGTTCCTACTGCAGTCAACACTGCTCTCTCCTCAAAGATTCTCTTATATCTTGCATATCGCAGGCAGCGCATGAGCAATACATCGAAATTACATCTGCTCGGACCTCTTACATAACCCTCCACTGGGGGGCAAAAATTTGGCAGCGATAGTGAGTCACTTGGACTTGCCATGAGCAACAAATTTTTCTATAATCTACTTAATTAACTAAGTCTACAGTCACAGAGTATATACATATATATAAGTGCAGAACATGAAATGAAATAGAGTGCACATGCACTGAGTACAGAACATATCAAGTAACGACAAAATGTATACGCAATGAGTACAAAACATACTAACAAATAACATAGAGTGCATATGCACTGTATATGTTTTTACTATTTTACAATAACTAGGAAAGGAAAGGGAAGGATTGCATCATGGTTGTAGCACAGTAGGTTGCACGTAGCTGCACTGAAAGTCCATATCTTTCCACAGAAGCACAACACCAAGTGAGACAATCTGAAGTTCTCTTCCCTGAAGTATTAATCAGTGTAGCCGAAGACACTGAAATGTCATATTAATATTCAATGTTATCAATTTGGTAGTACATTAGGTACACCAAACAGTAGGACCATAATAGCATCTCCATTGTTCAAGATGGTGGACAGCATGATGTGTAAACACCACACTCTTGCAGAATCCATACTCTGTCACCAACGTAGAATTAGTGAAAAATCCAAATTTAGTGTTCCATGATCATGAGGATGGACAGGACAAACGGATATTGCAGTAATTTCTGGTAATTAGATCAGAAGGTGAAGGACATTAAGTCTTATGCTAGTCATCATTGAGAATTACACTAGTCTATCAACTGATGTGAGTAATTGTTGGCACTCATTGCCTAGTTACTAAACATTTCTGTACTATTTATGGAGTATTACAGAACATTATTCATAAGTCATTTGATTACAGTTAACATTGGCACTCATTGGCCCGTTACAAACTATTTTTGTGCATTATTCAGAAGTGATCATTCAAAGCAAGAGTTAATTAATGGCATAGCATTTACATATTTCATCTAATCATGGTAATCATTGGCACTCATTGGCCAGTTGCAAACCATTTTTATGCATTGTTCAGAAATCATCATTCAAAACAAGGGTTAATGACTGTAGCATGAAGCTACTGGTATTCATATATGATATCATGTAAGTGACATAAGACAAATATAAAATATAAGAAACAGTGGCATTCATTGGCCAGTTACAAAGTATTCATATAGTTTTATAAAACATTATTCAGTATTATTCAGAAGTCATCATTCAAAATGAGAGTTAATTATTGGCATAGCATTTATAGAGTATAATAAAAATATTATTTACAGAAATTATTGGCATAGCATTTATGCATTATTACAAAACATCATTCAATATTACTCAGAACTCATCATTCAAGTGACATAACAAAAATATTATTTACAGAAATTATTGCCATAGCATTTATGCACTATTACAAAACTTCATTCAGTATTACTCAGAAGTCATCATTCAAGTGACATAGGACATATTTAAAATATAGCACACTGTAACTATTACTCAAGGTCTGTGGTCCAATAATACATAGATATAGTGGATTCAGTACATCTGAGAAATTTGCATTATATATATAGGACTAGAAATACATCTTAAACTAGTAGCATTATTTGGTTGTATACTGGTAATAGCTAGGACTGGTAATTTTTTTTGTGCTAGCAATGCATTGCATTGAGATTGATAATTAATTGCAGAGGCATGAAAATATTTGCTTTTCACTTATTGCTGGATATAAGGATTAGTAACGTCATTCGTCATGAGTCAGCTGTAGCAAGGTTATGAAACAAATAGAGTATATGTGATCACATTCCTGAATGACACACACAAATGGGTAAAAAATGCAAGTACTAGAACTGGTTTAATGATTAACTGCTTGTAGCACATTAATTTCATGAATAGCTACTCCTGGAAAAAACACAAAATGGATTATTGAGCTGAAAGAAGAAACCATATTATGCTGAAAAGTAGTGAACTTCGAATTAACAGGTAATGAAACTTGTACTCAATATGTATGTACTCTAGCTGTCCTTTCCAAAACATTCAGTCATTATACCATGCGACATAAGACATACTGTCAAAAGGAACTGAACAAATACTTAAATAACTACATAGCATCTCTTAACTAATAGTAAATATATAAACTTCATCATTATTCTCATCTGCAAGGAAAAAACTTCATTATTCATATTACCAAAACTTCATTACTATCATCACCTGCAAAGAAAAACTTCATTATTCATATTAGCATATTCTTCATACAACTATTAATCATCATTCATTATCATCTGCAAAAAGACACTTCATTATTCATTATTCATATTACCATTTACTTCATACAACTATTCATAGTATAGAGTTTCTTATTTCTAGCATATTTCATCACTAAAACTAACATGTGTAGTTCTATCTGACAGCCTGCATCAATCGCCTCGTATTCTGAAAGATAAATAATTAGTTAATACTGGTATCATACAATGTGTATAGTATATTCTTGTTAATACTTGTTAATTCTGACCCATTTACTCTTCATGACATGGTATTGCATTTTCTTTCGTTCATTCCGAAGGTGAAATTCCCATTTCATAGTAATCCACTGTGGTTTGTTTAAGTTATTTATTTTACATGTTATTGCTCTCTGAAAATGATGAATAAGGATTAATATCTTAATTTAAATCATATACTCATTAAATAAAAATTTGTTTCTAGTGATATAATTAAGCATACAGCATAGCATGACAGAAAACGTATTATGTCAAAAACATAGACAGTTTTCAAGTGCAAAAAATGTACACACAGTATCATAATGTAGTGGCAAAAACTTTAGAATAGTCAAGATATTGAGATATCATAAGGAAAAATGTCAAAGTCAACTGGTGTTTGTTATATCTTAAAGATTTCGTAGTGCATACAAAGAAAACAGGAAAACAATCATACATACATGAAAAATGGAAAATGTGCACGGTCTGATATATAACGACAAGAAAAGCGACCTGCTAACCATACCTTGCCGGGCAGTTGCCAAGAAAAAATATGATAATCATCAGTAAGTAATCACATAGATAGAATTGCATAATTGGTCATAAAATATGTAAGTTTATCTGGAAAAATGTGCATGGTCTGATGTGTAACCACAAGAAAAGCGACCTGCTAACCTTACCTTGCCGGGCACTTGCCAAGAAAAATATGATAATCATCAGTAATTGTTCATATAAATATAATTGCATAAGTGGTCATATAAAAATCAGGAAATGGCATTACAGTGTGATAAATCGTAAAGTATGTTCATTCAATAAAGGGTTTAATATTGGAGACATGGTGATTGCCTTTGCTTTTTCTTGTTCTCAAAGTTTCGACGTGTACTACATTGGGTTGACCGAGCGAGGTGGCACAGTGGTTAGCACACTGGACTCGCATTCGGGAGGACGACGGTTCAATCCCGTCTCCAGCCATCCTGATTTAGGTTTTCCGTGATTTCCCTAAATCGTTTCAGGCAAATGCCGGGATAGTTCCTTTGAAAGGGCACGGCCGATTTCCTCCCAATCCTTCCCTAACACGAGCTTGCGCTCCGTCTTTAATGACCTCGTTGTCGACGGGACGTTAAATACTAACCACCACCACCCACTACATTGGGTTGAGGAATGCTGCGAATTCGATATGGACCTGCGTATAGAAGCTCAAATTTACTACATCTACTCTTTCCTCTGTTGGATAGATAATGTGTGCGTAGTAATATCTTCTGTCCAATATGAAAGTCACGACGTGTACAATCCTGTTTTTGCTGTCTTCTCCGGCGCTCTGCGGCACGTTTGATGTTGTTCAGCGCAATGTCAAATATTTCATTGTGGCGTAGTCGACGCGATGTAGGAAAGGATACTAATTCTTTAGTTTTGTTAGGTGGTTCAACATTTTTCAGTATAACAGTCGGAGATAGCATAGTAGATTAATTGGGTCTGGAGTTAATTACATCCTGGAATGAGAGTACGTGTGTGTCCCAATCAATATGTTTTTTATGGCAGTGTATTCTACATAGTTTATCAATTTCTTTCATTAGTCGTTCACAAGGGTTCGAAGAAGCGTGATACTTGGATATATAGATCGGAGAAATGTTTCTTGTTCGTAACATACGTGTCCATATAGCAGATCGAAACTGTGGTCCATTGTCGGAAATTACTTTCAATACATGCCCTACATGGAATAAAAATGTTTTACAAATGCATTCGAAATAGTTTTAGCAGTAGCTTTGCGTAACGGAGTGAAGGTAACAAATTTCGAAGTGAGTTCAACAGCGACGAAGATGTAAAAAAAACCTCTATTAGATCTGGGAATCGGACCAAAAATGTCTACAGTGGCCATGTGTCTCAATTTAACGGGTACAATGGTCTCAATTTAACGGGTACAATGGGATGTAACGGAGGAATATGTGAAGTCGTGTCTGACTTAGCTTTCTGGCAGATTTTACATGTCGCTAAAACTCGTCGAATGCGTTTCTCCATTTTGGCAAAATAACAGTTCTGTCTCGGTATAAAAAAAACATTTTCTGGCTCCATAATGTGCGTAACTTAAATGAGTATACCAAATTAATTTGTTAACAAGCTCGTCAGGAATATATAATAACCGATTGTTGCTGTCAGGATGAGCGCGGCGAAACAGAATGTTATTGCGTACAGTGTAATGGTTTCTGATGGTAACATTATTCCTATTTTGCCAAAGGTGTTTAATTTCTTTTCATACGTTGTCTTTGCTCTGCTCTTGTGCTATGTCTCGTAATGATGCCGAAATAAAATTTTCGAATGCAACTCGTTGAATATACATGACGCTAGGATTTGCTTTGCAGAAGTTGGTCGCGATGTCTTGCTGATTGTTGCTGAGAGAACGGGATAGTGTGTCTGCTACAATATTTTGTGTGCCGGGAATATGAACAATTGTAAAATTAAATTCCTGTAAATAAAGTTTCCATCTGCTTAATCTGTCGTGTGTAAATTTAGCTGAAAGTAAAAACTGGATAGCTCTATGATCTGTGTAAACGGTTGTATGTCTTCCATAAAGAAAATGCCTAAATCTGGTAAATGCCCATACAACGCATAATGTTTCAAGTTCTGTAACAGAATAATTGCGTTCAGCAGGTGACAGAATGCGACTCGCAAAGGCGATGTTTTTAATTACTGTAGAACCATCTTCTTCAATTTCCTGAAAAATGTGTACGCGTAAAGCGGTGTTACAACTGTCAGTGGCAATGGAAAAATTTCTAGTAAGATCTGGATGTGATAAAAGTGGTACATTCAACAAAGTTTGTTTCAGATTGACAAATTCAGACTGCGCTTGGCTATCCTATGACCAAACAGTGTTTTTACCCGTCAATTGACATAATCTAGGGGTGTCTAAAGCAGAGTAATGAATAAATTTACGGAAAAAGTTAATTAATCCCCACAAGCAGCGTAGTTGTTTCTTCGTCGTAGGAACAGTAATGTCACGTAAAGCTTGAAGTTTTTCCGGGTCAGGCGAAATGCCTTCTGCTGAAATTACATGTCCAAGAAATTTTATACAAGTTTTGCCAAAATGCGATTTGCTAAGATTAACTGTGGGTCCTTGTGCACGGAAATTTTGTAACTGTTGTTCAAGAATCAGATTGTGCTCAGACCAGTTAGCTTCTGCAATAAGAATGTCGTCTACATACGTTGTGATTCTGTCTTTTAGTTCTGTCGGAAGTATAGTATTCAAACCGGGAATAAATGCTGCTGAAGAAATTGTTAAACCGAACGGTAATTTGCAAAATTGCTAACAGTCACCAAAACAGAGAAAAGCTGTGTACTTTCTGCAGTTCGGATGGAGCTGAATTTGCCAAAATTCCGATTTCAAATCTAATGTGGAATAAATGGCAGTACCATGAAATTTCTGTAGAAGTTCTTCTAGTGTCTGTGGGCGATCTGTTTCATTAATAATAATGTCATTGATGTGACGCGAATCAAGTACGAGGCGAAGTGAACCATCCTTTTTCTTAACAATATGGAGCGGGTTTATGTACGGACTAACTGCCGGTTCAATAATTCATTGGTCAAGCATAGCATGCAATTCTTTCTTAACTTTTTCTCTGTGAATATAAGGGATGGGGTAATGTTTGGCTTTAAACGTGTCGTGCTGTTTAACTTGAAATTCATACATAAAACCGGACATAGTACCAGGGATGTTGTCAAAAACTGGAGTTTGCTGTAAAAGAATATTGCGTAGTTGAATACGTTCGTCGTCTGTATTTGCATTGCTCTGTTTAACTTTATCAGAAATCATTTGCATAACGTCATAGTCGGCTTCGTCTGGAGTATTATAGTTGTGTACGTACGTATCGATGAACAATGTCGAATGACTGTCAATGTTACGTGATGCAGAAATGACCTCTGTCCGATTAATTGGTTGTTCTTCGGCAGATAAAGAGTGCAGAAATTCTAATGCCAGTTGTACATTTTCATCCTTCAACAATAAATAGGAATTTTGAAAGTCAATAATTGCGTCGTGTTCTACCAGAAAATTCGTACCTTAAATAACGTCTGTTGTCAATAAGGGAACAATCCAAAAATTTGAGTGAAACGTATGACCTGCAATACAAAATCATAAGTGTGTCTGTAATTTTACATCCACCCCTTTACCAGATACTGCTCCTTTTACTTTAGTTTTGCCTAATGGTAACGAAGGATAGGTATCTCTTTCTTACATTCGTTGAAGGTTTCTCCATTTATAACTGACATAGGTGATCCGGAATCAATTACTGCTGAAAATTTGGATGATCCAATCTTTGCTTCAATGACAGGATGGGAAATGGTTTTTTGAATAACTGGTTTTTCATGCAAAAGTGTGTCTCGGATGTCGTCAAAAGTAATAACATTTTCGTGAACAAGATTCTCCGTCTCAAAAGTATTGCTTACGTTGATGGAAAATGCAACCAGTACTGTATCTAATCAAATTCTTTCTGATGTGCTGTTATTTGCGGGAGGATGCTGTGGCATTTCGACTATTTGTACTGTTCTATTATTTCTTCCTGACGTATTACGTTCGGGATGATACCTACTGTCTGGTTCATTCATGATAATCTGTTGTTGCGGTTGATTATGCCGCTGGTAAGACCGACTGTTATTAAACGTACGCTGAAAATTGTGCTCATTACTTTTACATCTGTCATAATAATCATTGGTATACGGCGCATTGCGATATGAATTGAAATGGTGTGTTTCCTGTACGTAGTGATTTCCTTGTTGTTGTGTGTTAGTATTTGTCGGAGCCGACGCTATACGTGTAGGCGGCGAAACATTAAATCTTGGTTGATCTTGCAGACTACATTGTTGGTTAGGTATGTTAACTGGCTGGTTTTGTTGTTGTTGCGGGAAAAACCCTCTATTTTTGCCAAAATGCGTCTGCGATAGCTGAAAATTTTGTACATACTGATGATTAAAATTTTGTCTGTTATTAAAATTATGCTGGTACTTCTTGTCATTTCGGGAGCGTCTAATGAAAACTGTCACTTTCGGGTAAAACTTGTCGTATCAGGTTTTCTTTACACGTTTCTAATCCTAGATAGATCGATAGTTGAAGAGCTGTTTTGATAGATATAAAGGATAGTAGAAGAGAAGGCAGCAGTGCAAAAAACTAAAGATGAAATAGCACTACTACGGCTCGGGGCCCTGTGCACGCTACGGCACATACTCATCGAAGTGTAATGAATCCCCTGAGGTCTATTACGAGCTGCAAATAAATTTTGGTTTCTGTGTTACAGGCAATGCCGGTGAAAATTCAAAAGCTATTTGTTGTATCCAGTCCAATGCTAGTTTCTGCATTACAGGCCAAGCTGGTGAAAATACAAAAATAAATTGTCGTATCTAGTCAAAAGGGTGAATCTGTGTTCTGTCATTCTTAAATAACTTTAATTTTCTCACTGATAGAAAGTGCTTATAATCACAATTATAGTCTCTGAATGTCTGAACAGGTTCAGGAATATATGATAATCCGTTTGTCTGTGTCTGCCCGCAATCTAAGTCACGTACTCTCTGTAAATTACCTAAGTTACACTGGCTGTGTGAGTGTGACAAATGTTCAAGATGTAGCATATGCTGTGATGTGTTAAAGGCTGAAATATTTTTCATCTCCGTCACTTCTTGCTGTAAAGATGACAATTTTCTACGTAATGTATTATTAGACGAACCTATCTCACTGATCGTCTGCTGTAAGTTTTGGAATTCGGGTGTTTGATTAAGCGAAACTGGTGACGTATCGTCTGATTTGGCGTCATTGTTATTTTCGATAACATCAATACGACTGGCCAATTCATCATATTTTTCAGTCAGTGCTTTTACCTGTTCATCGTTTTTGGTACCACAAGCATTAATTTGTTTTTGTATTTTACGTGTGGTTTTGTTCAATTTTTTAACGTTTGCTTTGATGGCATCGGAATCCTGTATTAGTTCCAACTTTTCAAGTCTGTTGGTCATTGTCTGAAAGTCTAATGTGTCTGTGTCTGTTTTTGTTTTAAGATCGGAGATTTCATCATGCAATTCGGTGTTCAACTGTTTGATTTCGTCTGCTACTGTAGCAATATTGTTGTCTAAGTATGTTTTTGCTTTCGTAAACAATTTACGCTTATCTTCCTGTCTTTGTGCAGTAATTGTTTCCATGACTTGTTGCTTTATTTTATTCTGTTCAAATGGCTCTGAGCACTATGGGACTTAACATCTGCTGTCATCAGTCCCCTAGAACTTAGAACTACTTAAACCTAAGGACATCACACACATCCATGCTCGAGGCAGGATTCGAACCTGCGACCGTAGCGGTCACGCTGTTCCAGACTGAAGCGCCTAGAACCGCACGGCCACACCGGCCGGCATTTTACTCTGATCCTGTATAAATTTACTGTAACGCGTTTCACTGTTTTGTAAGTGGTGATTAAAACGTACGTCAATTTGGGTGTCCTGTTGGTCAAATTTCGCGTCTACTTTCGCATCCAGTGTGCGTGAAAGTTCTGCTGACATTAATTTAAACTCATCGCGTAACTGTGTTGCGTTTTCAGAACATTGTTTAGCGACTGCACTAATTTCATCTCTAAGTAATTTAGTTGTGGCTGCATGTGTATTACTTAATTCTTGTGCCACAGATCTAATTTCTTCACTACTGTTCCTAGCACAAGCCTTAATTTCCTCACGTAATTGTTCTTAATAAGTCACAGCTGCAAAATACTAACACGAATTCTTTACAGACGAATGGAAAAACTAGTAGAAGCCAACCTCGGGGAAGATCAGTTTGGATTCCGCAGAAACACTGGAACACGTGAGGCAATACTGACCTTACGACTTATCTTAGAAGAAAGATTAAGAAAAGGCAAACCTACGTTTCTAGCATTTGTAGACTTAGAGAAAGCTTTTGATAATGTTGACTGGAATGCTCTCTTTCAAATTCTGAAGGTGGCAGGGGTAAAATACAGGGAGCGAAAGGCTATTTACAATTTGTACAGAAACCAGATGGTGGTTATAAGAGTCGAGGGACATGAAAGGGAAGCAGTGGTTGGGAAGGGAGTAAGACAGGGTTGTAGCCTCTCCCCGATGTTGTTCAATCTGTATATTGAGCAAGCAGTAAAGGAAACAAAAGAAAAATTCGGAGTAGGTATTAAAATTCATGGAGAAGAAATAAAAACTTTGAGGTTCGCCGATGACATTGTAATTCTGTCAGAGACAGCAAAGGACTTGGAAGAGCAGTTGAATGGAATGGACAGTGTCTTGAAAGGAGGATATAAGATGAACATCAACAAAAGCAAAACAAGGATAATGGAGTGTAGTCTAATTAAGTCGGGTGATGCTGAGGGAATTAGATTAGGAAATGAGGCACTTAAAGTAGTAAAGGAGTTTTGCTATTTGGGGAGCAAAATAACTGATGATGATCGAAATAGAGAGGATATAAAATGTAGGCTGGCAATGGCAAGGAAAGCGTTTCTGAAGAAGAGAAATTTGTTAAACTCGAGTATTGATTTAAGTGTCAGGAAGTCATTTCTGAAAGTATTCGTATGGAGTGTAGCCATGTATGGAAGTGAAACATGGACGATAAATAGTTTGGACAAGAAGAGAATAGAAGCTTTCGAAATGTGGTGCTACAGAAGAATGCTGAAGATTAGATGGGTAGATCACATAACTAATGAGGAAGTATTGAATAGGATTGAGGAGAAGAGAAGTTTGTGGCACAACTTGACCAGAAGAAGGGATCGGTTGGTAGGACATGTTCTGAGGCATCAAGGGATCACCAATTTAGTATTGGAGGGCAGCGTGGAGGGTAAAAATCGTAGAGGGAGACCTAGAGATGAATACACTAAGCAGATTCAGAAGGGTGTAGGTTGCTGTAGGTACGGGGAGATGAAAAAGCTTGCACAGGATACAGTAGCATGGAGAGCTGCATCAAGCCAGTCTCAGGACTGAAGACCACAACAACAACAACAATTGTTCTTTAGTATCATGACATTACGCGGCAACGGCTGTAATCTGTTCACTAAGTAGTTTGAAATTGTTGTCTTGTTTTTCATTAATTTGTTTGTTCGATTCATTAATTTGATGCTTGAAATTTCCATTAAGTTGTAGCAATAATGCCATAACTTGATCCATGCCAATATTACCTACTCTATTCTCTGTGCTGTTTGATGGCGTACCTGCAATTATCACGTTTTGTGTAGCCACTTAGTCATTCTGTGATTCTCGAAAAGGTTTGCCAATCGGATGTGCACTTTGGGTCACAATCGCGGAATCAAATAAATCTGACGTATTTTGAGTACATTGTTCATCTTCGTGAGAAAAATTTATCTGTTCACTATGCAAATTTTGCAAATCAGGCGTGTCAAACTGGGCAGCGTTCATTGTATCGGAACGTGCCACGTCATCAATTCTTACATTTACTGTGGACATAATTGCATTTGTTTGCTCATCATTAGGATCAAAATCAATATTAGTGATCGGCACGCACTGACTATCTGTAATTAGGGGACTATCACTATTACACTGAGTGTCGCAAGTATTATCGGTCAAATTATTCGAGTCGGCTATTTCACTCATTGCACATCGCGATGTACTGTTAACAGTTTCTCGCAGCATTTTTCACAAATCAAAATTAAGCACAAATTCAAACAAAGACAAAGCAAAATTGGAACAAACACAATTACAACAAAGAGCAATAAATTGCCGATGATCTGTGAAAGAAAGAGTGAAAAAATTAGTAAATGCGTTGAGCCAGATGCAAACTACATTTAAGTAAATAAGAGCAGATATATGACTACTCCTCAGAAATTCACAAAGAAATACGATCCTGGCCGGTTGTCGCCAAGTGTAACCTCCCCACAAAAATTTCTTTCCTATTTAACCTCCCTACAAAATTCATTCACATTTAACCTCCGCACAAAATTCATTCATATTTAATCTAAGCTCAAAAATAGAAAAATTCCTAAACGTCTCAACAGTAAAAAATAGAATTATTTCGTTCACATTCAGTGTAACGTCCCAACAAAAAAAAAAATCAGTAACCTGGTAATAATACAATGTAACTAACCTCTCAATTAAATTGTCGCTCACTCATAACTTTTCAATAATTGACTGTGAATTTAACCTGGTAAATTTTGGACGTCAGCAGTGCTGCATCAGGGCCCTGAAAGATCATTTTGAATAAAAAAGAGAAAAATTCTTACCTCAATGAAGTCGCCGGATAACGCATATATATCTGCTCTTAAAATAATGTTTTCTGGCACAGCCCTGTGCAATGCTGGCCGATAGATTTGTCACTTATGAAAGGAAGCAACTGATTTTTCTTTTGCAACAATCGGGATGATCATGGATGGGAGAAATTAGTAAATTATTTAAATTGAAATGAATGGTGTTAAAAGTTACTTTTTATGAGAAAGATTATTATTACGAGATTTTTAAAACATTTACATGGGACTTGAGATGACATTACTACAATTGCGCGAGGCTGCTTTTTACCTTATACAATAATAGTCAGGCTCCGGCATCGCTGCACCACGACCGGCCACCCAACACGATACACCATACCAGACTAGAACAGACTGCAGACTAGCAACAACTTACTGCTACAGCTACACAGCTCCTATTGCAGTCAACACTGCTCTCTGCTCAAAGATTCTCTTATACCTTGCATATCGCAGGCAGCGCATGAGCAATACATCCAAATTACACCTGCTCGGAGCTCTTACAAGCTCATTCACACTGATGTCTTCTTTTGGAACTTATGTTTCGGTAAATGAATTACATATAGTGCGTACTTCCACCTTGTACAAATACGTCTATAAAAACAATTGAAAATTTCCTTTTGAGTGTTCCAAAGAGTAAAAGGTATGGAGATACAAATGACATAGTGGCCATTACGTGTGTTTATTTCCGCGAGGTTCGTTTTGACAAAAGGGAGCTTGCCATATGTCGATTGTAGCTGGAATACTACGAGTTTAAGAGCAAGGTTTTTTTCTCTTACGCTCTTCTTCTCTTCGCTTAATATTTTTATTCGTAATGCAATGTAAGAGCTGTATATTTCGTTTTACATTTTTTGTGTTATTACATTTTAATGTATATTCTCATTTATTAGCTTCATTTTCCACCTGATCAACTGAGATGAATCACAAGGATGGCATTGGGAAGCTGTATTTTACGCCTGATGTAAGCTGTTATTTTGAAGAATATGAGAAACCATTCAACAATTTCCGACCACCTTTTTCTTACCGAACAAGCCGTTGAAGACAGTAATCTGATGCCTCCAGTGTCTCCATTGAGCCTGTTTAAAAGCTGTATGATTTTGACAAAGAGACAAACCTAGCATTGCTTGTAACCTACGAGGGAATGTAAATTGATCAGGGCGTTACGATCTAATAAAATCTGGTCTTGCTAGAGCATTTTTAAATCGTAGTGTTCTGGCAACAGTTAAAGTACCTACCACTAGAACATATAGCTTAAAGTTCTGTTGCGTCACCTGCATATTTTATAGATATGATATCCCAGTGGTTTAAATTAATGACTTGGAAGAACAGAAAAACAGCAATGTGTAAAGCTGTTGAAGCCAAACCCGATGGTGTTCTACAATTCCTCACAAGTGTTTTTGCACTGTCTGAAAATTTGAAAATTGAGGAAAGAGTGTCTGGAAAACAGTAACAGTTGTGGCAAAAACCACAGCAACAGACTCTACTTCTGAATTAACAAGTTGCCACTGTATTTTACTGTCCAGGCTTTCACAAGTTGCTCCGGGTAGCCTTTCCAGCGTGGTCCCAGAAAATAATCCAGATCCAGATTCTCCAGGTTTTAAAGCAATTCTGAGGCTTATTGCTGTGCCACAGTACTTCATTCCCAGTCACGATGCCATGCAGTTTTCACGTTTCTTATTTTCGGAACGTAAACTTCTGAGTTGTTTCTGAAGAACAGACTACAAACGCATCCCAAGTTTCCAACCCTAGCCTTCACAAAATTCCTTTCCATTATTTATTAGAAGCAAATTCGTCTTTCATCACTAAGTAACTCAAACGTTTGTAAAGAAACATGGAAAAACATTAGTAACTGCGACTAACACTCCTCTGGCACACGTATACCTTCCGCTTACTCTTACAATTAACCTATGACGTCCCCAAAGCGTTAGCAAACAACAGAGCGTTATCGATCGCGTGACAAAATCTTGAAATTTAATTATATAAAAGTAGCACACATTTTCTGAGTATATTGACCGAGACTGCTATTTAACTGTTATAGTCAATCAGGATAACTGAAGTCCGACCCATATTTCTAACATAGGAAAATAGCATGTGATTACCCTTTTAAGAGTTGTCCACTCCTCTTCGACTTATCTGCCTACTGTGGAACTTTTCTCGATTTTCCCCAAATACGAGTTTGTCAGTCATCTGTAATGGCCGAGCTATCGGTGAGTCGTTAAAGTCAGGTGCTCCTTCCTCCTGTCCTTCCGAACTGCATTACAAACACATTAGCAATAGTCAAATTGGGATCGCACAAATGTTTCCCTTCTCATTTGTAGACAAGTAGTAGTTTCCCATTATCCTACCAATGTTTAGTATGCTGTCATTTGCTTTACCTATAACTAACTGTAGGTATTTGTTTCAGATCATATGTGTACAGAGTGTTGTGCCAAATACACTCATCAATAGATGTTTTCCGTTATCCCTTTATTTCGAGAGTTCTGCCCACAGAAAGAACTGGCTCACAGACACCGTGTTCAGATTACGAGATGAAGAAAGTTAAAAAAAAAAAAAAAGACCGATCAGTCGTGTAACGATAAAATAGTCTGTTTCCAAACGGGTATTTCATAGCATACCCGAGCAATGTATATACGCGGTTGAATGTCTCTTTGTTCGGATGCAGGCTCGAACCCGTGATGGCACACCACCGATGAGATCAATAAGCCACCCCTGGTCCAAACTACCCCCACTTCAATGGCGATTCTGCGTGAATCGCGCAGAGTATGTAGTGATTACTGATATGCCAAAAACAGCTCATTTCAAGCGGCCACCAGCATGTGCAGTTGGGTTCATATCCGGGGAACAGATGATTCTGGTGATCCTATTATGCTGAAGGAAAGTCGTCACCGGAGTAGCACTATGAGCACGGGACTTATTCTCCACAAAGATGAAATTGTCGAAAAAAAGTTGACGATACAGTCACACTATTGGTTGCAGAACCTCATCCCAGCGAGACTGCCCTCAACGATCAGGTGAAGAGCTCAATGGATCCATGCAGTCATTCCACCATCACATTGTTGCCCATATGGGACGCGTTGTTGAGGCTTTCGATATTACCGAGTTCTCTCCCGACACGTTATCTGCGATTATCAGGGTACAAACACATCCCAGCTTGGCCCAACCACATCCGACACCAATCCTGAGGCGCCCATACTGCAAGCTATTTTGCTGCCCCTCTATAGCGGAGTCGATAGTGTTGTTGTTGTGGTGTACGACGATGTGCTCACCAAGGTAGTAGGGAACTGATGTTATGGAGGTTCGCACCATGCAACCAACTTCTAACAGTTTGACGCGATACGTTATGCCCTGTAGCCTACTTGAACGCCAAATTCAGTTCTGGAGCACTCAGTGCACGGTTCTTAGATATCAATCATCTTATGCACCTGTCGAAAGTTGACCGCCTGTATGGTGAAGTCCTCAACACTATCAGCCAACTGGAGCCTATTTTATGTCCGGTCCACGTCACTTTGACTCAGGTACACACATCGAACAACTTTCCTCATTGACAAGTCTTCTGAGTGTAACAACTGTATGGATGCGATTATCTTTCGTGCTATAGTAGTCGTTCACTTAAATGTTCCACAGTTGTCCCTAAAGTTTCCTTATCGACGCGTTACTTTCAATTCATATAAAAACCCAACTCCGTCCAGCCTTGGAACGCCCAACGGTACCGACCGGCCGCCGTGTCATCCTCTCAGCCCAGGGGCGTCACTGGATGCGAATACGGAGGGGCATGTGGTCAGCACACCGCTCTACCGGCCGTTGTCAGTTTTCGTGACTGGAGCCGCTTCTTCTCAGTCAAGTAGCTCCTCAGTTTGCCTCACAAGAGATGAGTGCATTTCGCTTGCCAACAGCGCTCGGTAGACTGGACGGTCACCCATCCAAGTGCTAGCACATCCCGACAGTGCTTAACTTGAGTGATCTGACGGGAACCGGTGTTGCCAATGTAGCAAAGCCGTTGGTACTTTCAACTCAAGTGCTGCAGTCCATCCGAGTTTGGCGTTCTACCCTTAGGCAGACCTCATGGTTACTGTGTGCATGTTTATAGGAAACATCAGGGGTTACCTTCAGATCGGTAGAGAAACATTTAGAATAGTAACACACCTGCACGACATATTGGGCTCAAAGAACAGTTTTGTTGATGTGTGTATTTGTATAACTTGAATAATTATAGATGTCTCATTAATCCATACTCCACAGGTAACAAACATTTGTGTTTTTTGAAACTACAATCTTCTACTCCTCATCACTAAGCCCAAGTAGCCACTATTGCACCAGGCTTATATTTTAACGTGACAAACAGCACTATAAGGTTGTTGACTGGCGATGCTGTTAATTGTAGGGAAGTACCATAGTCGGACGAAGGAAATTGCGGTGCTCATGCCATTTGTAGCTACCAGAAAGTCCTGGCAAGTAAAGGGTTTACATCCATGACCTACTTTAATGGTGATTGGCTATATTAGTTTCTAGGAGATGGACACACACTACGACATCACCCTGTACATAATTTTGTTTTCTTCTGTATAATTGTGAATTGCATGCATGTTTGTGCTCAGTGGAATCAAATAATAATGTTCCAAACATCAGCTAGTTCACATCTAGAATGTTTATTAAACCTTTATGTTTGTTAAGCAGCACACTGACAGACAGGGTCTCTCGTCATTACGAAAGTGCTAAATGTGTCACATGAAAATATTATTCAATGCTGAAATGCATGCGGCTAGCTGTTGAAAAATTTTAACGGACCACTCCTTCCGCTCAAACGTCAAAGTTCGCCAGCTAACTTATGTAAAATTTTCACAAGTCGAAACGTTTCTGCTCATAGACAGAGTCAACGAAGTAAGTGTGGAAACTTTTTTAATTTCTCGGAACTCCTGTGCAAAATTTTATTATTCCACGAAAGTATCGCACGAAAAATTTCTTTTACTTTAACTGTGCGTCAAATTCGTCGGTTATGAAACCGTACCTAACGGTCCTTGTTCAGCTCGCAAAACTAACTTTCGCGACCCAGTACGGCCGCCGCCTTTATATAGACGCGATCTTTAGATGCGAATCCCTTAAACTTAGATTTACTTGCTGCCACCATAAACACAGTATGTCAGTTAGGAGCAGAACTTCCCCACCTTTCGCTTTATCTGGGATCCTTAGCTTTTCTTTTATTTATGTTCTAATCAGTCAAGTCGTTCATTTACCCTTGTTTGCTATTAATTACTATCAAACGTAATGAAATTCATATAACTATACATACCCACCGTATTATACTTTCTCATAAAGCCGCTACTTAAACTGATTTACAATCTGTTTTTCGTTAAATACGTTTTATTAATAAATATACTGGAAATATTTCGATAGATCTGTTCAGGTGCTGTACGTGAACACATGTTCTTTTCAAATAAAATTGCTTTAGGCGTTTAGACGATATTGATTTTTTAAGGTAACTTGTATTTCCAAATATTTCTTATACGATGATTTTCGAGATTGGGTTTAGACGCACATTGTCATCTTCTCTTTTTTATCTTTGAATTGGTGTTATTGCTTTGTTTGTAATTATGATGGTTTGGGTTATATGTGTTTTGCGGCTGTGAAATCAATTTTTGACCTCTGAGTTTGAACTTGGCGGCACCTCGTATCATCAGCGTCCTGAAACCAACTACCCAGATGTTTCCTATTCCTAGTAACATTCCAAGCGTCCTGCTGCCCTCATGCTAGCCGTGTTATTTCTTTGATTCATACATCCGCCAATTGCATATACTGGAACTGTTGGCCACTACATTAGCCACCTTGTTATGTGTTATAATCGCCTGTGTTCGAACTCGTGGGCACCGAGCCATATCACGTGTCCCGTCGAAACATAACCCGTCCAAGCCTGGTTGTCTGTAACGTCTCGGCGTTTAGCTGTGCCTGTATGTAATGTCTCAAAATGCAGAAAGTTTTCGATAAAATTTAAAGCGGTACAATGAATTGTGCTTCCCTTCAACGTGGATAAATGTAAGATTACGTATAACAACTGCACATACTATCCGAGTACAACTCGAATTGAAGAATTGGATTTAATGGAGAGCATGTGAGAAACTGTAGTACACCTTATAGTGAGACGAAATATTCATTCGTATCGTTGCCGGGTTTTCCGTAAGCAACGATATACAGGGAGTCACGTAAGGCGTCAACACCCGTTATTTCTTGAACGGTTACACATATCGAAAAGCGGTTTTCAGCAAATATTAGAGCGTTGAGAGGCACGTACGTTTTTGTTTGGTTGATGTTTTTAGGGCTAGTATCAACCGAGATATTGAAGCAAGTGCATTTTTTTAATGGAAGCGTATACTTTTTATAATAGCATTCAATAGCTCGTGACAAGACACAGTGATGGAGCTTTTGTTAATGCTGACGCTGAAACTGTAGTGAAAAATTCTGTAAATGTCCTAGAATCTGAGAGCACAGTGGTCGTAAACGGACTGCCAGGCAGTCATCTCGAATCAGGCTGCAAAGTTGTTTACCGTAAAATAGACCTGCGCTACAAAATAAAGCTTTATTCCTCCTTGAACCAATTTACGACCTAGAAACAGGTTCAACTACGAATGTTGCAAATGGAAATACGACATAGGCTAGAATCTAGCGTGTCAAAACGGGCACAGGAAAACTATTTCACATATGTGTATCCGCCCAGATGTACGTGAGCTGAAACAGTAGTGCAGTAGTATTAGTAGTAGTAGTAGCTTTATTCAGCTGTAAATCTCTTTTTACAAGGATATTGGACATGTCAAAGTATTTACAAATTTAGATCAATTTGTAATAAGCTAATTCGTATAGACATATATTTACAGACTTCTAGTTGGAGACAGTCATTAGATTTACTCCTGGTATAGTATACTTTTTTTTACAAATAACTTAATAATAATGTAATGCAACATTGTTCACTCATATCTCACTATCAGTCACAGCACACTTGTTTCATAACTCTTCACTCATTACACACACACACACACACACACACACACACACACACACACACACAGAGAGAGAGAGAGAGAGAGATACACACACGTACACAAACTGGTGATCTCTGGGCCATTTTCTGTACCACAACTTCTCATTTGCTATCCTGGAAAACTGAGTCAGCATCCCTCCATAATGAGTGAGATGTTGAGCTCAGAAAGAGGAAGAGGTGTTAGTATTGAGCCATGCATAGCTTGGGGATAAGTATTTCTAGAAAGGAAAAAAAAGAAGGCAAAAACATAAAGTGAAGGTGTTATGTGGAATGTTGGATATTTTATACCCATTGTTATTATTATTTATTTGTAAAAACATTTTTTACCAAATCCCTACTCTGTTTTAGCCAAGTAACCCTTCAATGTATAAAATGTATTGCGTAACATGTACTTTTTAACTGCCTTTTTAAATAAGTATATTTTTGCAATTTATTTAATCTCTTTTAGTAATTTATTGTAGTTTTATTTCTTGGTAGAAAATGCTGTTTTGCGTTTTATGTTTATTTTTTCTTGGTCAATGTAATTTCATTCTATCCCCTGTTGCATGGTCATGGAGAAAGCTGTATGTGCAATAATTACCTATGTTATTTTTGATGTGTACAACTGACTGGTAAACGTATTCAGATGAAGCAGTTAAAACTCCTGTGTTTTGAACAGATCTTTACAATGAGCTCGACTAGTATTTTTGGTTACTATTCTTATGGCTCTTTTCTGGAGTTTGAAAATTGTGTTCATATTTTTTGCATTTGTTCCCCAAAACAAAATGCCATAGCTAAGAATTGAGTGTACATATGAATAATATGTAACTAAAAGACACTGTATGTTACACGCTGATGATAGGATTCTAAGGGAATAACATGCTGATGACATACTATTTTCTAGTACCTTTGTGTGTTCACACCACTTCAACTGAGAATCAATATTCATTCCTAGAAATTTTGCATTTGTTACACAGTCTATAGAGGCGCCATCTACATTTAATTTAACAATATCATTTTTCTTCTTCAAACTGAACTTCATGGCATTATTTTTCTTTATCTTCAATGTCACTTTATTACTTATTGACCAATCATAAACCTCCTTGAGAGTTTCATTTGCTTTCTCAGCTAGCAGTTCTCTTGCTTCCTCAGTGACTGTAACATTGCTGTCATCAACGAAGAGGATTTTTTCACCATGAGTAACACTACTGTGAAAGTCGTTGATGTATATCAGGAACAGTATTTGTCCTAATATGCTACCTTGCGGAACTCCTATATTAATGTATTTTGGTTGTGATAATTGTTTTACTAAATGTTTACATCTATATGAAGTATGTGTTATCTCTACTCTTTGTACCCTATCTGTTAGGTATTATCGAAACCAGTCATTGGCTACCCCTCTTATTCCTAATTTATTTAATAGAATCTTGTGGTCGACTGTATCAAACGCCTTAGAAAGATCCAAAAGTAAGCCTGTGACACACTCATCTTTATCAAGAGTATGAAGTACAACTTTTGTGAATTCTACTATGGCTGACTCCATATTTTGCCACTTTGGAAACCAAACTGTGATTCGTTTAAAAGATTGTATTTATTCAAGTAATTCATTAATCTGTCTTTCATAATTGCTTCTATTATTTTTGACAATACTGACAGCAGGGAAATGGGCCAGTAATTTTCTACGTCTTCTGCATTACCTTTCTTAAGCAAAGGTACAACTCTTGCCTGTCTTAACTGCTCTGCAAATGTCCCTGATGGGAAGGATTCATTTATTATATTTGTTAAGGGGCCTTGTATAGTCCCTATGCACTGTTTCAGTACTCACATTTGTACTTCATCTAATCCTACTGACTTTTTTTTGTTTTTGAATTGTTTTACTTACTTCATTCTCTGTGGTTGGAAGGAACATCATTGTGTTTTGTGCAACATTATTTACAGGTGTTATATGTTTTTGGGGGAACTTTTGTTGTAACTTCTCAGCAATACTTGAAAAATGCTCGTTTACATAGTTTGCTAAGTGCTGTGGCTCATTTATTACTTTATCCCCCTCCCTTAGCAGTATGTTATTCTGCATTTGTTTACTGCTCCCCGTTTCCTTTTTTATAACATCCCAGACTGCTTTGCTTTTATTTTCTGCATTATATATTATTTTGTCATGAAATGAATTTTTTTGCAGAAATCGGCACCTTCCTACAGATCTTTTTTGTATCTGTGATAGAAATTTAAGAATTCTAGATCATTTGGAATCTTTTTCATGGAACTGAGGTGTTTAAGCGTTTGGGAGGACTTTTTAATTGTTGTGGGCTGGCAGGAGAGCCAACCCGTATGAATAGAGGAAGCCGAAAGGCACGCGTTTAAGCTTACACAGGCTGGCGTGAGGTCTGGAACAGGATAAGAAAATTAGAACTTAGAAAAACGGACGTAGCTGGTGGAATACTTAACTTTAATCCATTAACGATGAACGTCGCTCTTGTCTGTACATTATTTACAATATCAATAGTAACTGAACATGGCGCCTTGCTAGGTCGTAGCAAATGACGTAGCTGAAGGCTATGCTAACTATCGTCTCGGCAAATGAGAGCGTATTTTGTCAGTGAACCATCGCTAGCAAAGTCGGCTGTACAACTGGGGCGAGTGCAAGGAAGTCTCTCTAGACCTGTCGTGTGGCGGCGCTCGGTATGCAATCACTGATAGTGGCGACACGCGGGTCCGACGTATACTAACGGACCGCGGCCGATTTAAAGGCTACCACCTAGCAAGTGTGGTGTCTGGCGATGACACCACATTAATACCTGTGGTTATCCATCTCTTTTTGTGGGATGTTGATGCTGACATGCATACTTTTGGAAATGCCTTTTCAAAGTTCAATTTAAACATTGTCGAAAATTTAGAGAATTTCATATACACATTAGTTTCCTTATACACTTCATCCCAGCTTTGTGTTTCTAGTTCCCTTGAAAAATCTTTTATTTTGATTTCTGATAGATGTCTTTTTGTAGGCTTATAGTTTAGTGAATGAGTCGATGCCTGACTTTACTGTTGTTATTTGACAGAGATGGTCGGACGATCCGAAATCTTTTACAGCTACATCACATTTTTCCCTGTCCACATTTGTGGCCACATGGTCAGTTACTGATGAAGTCGTTGTGGTAACCCTTGTTGCACTATTGACCAATAGGGATATGCCAAATCATTGAAGGATGTTTATGAAGTTCTTTCTGGATTCATTTATGATGTTAGTGTTGATGTTAATGTCCCCATACGGAATTATGTTGACCTTTGTACTTGAGAATTTATCTAGAACTTCTGTTAACTTATTGAAACAATTGTCCACACTACCACTGGGAGATTTATAGACACAAAATGATTAATTTCTTGCTGATATAAAGTCCTGTTAATTCAATAGCTGATATTCCAAAGTGTTTGACTTCACTTACAGTACTGATGCCATGTCCTGATTTGAACTGTGTTCCTTTTCTGTTATAAATGCCTGATCCTCCACTCCTTGAAGTAGTTCTGCAGTAAGAGTTTGCCTTTTCATAAAATGAAAATACTTCATGATGGATTTATGTGTCTCTACACCAGTGCTCAGTAATACAAACTACTGTGCAGTTCAAAGATTGGAACTCAACTTCTAGTAGATGTATTTTATTTCTTATGGATTGAATGTTTTGATGGAGGATTGTTAAGTCTGTGAAATGCCCATGTTACTCTTTCTGATGATTTGCTTTTCTTTTTGACATTTGGTATATTTGAGGTGTTATAGTCTGGCTTGTGAGTGATTGTTTCAGTATTTTTTAAGTGATGCAGATACTCTTTAGGCAGGAGAATCTGTTGTCTGGATCTATCCTAAAAGAGATGTACTTTTCCTACCTATGACAACAGGTATTTGACCGAGATCCACCCACTATATAACAGATAAAACAACTGCTCGTTCTTCAAAAATAAAGAGGTCTCATATGCTGCAGAAAGCAACTACTTTTATTTATTTATTGTTCCTTGGGACCAAATTAAGGAGAAGTGTCCATGGTCATGGAACGAGTCAATACATGAAATTATAACACGATATTAGAAATACATAAAATGAAATATAAAAAATATATTCAGGTGACAAGTAGTAAGTTTAAATAAAGAAAATCAACAATGTGACACTGGAATTTGCTTAATTTTTTAGCTCTTCCAGGAGCTCCTCGACAGAATAGAAGGAGTGAGCCATGAGGAAACTCTTCAGTTTAGACTTAAAAGAGTTTGGGCTACTGCTAAGATTTTTGAGTTCTTCTGGTAGCTTATTGAAAATGGATTCAGCAGAATACTGCACTCCTTTCTGCACAAGAGTCAAGGAAGTGCATTCCCCATGCAGATTGGATTTCTGCCTCGTATTAACTGAGTGAAAGCTGCTAACTCTTGGGAATAGGCTAAAATTGCTAACAACAAAGGACATTAAAGAAAATATATACTGTGAGGGCAATGTCAGAATTTCCAGACTATTGAATAGGGGTCGACAAGAGGTTCTCGAACTTACACCACATATAGCTCGAACAGCCCGTTTTTGAGCCAAAAATACCCTTTTTGAATCAGAAGAATTACTCCAAAAAATAATACCATACGACATAAGCGTATGAAAATATGCGAAGTAGACTACTTTTCGTGTTGAAGTGTCACTTATTTCAGATACTGTTCTAATGGTAAATAAAGCAGCATTTAGTTTCTGAAGAAGATCCTGGACATGGGCTTTCCACAACAGCTTACTATCTATCCGAACGCCTAGGAATTTGAACTGTTCCGTCTCGCTTATAACATGCCCATTCTGTCTGATCAAAATATCGGTTCTTCTTGAATTGTGAGTTAGAAACTGTAAAAAGATTTAGCATCAAATTATTTTCCACAAGCCACGAACTTATTTCATGAACTACATTATTTGATACTGTTTCAATATTACACACAGGATAATATTAACAGAATCTTCCGTCGGTTCTTGGTAGAACAACATTATAATAATAAATGAAAAGCACCAGTTTGCTTTTGTTCTACAATATTATTTTTATTGCTAACCGGTTTTCGGCTTACAAGGCCATCTTCAGACATTTACTGAGTATTATCACCAAAGAAGTTAAATGTTGTCTGCTAAAATTTAACTTCTTTGGTGATAATACTCAGTAAATGTCTGAAGATGGCCTAGTAAGCTGAAAACCGGTTAGCAATAAAAATAATATTGTAGAACAAAAGCAAACTGGTGCTTTTCATTTATTATTGCATACAAGATCCTTTACTATCAAACTGGTGTCATCAGCAAACAGAAATATTTTTGAATCACCTGTAATACTAGAAGGCATGCCATTTATATAAATAAGAAACAGAAGCAGCCCCAGCACCGACCCTTGGGGAACGCCCCACTTAAACAACCAAATGTTCGAAGGAAAATTTGACCTCTCTTTTCCCGTACGTCACTGTGTGTAGGTCGGCGAGTAATGTCTGTCCGAACCTCACTGGCGCTGCGTCCCGACTAAAATGCACGATTCAAGGCGATTGATTCGGAGCTGTCCACGAAGTAAACACATTATAACAGCTCGTTGTGTCACTGTGGTGCCAGCTGCTGGTCAGTTTGCTACTGCAGACGTAGTACGATGCGCCAGAGCCATACGCTGAACACAACGTTCTTTCGTCTCGGTATTGCCACGTGGCCGACCGGAGTCCGGTCTTCTTGCGACCTTACATCCTCGTGACCATCGCTTCCTGCAATCATGAACAACGACTACATTTCTGCCAAGTCTTTTTGCAGTATCGCAGAAGGAGAATCCAATTTGTCGCAGCCCTATTACACTACCTGATTCAGATTCAATGAGCTATTGACAGAGGCGCCTTTGTCGCCTTAAAGTCATTCTTGCCTAACATCAACTCACCACGTCCAGTCTCAAAGGTAACTAAAGTTCACAGTCCTTACAGCGTATATGTAAGGCAAACCTGATTTGCATCCTTATATTGGCGCTGCTAGCACCACTCTAAGGCAACTGACGCGAAATGTGAATAGACATCATCTTTCATTTGTAGAAACACGCCTATTATCTTTCGCAGATTGCAGCTAGTGCTACCCGCTAAGACTTGCGGATCAGTAAACATGGTTCTTGATTTAGTTCTTCCGGTCTGTTTTAGAAAACTGGCATTATTACTACGCATCCCCTTTTTGATACCATAATTTCCGTTTTGACAGCGTAATTTCACCATCATTAGTCTAACCTTACTTTACGTTATGTCCACTCGGGACTCCAAAATTAATCCATTACTGTTTATTTGCGTTGAATATTATTGTTTCACTAACAACATCGACCCTTTCCTCTTCACTGATATCATCTGCATACGTCATGTTAAAACGGATGTAATACACTGTCTATAACTATCTGCATTCCCAACAAATAAAAATTAAACAACTGCCAACTCTGCCTCTGAGACCCCTGTATCATCTCAACTGCTCCCTGAGATACAGTACTGACACAACATGTTCGACGAAGTTCAGACCCAAAATAACGAACGAAGGAAGCGAATAGTTTCCAGACAACTTTACATCTTATGAGCACCTGCTCTGTAGTTAATACTCCTACAGTAGATAGAAGAATATCTAAAGAAATTAGCGCTACCACAGGTAATAGAGTGCTCTTCGCATTTTTCTGCATGTATCTGTTCTACAGTTAATGCTCCTACAATAGAAGGCAGAATATCTAAAGAAATTAGCGGTACCACAGATAATAGAGTGCTCTTCGCATTTTCTGCATGTTCGTGCCACGCAAGACCTCTGGGTTGCACCTATGTCTGTTCCATTAGAACTCCAACACAGGACGTACACAAGGGACAATATGTTCTGGTTATGCTAATCAAGATGATCATACCTGCCGCGATCGACCGTTTGCCGCGAGATACAGTCGCTGCCGCAATATTTCACCTCAAGAGACACAAACAAATAATTCCCTCTGTTCGTATTTCAGATAAAAACATAAACAAAACAGAAAAGTCCTTCGGATGTAGAGGTGTTTCCCACACTGCTGTGCATGAGACAGCTCATGAATATACAGGCATATTTATCTCCGTAATTGATGAAGATTTATGAGCGTCGAACAACGAATGTTTTTTTAAATTCCGCAAATAATGGCCTTGGAGAGAAAAAATTACTATCACGATGTTTACCGATATAGAGCTATTCACTCTCTAGATCGAAAAATGAATACCCTCCATCTACATTCGAGCTAGAACCAGACAGCAAGTGCGGAAGCCTGCAGTTTGGTTGGATAACATTTAACATGGAACAAAAAACTATGAGAAAATTATTTCATTCTTTCAATACATGACTTCACTGTAAGAATCCTTTTAGTATTGTTATCCATCTGCGCTATAGGACACATCTTGGTATTTTACAGTTCTCTTTTTACTTAACGCTTCTCTCACTATTGAGCGTCTCGTTTGCACAATATTTCGGTCTCTTGAGTTTCCTCATGCGATGTATTACGTGGTGTCACCGCCAGACACCACACTTGCTAGGTGGCAGCCTTTAAATCGGCCGCGTTCCGTTAGTATACGTCGGACCCGCGTGTCGCCACTATCAGTGATTGCAGACCGAGCGTTGCCACACGGCAGGTCTAGAGACACTTACTAGCACTCGCCCCAGTTGTACAGCCGACTTTACTAGCGATGGTTCACTGACAAATTACGCTCTCATTTGCCGAGACGATAGCATAGCCTTCAGCTACGTCATTTGCTACGACCTAGCAAGGCGCCATTAGCAGTTGCTATTGATGCTGTAAAACATGTACTGTCAAGAGCGATGTTCACCAATTACGAATTAAAGTTAAGTATTCCAGCAGCTACGTACTTTATTTGCTAGTCTCAATTACTTTAACTGTTCCAGACCTCACGCCAGCCTGCGTGAGCTTAAACGCGTGCCTTTCGGCTTCATCATAGTGGCTTGTCTGTCTTGCCAAGCCACAACATATTACATTACTGTTAAGACGGGAGAGCAAATCTGGAAGTCGAAATTCTCAGATTAGCAGAGATCTATAGTGAGTGAGTGAGTGAAAATACAGCGACACCTGACTTTTTACAAGATATTGTTAATGTTCCAGTGGCAATTTTTTGTAACGCGAGTAAAGTTGAAGGGAATCAGTACTTTCAAGAAGGACTGAGATTTATTTGGACGGTGATTGCTTATGCAGCACCACATGATAGTGAAACGTCCCCTTTTAACAATTCTACAAGACTGTGCTTAAACTGACACACAATATTTTGTTAGTGCAACGCAATCTGACTTTCAAAATTCCCTACAAAAGAATGGCCCTGACTAACATTAAATTATACCTTTCACAAATCACTTACCTCACAAAAATCTTCGCTGCTCAAGCTACTGCAATACAGCGAGCGCCACTACTGCCAGTTAAATAAAAGATTCAAACTATGGAAGGCACTAACTACTGATAGGGATAGTTAGCAAATGAAAGATATTAATAGAGAACAAACAATGTATTTACCTTGATATCATCATATATAAATATAGCAGTTCATGACAAATTTCAAAACTCCGCCATCTCTCTCCCCACATCCACCACTGCTGGCGGCTCACCTCCAACTGCACAACGCTACGCGCTGTTCACAGCCAGCTGCCTAACACTACAATGGCGAGTATTACAACAATGCAAAGCAGCCACAGACTGCACACAGCACAGCCAGTGATTTTCATACAGAGGTGGCGTTACCATAAAAAAACCTAAACAGCCTACTTACATAGAGAAAACATAAACAGCCTACTTACATAGAGAAAACATAATCAGCCTACTTACATAGAGAAAACATAAACAGCCTACTTACATAGAGAAAACATAAACAGCCTACTTACATAGACTTACATAGAGAAAACAAAAACAGCCTACTTACATAGCCCCCATGCTCCCCACAAAAAATTTTTACAAATTGTGTTGGGCACTGGCCAATACAGATTTGACAAAAATTTTTCACAATTACAGTAACAAAGATATAAAATGCACACACTTATTGATAAAATGTTGGTCAAAAGCTAAAATTGTCTCACAGTCCATAAAGACAGTCCTAATCGTACATAACAGGAGAATAGCAGTGTTTTTCTCAAAGTCTGAGCAGTAAAAGACAATGCACACAGACGTAGTGGATTTCCATGCAGTCTTGAAGAAGTAGTGTTGTCCTTCCAACGGAAAGACAGTGCTGACTCGACATGCAGACAGGTAATGGGCCACAACAGAGTAAACCCACAGCAGAGTCAGTCGACGTTTTGAAGAATATTGGTAGTTAGGTCATCACAGAGCAGACCCACTGTAGTCCTGGTAGAGATTACGGTACTGGTGGGCCACCAGAGGCGCAGACCCACTGCAGTCCTTGTAGAAATAATGGTACTGATGGATCATCAAAGATGTAGACCCACTGTAGTCCTTGTAGAGATAATGGTATTGGTGGGCCACCAGAGGTGCAGACCCACTGTAGTCCTTGTAGAGATGACCAGCAGCCATCTGTTGCGATTGTACAGGTGCACATTCACCATCGAAGAGTCTTGCGGAGAATATAGCAAGTCCATAAACCACCACTTGTGCACTCACAAAGTTTTTGGAATTGTCCTTAGAACCAGCAATGCTGTTATCCAGTCCCTTGCTGAATTATTAACACACGTGCAAACACTATCAGTCCCTACTTCTCACATATTGTCCATGTACTATGACCAACAGAAACGTGTGCAGTGAAATGTAACTTACAAGTTAATAATAAGATGAACTGGTGTCAATTACAATTTTATAAATTTACAACATGAAAATACAATTACAAAGGTACAAAATACATCATTAAAGAACATAATAATACAGATAATATTTGTAGGACAGGCTTTACAAAAGAATCGAAATAACATATACATCAGTGTTACAGGAATTATAAGTACCTACATAAAGATCAGAATAGCTTTGGAAACAACAACTTCACACATGAGCATTAAAACAAAACAGAATAAATAATGTCTAAACATCTTTACAAAGTAAATAACATAGTATTAGAAAAATTCTACAACATAGCTCTCATCAGCTAAACACATAAAGACAGGAAAAACACAAATATACAAGAGTACACAAACATATAGAGGGATGACACAAAAGGAAAGGACAGGGTTTGTTTTACTGCAGTCCAACCCAAAACTTCATATATCTTTCCTCTTATTTCATCCTTTGTTTCCACCAAAAAAATTCTATCTAAGCATGCTTTCTGTATTTATATGTTCACACATTTCTCACCTCAACATTTATTTCCAAGAAAATCCTACCTAAACCTGTTTTCTGTACTTTTTTTTGTATAACTCCTCAATGCATTTCTTCCAATTCATCGACACTCATTCTCTTAGAGGCTACCTACTCTTAAGCTAACTTAAATCTACTGAGCTCAGATGCTAAACTAAGGGACGAGGCAATGCAGCATCACATAACAAATTATCACAAACAGCAATGACAAAAAAATGCCAATTTGCAAAGCAAGCAGCAGCAAATCTAAATTAACAGATAAAATGCAAAATTACAACTAATATAAGCCAATGTGCAGCAACATAAAAAATTAATGAGTAGTAAAATTGGCTTAGCAGAGTAACACAAAGTCAAATTCAGTAACACTACGCCTGGCAAACAGCAGTAACTTATACCTAAACATGACATAGCTCAAGCAGAAAAAATATTACAGTAAAAACAACAATGCAGATAAGGGAAATGTATATTCACATCTTAATATCTATGTAATTAAAGTGGTGCACCACAACAACTGATTGTAAAAAGAAATATTACCATGTACTTGAAAAGAAAATTATGTGTTACTGTTACTAGTTCCTTCTTATTGTTCTTTCCTTTCCAAGTGCTCCTTTTTTTTAAAGAATGTGGATTACAAAATTATTATTTAATAGATCTGTTGACAGAAAGTGTTCACATTAGAAAATGCATTTAATTTTATAAAAGCAATGCTGCAACACAGCTGGAAACCAGGTATCAAATGAAATAAGCAACTATGAAAAGCAAAGCATAAAAATATCATTCAATAGTCATGTGACATTTCATAAGTTAGTAGAAACTCTCTTAACTCTCGTAGAAAGAAGCTTGTCATAATCAGGTGTGCAGATGTAAAAATATTTCTCGTCATTTCATTAGGCATTTCAGTAAATATCATAAATTAAGAGCACAGTGTAATCATATGTTTTCAAGTTCGACCGTGTCGTTTTTGCGATGCTTTCTACAAAGGAATGTCAGAAGCGAGGTTAATGGAAGTAATGAGGGTGTCGCATTTGCAATATTTTCTCTAAAGGAATGTCAATGGCGAGGATAAAGGCCTGCTTTTTTCCTTTTTTCTACCTGTGCTTCCGGAAAGGCACACCCTAATGGCTTGTTCTCCAGGTGTTTGACACAGCTGCGTGCCCACGACGCATTACGTGCAGGTGGTCACTTAACTTTCTTATGGAAATATTTACGACACCAGTTTCCGCTACAGTGACAGTCTCACATAAAAATATTTCACAGGTCAAGAATTAGCGTTGCAAATCTGTAGATAGACAATCCTATAAATATAAGTGTCCAAAAAAAAAAAAATATTCGTCAGCATTGTGATACAGTCACGCATTTACGCACATTTCATAACTCTTAAAGTACGATTCTTGGTTTCCAACAACCTTTTCCACAAATCAGAGTCCCTAAACACTACTCATTATTCCTTACCTCATTATACATATACATATTCGTCGACACTTCTTCAATATTTCATCATGGGAAATACGTAGCATAATAAACATTCCTCAACAACATAATACACATCGTCGTCGTAATAATAACATCATAACACCTCAGTCAAATCTCAAAAACGCCGTAGCTTTCTGCAATAATTCCAAACCTAAAGAAAATTCTCTGCTCATGTCAAAAGTGTCATCTGCCTCAAACGTACTTTAAAAATCATGAATCCATACCAAATACATCATTCAAAGCTCTCATAGTATCACAATGGTTCCGAAAAAATATGAACAGTTTACAAAGTACAGACAAAATACAGTTTCATAAGTGTGAAGTTATCCAACTGTAAAATAAATGTTTGTCTCTCTCAGTTAAATGATCAGATAGCTGTGTAATTTGTGTGTTAGAGAAATATGGTACCGATGTGTAAAGTTGTATAAGCAAATACCATATTAGCTAGGGTTCCTTGCGCTTTCCAAACACATGGTACACAAAGTAAGTGTGTACCCCCCTGAGGATTAATGTAATTATACCCTCAGGTGTTACAGATTACACCAATGGAATGAAATATATCACGGAAAACTCTCTTTGTAATTCAAAAATCTTTAAAAATAAATGTTTTAAGTATAAAATTGATCACTCAAATACGTGTACTGTAGCGCTAAACTGTGCGTCTTGTAACATAATCTCTGTGGAAGTGTCGTAGTTATCTTCCTCCGAAAGCTAAGTTCTGCAGAAGTCAATGTACTTACCTCATGATAAACAAAAGTGAAATGCTTTGCGTATAGATATCGTAGTTATTATGCTTATTGGCGTGATGAAGAAAGTACTGTACAGTAACGTATTGTTGTGCCACGAAAAAGGCAGTCTCATTGTTGCTATACCACAAAAGTTACTACTAAAACATGTTTTTCTTTCCAGAAGAATTCAGAAAACTGTGCAGATATAAAACAGATACACCGCAAAAGCAACATTGTAAATTGTCACTCATTAGTAGCGTCGTGATAAAAATCGTGTAGCTGTCACATAAACTAACCTCTGTGTCATCTGGTATCTCTCAGAAAGCACTTTAAATTCAGAATGTATTTTCAAATAAACCAAAATGTTGCATTAAAATCTCATTAGCAGTACTGGTAAATGTTCTAAGTATGTAAGCCTTATAGTCGTTCCATAATCGTGCAACTAACAAGCAAGAATGTACACACACAATAACACTGTGACGTCTGTTCACTATAACAATGCATTCGTCATTTCTGTTTAAATAAGTTCTCTTGGTTCTTGATTGGATATTTAACTTCAAACATTGTTACATGTTAACAGATTCTAAATCTGACAAAGCATACCAGAAATGTGAAGTGAAAAGTTTTATGGCAAAGACAAAGTTAAAAAGCATATTATCTTTCAATAAACGGTTTTACATGTGAAATGTGGTGTAAACCTTTACTCTTCCTAGTACGCAGAGTTTCAACTTCAACGCAATTATCATGTGGTATACGTCGGATTCTGTAAGGTCCATCGTAAACTAGAAAGAATTTGTGACTCAAGTGTTTCTTCTTATGTGACAATGAATGAGCTTTAATGAGAACTTTCTGACCAATATACAATTTCTTTGCATTTGCTTTACCGTGTAGTTTTCTCCTTTTGTCTGCTGCAGATTTTATATTTTTAAGAGCCAAATCAATTATGTCTTTGTGTCGAAGTTTACGTGTATTTGGGAAAGGTACAAGCTCTCTGATTCTGTTCGGTGGTTCTTCATTCTTTAGTACAAGAGTAGGTGGTAAAGCAGTGGAATCATGAGGCATTTCATTCAGCACATTTTGAAATAAGTGTAAATATCTGTCCCAATGCTGATGCTTTCTGTGACAATAAAGTCTGCAAAGCTTATTGATTTCTTTCATAATCCGTTCAGATGGGTTACAATGTGGTGAGTACAATGAAATAAAAACAGGTTTGATTTTATGGTTGCGAAGCATGCGTGACCAAACAGCAGATCTGAATTGCGGTCCGTTATCTGAAATGACTTTACTAACGTGTCCAACTTCACGTAAGAAATTTTTAACAAAGGCGTTGGATACAGACCGTCCAGTGGCTTTATGTAACGGTGTGAAAGAAACAAATTTTGAAGTAAGTTCAACAGCGACTAGAACGTACGAAAATCCATTAGATGTTCTGACAAGCGGTCCCAAGAGATCAACAGCAGCAAATTCTTTTAATTTAGAAGGAATGATAGGAAACAGCGGAGCACTATGGGAGATAGTAGATGGTTTCGCCTTTTGACAAAGTTTACAAATAGACAAGACTCTTCGAATTCTCTTTTCCATATTGTTAAAATAATAAGTCGTTCGAAGAATATGATAACATTTTCGTGGGCCAAAATGTGCGTAGCTGAAATGAATGTACCAAATGAGCTTATTAACAAAATCGTCTGGAATGCAAAGTACCCATAGCTTGTCATCAACAGTGCAGCGTTTGAAGAGTATGTTGTTTCTAACCAGGTAATAATGCCGAATCTGAGTGTGTGTCTTTTCATGCCATTTACTTTTGATGTCTCTCCAAATCGGATCTTTATCTTGTTCATGAGCAATGTCTTTTAAAGATGTGGTGATGAAGTTTTCAAAGGCGACTTTCTGAATGTAAAGAATACTGAAATTTTTCTCGAGGTTGCCTTCTTTGTTACTTTTCTCAAGCCCAGCCGGTGCGCGTGACAGTGCGTCCGCAACAATGTTCTCCTTGCCGGGAATGTAGACTATTGTGAAGCGGAATTCTTGCAGAAACAATGCCCAACGTTTTAACCTGTCATGATTTAATTTTGAAGACGTAAGAAATTGTAATGCACGATGATCACTGTATACTTTTAAGTGCTTACCAGAAAGAAAGAAACGGAATTTGTTAAATGCCCAAACGATAGCTAAAGCTTCTAATTCAGTAACGGAATAATTTTTTTCAGATTTTGTAGCACTCGGCTAGCAAAAGCAATGGTTTTCTGAACGGTAGTGTCATTTTCTATGGCTTCTTGAAATGAATGGGCACCACGACCGACTTTAGAAGAATCCGAGCTAAGGCAGAAATCTTGTGATAGATCTGGATGAGCTAATATTGGCGCATGAAGTAACGCTTCTTTTAAAGAATCGAATTCCAACTGTGCTTGTTCGTCCCAGTTCCAAATAGTATTTTTTACAGTGAGAGAACAAAGTTTTGGTGTAACAAGAATTTGCATATTCAGAAAACGACGGCAAAAATTTACGAGACCTAGAAAACCGCGGACTTGTCTTTTTGTAGATGGAACTGGAATGGCTCTGATTGCTTCTAACTTTTCAGGATCCGGGTGAATGCCTTCAGAAGAAATAATATGTCCCAAAAACTTCACTTTTGTCCTACCGAATTCAGACTTTTCCAAGTTAACTGTAATTCCAGATTCTGCAAAAATGCGTAACAAACTGTTGAGGATGCGATTATGTTGTTCCCATGAAGCTTCTGCTATTAGAATATCGTCCACATATAAGGTGATGTGACGTTTTAAGAACTCAGGCAATATGGAATTTAGCCCGCGAATGAATGCTGCTGAAGAAATGTTCAAACCAAAGGGAAGTTTCCGAAACTGATAACAAACGCCGAAACAAAGGAAAGCTGTGTATTTTCTACATTCTGGATGAAGTTCGATCTGATAAAAGCTGGATCTGAGATCAATGGAAGACAACACTTTTACACCATTAAAATTTTGAAGAAGTTCTTCCATCGTCTGCGGCCTGTCTGTTTCAGGAATAATGATAGTATTGATTTGTCTCGAATCCAAGACAAGCCTGATCGATCCATTTTTCTTCTCAACAACATGTAATGGATTGTTGTATGAGCTTACTGCAGGCTCAATAATGCCCTCGTCGAGCATAGATTGTATTTCTGCTCTAACACGGTCCCTATAATGTGCTGGAATTACATATGGTCTAACACAAAATTTAGTATGCTCACGAACACGAAATTGGTATTGAAATCCCTTGATTGTTCCTGTTTTATGAGTAAAAACTGTGGAATGTTCTTGTAAAATCTCAAAAAGGTCCTGCCTATCAGTGTCATTACAATTCTCAATTGTTTGAATTTTATTCTGAATTAACATATTAGTGTCAAATGCGCCGTCGACATCATCCCTGTCAGTACTTGCAGAGTGATTATTAGTGTCTAGTTCCGTAGAAAATTCCGATCTGTTGTCTAACAGAAGGTACAGCCGATTGATTTCTTCGTCATGGTTTGAGAGCCAATCTTCAAATTTCAAAGCTATTGACTTACCTTCTTTCTCTAAACTTATTTCAGCATCGTGAAAGTTTAAGATTGCTTTGTATTCATTCAAAAAGTCTACTCCCAATATAATTTCCGTCGACAATAATGGAACAATGAGAAAGTTCATAGAGAAGCTGTGGCTTTGACAAAAGAATTCTAAATTGGTTTGTTGGCGTACATCTACACTTTTTCCAAAGATTGCACCTTGTAATTTAATCTTACGTAACGGAAGTGTGGGGCAATCGTTCGATTTGTTGCATTTGCTAAAGGCTGTTTCACTGATTACTGAAATGGGACTGCCAGAGTCAAGTACTGCCGTAAATTTTACGTCATTTACTGTAATGTGAATCACAGGATATGCAATGTTGTTATGTTTTACGTCGTGTTCTTGGAGTAAGATGTCCCTAATGTCTTCCATTATTACGTAATTACTAGCTACGGCAGCTGCGTCGTTAGTTTCATACGTGCGTTTTGTGGCTGCCTGCGGTGTGAGTCATTGCCTATTGTCTCTTTGTTGGCACGCATCGTTATTGGGATTTGGAGACCTAACTTCTACAAATTCACCGTGACGAGAGGGCCCTGCCCTGTTTAAATCCCGCCAGTTCTGATGCAATTCGGGTCTGTCGTTACGATCACATCGTCTGTCGTCATGTCGGTAGTTCCTGTAGTTTCTTTCTTGTCGGTTAAGTGGTGGAGAATTTCTCCCTGAATCGTAACTGCGTGCTGGACCGTTGCGTCTCAAGTTATTCTGTCTCCCGTAATAATAATTGTTTTGGTTCCCATATTGTCTGTTTCTCTGATTGTCTCTGTGATAGTCATTACCGCGGAGAGGTGATCTTTCCCTGTAATTATTACTACTCTGCCAACGGTTGTCATACGGGTGGTGTCTGTTTTGGTCACGATTTGTGTTGTGAGAATAGCCTTGTCGCGTCCAGTTATTATCGAGGAATTGTGACGGATGTGACCTGTAATTGTTGTGTTCCTGTTTCCGCATTCCGCGGTTGTCAGTGTCAATTTCCAATTCTTGTAACAGTCCCTGAAAAGCTTCAATGTCGTCTTTGCAACGTCCTGCCAAAATAATGTGTCGTAAATGTTCAGGCAATTTGATTAAGCAAATGCGGATAAGTTCTGAGGGGCTGTATGGGTTTGACAGGTACTGATTCTTGTGCAACATGTCTTCAAAATATTTCATAAGACTGGAAAATTCAGATTGTTCGAAACGTTTCATCATTATGATGCTTTGTTTTACTCGGTCTTGTGTGGCCTGAGACCAATATGCTGAGAGGAAGGCATGGTAAAACTCTCCTTCACTGTGGCAATCGTGAATGACCGACCGCATTCTTACAGCTGGTTCATTCTCCAAGTAGCCACACATAAATTCTAATCTGTGTTCTAACGACCAGTTGGGAGGAAAACAATGAGAGAATTGATGGAGCCATGCTTGTGGATGAATGTCGTTGCCAGAATTCTTAAATGTTTTGAATTTACGTGTAGTAATGAACAGCTTATAGTCAAAATCATCACGTCGGCGAGTCGCATATCGGTCATTGTTAGGTCGTGTCGGCCGTTCCATATCAAAATTCGGTGCACATTGCCAATTTCTTTCATAACTTCCGAAATGCCCTGTGTTATTATTTTGTGGCTGTTCCGTATTTCTGTGTCCCTCTTCCCGTATTGGGGCGCGAGTATCCTCTGAAATACGTAATTCTTGAATTACCTGTGTCAGCTGATCTTGTACTTCCTGGATTTCTCTTTTGTACTGTGTATTGATTTGATTTTGATTCTGTTTGAATTTTCTAATTTGTTCATACTCTTCTGTGTCAGTGAAGGCTACAGGTGTTGTGTTATTCAGATCATCATCTACCTATGTAGATAAGTTAGTGAACTGATCTGAAAGTTCAGCTACTTTATCCGATAGTGAGATTATTTCCTCTGTATGTTTTTCTGAACCAAGTTTCAGAGTATTTACTGTGTCCTTTAAGTTTTCCTGAGTTTTTGCAAGTAGCGTAACCGAATCGGTAAATGCAACTGAGTCAATTTTAGCTTGCAAGGTGTCGTGATTTTCATGAACAATGGTTTGCAGTTCTTTTATGGCTGCTTCGTGATTCTGTAATACATTTTCATGCTGCGAAAAAATAGGTTGAAAATGCTCACAAATTTGTGTTTTTACGTCATTACAGACCTTTTGACATTTCGATTCGATGTTATGTAACTCAGTGGTTAAATCTTCACGTGTTTGTTCAAGTGTAGTGTCTAACTTTTGAAGATTTTGTTCCATTGTGTCTAACTTTTTGAGATTTTGTTCCACTGTGTCTAACTTTTTAAGATTTTGTCCCATTTGTCTCTGATTTTGTTCAAGTGTTGTGTCTAACTTTTGTAGTTTTTGTCCCATTTGTTGCATTAACTGTAATAACAATGCACTGGTGTCTGAAACATGTTCCTCAGTGCTTTTCGGCAGTGAAGTTGCACCGGCAACATTCACATTTTGACAAGCGGAAAATGTGTCTTGACTCATTTGGGAAAACGGTGAGGACGCAAAACCTGAATCTACAGTATTTGCAAAATTGTGTCCTGTCATTTCGGATTCCTGAGGCGAGCTGTTGCCGACCGATCGATCGATAATGCTTCCCTGTTCACTACCTGTTTCACTGTCTACACCATTGTTTGCAGCCCGCTCCATTTCCCTATGCACAATTACCAAATTACTACTTTGAACATCAGTTAATTCATTACTTGGTGGCGCTAACACACTGCTTTCATTTTCACTGTCATTTCTCAGTTTACTTTGGAGCCTAGTATTACGTTTTTCACACGCCATTATTGTCACAATATTTCACACGACAACACAGAAAAGCACAATTTGAAGAGCAAAAATAAGAGAACACATTAACATAACACTGAAAATAATATCTAGTTAATTGCAGCTGCGAAATACTTGGTGCAAATCTACATGCATGCCACAACTGTTTTACAATACAACAATGAAAGACTGCAACTACAAAGGAAATTCTCTCTATAATTACGCGCTAGCAATGAACAAAATCTACACTAATTACACAAACTACAAGAAAAAATCAGAAGATTCCAGTGAGGTATCCTCGGCTAAGGGTCGACATATGAAACGTCCCCTTTTAACAATTCTACAAGACTGTGCTTAAACTGACACACAATATTTTGTTAGCGCAACGCAATCTGACTTTCAAAATTCCCTACAAAAGAATGGCCCTGACTAACATTAAATTATACCTTTCACAAATCACTTACCTCACAAAAATCTTCGCTGCTCAAGCTACTGCAATACAGCGAGCGCCACTACTGCCAGCTAAATAAAAGATTCAAACTATGGAAGGCACTAACTACTGATAGGGATAGTTAGCAAATGAAAGATATTAATAGAGAACAAACAATGTATTTACCTTGATATCATCATATATAAATATAGCAGTTCATGACAAATTTCAAAACTCCGCCATCTCTCTCCCCACATCCACCACTGCTGGCGGCTCACCTCCAACTGCACAACGCTATGCGCTGTTCACAGCCAGCTGCCTAACACTACAATGGCGAGTATTACAACAATGCAAAGCAGCCACAGACTGCACACAGCACAGCCAGTGATTTTCATACAGAGGTGGCGTTACCATAAAAAAACCTAAACAGCCTACTTACATAGAGAAAACATAAACAGCCTACTTACATAGAGAAAACATAAACAGCCTACTTACATAGAGAAAACATAAACAGCCTACTTACATAGAGAAAACATAAACAGCCTACTTACATAGACTTACATAGAGAAAACATAAACAGCCTACTTACAATAGTACCGGTTCACCACCACTTCTACTATGCTCTACGAAGATGAGTCAAGTATTGTGAACGACACTGTGCATCCTGCTGCTGGAAAGTGCATGCACAAATTCTAAACAAGAGCTATTGCTGCAAACTCAAGTCATGATTAAGCTTTGTGTCCATTGAGTCGTCAACGTGGGAACTCGTCAATCACGAATCAAATATAATTAAGTGTTTAACAATAACACTTGTATATGATACGAAACATTCTCCCTAAAATATTGTCAATTAATTTTGTTACTAATATGAAATTTTCATGCAATCACAAGTTGCTATTTTAGTATTGATTATTAGTATTAATCGAAAGTCATTTTTATTACTTAAATTTTCAGACCTATTTCAGATATGTTAATTTTTTTATGTGTGTGAAAGATTGTTTCATATTAGTATTTATAAAGTCGTATCTTACAGATATCTATAGTCATTATTTTTGTGCTCTTTCCGGTCATCCTGTCTATATACAGTGTTTTTGAGAGATAATTCTAACATGTATACATGTGTTTTGGGAAACAGAACTTGTAATTTGCGTGTCATATCAACGGAAGGTAAATGCGAGGAAATCATGGGTAACAGAATAAATAATTCAATAGACCAACAAAAGAATGAAGCACAAAAACGTTCAGCGTAATTCAGGCATAGAGAAATACTGTAATTCAATAATATTTAAAAGCATAGATTGCTACTTACCATAATGACAAGTTGAGTTGCAGACAGGCACAAAACAAAAGAGTTTTAAACCTTCTGCTTTCGGCCAAAGCCTTCTTAATATTAGAAAATACACACACATTCACACAAGCAGACACGCCTCTTATTGTTGTGCCAATTTGTAACTCAAGGTGTCGTTCTTACGCAATAGAAATCTTTCCTTTACAATACTGTTTACAATACTGCAACCTCAACTAGATAAGTTGTGAGGTGTCCACTTTTACGTGGACCAGATTTTGTAGCATAATTCATGAAAAATGACCTGACACGGTTTTTCATATGTAGAAGAGACTGTATCTTTGACATCAGTGAACCAAAGATGTTGCCTGAGTGGCAGAATGGATTGTAAGTAGGAGCGCGCGGAGGGCAGTTGCAGTAGCAGTTGCACTCTGACATAGGTGGGATGTAAGACTAAAAGCTAGTGGCTAGCTGTGAGAATTTAGTTGTTGGTCTATGTATGCAGTGTAATACAGTTTTTATAAAATGAGAAGATGAATGATATTGATTATGCTCACACAGAGCCAGTAAATACTAGGTCGCAGTTATTTCTATAAAAGTGTAAAGTGTGTATTAATAATTTGTGAGGCTGTAAGATTATCAAGAACTGAAGTAATACTGGTCGCTAGCAAATATTGACCACTGTCCATGGTAATTATAGAAGAGTAATGAATTTATACTATAATTGAAAGGGAAAGCAACTGGAACAAATTAGTAAGATTTTCAGGACGTCATCAATTCCAAACGCAACGACTCCATCATGCTTTAGCCAAAGCATGTGTTGAAAAAAATGGGTCTACCTAACAAAATTCTTGAATGCAGACTATGAGGAGAAAACAAATCACTTACACTTTCGTCACTGTTTCTTGGCAGTGATTTATATTCACATTTTTATCAGCATAAAAAGCAGGCAGGGCAGATTGGTTTAAAGCATAATGTTAGGTACTTTCTTTGCTAAGTATGTATTAGTTTTAAGAATTATGATGGTGTATGTGGAATGTGTCAGACTTTGCGCTGCAGGAATTTATCGTACACAGAAATGAGAATTTAACTGTGTTCATGCCCCAAGCTGCACAGAGATAAAGCGAACTATTATGACATTATGATAAAATTTTAATATGCTTTCCTATAATGTTATATATATGTATATATTGTGTATGTCATACTTTTTCTAGGCTATTTTGTCTTCTCTGTACTTTGCGAATTGATGTGCTTCTGATGAAAGTGCCACTGAAACTTTGTATTTAATTCTTCGCATTTTTCCTTTCACTACTGCAGATGTCATTGTCTTGTAATGTGATGTTACATAACTGATCTTCTTTGAGACTAATGACGTTATTTAGGGGTTACAGATCTTGCAACACTCTCATTCTCACCCATCTATCTCACGTATTTGTTCTTAAATGTTGCCTTCTTTAGTCAATAAGCAATTCTATACTTAGCACTATTGTTTTTTTGATACAGCTATACTGTGATCACATTGTATGTTTTAACAGCACCACTATATGATACCCTGTGACTGACGAATGAATGCCAATCATTTCTTTTCAGCGATCAAGTGCGCTTTCCCTACAATTCTATTCCATATCCTTTCCTATAGTTATGCACATTTTATGGACTTAGATCATCTGTTAACTAGCAGTGTACACAGAGCTAAGGGTGCTATTCAACTTACAAATACGGTGTCTCTACTTAACACCTATTATACTACACTTGATTCATGAAGCTATTTATGTACTTGTTCTTATAATAAGCATTAATCTTGTGTTACACATACAGGTAGAGATGAATGAATTTGTGTTGTTTCCTAGACTATAATCCATTATATGTCAACTGGCCACTTATAGCCAGCTTTATAATTTTCATGACATTTTATGAGTTTGTGTAAGCATTTATGTGAAATGACCATTGAGATCTAGGAACTTTAAATTTACACTACAATTTTAGGTATCCGTGTAGTCTTCCATACACTATAAGAGCAACTTGTAACCAACCTCTGACCCTCCATTAATATGTATACTTTATATAATGGCCACATGCAGCCAGACCATAACTATTTCTTATTATTTTCTTAAGTATTTTGTCAGGATGTATACTATGTAAAATAAACATACAGCCACCTCACTATTTTTCTAATATGTCTAACCACTGCTACAGGCATTAGATAGGTATATAGGCCATTGAAGGTCACTATGTAGGATTATGCTTTCCCAATAATTTTGTCTTGCCTTGCTTGCTTAAACCATTATATCTCGTTTATTTAGACTGATGCTCCATTTCTAGAGAATTATTATAGTTACAGGCAGACTGTAGCCACACTTCTCATCGTATGCTATAGAAGGAAATGTCGTAATGTACACCACTATGGCTTAGTCCAGTTTATGACTTTATTAGGATACTGTGTCTTTACTGTTCACTTCTCCCACATTTACTAGAAGTTGTTATGTTGCAACACTCAGTATAAGCTGATTTAGAACTTACACTGAGATTTTGCTACGTTTACTAGTTTGTGTTCCACTACCTTACCTGTCTTACATCATCATCACAATAGTGATGTAGTGAGATTAACCAACTTTCGGTTGTGGTAAATGTGATGCCAGGTATCAACAGTAATTTTGTGCTGGAATGATACTATGATAATGTGTTTAGCTATTCTGGGACGCTTGACCAACCTACTACAGCTAACGCTCAGATATGAGACTGCAAAGAATTGTACATTATAATACAGCCGCTTCTACATAGTAATAAGCTTCAGCTATGCACCTAATTATCCTTAACAATTTTCCCATTATTTTCTTGACAACTAGGGTGCAATCTACTCTTATGTATCTTCTAGCAACATGAATTTAGAACATTTTGTATATGACATGACCAGACTTTAAATTTACTACTTATGCACCAGAGCACCAGTTGGCGCAAGAGCTCAATGATCTGTACTGTTATACTTGGTCATATGATAACATATTTCTTTCTGTGACCTTTAGGATTACACTGTAATGATTATGTAGAACCAATTATTCTTATTGTAAACACTGCCCCACATTTAGTGTCCAGTGCAGAACCAAACCGTATGGCAAATTTAACAAATCCCACTGGAGGGTTATATGAGGGATCCGCTTGTATATGGAGCCCGATTTTGTAACATAATTCATGGAAAATGACCTGAAACTGTTGTCATATGTAGAAGAGGTTGTATCTTTGACATCGCTGAACCAAAGACGTTGCCTGAGTTGCAGAATTGTTTGTAAGTAATAGCACGTGGAGTGCAGTAACTGTAGCCATTGCACTCTGTCATAGGTAGGATGTAAGAATTAAAGCTAGTGACTAGCTGTGAGAATTTAGTTGTTGGTCTACGAATGCAACATAATAAAGTTTTCATAAAGTGAAGTGATGAATGATATTGCTTATGCTCACACAGAGCCAGTAAATACTAGGTCGTAGTTATTTCTACATAGGTGTAAAGTGTGTATTAATTATTTGTGAGGCTATAAGATTATCAGGAATTGAAGTGATACTGATCGCTAACAAATACTAATCACTGTCCATGGCAATTATAAAAGAGTAATGAATTTATGCTGCAGCTCAAAGGAAAAGCAACAGGAACAAATTTTGTAAGGTAATCAAATTTTGTATATTTAGATTTAAGTGTGCAGCAATGCGATGTGTCAGTTTGGTTAAGTTTTGCAATACTGACTCTTGAATGTAGGAAATTCGCATTTTCCATCAGATTTAAAGTTGATTAGGTATATCCGATTTGCAATATCTCGTGTGTTTGGTAATCCTGACAAAGATAAGTTAAATTTAGGAATCTATTTTGTCAGATGATATCAGGCCAAGTGTGTCTAATTACGACAGTAAGTGAGAACTGAAGAACAGTTGAGAAATTAACTGATTTTGTAGTTAGTATAAATTGTTTCGTATCAGATTTTGTGAAGGTGAAACTTTACTTTCAACACAATTTTCAAACTGAAGCATTCCGTCTTAGCATATCTCCTTATCAGTACCTCACCCTCTTCCATGTCGTGTTTCGTTAAGTCTAATGAATATTTTTCTAACACAAGTCATTTTTCAACCAGAATCAGAAAAATATTAATGTGCCAGAGTCAGAAATGCATTAATCTTTGTAACAGTTTCAATGAGGGCAGCATTGAACGGTGGTGAGCCAATATCCAAAATTATCACGGAAGTTTTGCAAGGTTATTTATTTATCAACTTATCTACTGAAATTATTTGTGTGAAGCTATTTTACGGCCGGCATTGCACTTCGCAGAGCCAGGGTTGAATATTTTGCATGCCTACTGTGGAGTGAACAGAATACCAAGATTATAGCAGTTGTGACTATAGCGCTAAGGAAAATTTATTTCTTTGCTTATTTGCACATGTAATTTTGTCAGTTCATTGTACAGGGCCATAGAACTCGGTGCTTACGAGACGGAGTAAAACTCAGTGGAATTGATTTCATTTTGGGCATTGCTTACTGGTTTTCCAGACTGAGTTAATTTTTTTGGACTAAAGTGAAACTGATTTAGCACACCATTTGCTCAACCACTCACCACGCAGTAAATTTGCACAACACAGACATTACGCATTTCACATTTATTGGCAAACAAACAAATAATTTCTTAAATAACGTTACACCGTTTTAAAGGACGTTACAAAGTCACTTAGGAATACACCAAATGGGAAGTGCAGAGAAGCCTAGGCAAAATGACTGCAGGAAAAGTGTGAAGAAAGCGAAAAACAAATGGTCGTCTGATCGAAACAGAAAAGTCAAAACAACAGTTGGTGAAAGTGAAAGCAAGGGCGACAACATTAAGAGTGCAATGAGAATTCCACAGTTCTCCGCAGAGGAGGGTGCGGATAGGTGGAAAGATAACATCGAAGGTGAGGGGGAGGATTTGTCTGATGGCATGACTGACGATGAAGTGGGAGTCGACATGGGGACACAGGGGACTCAGTATTGGTCAGATTTTGAAAGAAGTTGGTGAATCGTATTTGCTGATTCTGTGTTTTTACACCCTTGCCTGCTGGCACGCTCCGCCTCTGTATAGTCGCTAGGTGGCGCTTCGTCACCCTTTAGTAGAGTCTTTGGTTGTAGTTCCTTGGGCTGCTCGTTGACCACATTGGCATTCAGTCGGTCGCAGTCGGAGCAAGAGAGGGATAAGAGGCACATGTGACATACGGCCGGCCGTGAACGAAACTAACGAGCGCGCGATTGTCGAAGCAGCCGGTCGTTGCTAAAGTTGTGTTCGTCGGCGGTTCTTGGGCCTAATGTCGACGCAGCCGAATTACCCCGTGTAAGGAGGCATAGTTGTTGATATGAGTGTTGGAGTGCTGTTTATTTTTCTGATGCCGTCTGTGCTGCCGAGCGGGAAAGATACTCGTTACTAGATTACCGCATGTGCTGCCGTGCTGAAGTTGCTCCTGCTACGCTGGATTGTCTTTGGTTCTCCATCACTCTGTTTCAAGAACTGAATATCCCATTTTGGTGTCTCTGATATTATTTCAGTACCACATTTGTGTGTTTTAAAACTTCTTTCAATTACAACTTGTTCAATGTCTGCTTGTTTGTCATCTGCGCCTGACTACAATTGTCATATGTTCTAGGCCGCCAGGTGTGTTAGTGACAACTGAGGTCGAAGTTGAGTCTGATTTGTAATGGGAATGTTGCTTCCTAGACAGATGTAGCGACTATAAAATTGCCTACAGCTGTGATAAGAAAACGGTAGCGGCCCAGTGAATCTCATCTCTATTGCGTAATTGGGTTCCATAACTCAGAAGTGATTTTTGTCCTTTCAGGGATTAATATTTATTGTTTAAAATATGATTATAGTTGTAGTTGTGTGAGTGTTAGCTCTCAAGATTTCCCTGTTACCTTCCAAGCCACAAAACTTAATGTGTCTGAGAGTTGTGTCTGATTATTAGAATAAACTGCTATATTTTATAGTACGATTAACCGGTTAATCCTTAGTAATTCTTGTCATAATATTCTTATTGTAATACGTATGGTTTGGTCGGGATTTGGGGCCACTCTCACGTTGAGCTTTTGTCCTGTTCTAAGAATTTTCATATGTTCCATGATTATTATGCATGATTTATATGTCGGCTTGTTTTCTCTCGGCCTTCCGGGCTGTTCGTAGGGATTGGAGGCGCTGCTCCAGGATGTTATTTGTTATCCGCCGATTCACAGGGCGTAGCCTGTCCGCGTCGGCTGTGTACGTGTTCGGGGGTGGCGCGCCGCTTCCCGTCTCACCGTAGCCTCTTTGACGTTACGGCCTCCTGGTCTTCTACAGCATCGTTTATGAGTTTCCGTCCCGCAGCAGTTGGGTGTTAATTTACACAGTAGTGCCCGTTATCTTTCCATCTTACTAAGACCTTGCCTGCCGTACATGCCTCTTCCGTGGTTTCCCTGTCTGAAGTTTGGTTTTTAGCCTAATAGTTTTAATATCCCTCCATGAAGCATGGACCTTGCCGTTGGTGGGCAGGCTTGCGTGCCTCAGCGACACATATAGCCGTACCTTAGGTGCAACCACAAAGGAGGGTTATCTGTTGAGATGCCAGACAAACGCATGGTTCCTGAAGAGGGGCAGCAGCTTTTTCAGTAGTTGCAGGGACAACAGTCTGGATGATTGACTGATCTGGCCTTGTAACATTAACCAAAACGGCCTAGCTGTGCTGGTGCTACCAACGGCTGAAAGCAAGGGGAAACTACAGCCGTAATTTTTCCCGAGGGCATGTAGCCATACTGTATGGTTAAATGTTGATGGCGTCCTCTTGGATGAAATATTCCGGAGGTAAAATAGTCCCCCATTCGGATCTCCGGGCCAGGAATACTCAGGAGGACGTCGTTATCAGGAGAAAGAAAACTGTCGTTCTCCGTATCGGAGTGTGAAATGTCAGATTCCTTAATTGGAAAGTACGTTAGAAAATTTAAAAAGAGAAATGGATAGGTTAAAGTTAGATATATTGGGAATTACTTAAGTACGTTGGCAGAAGGAACAAGACTTCTGGTCAGATGAATACAGGGTTATGAATACAAAATCAGACAGGGGTAATGCAGGAGTAGGTTTAATAATGAAAAAAAATATGAGTGCGGGTAAGCTATTATGAACAGCATAGTGAACTTATTATTGTAGACAATATAGACACGAAGCCCACGTCTACTAGAGTAGTACAAGTTTATATGCCAACTAGCTCCGCAGATGACGAGGAGATTGATGAAATGTATGATGAGATAAGTAAAATAAATTATTCAGATAGTGAAGGGAGACGAAAATTTCATACTCATGGGTGACTGGAATTCGATAGCAGGAAAAGGAAGAGAAGGAAACGTAGTATGTGAATATGAAAGAGGAAGCTGCCTGGTAGAACTTTGCGCAGACCATAACTTAATCATAGCTGACACTTGGTTGAAGAATCATGAAAGAATGTTGTATACATCCAAGTGGCCTGCAGACACTGAAAGATTTCAGACAGATTACATAATGGCTAGACAGAGATTTAGGAACCAGGTTTTAAAACGTAAGACATTTCCAGGAGCAGGTGTGGACTCTGACCACAATCTACTGGTTATGATATGTTGATTAAAACTGAAAAAAGTGCAAAAAGGTGGGAATTCAAGGAGAAGGGACCTTGATAAACTGAATGAACCATAGGTTGTAGAGAGTTTCAGAAAGAGCATTAGGGAACGATTGACAAGAAAGGGGGGAAGAAATACAGTAAATGAAGAATGTGTAGCTTTAAGAGATGAAACAATAAAGGCACAGAAGGATCAAGTAGGTAAAAAAACGAGGACTAGTAGAAATCCTTGGGTAACAGAAGAAATATTGAATTTAATTCATGAAAGGAGAAAATATAAAAATGCAGTAAATGAAGCAGGCAAAAAGGAATACAAATGTCTCAAAAATGAGATCGACAGGAAGTCCAAAATAGCTCAGCAACGATGGCTAGAGGACAAATATAAGGATGCAGAGGCATATATCACTAGGGGTAAGATATATATGCCAAAGAGACCTTTGGAGAAAAGAGAACCACTTGTATGAATATCAAGAGCTCAAATGCAAAACTAGTTCTAAGCAAAAAAGGAAAGCAGAAAGGTGGAAGGAGTATATAGACGGTCTATACAAGGGCAATGTACTTGAGGACAATATTATGGAAATGGAAGAGGACGTAGATGAAGATGAAATGGGAGATATGATACTGTGTGAAGAGTTTCACAGAGCACTGAAAGACCTAAGTCGAAATTAGGCCCCGGAGTTGACAACATTTTCATTACAACTACCGATGGCCTTAGAAATACTGATAGCCTTGAGAGAGCCAGCCCTGACAAAACTCTACCATCTTGTGAGCAAGATGTATGAGACAGGCGAAATACTCTCTGACTTCAAGAAGAATGTAATAACTCCAATCCCAAAGAAAGCAGGTGTTGACAGATGTGAAAATTACCAAACTATCAGTACAATATGTCACGGTTGCAAAATACTAACACGAATTCTTTACAGACGAATGGAAAAACTGGTAGAAGCCGACGTCAGGGAAGATCAGTTTAGATTCCGTAGAAATGTTGGAACACATGAGGCAATACTGACGCTACGACTTATCTTAGAAAACAGATTAAGGAAACCTACGTTTCTAGCATTTGTAGACTTAGAGAAAGCTTTTGACAATGTTGACTGGAATACTCTCTTTCAAATTCTGAAGGTGGCAGGGGTCAAATACAGGAAGCGCAAGGCTCTTTACAATGTATACAGAAACCAGATGGCAGTTGTAAGGGTAGAGGGATATGAAAGGGAAGCAGTGGCCGGGAAGGGAATGAGATAAAGTTGTAGCCTATCCCCGATGTCATTCAATCTGTATATTGAGCAAGCAGTAAAGGAAACAAAAGAAAAATTCGGAGTAGGAATTAAAATCCACGGAGAAGAAATAAAAACTTTGAGTTTGCCGATGACACTGTAATTCTGTCAGAGACAGCAAAGGACCTGGAAGAGGAGTTTAACGTTATGGACACTCTCTTGGAAGGAGGATGTAAGATGAACATCAACAAAAGCAAAACGAGGATAATGGAATATATTAGAATAAAATCGGGTGATGCTGATGGAATTAGATTAGGAAATGAGACACTTTAAGTAGTAGATGCATTTTGCTATTTAAGGAGGAAAATAACTGATAATGGTCGAAGTAGAGGGGATATAAAACGTAAACTGGCAATGGCAACGAAAGCGTTTCTGAAGAAGAGAAATTTGTGAACATCGAGTATAGGTTTAAGTGTCAGGAAGTCTTTTCAGAGAGTGTGTGGAGTGTAGCCATGTATGGAAGTGAAACATGGACGATAAATAGCTTAGAAAAGAAGAGAACAGAAGTTTTCGAAACGTAGTGCTACAGATGAATGCTGAAGATTAGATGAGTAGCTCACAGAACTAATGAGGAGGTACTGAATTGAATTGGAAGGGGGGGGGGGGAGAGAGAGAGAGAGAAATTTGTGGCACAATTGACTAGAAGAAGAGATCGGTTGGTAGGACATGTTCTGAGGCATCAACGGATCACCTGTTTAGTACTGGAGGGCAGTGTGGAGGCTAAAAATCGTAGAGGGAGACCAAGAGATGAATACACTAAGCATATTCAGAAAGATGTAAGTTGCAGTAGGTACTGGGAGATGAAGAAGCTCGCACAGGATAGAGTAGCAGGGAGAGCTGCATCATACCAGTCTCTGGACTGAAGACCACAAGAACAAAAGTTTCGATATTGATGTAATGCTCAATTGTTTAGTGGTATTTTATTATTTTTCCACCCCATTATCTTGAATATGCCAAAGAACCTTCCCTGAGTAAACAAACATGTTTTCAAAATTATGCCATTCACTTTGACCAGGGTTACAAAAAATTAATTTTTTTATTTATTTATACTGAACCCATTTGTTCAGAAGAAACCTGTTTTTGTCATGTAGCCTTCCCTGATTGGTGAAACGTGTTTTTAGAATTGTGAGTTAGCCTTGGCCACTGTTATAAGCAAAATTTATATTTCATTTGTTTATGCTGAATCTATTGGTGTTTGTTTTACCTGTAAATGTAGATTGAATAGTTTTTTTAATGTATGTATGAATTGCGCTCTATATTTACGGTGGTAAGACGGAATATCAGAATTCAGTGGAAATCTGTTCGTCAGGGAGATAAATTATAAGATCTTTCTGTGCAATAAAATACCGTTGAATTTTTGTGAAGTAACAAATGGCTTGTGATAAATTGCCTACACCTTTCCTTGCCGGATTATTTGCTCCTTTATCTTGGGCCATCAGCTAACATTTCAGTTCGGAAGACCTGCGATTAAATGAGGCAGAAGGGGTTGAAAACATTTCTTCGCAATTTCGGTAATCTTTACGAGTAAGTGGCAGCCAAATGACTGTTCAAGTTGGTGTGTACAATCTATGAGTTGGGAGAAATCAGAGTTTCGGAAAAATGTCATCCACACAGTTCCGAAAATGCTGATGATATGTAAGTATAAGAACTATCGCAGGATCAGCTAACAGCTCCTGCAACCGAGTTGCTGACAAGAATAATGTACAGAAGGATGGAATAAAAAACTGGGGATCTGTTAAATGACAATCAGTTTGGCTTTCAAAAAGATATGGTCACCAGAGGCGGTCCTGAAGTTGCACTAGGTAATGGATGCAAGGCGGAAGCAACATCAGACACATTCAATGGATTTGTGTACCTGGTAAAATGCGTTCGAGAATGTAGAATGCAGTATGTTGAAAATTATGAGAAAAACGAGAGTAAGCTACAGGAGAACACGGATAATATACAGTATTTATAAGAACTGTGAAGTGAGAGTAAGAATGGGAGACGAAGAACGTAGGGCTCGCATTACATGGGATGTAAGACCAAGATGTGGGTTTCACCCCTACTGTTCAATCTGTTTAATGAAGAAGCATATATGCAATTAGAAGAAACGTTCAAGAGACGGATTAATATTCAGGATGAAAGGCTGTCATTAATAAGAATCATCTTAGATGTTGCTGTCCTCAGTGAAAGTGAAGAAGAGGTAAAGACTCTTTTCAGTCGAATGAATAATCTAATGAGTACAGTATATGGACCGGGATTAAACCTGAAAAAGACGCAAGTAATGACATGTGGGAGAAATGAGAACAGTGATTAACTTAACATCAAAATTCGTAGTGACACAGTAGTCGATGTTAAGGATTTCTGTTACCTGGGAAACGAAATAACCCATGACAGACGAAGCAACGAGGACATGAAATGCAGGCTAGCACTGTCAAGGAGACATTCCTGACCAAGGGAAGTCTATTAGTATTAAACATCGGATCTAACCTATGGAAGAAATTTATAAGAATACAGGTTTGGAGCACATAAGTTTATGGTAGTGAATCAAGTACTGTGTGGAAGTCGGAAGAGAAGGGAACTGAAGCGGTTGAGAGCGAAGAAGAACGTTGAAAATTAGGTGGACTGATACGTAACGCTTTTAAGTCAACCAGGGTGCAGCAAGTGTTGTCTACCGTTGGTGGAATATGCAAAATGCACCAGGGATTTGATACTTAAAGCTTTTCAGTTTGCTAAGTGTGACTCTCTAGATGTGTCGGTATGTTCGAGACGATGAGTGAGCTTGTACATCTTTATTAATTCATGTGACTGTCTCGATTAGACTGCGTGTTCATTAAATTCCTACATTATATAATGTCTTTCAAAACTCTCATATGTTACTTAAATTACGTCGTTCTTTTAAAATTTTAGGTCTTGGCCTCTACAGTAAAGCGTTACACCTTTTCAATTAATATAACGATTTCTTCAATTTGAATAAGAAATTATACACTTTTCTAGTAATTTGAGTTACACAGTTAATTTCATACATGAGCATGTTTAAAGAGAGCCTTCTTAATATTGCATGCCTCATGGATGTTCAGCATTTGTAGAAATGAAATAATTTTCCGTGCCTTCAATTAAATTGCACGTATGTTTTTAGGAATAGTGTGCTACTCTTAGAAACTAAAATCATTGTTGCTGTCTTCAGGGTGAAGCTGTCAACGTGTCTGTCTCTGATAGCCTCTTCACATCTGCAAAATTACTGCAACCCACATCCGTTTGAATCTGTGTGCTGCTATGAAGCCTCCCTCTACAGTTTTTCCCCTCCACATTTCCCTCCGTTAGCAAACTGATGATTCCTTGATGTCTCAGGATGTACGCTATTAACCTGTCGATTTTCCATCCAAACTTTATTATTCGTCTCTGTTATCATCTACCAAAACGATCTATTCTATTTGTGACTGATTTGTGCTCCGTCGTTGCTTTACATTCGCACAAGGATAGGCTCCAGAAAAAAGCTTCAGAAAAATACTTTATAATATTTACATTTACATTATTTTTATTGCTCTTTTTCAACAAAGTTTTTCTTCCTATTGCCAATCTGCACATTATATAAATGTTTCCCTTACTTTTAGGACATATATGCTCATGTAACTCTTTCGGAATGGATGTTTATTTTGACGTCACTTCATACTCCTTGTTTTCGTTTGGTAAATTTAGACTCGCTTGAATAAGATACTCCAAGTTCTGGTTGAAAATTACGAATTATTTAGGAGTAAAGGAAACGAGTCACCGAAGGCGAAGCGGTGCTTCATCGACAGTCATATAAACAAAAGTTAGGGAGCTTGGTTAGCTTTCGGAATGTACATCCTGTTTCTAGCTGTAGGAAAAACGTGAGAACCAAACGCACAAACACACACACACACTCACTCACGAGCTCACGCCCGTCTCCCTACTTCGTGCTCAACTGACTGCCAGCTGATTGCCCAGCTGACTGATATATGTCAGACATACTGAGATGCTCTATGTTCTTTCAAGATGTCTGATTTGTACAAATAATAATGATATTGAGAGCTAAAATCAGTAGTGGGTTTTGAAATAAAAAAGTGTGCAACTGGTGCTGATATTTTATTTGGAAACTGTTACCAAAGACTCCAAAAAAGAGGGGGTAAATATTACACAAATGTGTTATATTAATGCTGCAGTAACCCATTTTTCTGAATCCAGGACATTTTTCTGCACAATATTGCGAAATTGAGATAATCCAGAATTAGGAGTGGTTGCCACGAATAATATTATTCTGTTAAATAAGTTACACCTTCAGTTAACGTGTTACGTGAACGAAAAAAAAAAAACTGCAAATGAAAGAAGCAGAAGTTGAAAAAGGATTTATTACTGTAAATACGAATAGCAAGTGGCAGTATGTTGGAACACTCGCAGAACACAGTGGAACCAAGGATGTTTCGCACATTATAAGATACACGAGAAAAACTGTTTATAAACTCCTGTTTCCTTTTGGATCTTATTAAAAACCATTGGTGGCGCCAATATTAAGGATTCAGCAACAGAAAAAGCATTTTCCAAGTTTAAAACAGATGCGGAACTATATCTAGTGCCCATTCGTCGCTAAAATGGTTAGCTTAAAATTCTATACGCAAACTCCGCTAGAATATGAGGAAGAGTTGCCATCTTACGCACAAGTAGACGCGGAATGTCTTAACAACATAACTGTTCAGATAATAAAAGGCAGATATAAAAATTCCAAAATTCTTTCGGCTAGAAGAGAGAGTTAATCACTGAGGGGATACAATAAATAGTTTTTAGAAAAAACGTGAATAAGTATTAGAGTGCGAAGACGTATCTTGTTTGTTTTTATCAAATTATTTGCTGAATAAAGATTAAATGATTTGGATGCAGGTTCACATTATCTGTGAAAAGCTAAGGTTGATGTTATTAAAACTACGCCAAAAAGACGTAAAGAAAGATTTGTTATATCCGTGCAAATGTATGTGACTGAAGTAGTAAAGATTTTGCATCGGAATAGTTTCCTTCTTATCGATTACCCTGCCAAAGACCCTAAAAAAGTCTCACGACCTTTCTGGACGGTGATTTCCAAAAGAAGTAGGAAGTGATTAATTGGATGGCTTTAGAAAGCAGCCTAGTTGAAAGTGAGTAGTTGGGTGACCTTGTAAACTAGCTGAAGCATGGCGTGCCCCACTTCTTATCTATATGAGGTGAAGTATTACTGATAAACTTCTAAAAAGCCTACTTTGTTTATTGTTCCCACCATTCCGTGAGCGTTATTATTTTGCAATAACAGATGCTGTCCCTACATTACAGGTAAGACTCTTAACAAGTAAAGAAATCCACCGTGAGTCTCCAACGCTAGACGATAGCCACTTGCCAGTTTATACAGTGTCAAATCATTGTGTACATAGATAAAATTATGAGAACAAAGTTGATGGAGCATTGATTCAGGGATTAAACTACAAGAGAGAAGTAGGCAGAACAGGCCAGAGATCAAACTAACATTTTAGCAGATTTGGGGTTCAGAGATCGAACTAGAAGAGTAAGGTGCTGGCACCGGGTTGCAGCGTTCGATCTACTAAAATAAAGAGCGCGCATATGCACACATGTACCATCTTCTATACTGCCACTCTCCTTACCGCAGCCCTACCTCTGCAAGTGCGTAACTTCCAGGGAACAGTACTAAGGATGGTACGTCACTCAGCTGATAAAGCGTGAGGCAAAAGCCTCGTAGCCTATGAACGTCAAAATTAGATAGCATGGTGAGGTTTGGAGGAGGGGAGGATAGCCACACTCGGATTGGTTGGCACCTCACAGGTTATCTAGGTGAACTGGCCTTCTGCCCACGATTCTTTCTCAATTCCTGTAGATACATGGTGTAGGTTGGGTGGTTGTTTGGGGAAGGAGACCAGACAGCGTGGTCATCGGTCTCATCGGATTAGGGAAGGATGGGGAAGGAAGTCGGCCGTGCCCTTTCAGAGGAACCATCCCGGCATTTGCCTGGAGTGATTTAGGGAAATAACGGAAAACCCAAATCAGGATGGCCGGACGCGGGATTGAACCGTCGTCCTCCCGAATGCGAGTCCAGTGTCTAACCACTGCGCCACCTTGCTCGGTGAGATACATGGTATAGATCACTTCTTATGTTGTCTTGATGACGATCTCTTCTTTTGATGACTTTGTGGGTTGCAGATGACAAAAATGTGGAGTTGTCAATGATAGCGGTGTTAGTACAAATTCCTGTCCGCAAATTTTTGTTGCAGCTACTGTCTTGGTGTTTGTGCATGAACTTGATTTGAGACCCATGTATGTTACAAGCAATGGCTTAAATGTGCTGCGATTTGTAATTATATTCTAATGGCATGCTGAAAGCGTTAATGGCTTCTGAATAACAAACATAAATGTATGTAATAGCAAGTATCATTGAAGTAATCATACTTCTTTCGACCAACTCATAATATGAATGTTAATGTATTTTCAGCTAGCTACCATTCGTTGAGTGTCGGTCGTTCGCACATAGATACTCAGTCAGCATACGTTTCTACTCAGAACTTGGAACTTCCTGGCAGATTAAAACTATGAGCCGCAATGGGACTAGAGCATGGGATCTTTGTCGTTCGCAGGCAAAACAGTACTCCATTTCATATCTGTAGGGGCGGGTCGTGAGTGGTGCTTGGATAGCTGAGTAGGTACAGCACTTGCTTGCGAAAGTCAATCGTCATAGTCTAGAGCACAGTTTTAATTTACCACCGCACACTACACTATAGATTGAAAATCCATTCTGAAATTCAGAACTTGTATCAAAGGTATTGGATAATTTCTTTTTACTCATGAGCTTCATAGGGTTCTTTGTGTTGCCATTTTCGAAAGCATTTATAAATTTTACGAATGCTAATTGACTTTCTTTCGAACACTCTCTCGTATTTTCAATTATTTGTCTTAATAGAAACATTGCATGTAATGAAGCTGTCCACTTTTTGAAGTGAGACTTAGGATACATTCATTCAGACTTAGCACATAAATGGTATGAAAGGACAAGGAGACTCCTTTCCGCGTTGTTTCCATAATTTTCCTCCCTCCGTTTCTGAACAATTCGATTAACCGTCTTTATTGGTATTCTTTTGGCACCACCTACATTCAGACGCGTCTTACGTAACTGTAACATCCCTAGGAATAGGACGACGGTTCAATCCCGCGTCCGGCCGTCCTGATTTAGGTTTTCCGTGATGTCCCTAAATCGGTCCAGGCAAATGCCGGGATGGTGCCTTTGAAAGGGCACGGCCAACTTCCTTCCCCATCCTTCCCTAATCCGATGAGACCGATGACCTCGCTGTCCGGTCTCCTCCCCCAAACAACCCAACCCAACCCAACCCTTAGGAATAGCAACAAACTACAACACTTTAAAAGTTCGTTGTCCGTACCATTAATGTCGTCACTTTGTGTGTGTGTTAAAATTTTCACGGCTTTTAACAGCTTCCTCATATTCAGATCATGAACTAAATTAACCCTTGAACTATCCTGAACTGGGGTTGACAATTCATATCGTATGTTCTCATTAAAAATTATCCATTCACTTTTTTCACATTATTTACAAAACTTTATCACTATTTCTAATCTACTGTTCACACATATAAGTTTTTCTAGTGTTCTTTGTTATGCTTTCTTAGCTACTGTACTACGTATTTCCTTGATAAATGTAAATGTGGCGATTTTGTTAACAATAATTGTTCTTATGATGTGTTTCTGAAATTAATTTAAAAACCTATGCTATCCATATATTTCGATTTTCAGGTAGTGTCGTTCTGTCATGTTAGAAACTTTGCTGTCTATTTTACTTTATTCCTTAATCTTCCTAAACGTTGCCTGTTTGCGTATGTTGTTCGTTAATGTGTCGGTCCTTTCTTGTATGGTACGAATTTGTAACTCTATATTCACTTGCCATGACTGTATTGTTAAGAAAAACGATGCAATGTTCCTTCGAACACGCATCCAAGTCCAAAACGACATTGCATCGTTTTCTTAACAACACAGGCGCTGCAATATCGTTTTTATAAGCCGATTCCAAGCAGCGACGTTCAATAAGGAAGTCTTGCCCTTTACCTGAATTTCATAGTGTGTGTACGTGCACAGGTTGTGATACAGGAACGATTGCATATGGTATATTGGGTTTGGTCGTGAGTCGCGCACTGATAGCCGAAGCATACCTCCCCTTGGCAGGGCTCCCTTCCCCTCCAATTCTTTCCAACCACCAAGAAAGAACTTGGTTCGGTACCACACCACTCTCCAGCATTCCCCAGACCCTCCTGCAAACATCATCCAAACAAACTTCCTCCTATATACATATATAAAAAAGCGGCTAAGGCGACCACTCGCGTGAAGTGGGAAATCTGAGTTTGAGTCCCGGCAAGGCACAAATTTGCATTGTCGTCATTCATTTATAGAGCTGATGGTTTCTCGTATTCGCAACTGCAAATGCATTTGATGCAAATGTTTTTGTGACATTCCATTTTTATGTTATCTCTCGTCTGTCACGACACATTTTTTTTCCATTTTGTTAATGTGCAATACATTCAGTCATAACTGGCCCCCACACTAGCAACGACCTGTCCTATGGCTGAAGTTTATTATCTAGTTTGCCAGTCTTGTTCTGAAATCATTAACGTTCACTTGCTATCACAGATAACAACGGGTGACAGAAATTTATTACAATTTTTACTATACTATAGTTACCCCTCGAGTCAGTGTTCACACACATTCATGCAGCTAAGAACCTAAGTTCTGGTGGCATCGAAAGATACGCAGCTCATTATCATCGCCACTGTGCCATCTAAATCATTTTGTATTACCGGATCATCATACTAGTTTACTGTGAATGACAAACGAGAGTTAGGTTCAACAAACTGTTGTCCTCCACTTGTAAACTTTGTCGATGCTACGGTCAATATTCATGATTTTTTACTTTCACCGATAACATCTTTCTTTGTTTTTGAGATGTATCACTTTAGATGCCTCCAATTTTTGAAATTCATTTAACTCCGCTACCGTAGTTCACACTTACCTGTAGTTTTAAGGCTGCAAGTCACCGTTCGACATAGTAAGAGTGAAGGCAAGGCTACAGTTTTATGAAATCACAGTTGGGATGCTAAGTCCCTTGTGTCACTTGAGATTCTTCTAGCCTACCGTTCCTTATGCGGCAGCCAGCTTACATGGACTATCGTTTTTTTGAAATTGTTTAGAATAGTAAAGGGTACAGTCTGTGGCTTTCAACCTGCGAACGGGCGCCAGGCCTGAGAGCAGTTCGAGCAGCCTTTAATTCTCCATGGCACTGAGAGGGTGAGAATCGCCTCGGTCGCCACTGACCCCAGGGATAGCAGGATGAGAAAATCTGTGGCCGTCCTGTAGAGACTGTAACGAGGAAAATTCCCCTCTAATACCCGAGATGGAACCCAGGAATTCCAGGGCCGTCACTGCGACGAATTGTTTGGAATGTAGTAAAAAAAAAAGAACGTAGTACTGCTATAGGAACGTGAAAGACGCATCGTTAGACACTAGAGTAAAACGTGACAGAGTACTGTGCATTTCGTACGTATAGTGACTAATACTGTTTCTATAACGTCAGTATACATAGTTAGATTTCCCGAAGTAGGTTTTATCCATCACCATAAGAGCGTTTTCAACTCTGTATTAAACACTTAGGGTGCCTATGTAGCTAAGGACGTAAGTGTCAGATTACTAACAGAGAAGTCTTGGTTTTTTGTGTCCCCTATTACTCGATTTGTCTTTATGAAAACTGCATCTTGGCTCGGAACCAACGTTAAACTGTAGTCTTCCTGTAACTGGCTGGATAATTCTGTTCACAGAGCGGAGCAGGGCAAGGGACACCATTTGCAATAGAAGAATTTCTAGCGACGTACTATGACTTTAAAACCAGCCTTGTTGAACATTGCTTATGGTCTATTAGCAATATATTTTCATAACGTTTCTAAGTTGTTAACAGAAAAGGAGAAAGTGCTCGTCCTGCATATTGCTTCCGTGTCCTCAACCCATTCCTCCTAAGATAATTGTAATTAGGGAGCCTTTGTTCACTTCTCCCGTTCTATTTAAAGCTAGCAATTAGCGGAAAATTTCTCTCCCTCTGCAATTTCTGGCAAAGTAACGCTTCCATCCATTGTCAGACCGTTCCTAATTGCCTAAACATGAAGGTAGACCCCAGCTGTGTCGTCTGTCTTCCACCTTCCGCAAAAGAGTTGCCCTGTGCTTGGCGTCTCGTGAAATGCAGACAGCCTTTTCTTCTAAGACCGTGCAGCAGCACTTAAGTGGCACCTTCCTTTTCTATATACATTTATCAAGACAATAAGTTTCAATGACAGAAATTGACACCATTCTCTAATTCCTACTTCCTGAGGTCTTTTTATGATCAATGTTCATACACCGCTTGTTCGACCTACACCGACAGTGTTGGATTGCTGATTCTGAAAATTCACATTTATCCCAAATGTAATGCGTATGTAGTAACACCCTCCGCGGCGCCGGTGTTTCTCCGAGTGTTCCCCAAGACGGAGACCAGCCGCCCAAACGTTATCCACGAAATTCGAAACGTCGGCAGTTCGTACGTACCGCACATGTACCAGCTGCCCTCTCTGCTCGTCTTTGATCAGTTACAAAGGCAGTTACCGCTATTTTTTACAAATATTCTAGCCAGGCTTCATACATTCCCACGTTTTGTCAGTTACCAATTCTGTGTGAGGCAGATACGTGTACAGAGAGCTGTCGCTGTTTTGATGTGGTTTACAAGTATTAATGAACGAGTACACACATGTCAGACATCACTCTGCTTCATCTTCACAAATTCAGTCCCCGAAAAGTCGACGGTTTCACTAATTACACATCTGAAACCTATTGAACATGTCCAGTTTCAGCCAGGAATATCTCTTCCATGCCATGTTTGCGTATTTCGACAGTATTTTTCCATATAGCTTACATCTACCGTCGGCTGCTCGAGTCACAGGATATATCACTCTCTGTGAACACGTTGGGCAGTCCGAGTTGACACACCACCAAATTGGGACACTTGATTCAGTGTGGTCGTGGACATGTCAATATGCGATACCTAATTCTTTCAGTAACTCTGTCTCATCTCCACGTCAATCCATCTAATCCATACTGGAACAGAACCAGCCATGAGGTAGCCAGTACCAGTTCTACACCATCTTCAGCAGGGACGTCCAAGAGTTCGGCTCACAAGCTGTGCACCTGCTCGTGAGCCACTGCTCTCTTGCCTTACTGCACTCTTCTCCCACCACCTTGCCATGCTATCTGAGTGTGAAGATGGGTGAGACGGAGAACAGGGGGTCGCTGCAAAGGTAAGGCATTCAGATGGCAAAACAGTCACACTGCATACGACTTGATTTCATATTTGTCAACAATAGAGATCGCAAACAGAACAAATATTCAGTACTTTTTAATTAATTCTGGTGCACTGAGGACATAGTCTTTAACTTGTACAAACTGTCAGCATGTCGGTAGATGCTGAAAATTTCACAGACTTTCCTGACTGACTTACATAATCGAAAATAGGTCTTTCACACACCCATGTTGATTGAAATATTGTAGCGCTTTTGCAACTTCATCAAGGAGACGCAGAAATTCCACCTGAGGAAAACAATTCAGACTTCCTGGACAGTTTGAACGTAAAAGGATATGTCTTCAAAGCAGAAACTAAATTACACTGTAATTCAATCAGTTATGTTCGCACATGCTCATGGGCGCTTTCACCTGAAATGGGAAATGGTCTCGAAAAACTCTCCAACACAGATGTAAGACTGGCAGTGTCTTCAAAACATTTCGAAAACTATCCTCATAACCCTTTCATGGCCACAGTAAATTCATCAAACGTCGCATTTTATTTAATGCCAATGAACTTCGGGAACTGGATTGTGTTTGCCAGAACTTTCCCCCTCAACACTTCCATTTCCTTTCACTGCGATTTTCTTTTTAAATGCACCCACAACAAATTAGAAATAATTTGTTTCTCACGGATGTTTCGTTCCTCCTCTCCTTTTTCCTTCATGAAGTTGACAAAAACGGGGTATGAAATACAAAAACTGTTCTTGGCCCTAAACGTAACGAACGTACTTTGCAGCAGTATATGCAGTTTCCACACTCTTCTTTCAGTTCCATCGGAAAATGGTGCAATTGACAGCGCAAATCTACTAATTGTATCGTCTGTTTCATCATGTGCTCCATGCCTGCAAATTTATCGCCAAATGCATCTTGACATACATTGCAATGAATTGCATTTGTCGATGATTTCAATTTTTTACTCTTTCACCATCCACTAAGTTTTTAAATGCTTTCTGCATTGTGTTGTAATGTCCTTAACTAGCAAATTTATGACACCCATCGATTACGCGACTGCGCATAACAAATACTGAAAATTCTTATTCTCCTCATCTGTAATTTCCATTAATTTTTGAAGGTTTGTGACGACAGATCGTTAGACTACCTCTTTTTGTGGAAGCACCCTCTGGACCTGTGTGTTTTTTTATTCCACAAAGAAATAGTGAAGGGGAAACGGTGCTGACAGAGGAATTCTGCCGAACTGAGGAAAGTTGTGCCGCCCGCATCTCGTGGTCGTGCGGTAGCGTTCTCGCTTCCCACGCCCGGGTTCCCGGGTTCGATTCCCGGCGGCGTCAGGGATTTTCTCTGCCTCGTGATGGCTGGGTGTTGTGTGCTGTCCTTAGGTTAGTTAGGTTTAAGTAGTTCTAAGTTCTAGGGGACTTATGACCACAGCAGTTGAGTCCCATAGTGCTCAGAGCCATTTGAACCATTTGAAAGTTGTGCCAACCGCAAAATGCCTCACTGCAGTGCTAAATATACTGTAGTGGCACCACCGTTTAAGATGGAGAAAGGTTAGCTTCAGTGCAATATTTTGGAGTGCACAAGTTACAGCCAGATGTGGGCCTGTTGACAGTAAGTTACGCTACCAGCAGTTGCGAAGTAGAATGGAGGCCACAGTGCCACAGTGCCGCTGAAAGAGAAATCGCAGCGGTTTGCATGGCGCAAGTCACAGGCAGAAGGGACCCACTGGCCAAACCCAGGTGTTATGAGTACACGACTCTGAGCTGTGCATTAGCAAAACAGAGGTGCGGAGCCACGTATAAATAGGCACCGGTTTACTAACAAGGCATTCAAGTATGACAGCTCTCCTGGAAGGCAGGGCGTCTCACAACACTGGCTACACACAGCAGCCGATGGGACACCAGTGTTCCAGTCCACAGCAGGTCGATGGTTCGAACCTCTGAGGCCAATGCGGGGTCCGGAGACAGCCAGCTGTGGGTCACGCCTGGCTCGCTACTGCAGGCAGTCCTCTTGGCTCCAAACACACACTGGATGCATCCCGATGAGAGGGCCACAGATTCAGATGTTGGATCGTGGGCACTTGTTGTCGCTGCGATCTTAGCCACGCCGATGAGGGAGCACACTGCACGCACCTTGTAGCTCTCTGCAAGCGGTGCTGAGGCAAGAAGGAGACCACTGAGTCGACTGCAAACCCTGCCTGACGTCGCCAGAACTCCATGGCGGTCCAAGGCCGACACACAGCTGTGTGTTGCACGGGTTGCTGAGGCAGCCATTCTGCGCCAAGCTGTTTCGCAGACAGCGAAGTGGTGTCCTCAGCATTGCGGGACTCAGTTATGCAGACTGAGAGGAACAGGGGCACTGTAGCTGGAAATAATAAATCACTTGGGAAACTCGGACGACTTTTAATATGGCGCATCCTGACCGCCCATCCTCATCCAACATACCATCTACAATACCTTTGCGCTATACTGAGTACTTCCCGAGAAGTACCGAACAAAGCCACAACAGGTTGGGTCTCAGCCCTCATGCAGAAGGCACACCACTCTCCCTTGCAGTTTGGCATGCCTTGCCCAACTGTGCTCTAGAGCATTCCAAAGCAACAAGAGTGCATTTTTGAGAATGTGTCCAACATTTTAAATGGCGATCTTACATATGTATCGTCAACATATCACTCCTGAGAAATCCTCCTTTAAATATTTAGTTACTAGTGGAGACAAATAACTTCCCATGACACACCATCTAACTGCTGAAGAGGCTTATTATTAAACAGAAACTACAACACATTGTAGCTATTCTATACTCGACGTAAGTTTATAGTATTCCCTCTAAGTCCCTGAGACACACTTGGTTTGTTAATTATAGTCAGTTCTACAACCTACTTTCAAACATCATTTCAGAGACATCTTTTCATCCAGGATATACAGATTACCTAAGGCCCTTATTGCGGAAAAACGGCCTTAGGCGAACTCATCAGCAACAGGAAAAAGTTCACAAATTATTAAGGCTTGCAGCTGCTTTCAGCCTCAGTGTCTTCTTGAAGACGGATTAGATACGCTATGGGGATTTGATCACGTTGAACCTACTTTGAATTTTGTTACTAAACAGCTTTTGACCATTTGCAGTTTCACACGCATGCTACTGCTATCTATACAAGCACGTCCTGTACCAGCGAAAGTCATGCAGCATAATAAACCAAAGTCTAGAATCGACCACTCAGTCTGTTTCGAAGGTATACTCTGATAATGCGTTCTTTAAAGTCCAAGGGGATACTGGGAGCCGATCTCATTTTTCTCCTTCGCTCGTCGGCTCTTCAGTGCAATGGTCTCCGTCGTCACACCTCAGGTTGCTCTTGTATCCTCGACGGCATGGAAGAGACTTAGAGTGACAACAATGGTCTTGGTCGTTACACGACGGTTTCCCCTAATTCCTCGATGGCATGGGTTTTATTATGCGCAGCAAGCCGACGTCTAAGATACGCTGCAAAAATGGTTCAAAAGGCTCTGAGCACTATGGGACTTAACATCTGAGGTCATCAGTCCCCTAGAACTTAGAACTACTTAAACCTAACTAACCTAAGGACATCACAGACATACATGCCCGAGGCAAGATTCGAACCTGGGACCCTAGCAGTCGCCTGGTTCCGGACTGAAGCGCCTAGAACCGCTTGGCCACCGCGGCTGGCAATACGCTGCAGTGCCTAATATTTTATCACCTACAACAGGAGCTATCCTCAGAGGTTGTTCGGATCTTGTTGATGTGCCAAAGTAAACTTTTTTAGGAAATTACAGTTTCGAGTAGATAAATTTTATATTTGACGATGAACTGCCTCTTTGTTGCTCTGAAGGAGTCTCCTGCATCAGGGGGTGAAACATTAGACGCAGAAACGCATCTTAGACCGTGGCCTACGGCCCATGAAGCCAATGTCATTAAGTTATTGGAGTCATAAAAATTCACCGTCTATCAGCAGTCTTAATTAGTTACTTCTAAACAATTGTTCCTTCCTACTCTGAGGTCAATTACTTCGGGCTATATCTGCCTAT